>NC_091990.1:139015396-139661621 GCF_044704955.1 Pristiophorus japonicus
GTGGTTTCTTGGGATCTCACTGGTCTTCACAAACTCCCACATGCTGCTGTTATGGCACACCATCTGCCCTGCCATGTCTATCTAACTTTCTTTATTTATTTGATTAGTTAATTAATTATTGTTATTTTTCAATCAATTATCTTAGTTTTATTAATTAATTAGTTTATCGAGGTTGTGGTGTCCCTGCACCTTACTACAGGGACCTTACTACGTGACCTTAACCTTTATTCCCAGGACCAAGAAGTGCTGACCCTGGGTGGGACCTCCCCTTTTATACCTGGAAACCCAGGTGAGGAGTGTCTCCCACAAGTTCACCCCCTGTGGTCAGGGTGTGCATTTCTAGGGTATAAGTACAGTGTACAGGAGTTGCATGAAGGTTACAGTTACATGAAGATTACCGTTGCATGATGGTTACACACATGACATCACCTCCCCCCTTACGTATTTTTGTGTCAAAGGTTAAGTCTTTCAGGTGGTCGACGCTCTCTCGTAGAGAGCCGCAGTTGGAGCTCTGGTGGCTGAGCCTTGGCATGCGTCTCTGTCACCTGAGGTGATTCCGGCCTGTCCGGGCTGGCCGCAGGGACTGTGCATGCTGTGGACTGTCCTTGTTGCTCGTCCACTGGCAGTGGTGTGGGTGACATCTCATGCTCTTCTTCAGGTTCCTCCATGTCTATGCTGAACCTTTTCTTTACTTGGTCCAAGTGTTTGCGGCATATCTGTCCATTGTTCAGTCTGACCACTATGACCCTCTTCCCTTCTTTGCCAAAAACTGTGTCCTCAAGCCACTTGGGTCCCAAAGCATGGTTAAGAACAAATACCGGGTCATCCATTTCTATACACCTCCCCCTTGAGTTTTGATCATGGAACTTGGTTTGGGACTGGCGCTTGCCCTCAACAATGTCTGCCAGGGCTGGGTGAATGAGGGACAGCCGCGTTTTAAGTGTGCGTTTCATGAGGAGTTCCGCTGGTGGGACTCCCGTGAGCGAGTGCGGGCGGGACATGTAGGACAGCAGGAGGCGCGATAGGCAGTACTGAAGGGAGGGTCCTTGGATGCATAGCATGCCCTGTTTTATGACTTGGACCGCAAGTTCTGCCTGGCCATTGGAAGCCGGCTTGAACGGCGCTGTTTGATACCATTGCCCGACATAAACTCCTGGAATTCATGGCTGGTGAAACACGGGCCATTGTCGCTGACCAGGATGTCCGGCAAGCCATGGGTCGCGAAAACCGTATGCATGCAGACTCTCCATGGCGATTGATGTTGTGCACGAGTTTAATATGATGCATTCGATCCATTTTGAGTATGCATCAACAACGATCAGGAACATTTTCCCCATGAACGGGCCCGCATGGGAATTAAGGGTTACGGGGAGTGGGCGGGTAAGTGGAGCTGAGTCCACGGCCAGATCAGCCATTATCTTGTTGAATGGCGGAGCAGGCTCGAGGGGCTCGATGGCCTACTCCTGTTCCTAATTCTTATGTTCTTATATGCATAGTCTACGTGAATACGTGACCATGGCCTGGTGGGCCAGGGCTGCGGGCTGCGTGGGGCCTCCCTGGGGGCATTGCACTCTGATGGTGGGTGTTAATAGTCCCATTGCGGGATGCATTGTTCCTCATGATGGCGTGAATTGCTGATCCCCTTTCCATTGTCCCTGTTGCGGACCCATCCTAGAGTCTGTTGCGAATTCGGTTTCGAAATGCCCTTGCCTGCCTGCGGGGTCCCGAGCCGCGTTCACAATGTTAACTCCCTGGTCCATCTCCACGTTGGGACCAGGGCTGCGCGTGTAAATTAGCTTGGTCTCCTCTTCCCCTGCCATGAAGGTCTGAGTTATCAATGCCGCCCTTTCTAAAGTCAAGTCCTTGGTCTCTGAGCTTCCTGAAAATCCCGGCATGATTAACGCCCTCAATGAAGAAATCCCTTAACATCTCCCCCCTGCACGTGTCTGTGAACTTACAGAGACTGGCCAAGCGCCGCAGGTCTGCAACGCAGTCAGAGATATTTTGTCCCTCCCGACACCGGTGTGTGTAGAACTGGTGCCGGGCCATGTGTACGCTACTCGCTGGCTTGAGATTCTCACTGATCAGCTGGCTGAGCTCTTCAAAGGACTTGTCCGCTGGCTTTTGGGGTGCGAGCAGATCTTTCATCAGTGCATACATCTGTGGTCCGCAACTGGTCAGTAGATGCGCTCTTCGCTTGTCAGCAGCTGCCGCTCCCAGCCAGTCCTTTGTGACAAAGCTCTGCTGGAGTCTCTCCACGAAGTCGTCCCAGTCCTCACCCACACAGTAATGTTTCTCTATGCTACCGGTGGCCATCCTCGTGGTTCGGTGATTCCTGTTTCTCATTGCCAAATGTGGTGTCCCTGCACCTTGCTACGAATTCACACGAGGCATCTACTGCAGACACAGTCACTATGTGAACTTAACCTTTATTCCCAGGACTAAGGAGTGCTGACCCTGGGTGGGACCTCTCCTTTTATACCTGGAAACCCAGGTGAGGAGTGTTTCCCACAAGTTCACCCCTGTGGTCAGGGTGTGCATTTCTAGGGTAAAAGTACAGTGTACAAGAGTTGCATGAAGGTTACAGTTACACGAAGATTATCGTTTCATGATGGTTACATACATGACAGAGTTTAAGTTACTAATTCAGTAAAGTAATAACTAGTTGCAGTTTCCTAGCTCTGAATTTAACCAACTTCTCTATGCTAGGAGGCTAAAAAACAACTGCAATACTCAGCAACCAATCACCTACCTGCTGCGCTGTGATTTTTTTTTGATTCTTGATTTTTTTTTTCTGCTTTGACAGTTCCTTGTGTTGCATCTCTCTTTGTAGAAACTCTGCCGCCGCTCTCACTGCCTCTCTCTTTTTATAGGGTCACCGTTCTTCTCACCATTTTATCCCCGGTCCGCTCCTCTCGCCGCTGGTCAGTATGTATGAAACAATTGTAGACTTTGGTAATTAGGAATCATACTGATGATTATACATTAATCATTCACAGAATGGAAATCTTTTTTTATTTTGAATAAAAATTATTCAGAGTATGTAGTTTGAAAGCTTCATGGATTGCCCACAGCGGATTTGGAAAACCTGCTATAAAAAACAGAATAATGATTGGCCTAACCTAGATCTTGGGCTGCTCTGGGAATATATATTTATTTATATCCATCTAGCTAGCTATATGTAAAACTAACAATCACCCTGACGACAGAAACAATTACCTAAGATGCACAGTTCATTTGATGCCAAGCTGATATCTGTTATATTTTCTGCTGGTACATGTAAAGGAGCTGGAATGATGAATACTGCAGCTGTGATTCTACTATGTATAGCTAGTGGGGTAGAGATTTGACTTTGGGCGCAATCGGGAAATTGTGCCCAAGATGCACTTGAAATTGCACTAGTTCGGGTGAGTTTCAAATTTCCACTAAACTTCATCTGCATAATCACAAATGTAAAATCTTCCATGGACCAACACAATTGGGCAGCGTATAAGAAAGTAATCATTTATTTTTTCTTTCCATTAAAACGTATTCTTTGATGTATTTAAGAGTGGTAACCTGTTCAGTTTCATTAATAAAGTAGAAAGTGGGTTTAGCACAAAAAATAAGCATTTTGAAGTTGGGGGTTCATTCCACCGCCCGTGAGTAACCAGATTTAAAATGACTTAAAAAAACTATACTGAACCATTTACTTGGTTTCATTGATGTACGTGAGTCAGATTCTTAGTAAATTAAATGTTTTAATATGAGAAAACTTTTATAATACTGGTGCCTGTACACTTGAAAAAATGAGCTCAGTTTAAAGAGCCTTCCCGAACCAATGCATTTGGCGAAATCTTGCAATGTCGATCTGGGGACGGATCAGCTTTTGTGAGCAGGGCCAGATGCGGGCAAATTGAATCTTGAACCGACATAAAAGATTGCAGAAAACCCAAACGCAAGTGGTTTTAGATGTAACTCACACAGAATACACATCATGGGGGTAATTTTCAACTTTGGGTGGGGCAGTAAAAAACTGGTGGTAGTGGATTGGCAGCTCATTGTCCACTGCATCGGATTTTAAGGGCACAAGCTTGTATTAACCTGGTTCTATGATTGGAGATGAGTTGCACATCAATGGTGTGATAACTCTTCCTATTCACAAAGGCTGCTGGCCTGGTTCTGTTGCCCTGGTGGCAACATATATGCAGTCAATGATACCTTGGTACAAGGGAAGTCAGCCGCTGCTGCAAATCACTGAGTTCTCTCCTTTTGATGCCAATGGGGAAAGTGATGTAGTGGTTAACGCTGGTGAGCAGGACTTTGGTGACTTGCTAAAAGCAGCTGGAGAATGGGATATGTGGGAGCTGTCCCTGAACAAACTGCAAGGACCACATGGAAATTACTAGAGGACATTAAAGGGGCTGGAATTAGGCGGAAGACAGAAAACTGGATTAAAAAATGTCTAGATGGGAGAAACCAGGTAGGAGTTGAGGATAGTTGTACAGAGTGTTTGGAAGTGGGTAGTGGTGTTCCACAAGGTTCAGTTCTAGGGCCACTTATGTTCATTATATCTCAATGATTTAGATACAAAGCTACAGGGAGTGGTATTGGAATTGTCAGCTGATATAAAAATAGGCGGCATAATAAATTCTTTGAAGGACCAAAGGAACATTGGATATTGATAAGATGGGCTAAAAGTGGTGAATGGAAGTAAATGTCATTAAGTATAAATGATGCATTTTGGCAAAAAATAAAATGTACTCCGAGTGAAAGTAGGCTCGATGCTGTGGAAGAAGATTTAGAGGGATGGATTTACAGGACTTTAAAGTCAGCACCTCATTATTCTAATTGTGCGCATACTCTCGTATCAGTAATCTGCTGAATCAGCGTGCAGTGCCCTCGCCTGATACAGGCGTTAAGCCCTTTGATCTTTGAGTCCTTTTCAGTGGAGAGCTGTCTGGGGATACCCAATAGGTGTCCACAGCTTGCCATTTTCCCGTGCGTTCAAGTTTTTCGGCAACTAATTTCAGAAGCAGTCTTGGACTCATTCTAAAACAGCATTACTTACTTTGACTGCATTGGGGTCAATACTGGTCACAGAGAGGTAGAGCTGACTGTACATAGGGAAGCTTACCTCATGTCTACGAATGATCGGCAACATGTACATGAAGAATAGGAGGGAGCCAAGGATACAATCGTAAGGCATTCCATGTGTGGGGGTGGGGGGAGGCGAGGGGAGGAGAAGCCATTGCAGGAGATGTGCTTGCTGAGTTGTGACAGGTGGAATGGAATCAAGCACCGGGGATGTCACAGAACTGAATCATGGAGGAAGGCTTTGGAGGAGGATAGATATTTAAGAAAATATTTTGGACTCTAACTGAAAATATGACTGGCACCAAAATGTTTACATAGTTTTAGAGCAAAATCTAACGCCTGCTCAAGCAATGATTCTTCTGGTCACCACAAAGCTAGAACCTTGACTTGTTTAATTTAATATTTCAGGTCATTGACCCTTTGTCAAAAGTGGCAAAGGTTAGAGACCTTTAGATTTGAGGTTAGAGGTCTTTCTAACCTTTGCCATTTCTGACGAAAGATCATCGACCTGAAACGGTAACTCTGTTTCTCTCTTCTCATGTGCTGCCTACTGAGTATTGCCAGCATTTTTTGCTTTTATTTCAGATTTCCAGCATCTGCAGTATTTTGCTTTTATTTTATTTAACGTTGGGCCCTGATTATTGGGGGCAATGCTGCTGCCTATGTCTCTAATTTACACTTGCTGTAATTAGATTGAGCATTGAATATTATCACTGTTGCTTTAAATGCTGTGATTGTTGCATCCTGTTTGGATGTTGCAAAAGCATTAAATGCCTAACGAGAAAAGGAGATTAAAACCAATTGTTCAGGGAGTACAGAAATGGAATAAAAGATCTAACCTGCACAATTTGCAGCATCTCATGCAATTTCTTTATTAACGTGTCACTATAAAAGACTCACAAACATTTATCTGCCTAACAGGTGATTCCAATCTTCAAAGAGCAATTATTTTCTGGTACAGCTTGTGCCTGAATGTCGTATTGTTATTATATATTGTGCATGAATTATATGTAGGGGAATTCGGAATCATCACTTTTTTCAGTTTGCCATGCCCCAGTCATTCTTTCTGAACGTTACATGGACTGCAGTAACACTGTTTGAAAGCATCAAAGGACATTGTAATTACAAACGGTGTATTTTCTTTGGATCTCTGATAAATTGCTACAAACACATGCAACTGAATAATTGACGACTATTTGCAAGCCCAGGTTCTAATACATTATGATAACTCGTACTTCATTTTCTCCAATATCTGTTCTTCAGAAATCTTACATAATTATAATTGCAATAATGTGCTGTTCATTTTATTGCAATTATATTTTCGTAGCAAAAAATTGTCAATATCTGCATTATCCTTCAGTGTTTTCCAGCTTACATTTTTAGAGCTGCAGAGGTTCTGGCACAGCTTCTTATTGCCCCATGTGTTAACAGTCCTGTCTCTGCACAGCATTTCCCACAGCTCAAAAAGGCTAGTTTAGATCAGGAGTTTGTGGTGTAAAGAACTACTGTCAGTGAAATAGACTGTGTAACCCCAGTTGGGGAATGAGAAGAATCACAATGACACTTGCCGTCGGTCACTCTTGTGCACCATTTAGTTGGCTGTTGAAAAGCAGCTACAGTGGCAGCGTGAAAGAAAAACAGAAAATGCCAGAAACACTTACTGGGTCAAGTAGCATCTGTGGGCGTAGACCCTTTGTCAAGCAGTGCGTCCACCCGTAAGCTCGGGATGGTGAGCACGTGAAGAGATCAAGTCAACAACAGAAGAATTTTTTTTTATGAAGTACAGTTCCCAACAAATTGCCTCATGTGAATTTAATTGACACTTCCAAGTGCAGTGAATGAGAAATAGGTCCATTCAGTGCCACTTTCAAGCGCTACCCGGCTTACTAATATAGATCACTATTCAGGTGCAGGGATTGTACCTGTATCCCCTGCGCACCAAAACACCCACATTTCTGGGCTAGAGGTTCCATTCAGACATTTTTGGATTTTGGCAGATTCTGTGCCAGTATTTCAACCATGAAACCAGGACTTTCATACAACATTGGTGTATATTTAGTGTAAGAAATATATATAAAAAGTACGCAATCCTTCAATACCCACAAGTCAATTATTTGGATTTTCTATTCATTCCAAAATCTAATTCCCTTTACACCCAAAGTTATTGGATCCTATGTAGTACAAACCCTGAGGTAGATTACAGGCGACACCTTGCTGTGAAGAATACTGCTGTCTATCACAGTTATGGGAACATAAATGAAGCAGCCACTTCCCCCAGCGTAACTGACTGACAGTAGGTTTCTACAAAAAACAATTCTGCCTGTTGTCTGTAAGATGAGTAATAATCAGCCTACGGGTTTTTTTACCAAAGACGAATGGAAGAAAATTTTTTACATTTTAGGCACAGACAAATAGATCTTGAGAGGCGATGACAATAAAGTGAGAACTGGGAATGGGCAACAATTGCTCCCAAATCATTTTCAGTCTTTTCCTAACTCTACACATTTATTTTCCGATATGTTCTTTTTATTTTATTGGTGTTTTTCTTGCATTTATTTTAAAGAACATAGTGAGTGAGAATACACTAAAAGTAGGAAGACCATTTAATACAATTATAGTTTTGTTTGTTTTTTTATCTCTGCTTTAATTTGCTTATTTTAGTTCTCTTGATTTTCCCCTCTCTCATTTTTCCTGTCTCTCTTGGGGCCAAAATTCCATTTGCAATATAAAATGAGAAAATGTATAGAGCCAATTTTAACCCTGCCTGCCCAGTCGAAACCAGGTGGACAGGTAGTTAAAAAGGCACGGTGACGTAGCCCCTCCGATTCCACTGCTTTCCTGATGGTTGTAATTTTTGTTATGTATGTAAACATTACCAATCTGTAAGACTTGCCACCAGGGGGTCCCAAAGGTCACCTGCACACCTAGGGAAACCAGGTATAAAAGGCAGTCTACCATGCTGCCTCCTCACTCTGGAGTAACATTAAAGAGACCAAAGTCACAACAGTTTGAGCTTAAGATTTACAGTCTTGTGGAGTTATTCTAAATGGAACAATTGGCGACGAGTAACAGATCATGAACTTTCACGCAGTTATGGCTACCATTGGTATTCTTGAGAGAATTATTGAGGGTGATGATTGAGAAGCCTTCGTTGAGCGTTTTGACTTGTACTTGGTGGCCAATGAGCTGGAGAAAGCAGAAACCGCGATCAAGCACAGGGCGATTCTATTCACCGTTTGCGGGTCCATAATATATGGCCTCATCAAAAATCTGCTAGCACCAACGAAACCAACGGACAAGACATATGAAGAGTTGTGCACTAGTTCGGGAACACCTCAAGCTGAAGGAGAGCATCTTGATGGCCAGGTATCATTTTCATATGCACCACCGCTCCGAGGGCCAGGACGTGGCGAGCTATGTCGCCGACCTAAGACGCCTTGCTGGACCGTGCGTATTTGCTGGATTTTTGGGGGAAGTGTTGCGGGAATTTTTCATGCTTAGAATCAGCCACGATGTCATTTTTCCCAAACTGCTGTCTGCCGAATCCCTAGATCTGAGCAAGGCCATTAGATTGCCCAGGCTTTTATGTCCACGAACGATAACACTAAACAGATATCATTGCAGCATCGGAACTCACCGGCAAGTACTGTGCATAAAATAACGCCTTCAGCAGGCAGAACAGTACATGGCAGGGCCTTCATTCCCGCAGAGGCCAGACCTAGGATGACTCAGAGTCCTCCATGGGGCGTGAATGTGAATCTATTAGCACCGTGTTGGTGCTGCGGGGGTAATCATGGAGCCCATCAATATCGATTCAAGCACTATGTGTGCAAGGGCTGTGGAACAATGGGGCACCTCCAGCGAATGTGCAGATGTGCTGTGACTCACCACGTGGCAGAGTCGGCAGAAGATGACCAATCCGGCGCAGATCACGCTGAACGAGTAAGAGAGGCAACTCAACCCGAGGCTGAAGAGGAAGTGTATGGGGTACACACCTTCACCACCAAAAGTCCTCCGATAATGTTAAAAGTCAAATTAAACGGTATTCCAGTTTCCATGGAATTGGACACGGGGGCGAGTCAGTCAATTATGAGCCAGAAGGCTTTTGAGAAACTGTGGCACAACAAGGCACAAAAGCCAAAACCAAGTCTGATCCACACCAAGCTGCACACTTATACCAAAGAGCTCATACCAGTCATTGGCAGTGCGGCAGTGAAGGTATTGTACGATGGAGCTGTGCATGATTTACCACTATGGATTGTGCAGATGTTGGGCAGATGCTGGCTAGGAAAGATCCGATGGAATCGGGACGACATCAAAGCACTGTCTTCGGAGGATGATGCCTCGTGCGCCCAAGTGCTAAACAAATTCCCATCATTATTCGAGCCAGGCATCGGCAACTTCACAGGCACCAAAGTGCAGATCCATCTAGACCCATTCATCAGAAGGCCCGAGTAGTTCCATACATGATGCGAGAGAAAGTCGAGATCGAGCTGGACAGACTTCAACGAGAGGGAATCATATTGCCAGTCGAGTTCACTGAGTGGGCCAGTCCAATTGTTCTGGTGTTGAAGACCGATGGGACGGTCAGAATCTGCGGGGACTACAAGGTAACGATCAACCGAGTCTCGTTACAGGACCAGTACCCACTACCTAAAGCGGATGACCTGTTTGCAACGCTAATAGGGGAGAAGTCGTTCATTAAGCTGGATCTAACCTCTGCTTACATGACACAGGAGCTGGCTGAACCTTCAAAAAAATTGCCGTGCTTCAACATGCACAGAGGATTGTTCATATACCTTGATGCCCTTTGGGATTCGTTCGGCGGTGGCCATCTTCCAGAGGAACATGGAGAGTCTGCTGAAATCAGTTCCATGCACCGTGGTGTTCCAAGATGATATCTTGATCACTGATCACAACACCGAACACTTGCACAACCTGGAAGAAGTTCTCAAGCGACTGGACAGAGTGGGACTGAAATGCTCCAAGTGTTTTTTCCTGGCGCCAGAGGTCGAATTTCTGGGGAGAAAGATTGCGGCGGAGACCCATGGACTCCAAGACGGAGGCCATCAAGAATGCACCTAGACCACAGAATGTGATGGAGCTGCGTTCGTTCCTGGGACTCCTCAACTATTTTGGTAACTCTCTATTGGGTTTGAGCACTTTGCTGGAACCATTGCATTTATTGCTACGCAAGGGTGATGACTGGGTTTGGGGAAAAGCTCAAGAGACAGCCTTTAACAAGGCCAGAAACCTGCTATGTTCCAACAAGTTACTTGTATTGTATAACCCGTGTAAACGTTTAGAACTAGCTTGTGATGCATCTTCGTACGGGGTTGGTTGTGTGTAACTGCAAGCCAATGGGTCAGGCAAACTGCAAACGGTTGCATATGCGTCCAGAAGCTTATCTAAGACTGGAAGAGCCTACAGTATGGTTGAAAAAGAAGCATTAGCATGCATATACAGGGTTAAGAAAATGCACCAATACCTATTTGGGCTCCGGTTCGAGCTCGAAACTGACCACAAGCCGCTCATTTCGTTGTTCTCAGAAAGCAAAGGTATTAACACCAATGCTTCATCCCGTATCTGCGTATGATTATGTAATCCGCCACAGACCAGGCACGGAGAACTGTGCGGAAGCCCTCAGTCGGCTACCATTGCCCACCACCGGGGTGGAAATGGCGCAACCTGCAGACTTGCTCCTTGTAATGGATGCTTTTGAGAATGAGAGGTCACCCATCATGGCTCACCAGATCAGGACCTGGACTAGCCAGGACCCGGTGCTATCACTAGTAAAAAGCTGTGTCCTCAATGGGAGCTGGTCGGCGGTCCCAGGGGAAATGCAAAATGAAATTAAGCCATTTCACCGATGCAAGGAAGAAATGTCCACCCATTCAGACTGCATCCTATGGGGGAATTGTGTAATTTTGCCCAAAAAAGGCAGGGAAACATTTATATGCGACCTTCACAGTATCCACCCAGGCATAGTCATGAAGTGGCCCGGCATTGACTCCGAATTGGAGTCATGCATACACCAATGCAACATTTGCTCACAGTTGAGCAATGCACCAAGGGAGGCCCCACTGTGTCTGTGGTTATGGCCCTCCAAACCGTGGTCCAGGGTCCAGATAGATTTCGTTGGCCCCTTTCTAGGAAAAATGTTTCTAGTAGCAGTGGACGCTTATTCTAAATGGATTGAATGTATAATAATGTCGTCATGTACGTCCACTACCACCATTGAATGCCTTCGGGCCATGTTCACCACCCATGGTTTGTCCGACGTCCTTGTTAATGACAATGGACCATGCTTCACCAGCTCGGAATTCAACGAGTTCATGACCCACAATGGCATCAAGCATGTCAGGTCTGCCCCGTTTAAGCCCACATCCAATGGTCAAGCGGAACGGGCAGTCCAAACCATCAAGCAGAGCTTGAAACGCATGACGGACGGTTCCCTGCAGACCCGGCTATCTCGAATCTTGTTCAGCTACCGCACGCGACCCCACTCGCTTACCGGGGTTCCCCCTGCAGAATTGCTAATGAAGAGAGCACTCAAAACCAGGCTCTCCTTAGTCCACCCGGATCTCAATAATCATGTAGAAACCCGGTGTCACCGGCATAACATGTACCATGATCGCACGGCTGTATCACGCGCCATTGAAGTTAATGACACTGTGTTTGTTCTTCATTATGGTCATGTTCCCAAATGGGTCGCTGGCACTGTGTTAGTCAAGGAGGGGAATAGAGTGTTTGTTGTCAAACTTTTGAACGGACAAATGTGCAGAAAACACTTGGATCAGACCAAACTGTGGTTCACTGACAACCAAGAACAGTTTGAAGAGGACATTACCATAATCGATCCACCAACACACACCCGACCAGCAATCGACCTTGCGGTCAACCACGAGGATGAACCCACCATGTCTGACAGTCCGATCAGACCAGCCACACCGCAGCGCAACAATGAGCTGACCGACTCACCCATGCCAGGACTTCAACTCAGGTGATCAATCTGGGAATGCAGAGCCCCGGATTGCCTCAACTTGTAA
Source organism: Pristiophorus japonicus (assembly GCF_044704955.1). NCBI lineage: Eukaryota > Metazoa > Chordata > Chondrichthyes > Pristiophoridae > Pristiophorus > Pristiophorus japonicus. The sequence continues at coordinate 139,027,522 of NC_091990.1, forward strand.
ATAACTTGTACATAAGACTTTGGGGGGGGGGGGGGAATTATGACATGTATGTAAACATTACCAATGTATAAGACTGGCCACCAGGGAGCGCACTGTGGGAGACACAAGGATCACCTGCACACTCTGGGCAAGCAGGTATAAAAGGCAGTCTGCCATGCAGCCTCCTGACTCTGGAGTTACAATAAAGTGACCAAGGTCACAACAGTTTGAGCTGAAGATATACAGTCTTATGGAGTTATTCTAAACGTAACAATTTTAACCTCTTTTGAGCAGGCCCCGCCAAAAGGCAGCAGGGTCCTTATTTAAATATACAGATTGGCTTCCAATGAAGTGATTGGGCCCAACTTCAATTTTCACCTGAGGCTTGTGTGAGGAAGCCATTGTACCTTCCCTCTAGGCTAACCTGGTGGCAAGAGGAGCCAGGCCTAGAAGAAGCCCAGTAAAGCAAGTTAATTTTTGGGGGGTTTACTATTGCTCAAGAAGAGCAGGTGTGTTCCTTTAGGCCCCACGGGGAAACATTGAGTCTCTCCCTCCCTCAACCGCGATGCCCTCCTGACCCCCTCCCAACTGCTTAACTAAGAACTGAGAACCATTCTTTCGGGTCCCCTGTGATGGCCTCCTGCTGCCCTCCTCTTGCCGGTTCAGGCTGGAGTTTGACAAAGCCTGCCCAGTTGATGCCCAGTGAAGGGCTGGATGGTTTGCAGTCTGCCTCAGCCGCCCCTGCGCTCCCCCCTCCCGCCCCGAACCCACATGACTCCAGCCAAAAAGTTAAAATTTGCGATGCTAGTGGATATGATGCTGAGATCACGGCATGCATGAGCCAACTTGTGCAACTAGTGTGGGAAGCTGGTCCAGTTGGATTTGGCAAGGTCTGCTCCTTAGTCATTTCCATATGTTCCCTGCATAGCTTGAGCCATTTCAGAGGCTGACACCATACCTGAGAGGAGCTGGTGTCCAAACTGAATGCTGTGTACAGTACCTGCAGGACTTGGAAATAGATGGGGGAGAAGATGATATACTTTAACAAATGTGACAGGGACAGACTAATAATAGTGTCATGTACTCAACTCAGTGGATGTAATATGCCACAATTTGTAACCTGTTAACCTGTCCCACATTTATTGCTGACCCATGCCAAGTCTTCAAACAACCTGCATCTGTTTTACTACAAAGCAAACAGCCAAGGTGCAATGGATAATTGAATACCTTGCCAAACTTGAATCTCCCAAGGCTTCAGTTTAGACACATGGTTGCTAGCAGTGAACACCATCCACTTTAGAAAATGCTTCAATGTAGTGGCATGTGTGTCTTGCTATTAAGTGGGGAAAGTAAATAAAATTTCTGACCGCACATGCAAATGCATTAGTCACCTTTCTGATAAAGAAAGTACCTGATAATGCAGTGCGGGCTGAGAATAAACCATAGGCATAAAAATTGAGGGCAATGGTGATACTGTTAACCATGTTAATGCCATATATATGTTGTTATCAGTGAACTTGCTGCAAATGACAAAAGCTCTCTTTTGAGCCATAGTAAGGCTGAAGCAGTTATCCTGGGTAATTGGTCAGGAGGCATGCCAAGTATTAACAGAATAGTCTGAGCTTGGTGATCTCAAAATATTCCTTTTTTTAATCTTGAACCCACCTTTGAAATATCTGGGGTACTTTAAAGTCAAACTTACCTTAGATGACAATTTTTGAGAATAAAAACAAATATACTAACAATATTTTAGAAATATGAGAGATAATGTTAGACCATGGACCGAAGCCTGTTTTTTTTTGCCTAGATTTTTAGTTACATGTGGGAAGTACCGAGCATCATGCTAAATATGTTAAACATATGTATCTGAAGCAAAAACCAAATGTTCCCAAGTCTGAAAATTGAGTGTTACCAAGAAATGGTCAAAAACAAAGAAAAGCATAATTATGGTTGCTATGGACTTTCTTTTCCCTAACAAATGGTGACACATCAGTGCTACTGCTAAATTTTCAGCATGGATAGTGTTAGAATTGTTTTTATTTTAAAAAGTATCACGGAGGACATCTGAGGTCTAGAAGCATCATATGGTGCAGTTATACATAAATATAACTTTTGTTTTCGTATCTGTTGCTAAGAAAGAAATTACCATAGCAACCATTTATTTCATACCCATTTATTGACATTTCAGACGGACATCCGCACTCATTTGTCAATCATATAATTATTATAATAAAAGCAATAATATTGATTTTTTTTAAAAGATTGAAATACTGAAAAAACAAAATAGATCTGAAAAAAAGTTACAGGCTGAAAACATAAGAACATAAGAAATAGGAGCAGGAGTAAGCCATTTGGCTCCTCGAGCCTGCTCCGCCATTCAATAAGATCATGGCTGATCTGATCATGGACTCAGCTCCACTTCCCTGCCTGCTGCCGATAACCCTTTACTCCGTTATCACTCAAAAATCTGACTATCTCCGCCTTAAATATATTCAATGACCCAGCCTCCACAGCTCTCTGGGGCAGAGAATTCCACAGATTTACAACCCTCTGAGAGAAGAAATTTTTCATCATCTCAGTTTTAAATGGGCAGCCTCTTATTCTAAGACAAGGGGCTAGATTTTACACTTTTTTTGCATGCATAACGCCCACTTAACGTCCATTTTACTGCTGAAATGAGGTATAATGCCCAGATATGACCCATTTAGCCACAAAATGGAAACTGACGCGCATTTTTCAGACACTTATCGCCGAGTGTTACTTTCCCCATGTGCGTAATGCCGGGAAAAAATAATACCGCCCGCCCACATTTTTGGGGCGGAATCATCAGAATGGGCGAAACCAACGGCCATAATATGGCCCAGCGTTACTTTCCGCACGGAATTAACGCTGAGATTCAATAATACCAACCACCCACTTTCTTTTGTCGTAAAGATCACATTTGACGAAAATAACGCTCAGGAGATTGCCCAGTGTCACTTTCACCACATTGCACACATCTTGCCCACAATATTGCTTGCCCAAAACACCACTCAGAAAAAGTGAGAAGAATCGCAGGTTGCTTCATTCAAAAGGCTGCTTCAACTTCGGGGGAGTTTGGATTGACTCTGGTGTATTTCTCAGGTGAAGTGACCATGTCAACAGACATATTTTCAGATTCTGGACGATTGGGGTTTACACCAGTGTGTAACAGTCCAGCTATCTGAGACAATGCGCAACAAGGTTATGTTGAATTTAAAAAAATTTATACGACCATTGATCTAAAATCATAAGTATCATGGGCAAAAGAAAAACACCCCCACCCCCCTTTTTTGACCATTGACATCAATCAAATGGTCAACATGTCCAGCAACACAATACAAATGTAAAGCAGGAGGGTTACCCCCTCCCCCCATATATTACAACAAATTGTATACATCCAGATGGAGATATAATGCAGCCATCACCTGCAGACATGCACCTCACTTTCCTTCTCCCCTCCCCTTTTTCTCCCCACCTCTACCCCTTCCCTCCTCGCTCCACGGCACCTGGCTGAAGAGCTCCTCAGGCGGTGCCTCATTGGCAGGGATGAAGGCAGAGGCGGTGGTTAGATGGGTATGGGAAGGGGGGAACATTCTCAGATCCAGAAGCAGGATCTTGGTTCTGACTCTCATCTGTTGTTCGCAGTGGTGGTGCGGAACCGAGCGGTGCCAGCAGTGTTCCTGGCTATCGCCTTCAGGGCCTCTGCGATCCGTGCATCGTACTCGGTCATTATGGCCAGCTGTCGGGATATGCCTCCCAATGCATCAAGGATCTGGTCACCAATGTCTACAGTCCTCCTGGACAACTGTACCATCTCTCCGCTCTCATGTGGTGCTCGTGGACCAGACCTGCCGCGTCCAAGAAACCTCCTCTGGGGCCAAATGGAGTGCCCTGTGGCGAGATGCTTGGGCCCGGTACCTCCAGAGCGGAGGTGGGAATGACTGGAGGACCATTAGATGGCCTTGGGGTGGAATGGCTTCTGGAGCGTGGCGATGCAGGTGCCTCGAAGTCCGTGCTCTCATCCGTAGAGAACAGACCCAGCGGATTGAAGGGTGAGCATCTGAGCTACTCAGCACCAGATGTAGGATCGTCCACGAGTCCAGCCCCGTGCCCCCACCTTCTGGCCTCTGCAGTCTTGTCTGGGGCCACGCTGCTGGCTGAGCTGCAAAACATAAATGAGGTTATTAGAGGAGAAGGGGGTGCTAGGGTCACAAGGTGATTCCAGCGCTACACACAGCATATGCACGACAAAAGCACCACCACTATCAAAATCATCACAAACATCACATTTTATGACCATCCACACATTCTGCATTGCAATGATTTTCATTAGGCCAGCATTATTTATGGGACAATTTTAGAAATCATTTATTATTTGATTGTTCAGATATGAGTGGGTGTGGCATCTATTGACTTTACATCAGGCAATGGTGTAAATTTTATTCACGTCGCATCACTTCAGGGTCTGCAGATGCTTGCGTGGCCGTCCGGGGGTGCTTCCCCACGAGTGTGAGCACCCGCTCCTCCATCTCTGTGATGTCGCTGGGGACTGGTGGCCCCCCACTCGTTCGCCTCTGCATGGACCTCATCGTCAATGACTTCTTCTGTAAAAGGTAACAGGACGACATGGCATGAGATCATTGCATGATATAATTGCTAGGTACTGTCACAGACACTGATACAACACATAACCGACAGATGTAATCATGATTATTAGGATAATTATCATTCTTTACCTAAAGACGTACACCGTGACCGCAGGTTTTGAGTACAACATTCCCGGTAAAAGTGAAAGACCTCACATCTGTTGATAGTCACTCATGACTGTTACAAATCAATTATACAAATAATTAAGTACATGTAAATAAATGTAATACTTACTCGTGGATCCGACAAGGTCGTTCCATCGTTTGCGGCATTGGTTGTCCTCACGCACCTCGTGGTCGCCGACGAGACCACCTCTGCAATCTCGGTCCATATTTTCTGGTAGGTCTTTGGGGTGGGCTTCCCACACCTCCCTGGGTCAAATCACCCCAGCGTAACTCGATCTCCTGTAGGAGGGAGGCATTTGCCTCATCCGAGAACCTCCTCACTCTTTTGCGCCCTCCAATGTGCTCCTCTCCAAGCTCACTGCTCTCCATAGAGTGCTGTGTCACCTCCTCCTCTCCCTCCATTATAGGCACAAAATTTGGCCAAATATTTGGCTGGAAGCAGCTAATTTTCTTTTCCCAATTTGCTTCAAGCTCGAAACTCTCCCTCCTTCCTCCCAAAGCTGCCACACCACACCCACACACGTCTTCACTCCCTCTCAACTTCCTCTCTGTCTCCTCTTCTGCGCATGTCATGATGACCCTTGACCTCCAGAATCGCGGGAATCGAGCGTTGCCATACCGTTGCTAAGGATGACGACACTTTATGGCAGAAGGTCAGAGAGATTTAACGCTACCGCCCATTTCATATCGCTCGCAGTAATGCTCAATTTCAAAAATGGAGACTAGAGGCTTTGAGAATGGGCAACAAGCCAGTGATCTGAAAACCCATTTTTACCGCCTACGCCTGAAATACCGCCCATTTTTGGGCGATCTGCACAAAAGTGTAAAATCTAGCCCAAGGTCCCTTAGTTTTAGTTTCCCCTATGAGTGGAAATATCCTCTCTGCATCCACCTTGTCGAGCCCCTCATTATCTGAAAGTTTCAATAAGATCACCTCTCATTCTTCTGAACTCCAATGTGTATAGGCTCAACCTATCTTATACTCCATCTAACAGGGTAACTACTGTTAGGGGGCCTATAGACTACGCCCACCAGTGACTTTTTCCCTTTGTTATTCCTTATCTCCACCCAAACTGATTTAACATCTTGATCCTCTGAGCCAATATCGTTTCTCACTAACGCACTAATCCCATCCTTTATTAACAGTGCTACCCCACCTCCTTTTGCTTTCTATCTGTCCTTCCGAATTGTCAAATACCCCAGAATATTTAGTTCCCAGTGCTGGTCATCTTGCAACCACATCTCTGTAATGGCTATCAGATCATACCCATTTGTATCTATTTGTGCAGTCAACTCATCTATTTTGTTACGAATGCTACATGCAGTTAGACAAAGAGCTTTTAAATTTGTTTTTTTATCCTTTTTTCCTGCTTATTTCCTCTGTCCTTCAAATTCACATTCTACATTTTTGCTTTCTAATAAAGGAATGCATATCTGTGAACCATCCATGTCCAATGAATCTCCTGGGCTTTTGCGTAAATTACCTGGTCCATTACCACAATCTTATCCGGTCTGAGCGTGTCTGCAATATCAACACTTTGTTGCAAGATCATGGACACTGTACCAAGCTCAGTAGGGCTGGCGTCGGTGACTGGAAGGTAGCCAATGTTTGACTTGAGTGTGATTGACGTTTTCTGTAGCAGGGTATTGATTGCTGAAGAAGTGCGCACTATCCAAGCTGCGTGCATCTTCTTGGATATGCATGTGATTTTCAAGATCCAATCGTAATCACTCATCGAATGGCTGTGGGCCTTCGCTTTGACATCGAAACATAGAAAATAGATGCAGGAGTAGGCCATTTGGCCCTTCGAACCTGCACCACCATTCAATATGATCATGGCTGATCATGCAACTTCAGTACCCCTTTCCTGCTTTCTCTCCATACTCCTTGAACCCCTTTAGCCATAAGGGTGACAACTAACTCCCTTTTGAATATATCTAACGAGCCGGCCTCAACAGCTTTCTGTGGTAGAGAATTCCACAGGTTCACAATTCTCTGAGTGAAGACGTTTCTCCTCATCTCGATCCTAAGTGGCTTTCCCCTTATCCTTAGACTGTGACCCCTGGTTCTGGACTTCCCCAACATTGGTAACATACTTCCGGCATCTAACCTGTCCAATCCCGTCAGAATTCTATATGTTTCTATGAGATTCCCTCTCATTCTTCTACGTTCTAGTGACTATAAGCCTAGTTGATCCAGTCTTTCTTCATATGCCAGTCCTGCCATTCCGGGAATCAGTCTGGTGAATCTTCACTGTACTTCCTCAATAGCAAGAATTTCCTTCCTCAGATTAGGAGACCAAAACTGTACACAATATTCAAGGTGTGGCCTTCTCTTAAACTCAAATCCTCTTGCTATGAAGGCCAACATGCCATTTGCCTTCTGTACCTTCATGCCAACTTTCAATGACTGATGTACCATGACACCCAGGTCTCATTGCACCTCCCCTTTTCCTAATCTGTCACCATTCAGATAATATTCTGCCTTCCTGTTTTTGCCACCAAAGTGGATAACATCACATTTATCTACATTATACTGCATCTGCCATGCATTTTCCCACTCACCTAACCTGTCCAAGTCACCCTGCAGCCTCTTAGCATCCTCCTCACAGCTCACACTGCCACCCAGCTTAGTGTCATCTACAAACTTTGAGATATTACATTCAATTTCTTCATCTAAATCATTAATGTGTATTGTAAATAGCTGAAGTCCCAGCACTGAGCCCTGTGGCACTCCACTAGTCACTGCCTGCCATTCTGAAAAGGACCCATTTATCCCGACTCTCTGCTTCCTGTCTGCCAACCAATTCTCTATCCACGTCAGTACATTACCCCCAATACAATGTGTTTTAATTTTGCATATCAATCTCTTGTGTGGGACCTTGTCAAAAGCCTTTTGAAAGTCCAAATACACCACATCCACTGGTTCTCCCTTGTCCACTCTACGAGTTACATCCTCAAAAAATTCTAGAAGATTTGTCAAGCATGATTTCCCTTTCATAAGTCCACGCTGACTTGGACCGATCCTGTCACTGCTTTCCAAATGCGCTGCTATTACATCTTTAATAATTGATTCCAGCATTTTCCCCACTACCAATATCAGGCTTACTGGTCTATAATTCCCTGTTTTCTCTCTCCCTCCTTTTTTAAAAAGTGGGATTACATTAGCTACCCTCCAATCCATAGGAACTCATCCAGTGTCTATAGACTATTGGAAAATGACCACCAATGCATTCACTATTTCTAGGGCCACTTTCTTAAGTACTCTGGAATGCAGACTATCAGGCCCTGGGGATTTATCGGCCTTCAATCCCATCAATTTCCCTAACACAATTTCCTGACTAATAAGGATTTCCTTCAGTTCCTCCTTCTCGCTAGACCCTCGGTCCCCTCGTATTTTCGGGAGATTATTTGTGTCTTCCTTAGTGAAGACAGATCCAAAGTATTTGTTCAATTGGTCTGCCATTTCCTTGTTCCCCATTATGAATTCACCTGATTTTGACTGCAAGGGACCTACGTTTGTCCTCACTAATCTTTTTCTCTTCACATATCTATAGAAGCTTTTGCAGTCAGTTTTTATGTTCCCTGCATGCTTACATAGAAATAGAAATATAGAAAATAGGTGCAGGAGTAGGCCATTTGGCCCTTCGAGCCTGCACCACCATTCAATGAGATCATGGCTGATCATTCACCTCAGTACCCCTTTCCCTACTCTCGTACTCTATTTTCCTCCTCCTAATTAAACCCTTTGTCCGCCTCTGCCGGATTCTAAATTTCTCCCAGTCCTCAGGTTTGCTGCTTTTTCTGGCCAATTTATATGCCTCTTCCTTGGATTTAACACTGTTCCTAATTTCCCTTGTTAGCCACAGTTGAGCCACCTTCCCTTTTTATTTTTATGCCAGACAGGGATCTACAATTTTTGCAGTTCATTCATGTGATCTTTAAATGTCTGCCATCCGACCTCTGCTATCCAGGTCAATATTGGTGGTTGTCGGGATCTTTTTTTTTGTTTTCTTCAAGACCGGTAGTTCCGGTTGTTTTGTTGCAGTTGACTCATCACTTTGAATTAGTGTGCCATTTGTTTTGTGAGTTGTGCCTTTTCCTGACAATGTCTCCTCTACAAAATCATTGTTGCCCTAAACCAATGTAGTGTGTAGGTTGGCCTTGATATTGGGTGGGTTGTACTGCTCACCTCATTGAATCTGAAACTCAGCCAGTGCTGTGTCATGTTCTAGTACTTGAGAATTTGAAGAGCAGTGCCAAAAACCATTCACTGCTGAGCCAGTCATATGTCTGACAGTCGTAGCCAAAGCTGTGTGTTTTGGCATGAGCCTCCTCCCTTACAATCCTAGATTCATGGTGTCTTGGCAAACAGAAATAATCTTGTGGCTGTTGATGTCATCTACTACTACCTATGAGTTGTCCACTTGTGATTCCCGTTTTCCATGCCAGGAAACTAGAAAGCTCATCTGGTACCAAATTCTTTGCCACATCCAGAGTTAATTCCTTGGCAGTTGATGGCCATCTCAGGGGAGGAACAACACCAGACTTCTCTTTCATTAAATGCTTCAGTGCCAGAGCAGCATAGTACAAAGATCTGCAATCAGGTCTTAAATCCAATCCTCTGACAGGATCTTTGACTCCAGGATCCATGCTGGTATTCATGTCTGTGTCAGTCTCACTTGTTCTTGTTTCTGAAAGCAAATCTCTGACTGCCTCCTCAACAACTTCTTCTATAAAAACAAGATCACTTTCATTACTGTGTGATGATCTGACAAATTTCAGGAAAGGATAACATTTCTGCATGCTATATTTAAGATTATACGTTTTATAAGAAGAAGCATTGATACCCTCTTTCTCAAAAATGAATTTCTTAAACAAATTGTTCAGCTTTGTCATTCTAAGAACTTCACCGTTCTTTACAATCCTGCCCTCACAGAAATGCCTATATCCTGTCTGATAGAGGTTACCTTCTGGAGGGTCTTCCTGCTCCTTTCTGGTCAAAAATCTGATTTAGCTCTGGTAGCAGCTAAGATTATACCTTGATTCAAGGGCAACAAGATCTTGTCCATGGATATGCAACAGGATTGCCTCATTTTTGCAGGTTTCTGCTGCAAGGAGCAGCTTACCTGCAGTTTTAGTCTCACATTGTACCAGCCTCTCTTTTTGTCTCTTGCAGCTGTGTCTCTCCACAATGTTCTTGTCCTACTTGCAGGGAAGGCACTGACTGCACTGGAAGAAGATGGGAAGCCCTTGCAGGTATAACCTTGAGGTCTGTCGACTTTGAGCAATGCAGTAGAATCATGGTGACAGCTTCACTTCTCTCCTCGTCTTTCTGTACTGGTTCTGAATTGGCTGCTTCAGCTGCACAGGAATAAAAAGATAAGAAAAAAAAGAAAACAGAAAAGAATAAGAGAGTAAAAGAAGGTGGGGGGAGACAAATGGAGAGAAAAAGAGAGGTAAATGAATGTGATAGACATTTATCATGTTTTAATTTCATCCTTCTCAGTATTGATATGTGATAAATATATACAAATAAGAATATGAATGTATTCACGTTCATAGTACTGATTTTCCCTTTCTTGCTTCTTGGCTCTGTCGATCTTGGATTTCTCAGTGAAATGTATGTAACACTGCCAATGATATCCAATCGAATGTGGGATTGTTGTGAGTCTTTCTGGTGCAATAAACAGCTCCAGATCTAAACTTTTGATGGCATTCTCTGCAATTTTAGCTTCTCTAGTTCCAGTAAATTTCCACTGATGAACACTCATAAAAAATGTTATCCAGCTAGAGGCCGAAAAATAAATGATGTTGCCTTCGGCTCCCGCAACTATGTGCAAACAGTACAGGCAGTCACTGACTCTAATCAATCTAGTACAGAGATCGTGATTGGCTGATTTTGCGGTACGGATAAATACAGCAGGTGTGATTGGTAACTCGCAATTACGTCATCACTTTGGGTTTTGACGAGATTTCTACCTATTTTTCTAATAACATTTTTTGCAAAATGTTCACTTTTTGAAGATGGGAACATTATTGATTTTTGTGATAAGTTGTCCATAAACTAATAATAGTGTGAATATGAAGTACTTTCGCATAGGGGACTATGGAAGAACATTTTTTTGAGACTCAGCCCACGGTCCATTTTAATCCAACCTCCTGGTGGGAACAGGGGGATGGGAGGGGACGGTTAAAATCATTGCAGAGTATTTAGCGCTCTGCTCCATCTATCGGTCATTTTAACTGCAGTTCTTTTTAATTGATCGCTGCCTTCCAGACACAAACGGGGGCCTCGTGAATACATTAGAATTGGTGTCATTAAAACACCAGCTTGATTTTAACTTGAAACCTGCTTGTAAGATCTAGCGAGATTGGTTTCAGAGCCACTGGAAGTTCTACTTAAAGGTGCACTCAACTTCAGGTAATTGGATCAAAGGATATAAGATCATAAGAAGTAGGAGCAGGAGTAGGCCATACGGGAGCCTGCTCCTCCATTTAATACGATCATGGCTCACCTGATCATGGACTCAGGTCCACTTCCCTGCTGGCTCCGCACAACCCCTTGTTCCCTTATCGTTTAAGAAACTGTCTATTTCCGTCTTAATTTTATTCAATGTCCCAGCTTCCACAGCCCTCTGAGGCAGCGAATTCCACAGATTCACAACCTTCTGAGAGAAGAAATTTCTTCTCATTTCGGTTTTAAATGGGCGGCCCTTTATTCTAAGTTTATGCCCTCTGGTTCTAGTTTCCCCTATCAGTGGAAACATCCTCTCTGCATCCACCTTATCAAGCCCCCTCATAATCTTATACGTTTCGATAAGATCACCTCTCATCCTTCTGAATTCCAATGAGTAGAGGCCCAAACTACTCAACCCTTCCTCATAGATCAGCCCCCTCATCTCCGGAATCAACCTAGTGAACCTTCTCTGAACTGCCTCCAAAGCAAGTATATCCTTTTGTAAATATGGAAACCAAAACTGCACGCAGTATTCCAGGTATGGACTTACCAATACCCTGTATAGCTGTGGCAAGACTTCCCTGCTTGTATACTCCATCCCATTTGCAATAAAGGCCAAGATTCCATTGGCCTTCCTGATCACTTGTTGTACCTGCATACTAACCTTTTGTGTTTCATGTACAAGTACCCCCAGGTACCCCTGTACTGCAGCACTATGCAATTTTTCTCCATGTACATAATAACTTGCTCTTTGATTTTTTTCTGCCAAAATGCATGACCTTACACTTTCCAACATTATATTCCATCTGGCAAATTTTTGCCCACTCACTTATACTGTCTATGTCCTTTTGAAGATTGTGTCCTCCTCACGCATTGCTTTTCCTCCCATCTTTGTATTGTCAGCAAACTTGACTACGTTACACTCAGTCCCTTCTTCCAAGTCATTAATAAAGATTGTAAATAGTTGGGGTCCCAGCACTGATCCCTGTGGCACGCCACTAGTTACTGATTGCCAACCCGAGAATGAACCATTTACCCCCACTCTCTGTTTTCTGTTAGTTACCCAATCCTATATCCATGCTAATATATTACCCCCAACCCCATGAACTTTTATCTTGCGGAGTAACCTTTTATGTGGCACCTTGTCAAATGCCTTCTGGAAGTCCAAATACACCACATCCACTGGTTCCCCTTTATCCACCCCTATTGGTTACATCCTCAAAGAATTCCAGCAAATTTGTCAAACATGACTTCCCCTTCATAAATCCATGCTGACTTTGCCTGACCAAATTTTGCTTTTCCAAATGTCCTGCTACTGCTTCTTTAATAATGGACTCCAACATTTTCCCAACCATAGATGTTAGCTAACTGGTCTATAGTTTCCTGCTTTTTGCCTCCTTTTTTTAAATCGGGACGTTACATTTGCAGTTTTCCAATCTGCTGGGACCTCCCCAGAATCCAGGGAATTTTTGTAAATTACAACCAATGCATCTACAATCCCTGCTGTTACTTCTCTTAAGACCCTCGGATGCAAGCCATCAGGTCCAGGGGATTTACCTGCCTGTAGTCCCATTATCTTAATGAGTACCACCTCCATAGTGATTGTGATTGTGTTACGTTCCTCCCCTCTACAGCCCCTTGACTGTTGGAATATTGGTAGTATCGTCTACCATAAAGACTGATACAAAATATTTGTTCAGAGTTTCTGCCATCTCTATGTTCCCCATTACTAATTCTCGGTCTCATCCTCTAAGGGACCAACATTTACTTTAGCTACTCTTTTCCTTTTTATAATATCTATAGAAACTATTGCTACCTGTTTTTATATTTTGTGCTAGTTTACTTTCATAGTCTATCTTCCCTTTCTTAATCATTTTTTTAGTCATTCTTTGCTGGCTTTTAAACTTCCTAATTTTCTGTCCTCCCACTTTGTGTGTCATTATGCTGTTTGGCGAGTTTTCAGCTTCCTGATTGTGTCTTTATGACATTTTCTGACCTGCTTTTCCTCAGTAAGCTCTATCTGCTTATCATAGGTGCGAGCGTGACTTCCCCGCTATACACGTTGGACAGTTTAAAGAGAAAGGCTACATCACATTGTAGCAAGTGATGCCTGAGCCGAGAGCGTGAGTATTTGAGGGCCCAAGTTTCCCCAGGAGTTGCTCCTATTTTTTTGGAGCAGCTAGTTTCTTTTTGGAGTACCTTTAAAATCGCAATTCTCCCTATTTAGTTTGCTCGAGTTTCAGTGAATTAGTTCAGTTTTTTTTCAGTTCTTTTTTTTCAAAAGGGAGCGTCACCAGCCACTTATGCCTGTTTTGGCCATTTAAGCAAGTTTAGCCAGCGAAAAGTTACTCCAAATTAACTTGGACCAGCATATGTGTCCACTTTTTTATGCTCAGAAAAACCTTGCGGAGACTTCAGAAATCAGCGCAGGTAGCCAGAGCTAGGGAAGGAAGTTAGAGGATTTTCCAATGCACTAAACACCTTCACAACAACATTAAAGAAGCATACGTACATTTAAAGCACTAAGCACTAAACAAAGCAGTACATTTAAAGCACCAAACACTAAACAAAGTACAAAAATAAGCATTCAATGACAAACAAAAAATACAAGGAAGCTGAGAAGACCTGTACCAAGACTTAAAAAGCACTAAACAAAGCAGAAAAGGTAATTAATTAACAAATAAAAATAGAAGGAACCCTGCACCTAAAGCACCAAGACCAAAGTAATAAGCAATCAATCAATCAATAACAAATAAAAAAAAAAGAGGTCCTACCTTTATGTGAAGGGAAGGCAGGGGGAGGGGAGAGGAGTGGGGGGGGGGGGGAAGAAGGAGGAAGGGTGGAGAGGAGGGGAGAGGGGGAGAGAGGGAGAGTGGAAGGGGCAGAGGTGGAAGTACCCACTTGATCAAATGGTACAAATCGTCTGGCAGGTCTGGAGCCAGCCCCTTGGATCTTGTTCCCAGTGACAAAACGCACCTTTTTTGATTCAGTGAGCTTGGATTTTATTGTTTCAAGTTCTGAGTCCTTTCAATCTTTTCCGTTTGGAAGGCTGCGCCCATCTTCAGGATTCATCGCTGGGGCACAACGAGAAGCTCTTTCACAAGCAAAACATTCATTTCATGGAGACCACCCCAATCCTACCCCCAAACAGCGGGCAATGTTAAACAGACGAGCCTGCCCAGGTCCCATCCGACTCACATCTTGCCCCAATCTCTTTGCTTTTCTGCTACCCTGTCCCCCAGAACATCTCCGAGACAGTCCCAAGGAACACTCGATGGCCTCAGTCAGTGAGAGCAATCAAAGGCTTCGACGGCATTTCCCAAATGCTCCCAGAGACCACGCTCCACTGCAATTCGAGAAATCTCCATCTCGTTCATAATGAGTTCGACATCTTCCTTCTTGATGGTCACTTTTGCCAGCTCCTTCTCCCTTTCTTATTTGGCTTTTTGTTCCCGGGATCTACTGTCTCCGATGACGGACATTGCCGTCACCAGGTCCAAGCTCAGGATCTCCTTCTCCTCCGCATAGTCGGCCACCCGCTCCAGGAGCCAATACGGCCAGGGCTAAGGGTTGCGTGCTTCGGGCCCCTCCAACACAGCCTGCTGAGATTTGGGGACTCTAGCGCGCATGTACAGAGGTCCCGTCACTGTTTTCAGCTCTGGATGTGGTGCGCTACACTGAGCCCGAAGACTTCCCGAGGAGCGGGGAGAATTCATTGGTAAGTTTTAGGCGTGTTTTTGTTCCAGAAAGTTGGAGCACCTCACGGAGGTGCATCATTCTAAGTGTCGCGGCAAACTTGGGCCCTGAGTGTGGGGATATCCCAGTGTTCTCACCCATGGTGTATGTCATGTATCTTACATTATTATATATAACTGTATCCTAACATGCTATACATGACTGTAATAAGATATGACCTGTAACCACCAGCATACCTTACCACCAGGGGTGCACTTGCAAGAGACAGGTATATAAGGACAGGTCTCAGGCAAGTGCAGCATTCCAGAGCTGTGAAATAAAGGTGCAGGTCCAGAGTGACCTTGACTTCACTACATGCCTCGCGTGAATCTGTACTGAGGGGACAGGACTTTACAGTGCATACACCTGTACTTTGCAGCAGGAGCATGGCACAGGCGTGGCATCGGCCTCATGGTGTCTGGCAGCTGAGATCGCATCTGTTGCAAATTTGAGAGGAGCACAGGCATTTGGACCACAGAAGACATGTTGGCACGAGAAAAATGGGCATCTGGAGATGAGAAATCTCCTCAGATGGATGGAAGTCACAGCAGTTCAGAGAGAGTAAGGGCGATTGAACCAGTTGGTGAGGATTCAGAGCCAGGAGAAAGGAAAGAGATCTGACAGTTGAAACTATCAAACGATGTTAACACCTGTTTCTGTGCAAAATACACAGAACGCTTAACGCGCTGTAAGCAGCGACTGATTTTCATTCAGACGGATAATGGTTGCCACTTTTTGGGCAATTTAGATGATTGCTCGATTTAAACATGAGCGTTTTAAGTGGTGCAGAGTGGTCTAGCTGTTTGCAAGGCCCACCAGCAGCATGGGGCCTTGAATAATTTACCTTAAAGCCTTCAGGAGAGATGAGACGGATTTATATTAGAGGAGGACAATTTGAGAACAAGAAATCAAGACTCCTCCCTGAGTTCATTCTAATTAACCCTGTCATCAACCTGCTACTTCTGTCCAAAGGAATTAAAAAATATTTAATTCCACTTCTTTTTCAATAACTTGCCAACCTATTAGAATATATTATAATTCCATTATCCTTATGCAATAAATTCATTGTAAGATATGATAGTCAATAACAGATATTACTTCATTCCCTAGAAATGATTTACAGATAAATGGTGTATTATAATCGTCAGATGCTATAAGACCAGGAAAAGTGAACAGCATAGTTTGCAATCTTCTGCACTTGGAATTGTGGAGGAAATCTATTTGTCCCACCGAATATGGATTACCAAATATTTTGGAGCAATGGATCTCCCCAAAAAAGCTTTATCTATGTTCCTTCCAGTTATAACATTCCCTCATTATTGCACAGATGTTAGCTGCCTTCCAAAAGCTCCATTATTCAGATGATATACTGTGCTAATTGACAACCTTGGATAACTGTTGTGTAGAAATGGACCACAAAAAATTACATATGTTTTAGGACTTTAGGAGATACTTTCTAATCATTTTGGTTAGAGGGCAATTCATAAGAATTGGTGAATACTCATGGGACTAGAAATTCGGTATCGCCCATTTTGAGGCGTTAATCCTGTCGATGAGGTAACATTAGCACCCTCTGAAAGTTTGCACTGCCACCGCAAAATTTGGTTTCAGCGCCCCAAGAGGGAAAGGAAGTGCTAAATCAGTCGTTGCACACTTCTCTCAGGGCGGTGGAACCAAAACTCTCAGCGATAAATTTCCATAACAAATGTGCTTGCTGTGAAGGCCGCTGTACTTCCAGTGGACAGACGATTATTAAAGGCACGGTAAGATAAATATGCACATGTGCAATTTCAACTTCTCAGTCTGCTCAAAGCAGGTAAAGAAAGGAGGAAGGAGGTCGCCATCGTGCACCCGCTTCTCGGCCACGGCCGTCGATGCATTAGTGAAGGGAGTGGAGAGGCGCTGGAATGTACTGCAGCCCTTCCAGTGGACGGAGGCCCGTTCCTAGAACCTTCAGGAGGATATGGGGGGAACTGCCCCTGCACATCTCTGCCAGGAACACGGTGGTCAGAACTGCGACACAATGTCACAAGAAGTTCAATAACATCAGTAGGGTCGTGAGGGTGAGCACTCTTTCTATTAACGTTGCAATGCCATAATGTGAACCTTACTGTTTCACACAATGTCAAGTCCTTACAGTACCTGCTCCTTCAATATGATTACCAGGCCATATCCGCCTTCCTGGGCATACTACGTGGTGTGGTAGTGGTCAGCGAACCCGAGCTCCCTTAGGACAGTGATGTTAACGCCCTTTGCATTTTATGTGAGACCTTTTACCCTTGAGACCACATCCTCACCCTCATTACATATAAATGCCCAATACCACCCCATTCTTCCCTTGCTGCTCTCTCCTCCGCAGCTAACCACAGTACTGTTTCCTTGTGCTTACAAATGATGAGCCAGAATGGCGGCAGCCTGCCCATGAGTCCTCCACTTCGAACGACAGTGGAGATGAGGAGGAAGGGGACCAAAGTCTAGCCACAGAGCGGGACCCTCCATCAGCAACACCGAGTATGGACACCATCTCGGTGGAAGAGCTGACATTCTTGGGCTTTGAAGATCCTGAGGCTCTTGGTCCCAGTGGCCTGCAGCAACGTCCAGCGTGAGAGGATACTCAGGGGAAGCTCCCCGGAGGGTGCGTCTGCCCATGAGTCCTGCTCAGAGACACTCGGACGTGGATCTGGACTTGGAGGCTATGTCGAGAGAGCCCATGGTAAAGTACCGCGAGCTATGGGTGCATTCGAAATGGTGCTGCAGAGCATGGATGCATTTGTAGTGAGGGTGGTGGAGGCCATCTCGAGGATTACCCATGCCTCTCAGCAGCTCATCTTTGCCCGATTACACAGGGAGATGGACGCAACGAGCGACAGTGGAGTGCCAGAGGTGATGGTGCATGCCGTGATTGACGTGGCAGCAGCTATCACATCACAGGTCAAAACAACACAAGGCCTTCGTGATGTGATGCAGTCACCGGTTCCTGGCATCAACTCTCAGACTGCTGCATTTCAGACTTGGTGTGCTGTGAGTCAGTCTCAGATTGATACCATGCAAAGACTGACTGCTGCCATCCTCTATGTGTTCCCCACAGTCTAACGGGGAAGCGACGGTGCCAAAGCAGGCCAGCCATCTGTTGCTCCAGATGCTGAGGCTCTGCCCCGGGGAAGTGGCAGCAGGCCGCTGGAAATGGAAGGTGCTGTCCTTGCTCACGATGACAACATTCTGGCTCTCACCACTGCCACTCCGTCTTTGCACCTGCCGCGGTCTACAACCCAGCCATCCCAGATTGCTGACACCGATGCTGAGACGGTGCACTCCGCATTCGGGCCTTTGAGGCCCAGAGCTGATCCAGGGTAGCTGCTAGGCCATTTGTTGTGTCTGCCCTACAGACACAGCAGCCCTCAAGCAGCCTTGCTACACGCATTTCAGCCCTATTAAGGCAGCAGGGGTGGGAGGGGGTTTTAAGGAAAGGGGTGGCAAATCGCTGAGCAAGTTTCAACAAAGGCTTTGCCCACCATGGATAGCTAACCTCATCCTGTACAGATCATTGTAAATATCTTGTGGCTGTTTGATGCCAGCTATTGGTGCAGGGGTCTGGGCCTTATATGGCACATTGAAGCTGATGTGGAATTAAAAAAGGTAGGGGCGTTTGTACACAGATTGCTGAAGTTGATTGTGCGTTATGCTGTTCCAAGGGGCATTTGTTACATTTTTTTATTCGTTGCTGGTGATGGGTTGTTGGTGTGATGCTTGAGGTGAGTCTTTTGATGCAATTAATAAAATGTTAATTTGACCATTGTGTATTCATGTGTAATGTCTCCGAGATGTGCCATTATCATAGCAGATAGCCTGGCCAATATCAGCTGCAGCTGTCAGCTTCCTCCATTCAAGAGAAGTGATGCATCATGAGCCACTGACATGTGGCCCTTGCACCGGCTGCATTGCCACCGTGCCTCCTCCGTGCCTGCTGCTCATGTGGTTGGCCATTTGGGGCCTCGGCAGGCTCCTCTTCCTCTTCCTCCTGAGGTGGGGCTGCAGTCGCCACTAGCAATGACTGTGCCCTCATTATGGCCAAGTTGTGGAGCAAACCACAATGAATAGCGACACCTGTTGAGGGCAGCATTGAAGGCTGCCTCCAGAGTGATCCAGGCATCGGAAACCCCAACTGTCTGATCATTGTAGTGTTGCTCCTCTTGGGTGGTTGGGTTGCGGAGGGAGGTCATTAGCCAGGTGGCTAGGCCGTATCCTTTGTCCCTGAGCAGCCAGCCGCGCTCGTCCTGTGGTGGCTCAAACATCCGTGGCATATTGCTCTCACGTAGGATGAACACATTATTTGCACTGCCAGGATATCGGACATTCACTGTAAGGATGCACTGTGTGTGGTCGCACAGCAGCTGTACATTCAAGCCAACTTTATTGAAGTTCAAAACTGCAATTGCGAAAAGTGGTTTAGTTCCACCACCGAACTGTTGACTTGGCTTCCACCTCCCTCCGGGGGTCTTTCCAAGCTGTGTCTGGCCGAGGGTTGAATCTTGCCAGCTGCTCCTATCCCTGGCCAAATGGGCCTTTGCAGTCGCCCCTAACCCTGGCCAAATGGCTCGCATCATGTTACCCTGGAAACCTAAATGCTTGGGCATGCGCAGAGAAGGGGCCTCACTTTTTCGGAGATAACAACTAGCTCCACCCTCAAAACCAAAGGTCTTTTTGCGAAGCGCCAAAATCAAAAACAATTTTGGCGAAACTTCAGACTTTTTTTGGGCGCTATTTTGGATTTTAAAAATGGCCGTTAATCTGAAATAGCACCGAAAAAAGACAATGTGGAATTTTGGGCCCCTCGAGCCATCTTTTATTCTTGTACTTAACCCATTAACATCTTCTTTTGGTTTGCACCATCATCCCTTTTGTCATTCAATCACTCCTGCCTTCCACCCTATCACAGACCTTCCCTTTTGTTCTTGCCTACCCACACCATTTCCCAGCCTCTATATTTGCTTAAAACCTATTGCATCTCTAACTATTTCCAGTTCTGACAAAAGGTTATCGACCTGAAACGTTAACTCAGTTTCTCTCTCCACAGATGCTGCTGACCTGCAGAGACCTGCATTGGCTGTAATCTATCAAAATTCCCTGGATTCTGGAGAGGTCCCAGCAGATTGGAAAAGCGCAAATGTAATGCCCCTGTTTAAAAAAGGAGGCAGACAGAAAGCAGGAAGCTATAGACCAGTTGGCCTAACATCTATGGTTGGGAAAATGCTGGAGACCATTATTAAGGAAACAGTAGCAGGACATTTGGAAAAACATGATTCAATCAAGCAGAGTCAGCATGGTTTTATGAAAGGGAAATGAAGTATAATGTGGATAAATGTGAGGTTATCCACTTTGGTGGTAAAAACAGAGAGACAGACTATTATCTGAATGGTGACAGATTAGGAAAAGGGGAGGTGCAAAGAGACCTGGGTGTCATGGTACATCAGTCATTGAAGGTTGGCATGCAGGTGCAGCAGGCGGTTAAGAAAGCAAATGGCATGTTGGCCTTCATAGCAAGGGGATTTGAGTACAGGGGCAGGGAGGTGTTGCTACAGTTGTACAGGGCATTGGTGAGGCCACACCTGGAGTATTGTGTACAGTTTTGGTCTCCTAACCTGAGGAAGGACATTCTTGCTATTGAGGGAGTGCAGCGAAGGTTCACCAGACTGATTCCCGGGATGGCGGGACTGACCTATCAAGAAAGACTGGATCAACTGGGCTTGTATTCACTGGAGTTCAGAAGAATGAGAGGGGACCTCATAGAAACATTTAAAATTCTGACGGGGTTAGACAGGTTAGATGCAGGAAGAATGTTCCCAATGTTGGGGAAGTCCAGAACCAGAGGTCACAGTCTAAGGATAAGAGGTAAGCCATTTAGGACCGCGATGCGGAGGAACTTCTTCACCCAGAGAGTGGTGAACCTGTGGAATTCTCTACCACAGAAAGTTGTTGAGGCCAATTCACTAAATATATTCAAAAAGGAGTTAGATGAGGTCCTTACTACTAGGGGGATCAAGGGGTATGGCGAGAAAGCAGAAATGGGGTACTGAAGTTGAATGTTCAGCCATGAACTCATTGAATGGCGGTGCAGGCTAGAAGGGCTGAATGGCCTACTCCTGCACCTATTTTCTATGTTTTCTATGTTTTTTCTAAATCATGTTTGCCAAATTTGTTGGAGTTCTTTGAGGATGTAATGAGCAGGTGGATAAGGGGAACCAGTGGATGTGATGTATTTGGATTTCCAGAAGGCATTTGATGAGATGCCACATAAAAGGTTACTGCACAAGATAAAAGTTCACAGGGTTGGAGATAATATATTAGCATGGATAGAGGATTAGCTAACTAGCAGAAAACAGAGAGTCGGGATAAACGGGTCATATTCCGGTTGGCAAACAGTAACTAGTGGGGTGCCACAGTGATCGATGGTGGGGCCTCAACTATTTACAATCTATATTAATGACTTGGATGAAGGGACCGAGTGTAATGTAGCCAAGTTTGCTGATGATACAAAAATGTGCGGGAAAGCAAATTGTGAGGAGGACACAAAAAAATCTGCAAAGGGATATAGACAGGCTAAGTGAAGGGGCAAAAAATTGGCAGATGGAGTATAATGAGGGAAAATGTGAGGTTATGCACTTTGGCAGGAAAAATAGAAAAACAAATTATAATTTAAATGGAGAAAAATTGCAAAGTACTGCAGTACACAGTGACCTGGGGGTCCTTGTGCATGAAACACAAAATGTTAATATGCAGATACAGCAAGTAATCAGGAAGGCAAATGGAATGTTTGCCTTTTTTGCAAAGAAAATAGAGTATAAAAGCAGAGAAGTCCTGCTACAACTGCACAGGGTATTTGTGAGGCCACATCTAGAGTACTGCGTACAGTTTTGGTCTCCGTATTTAAGGAAGGATGTACTTGCATTGGAGATTGTTCAGGGAAGGTTCACTCGGTTGATTCCGGAGATGAAGGGGTTGACTTTATGAAGATAGGTTGAGTAGATTGGACCTATACTCATTGGAGTTCAGAAGAATATAAACATATAAGATAATGAGGGGGCTCGACAAGGTGGATGCAGAGAGGATATTTCATAGGGGAAACTAAAACTAGGGGACATAGTCCAAGAATAAGGGGCTGCCCATTTAAAACTGAGATGAGGAGGAATTTCTTCTCTCAGAGGGTTGTAACTCTATGGAATTCTCTGCCCCAGAGAGCTGTGGAGCTGGGTCATTGAATATATTTAAGGTGGAGATAGACAGATTTTTGAGCGATAAGTGAATAAAGGGTTATGAGGAGCGGGCAGGAAAGTGGAGCTGAGTCCATGATCAGATCAGCCATGATCTTATTAAATGGCGGAGCAGGTTGAGGGGCCAAATGGCCTACTCCTGCTCCTATTTCTTATGTTTTTATGTTGAGTATTTCCAGCATTTTCTGTTTTTAGTTCAGATTTCCTGCATCCGCAGTATTATGCTTTTGAACAATGGAAGTTTATTGAACAAGGGGTTTATATACCCAGAAATAAATCTTAAAACATTCAAAAATAGTTCATAATTATTTTAGCACAATAGAGTAACGGTGTTTAAAATGATTTAAAAAAATCAAATGTTGGAAATCTGAAGCAAAAACAGAAAATGCTGGAAGTACACAAACCAGCTCAGTCAGCATTGTTTTTAAAATTCATTCCAGGATGTGGGCATGACTGGCAAGGCCAGCATTTATTGGCCATCCCTAATTGCCCTCGAAAAGGTGGTGGTGAGCTGCCTTCTTGAACCGCTGCAGTTCGTGTGGTGAAGATACTTCCACAGTGCTGGAGGGAGTTTCTGGATTTTGACCCAGCGACAATGAAGGAACGACGATATATTTCCAAGTCAGGTTGGTGTGTAACTTGGCGGGGAGCTTGCAGGTGATGGTGCTCCCATGTGCCTGCTGCCCTTGTCCTTCTAGGTGGTGGAGGTCGCTGGTTTGAGAGATGCTGCCGAAGAAGCCATGGCGAGTTGCTGCTGTGCCATCTTATAGATGGTAAACATTGCAGCCACAGTGCGCTGATGGTGGAGGGAGTGAATGTTGAAGGTGGTTGTTGGGGTGCCACACAAGTGGGCTGCTTTGTCCTGGATGCTGTCGAGGTTCTTGAGTGTTGTTGGAGTTGCACTCATCCAGCCAAGTGGAGAGTATTCCATCACACTCCTGACTTGTGCTTTGTAGATGCTGGAAACATAAAAGACGGCAAAATGGTTCAGGTATAACCCTTTGTTCAAACTCTAACAAAGAGCTGTTCAAATAAAGGATTACATATAAAATAATCTAAATCCAATAGCGAATTCAATAATTAAATCCAAGAGGGAATTCAAGAGAAACCTCTTTACCCCGAAAGTGGCTAGAATGTGGAACTCAATACCACAAGGAGTAGTTGAGCTGTATAGCATCGATGCATTTAAGGGGAAGCTAGTTAAGCACATGAGGGAGAAAGGAATAAAAGGATATGTTGATAAGGTTAGACGAGAAGGGGTGGGATGAGGCTTGAGTGGAGCATAAACACCGGCATGTTGGGCCGAATGGCCTGTTTCTGTGCTGTAAATACTTTGTAGTAGCTTGTAAAATGTTCACCCTTTTTAATCTCTTTGCTGATGAAGACTGACCTGCAATGTACCCCAGTATTTTCTGTTTTTATTGCAGCAGCACCGTGTGTTACATCTTTACTGGAATTTCAATTTCAAGTCCTAGCCCTATTGTCCCTCTTCTAGATTAGTTAAAAAAGTTAAATTATTTTCAACATACTGCACTGCTCAGTGTATATTTCACTTAATTAAATAAAGTTCAAAGCACCTATATGTCTTTACATAGTTTTCAATGGAAGCTAATTTAGTTAAGTACATATTCTTGTTTAATCATATAGCTTTATGAAGGACTGACACCCAGAAACAATGCAGAGGGTGGCAAGTTTCATAGGGGTTACTTTAACTTTTATCACTGGGCAAAAAACATCTGTTAGCGAATCGGCAGTGCAAAATTGGACGAGGTATAAAATGGCCTGCTGTTTTATTATCACCCATTTTTTCCGACGATAAAAGTTAAATTTATCTCATAATGTGATGGTAGTGCAATAAAGTTCTATAAATACTGACAAACAGCCCTCAGCCACTTCAGTTACTCTTGCCACAATGGCCACATATAAATGGAGCAGTAGATTAGGGTCGAGAGAATAGTTGACATCAGAGTGCTAAACAGTTGGCATGTGTACATGCATATCACTTTTATAAAATTAAATTCTAGTTGCCCGGAAGCTCAATGTCTCCAGAGAGTACTCTTGCTATGATGTAGGATAATGTATCCACAAGTAGCAGGAATGGGATCTTTATTTCTGTTATGTGTATAACTATGTAGTACTTGCCACCAGAGGGCGCGACTGTTGGAGTCCTAATGGTCACCTGCACACATGTGCAGGGCCAGTATAAAATGTTGGCTGCCATGTTGTTTAGGCACTCTACGTTTAACTCACAGCACTCAGCCTCGTGGAGTTCTTCTATACACAACAATTGGCGACGAGTAACAGAATACAAACCTTCACGCAACCATGGCTGCCATTGGATAATTAGAGAGATTCATAAAGGGTGATGATTGGGAAGCCTTCGTCGAGCAGTTCGACCAATACTTTGTGGCCAACGAGCTGGAAGGAGACACTAATGCGGCCAAGCGCAGGACATAAGAACAAAAGAACATAAGAACATATGAATTAGGAACAGGAGTAGGCCATCTAGCCCCTCGAGCCTGCTCCGCCATTCAACAAGATCATGGCTGATCTGGCCGTGGAATCAGCTCCACTTACCCGCCCGCTCCCCATAACCCTTAATTCCCTTATTGGTTAAAAATCTATCTATCTGTGACTTGAATACATTCAATGAGCTAGCCTCAACTGCTTCCTTGGGCAGAGAATTCCACAGATTCACAACCTTCCCTTTTACTGTTTTTTTTTCCCAAGGTGGATGACCTCACACTTTCCGACATTGTATTCCATCTGCCAAACCTTAGCCCATTCGCTTAACCTATCCAAATCTCTTTTCAACCTCTCTGTGTCCTCTACACAACTCGCTTTCCCACTAATCTTTGTGTCATCTGCAAATTTTGTTACACTACACTCTGTCCCCTCTTCCAGGTCATCTATGTATATTGTAAACAGTTGTGGTCCCAGCACTGATCCCTATGGCACACCACTAACCACCGATTTCCAACCCGAAAAGGACCCATTTACCCCGACTCTCTGCTTTCTGTTAGCCAGCCAATTCTCTATCCATGCTAAAACATTTCTACTGACTCCGCGTACCTTTATCTTCTGCAGTAACCTTTTGTGTGGCACCTTATCGAATGCCTTTTGAAAATCTAAATACACCACATCCATCGGTACACCTCTGTCCACCATGCTCGTTATATCCTCAAAGAATTCCAGTAAATTAGTTAAACATGATTTCCCTTTCATGAATCCATGCTGCATCTGCTTGATTGCACTATTCCTATCTAGATGTCCCACTATTTCTTCCTTAATGATAGTTTCAAGCATTTTCCCCACTACAGATGTTAAACTAACCGGCCTATAGATACCTGCCTTTTGTCTGCCCCCTTTTTTAAATAGAGGCGTTACATTAGCTGCTTTCTAATCTGCTGGTACCTCTTCAGATTCCAGAGAATTTTGGTAGATTATAACGAATGAATCTGCTATAACTTCCGCCATCTCTTTTAATACCCTGGGATGCATTTCATCAGGACCAGGGGACTTGTCTACCTTGAGTCCCATTAGCCTGTCCAGCACTACCCCCCGAGTGATAGTGATTGTCTCAAGATCCTCCCTTCCCACATTCCTGTGACCAGCAATTTCTGGCATGGTTTCTGTGTCTTCCACTGTGAAGACTGAAGCAAAATAATTGTTTAAGGTCTCAGCCATTTCCACATTTTCCATTATTAAATCCCCCTTCTCATCTTCTAAGGGACCAACATTTACTTTTTTCCGTTTTATATATCAATAAAAGCTTTTACTATCTTTTTAAGTTTTGCGCAAGTTTACTTTCGTAATCTATCGTAGGTTCTTTCGTAGGTTCTCCTCATCGTCTGTGGACCTAAAATATATGGCCTTATCAAGAATCTGCTCGCTACGACAAAGCCAATGGAGAAGGAATATACAGAGTTGTGCACACTGATTCGGGACCACCTCAAGCCGAAGGAGTGCATCCGCATGGCCAGATATCGTTTTAACACGCACCATCGCTCCGAGGGCCAGGACGTGGCGGATTATGTCACCGACCGTGCGATTTTGGAGCTGCGTTGGGGCAAATGCTGCGGGACTTTTTCATGCTGGGCATCAGCCACGAGGTCATTCTTCGAAAGCTGCTGGCTGCCGAAACCCTAGACCTGAGCAGGGCCATCGCGATCGCCCAGGCATGCATGGCCATGGACGATAACACCAAACAGATATCTTCTCCACATCGAAGTTCACCGGCAAGTACTGTGCATAAAATTACGTCGCTAGCAGGCCGAACTGCATATGGCAGGGCCTATACGTTTGCAGCTGCAAGATCTGTGATGACTCAGAGTCCGCCATTAGCACTGTGTTGGCGCTGTGGAGGTAATCATCGGGCCCATCAATGTCGATTCAAGCACTACGTGTGCAAAGGCTGCGCAATGATGGGGCACCTCCAGTGAATGTGCAAACATGCTGCGACATACCACATGGCAGAGGATGATCGATCCGGCACGGATCACGCAGCACAGGCAACTCAACCCGAGGAAGAAGTGTATGGGTACAGACCTTCACCACCAAGAGCCCTCCTATAATGCTGAAAGTCAAATTAAATGGAATTCCAGTATCCATGGAGTTGGACACGGGTGCAAGTCAGTCAATAATGAGCCAGAAAGCTTTCGAGAAACTGTGGGGCAATAAAGCACAAAGGCCCAAACTGAGCCCGATTAATGCAAAGCTGCGAACCTACACCAAAGAGCTCATACCAGTCATTGGAAGTGCGGCAGCGAAGGCATCGTATGATGGAGCTGTGCATGACCTAATATTGTGGATTGTTCCAGGCAATAGCCCAACGCTGTTCGGCAGAAGCTGGCTAGAAAAGATTCGATGGAATTGGAACGACATCAAAGCACACTCTTCAGTGGGTGATGCCTCGTGTGCTCAAGTGCTGAGCAAGTTTCCCTCGCTATTCGAACCAGGCATCGGCAACTTCACAGGCGCCAAGGTACAGATCCATCTAGGCCCCGATGCATGGCCTGTCTATCACGAGGCTCGGGCGGTTCCGTACATGATAAGGGAGAAAGTTGAGATCAAACTGGACAGACTCCAATGCGAACGAATCATATCGCCAGTCAAGTTCAATGAGTGGGCCAGTCCAATTGTTCCGGTGTTGAAAAGCGATGGCACGGTCAGAATCTGCGGAGACTACAAGGTAGCGATTAACCAAGTCTCACTGTAGGACCAGTACCCACTGCCCAAGGCGGATGACCTGTTCGCAATGTTAGTGGGGGGGAAGTCATTCACCAAGTTGGACCTAACCTCTGCCTACACGTCACAGGAGCTGGATGAATCTTCAAAAAGACTGCCGTGCATCAACACACACAAAGGGCTGTTTATATACCACAGGTGCCCTTTCGGGATTCGCTCAGCTACAGCCATTTTCCAGAGAAACATGGAGAGTTTTCTGAAATCTGTTCCACGCACCGTTGTGCTTAAAGATGACATCCTGATCACTGGTCGTGACACCATCGAACATCTACACAACCTGGAAGAGGTTCTAAGTTGCCTAGACAGATTGGGACTCAGGCTGAAATGCTCCAAGTGTGTTTTCCTGGCGCCAGAAGTCAAATTTTTAGGGAGAAAGATTGCAGCAGATGGCATCAGGCCCACGGACTCAAAGACAGAGGCCATCAAGAATGCACCCAGACCACAGAATGTGATGGAGTTGCGTTCGTTCCTGAAACTCCTCGACTATTTCACGAACTTTCTACCCGGATTGAGCACGTTGTTAGAGCCTTTGCACATGTTGCTACGTAAGGGTGATGACTGGGTTTAGGGCAAATCTCAAGACACAGTCTTTGAGAAGGCCAGGAATCTGCTAGGTTCAAATCAGTTACTTGTACACTATGACCCATGTAAACGTTTAGTGCTAGCTTGTGACGCCGCATCGTACGGGGTCAGCTGTGTGTTACAGCAAGCCAATGTATCGGGCAACCTCCAACCGGTTGCATACGCGTCTAGAGGTCTGTCTAAGGCCAATAGTCTGGTCGAGAAAGAGGCATTAGCATGTGTATATGGGGTTAAGAAAATGCACCAATACCTATTTGGACTTCAGTTTGAGCTTGAACCTGACCACTAGCCGCTCATTTCGCTGTTTTCAGAGAACAAAGGGATAAATACCAATGCTTCGTCCCGCATCCAAAGATGGGCACTAACATTATCCGCTATGACTATGTTGTCCACCACAGACCAGGCACTGAAAACTGTGCTGATGCTCTCAGCCGGCTACCATCACCCACCAGTGGGATTGAAATGGTGCAGCCCGCAGACTTCCTACTGGTTATGGATGCTTTTGAGAGCGAGGGGTCACCCATCACAGCTCGCCAAATCAGGATCTGGAACAGCCAGGATCCTGTGCTATCATTAGTAAAGAGTTGCATCCTAAATGGGAACTGGTTGGCTGTTCCCAGGGAAACGCAAGATGAAATTAAGCCGTTTCACTGACGCAAAGATGAAATGTCCATCCAGTCGGATTGTCTCTGATGGGGTAATTGTGTGGTTTTGCCAAAAAAAGGCAGGCAAACGTTTATCCACGACCTACACAGTACCCACCCAGGCATTGTCATGATGAAGGCAATTGCCAGGTCGGATATTTGGTGGCCTGGCATTGACTTGGACTTGGAATCATGCGTGCACCAGTGCAACACAAGTACTTTGGTTCGGTATTCACTAAGGAGGACACAAACAACCTTCCGGATATAAAAGGGTCAGAGGGTCTAGTAAGGAGGAGGAACTAAGGGAAATCTTTATTAGTCGGGAAATTGTGTTGGAGAAATTGATGGGATTGAAGGCCGATAAATCCCCAGGGCCTGATGGACTGCATCCCAGAGTACTTAAGGAGGTGGCCTTGGAAATTGTGGATGCATTGACAGTCATTTTCCAACATTCCATTGACTCTGGATCAGTTCCTATCGAGTGGAGGGTAGCCAATGTAACCCCACTTTTTTAAAAAGGAGGGAGAGAGAAAACAGGGAATTATAGACCGGTCAGCCTGACCTCAGTAGTGGGTAAAATGATGGAATCAATTATTAAGGATGTCATAGCAGCGCATTTGGAAAGAGGTGACATGATAGGTCCAAGTCAGCATGGATTTGTGAAACGGAAATCATGCTTGACAAATCTTCTGGAATTTTTTGAGGATGTTTCCAGTAAAGTGGACAAGGGAGAACCAGTTGATGTGGTATATTTGGACTTTCAGAAGGCTTTCGACAAGGTCCCACACAAGAGATTAATGTGCAAAGTTAAAGCACATGGGATTGGGGGTAGTGTGCTAATGTGGATTGAGAACTGGTTGTCAGACAGGAAGCAAAGAGTAGGAGTAAATGGGTACTTTTCAGAATGGCAGGCAGTGACTAGTCGGGTACCGCAAGGTTCTGTGCTGGGGCCCCAGCTGTTTACATTGTACATTAATGATTTAGATGAGGGGATTAAATGTAGTATCTCCAAATTTGCGGATGACACTAAGTTGAGTGGCAGTGTGAGCTGCGAGGAGGAAGCTATGAGGCTGCAGAGTGACTTGGATAGGTTAGGTGAGTGGGCAAATGCATGGCAGATGAAGTATAATGTGGATAAATGTGAGGTTATCCACTTTGGTGGTAAAAACAGAGAGACAGACTATTATCTCAATGGTGACAGATTAGGAAAAGGGGAGGTGCAACGAGACCTGGGTGTAATGGTACATCAGTCATTGAAGGTTGGCATGCAGGTACAGCAGGCGGTTAAGAAAGCATATGGCATGTTGGCCTTCATAGCGAGGGGATTTGAGTACAGGGGCAGGGAGGTGTTGCTACAGTTGTACAGGGCCTTGGTGAGGCCACACCTGGAGTATTGTGTACCGTTTTTGGTCTCCTAACTTGAGGAAGGACATTCTTGCTATTGAGGGAGTGCAGCAAAGATTCACCAGACTGATTCCCGGGATGGCGGGACTGACCTATCAAGAAAGACTGGATCAACTGGGCTTGTATTCACTGGAGTTCAGAAGAATGAGAGGGACCTCATAGAAACGTTTAAAATTCTGACGGGTTTAGACAGTTTAGATGCAGGAAGAATGTTCCCAATGTTGGGGAAGTCCAGAACCAGGGGTCACAGTCTAAGGATAAGGGGTAAGCCATTTAGGACCGAGATGAGGAGAAACTTCTTCACCCAGAGAGTGGTGAACCTGTGGAATTCTCTACCACAGAAAGTAGTTGAGGCCAATTCACTAAATATATTCAAAAGGGAGTTAGATGAAGTCCTTACTACTAGGGGGATCAAGGGGTATGGTGAGAAAGCAGGAATGGGGTACTGAAGTTGCATGTTCAGCCATGAACTCATTGAATGGCGGTGCAGGCTAGAAGGGCTGAATGGCCTACTCCTGCACCTATTTTCTATGTTTCTATGTTTCTAACACTTGCTCGCAACTGAGCGATGCACCAAGGGAGGCTCCACTGAATCTGTGGTCATGGCCCTCCAAACCGTGGTCCAGGATCCATGTAGATTTTGCTGGCCCCTTTCTAGGAAAGATGTTTTTAGTAGTTGTGGACGCTTACTCCAAATGGATTGAATGTGTAATCATGTCATCCAGCACGTCCACAGCCACCATTGAAAGCCTTCGGTTCATGTTCGCCACCCATGGCTTGCCCGACATCTTGTCAGTGACAATGGACCGTGTTTCACTAGCTTGGAATTCAACGAGGTTATGACCCGCAATGGCATCAAGCATGTCAGGTCTGCTCCGCTTAAGCCTGCGTCTAACAGTCAAGCGGAGCGGGCAGTCCAAACGAGTAAGCAGAGCATGAAACGGGTGATGGACGGCTCCCTGCAGACCCGCTTGTCTCGCATTCTGCTCAGTTACTGGACGCGACCCCACTCGCTCACCGGGGTTCCCCGGGCAGAATTGTTAATGAAGAGAGCCCTCAAAACCAGGCTCTCCCTCGTCCACCCGGATCTTAGTGATCACGTGAAAACCCAGTGACACTGGCAGAACATGTACCACAATCGCGCGGCTGTTTCACCCTGTGTTTATCCTGAATTACTGTCATGGTCCCAAGTGGGTTGCTGGCACTGTTTTGGCCAAGGAAGGGAATAGGGTGTTTATAATCAAACTGTTAAATGGCATTTAGATCAGACCAAATTGCGATTTACTGACAACCAGGAATGACTTGAAGAGGACATCACCATCGACGATCCACCAACACACACCCAACCAGCAATCAACCTCACTGTCAATCACGAGGATGAACCCACCATTCCTGAAAGTCCGGTCAGACCAGCTGCAGTGCAGTGCAACAATGGTCCGGCCAACTCACACATGCCAGGGTTTGAACTTAGACGATCAACCAGGGAGCGAAGGGCTCCGGATCGCCTCAACTTGTAAATAACTTGCACCGAAGACTTTGGGAGGAAGGAGAGTGATGTTATATATGTAACTATGTAATACTTGCCACCAGAGGGCGCGACTGTTGGAGTCCTAATGGTCAGCTGCACACACGTGCAGGGCCAGTATAAAATTTGGCTACCATGTTGTTTAGGCACTCTGGAGTTGTAATAAAGAAGACTAAGGTCACACTAAGTTTAGCTCACACTACTCATCCTCGTGGAGTTCTACCACACACAACAGTTTCATTAGTTTCAGTTAGGGTATTTAGGTGAAGGTAATCTTGGTGACAGGATAATGAAGATATCGAGATGACTGGAGATGATTTGTGCAGTTGGGGTACAATGAGCAGGTTTCAACTATGATCTATGAATCTAACAGCCTGATACGGTGCTTCTAAAGGCAGATCTTCTGGCTCTTTTTATTCAGCATGTTTCTAGCTGCAGGTGACTGTCCTCCTTCAGGTGTTTATGCCTTGTTTTATGGTAAAGTTGTGCAGCATTCGATGATGATCCACGATACTTTTGCCAGACTGCAAACATGTAGTACTCAGGGAATGTTGTCTTTTGGATGAGACACAAAACCAAGCTCCAGATCATGCAATTCTTAAAAGAAGAAAAGGGAGTTCTCCCAATATGCTGATCAACCTTCATCTCTTGCAAAATACTGCCAAAACAGATTAATGGGTATTTGCTGTTTGTGTGGCCTGGATTTTACTAACCTTGGCAGATCTGTGGTGAGCGATGTCGGTGGGGTGGCCAGACCTTGCTGCAAGCTCCAGCCCGCACTGTGAAATGAATTTCCATTGATTGTGGCTTGTTAAGCCCACCCAGCGCATTTCCCAGCCACTTAGAGGAAGCGGGTCTGATTACATCATTTGATGATGCGTCATCAGCCAGTTTCCTTAAAGGGACCAGAGCCAAATTTATTTTGACATTTGTGCTGTCAGTGTTCTGCAGTATTGAGATGCTGCAAACACTCACAATGAGTGCACAAAGGCACAGGGCTGCACCCAGGCTGTCCCTCCATATGCTTATGGAGGGAGTCACTGCATGCAAGGAGGTCCTCTTCCCTTCCCCTGGGTGGGAGACCTCCCCAGGAGATCAACGCAGCCTGGTTGCATGTTGCAGAGGAGGGCACAGCAGGGATCTTGTCATGAGGACCAGGGTTTGGTGCCGGAAACATTTCAGTGATCTCTGTAGATCACAAACCATTAGTTCAAAGCCACACTTAACCTCATCCTGCTGTGCCTCTCATCACATCCCCATCACTCTGCCTTCCCTACCCTACTCCTATACATCCTTCTCACACCAACTTACCTTGTGCCTCCATCCAACCCCCTCTACCTATATTATTACATCCATTGTCATCATAGGCAGTCCCTCAAAGTGAGGATGACTTGCTTCTATGTCAAAAACGGATGAGTTCACAGGTGTTTCAATGTTCCAAATCCCGATCTTATACTCCAGATCGCAAACTACATCTTGAAGGGTGGAAAATGCCTGTGCGTGGATTTTGTTAATGTGTGGTGGCCATTGCACACCAGCCACCACATGGGCTTGACAGAGCTAGGTCTTGGTCCAGTGGCAAGGATTAACCAAGATGACTGGAGACCAGCTCTGCTGCACAGACCTAGCGTGCACACATATCGCAGTGTGGGCTGGCCCGTGCTGCCCTCAGGCCCTCGCCTCTTCTGGGCCCTGAACTCACGCCTCTCCTGGGCCCGGTCACCTCCATCTATAAACTCTTGCCACTCCTTCGCCACTCCTGCTGTACCTGCCCATGCTGCAATCAGCCGTTGCCCTCCTGCAGCAGCACGCATTGCTCTCTGCAGTGGTATGCCGCCGCACACTGCTCCCTCTAATGGCCCCCACCTGCTGATGGTCTTGCAGGCCGGGACCACCATATCACTAGGCACCCCTCACACTTGCCCTCATCCTAGTCCAATCATACCAACTAACAACACACAAGGTCAGCACTTGGGTGTTTTATGCAATGTTCATGTAAAGTTTTTGTTAATGTCCTGTCAAATATTGAAATCTTTATTTTCAAAACTTTGCATTCTTGGACAGATTTGTGTGCACCTTTGGAAATGGCTTAGTGAGTTGCAATGAATGTTGACTCGGTCTATATTCTGTAGAATTTAGAAGAATGAGAAGTGATCTCATTGAAACATAAAATATACTTACAGGACTTGACAGAGTAGATGCTGGGAGGATGTTTCCCCTGGCTGGAGAGTCTAGTACCAGGGGTCTCAGTCACAGAAGATGGGGTCGGCCATTTAGGACTGAGATGAGGAGAAATTTCTTCACTCAGAAGGTGGTGAATCTTTGGAATTCTCTACCATGAGGACTGTGGAGGCTCAGTCATTGGGTGTATTCAAGACAGAGATCGATAGATTTTTGGATATTAAGGGAAACAAGGGATATGAGGATAGTGCAGGAAAGTGGAGTTGAGGTAGAAGATCAGCCATGATCTTATTGAATGGCAGAGCAGGCTCACGGGACCGAATGGCCTACTGCTTCTCCTATTTCTTATGCTCTTTTGATCTTGAGACATAACGGTACCCCCCGCAATGGTAATGAGTGGGAAAGGAATGGCTGGGGCATTGCAGGGATGCTTTATGGTGTTGGTGTGGGGTGGTGCCAACCTGATGCATCATGTGGCAGCCAGGATATACACCATCACGTGAAGTAAATCTGGCCATGGTGAGGCCATCCCTGGCCTCTTGGGCAGCAATGTGGTCGGGTGCTGAGGCCCTCTTTCCTGTGCAGCATCAGGTGATTGCAGAGAAGGTTGATGGTGTTGTTGTTGGTGCTGCTGGTGTGCCTGGTGCTGCTGGTGTTGTGGCTGATTGTAGTGGGATTCTGTGGACCAATGTTGAGAGAGTATAAAGGGTACCCATGCTGATGGAATAGATGGCAGGTGAAGTAGAGATTGCAGACGCAATCTGTCAATGGTGAGAGAGGAAATTAGGTCAGACTGGATGGAGACTTGTGTAAAGATGTGCAGCATGCTGAATCTGTTGTAGAAATGTAGCGAGGAAGAGTTTGTGGCTGAGGGAACATATTTCTCTGTAAGGTCGGAGCTTTTATTGTACATTTGAAGCTGTTAACTCAACAGGTGATTCAATGGCCACTGAACTCCTGCCTCAGCTTGACAGATGTGGTCCACTATCAGTGTGGATCCCGTGGGCGAGCATGTAAAATCAAAAAGTGAGATCAAATATATTCTTAATGATCACTAAACAAGGTCATAATTACGTGAATTGGGTCCCCCGCCACTGCGTGTCGGGTCTGTTCAGCGCTGAGTAGACCCGACATTGGGAAAGGCACGTGTCGGTGAGTTCACAGTAGGGTTCCCACCCGACTCGCCACCAATCGTGCCTGCTGACCCCCCCGGAAAATCTCAGCCTAAGCCTTTGTAGTGTACACATTGGTTTCCCTGTTTGCTTACATAACAACAGTAATTACACTTCAAAACTAATGATTGGGTGTGAAGTATTTTGGGACATTCCAAAGTACATGCAAGGCGCTATAGAAAAATGTATAGTTCTTTCTCCTTTCTGTATTGGAACACACCCCTTGACCGGTCAAGATATCTGAAGTATTTCAGGATGCCTTTGATTTGTTCTTCTATAATTGATTTGGCTGCATGCACCTCACCGATGCCCAGCAAGTGTTCACCTGACTGCTGCTTGGGGGACTGGGTATTGACCTATATTATTCTATATAGATAGCCACAGAGAAGCTACATGTTAATGCAGTGGTAGCCCATGCGATTCATGATAATGACTGAATATTGTGCAGCAGCGCACTGTTCCACATAATTATCATCAGCGATGCCCTGGTTGCTGGGGAATCCTAAAATATGGAGAAAAAACTCTATAGTCTCCTGATACTCCTGCTCGTTGCCCACGGGAAGGCGATAACTAGTTCTTCCAAACAAGCATCTGTCACCTGCTTCACACCCTGTGCACAGTTGACTGATTTAAGTGATTGAGGTCCCTTGCAGCTGTCTGGATGGGTGATGTGGAATAGAGATTAAGCTGGCTGTAGGTCAGTATATCAGTATCAAGTACAACTCAATTGCAGCCTCTCTTGTGAAGTGCAGCCTATGAAGACACAGGGGTAGAGTTTCATCTAGGACTATATTTGGGCCAGACATAAATGTTGCAGTAGGGTCTTTTAACAGGCATTAGGTCCCTAATTAACGTATGCAAGGGGCCTAACACCTGCTTTAGATGCCATCTTGGAACATCTAAAAATGGGCACAATGAATTTAGCAGTGGGATGAACGCCTGTGCAGATTGGGCGCAAACCAACCCACTGCTAAATTGGTCAGCATTGCACCCATTTTATACCCAAATATAGGCATAATGCACACCACTTTCTATCCGACAGTACCTCAGACAAATCCTTAGCCAATAGGTGCAAGTTTTGGCCGTGGTTGATGGGCGAAAGTTGGAGGTTAACGGTCAGTGTGCAAAGTATGCCTCTGGAAAAACTTCACTTGGCTATCATGCCTTGCTTCTTCCTCCAAATACCTGAAATAGAGAATTTCCCACTGGGACACTCGTACTTCAACTCCAAATGACAAAAAAAAATAAATGCAAAAAGTCAATTGTAACAAAATGCTGACAAAAAATATATATTCTACCAAAAATATAGTTACAATGCAGGTTCAAAAAAATAAGAAGCAAAAAGACAGTAAACTTCAGGGTTACTATGACAGAATCTAGCATCTCCAAAAACTCATTTCCTATGGTGCTTTGCATTCCCAGGATGAAACACAATGGCTTGGATTTTCTGGTAGGAATAACAGTGAGGCTATCGGCGCTCACCGTTATTATGGAGTTAATCGCACAGCAACTTCTGGAGTCCACACATGTACAGTTAAATGTGGAAATCAGGAAGTTGCTGTCTGATTTGCCCTGCTCCTCCACAAGCTTCATTACACCAGTATCTCGCCCAGAGCCTGGGCCTACAAACACAAGGAAAGGGTGTGAGGTTGAGGTACTTACCCACTAGTTACCACTAAACACACCAGAAAAATTAGGGCTGGTGCATTCAAGTGTAAATAGATTTTTAATGGTGTGATAAGTCTTAATTACGACCAAACAACCTCTCTGGCACTGAAAATTTATTTTATGTGTAGTGTCTCATTCCTTCAGATTTTAATTATTGTTGGAAATATAAAAAACATTAAAATTAAAATCATTTTTTAAAATGTTTCTGTCCCTTTTATCTCTCTTAATCTGATCTTTCTTTCACTCTTTTTATTTTGCTTTCTGTACATGATTTTATATTGAATTAAATATTCTAACTTACACTTCCTGGTTTAGACAAGTGCCTCATTAAGGATTCTTCATCTGATTGGTTGAAGAGACAGGAGACATACTTGCCCTGTTGACACAACTCCCAGATCTCCTGTAGAAGCCACCATGCTATATCAGATCCCGATAACTGTAAGTTGCCATGCAAAAGCTCACAAAAAGACTGTGGGCAGCTGTAAGTGCTGTTCGTTTGCTACTGACCGCAAAACCCAGGCCAATGAATTGCAACGCAGCTTCATTGTAATAGATTTACATCTCATTATATTATTGTAATGGAACTTCTCCTACATATTCCCAATTGCTGGCTGCCTGGAGGTGGCTGGGAAAGATGTAACTGTAGTCACAGAGTCCACGGTCAACAAGATCTCAACTTAACTTCCGAGCATCTCCCCCTTCTCAAATTTTAACTGGGGGTATAAACAATCAGAAAATCCACGCAACTCTATTTAAGGAAAGCCAAACTAAGTCATGGATCCTCTCTTCCTTTAATGCATTTCAATAATTTCGATAATACTGGATTTTGGCCAACATCTTTACTAAATGAAAGCAAAATGTCAAGATGAAAACATTACTCAAGCGAGTAGGCAGATTATTATTATGGTAAATGGATGTAAGTGCAGAGGTGAAATGATCGTACATTATAAGTGAATAGAACCTCTGTAATTTCAAAACTTGGAAACATAGAAACAGGCTAATCGACCCTTTGAGCCTGCACCACCATTCAATATGATCATGGCTGATCATGCAACTTCAGTACCCCACTCTTGCCTTCCCTCCATACCCCCTGATCCCTTTAGCCGTAAGGGCCACATCACTCCCTTTTGAATATATCCAACGAACTGGACTCAACAACTTTTTGTGGTAGAGAATTCCATAGATTCACAATTCTCTGGGTGAAAAAGTTTCTCCTCATCTCAGTCCTGTATAGCTTACCCCTTATCCTTAGACTGTGACCCCTGGATCTGGATAGCCCCATCATCGGGAACATTCTTCCTGCATCTAACCTGTCCAATCCCGTTAGAATTTTATATGTTTCTATGAGATCCCTTCTCATTCTTCTAAATTCCAGTGAATATAAGCCTAGTTGATCCAGTCTTTCCTCATATGTCAGTCCTGCCATCCCGGGAATCAGTCTGGTGAACCTTCGCTACACTCCCTCAATAGCAAGAATGTCCTTCCTCAGATTAGGAGACCAAAACTGCACACAATACTCAAGGTGTGTTCTCACCAAGGCCCGGTACAACTGCAGCAAGACCTCCCTGCTCCTATACTCAAATCCTCTCGCTATGAAGGCCAACATGCCATTTGCTTTCTTAACTGCCTGCTGCATCTGCATGTCTACTTTCAATGACTGATGTACCATGACACCCAGGTCTCATTGCACCTCTCCTTTTACTAATCTGTCACCATACAGATAATAATCTGTCTTCCTGTTTTTGCCACCAAAGTGGATAATCTCACACTTATCCACATTATATTGCATCTGCCATGCATTTGCCCACTCACCTAACCTGTCCAAGTCACCCTGCATCCTCTTAGCATCCTCCTCACAGCTCACACTGTCACCCAGCTTAGTGTCATCTGCAAACTTGGAGATATTACATTCAATTCCTTTGTCTAAATCATTCATATATATTGTAAATAGCTGGTGTCCCAGCACTGAACCTTGCGGTAGCCCACTGGTCACTGCCTGCCATTCTGAAAAGGACCCGTTTATCCCGACTCTCTGCTTCCTGTCTGCCAACCAGTTCTCTACCCACATCAATACATTACCCCCCAATCCCATATGCCTTAATTTTGCACACTAATCTCTTGTGTGGGACCTTGTCAAAAGCATTTTGAAAGTCCAAGTACACCACATCCACTGGTTCACCCTTGTCCATTCTACTAGTTACATCCTCAAAAAATTCTAGAAGATTTGTCAAGCATGATTTCCCCTTCATAAATCCATGCTAACTTGGAACGATCCTGTCACTGCTTTCCAAATGCGCTGCACGTACATCTTTAATAATTGCTTCCAGCATTTTCCCCACTACCGATGTCAGGCTAACCGGTCTATAATTACCTGTTTTCTCTCCCTCCTTTTTTAAAAAGTGG
The DNA here is from genome assembly GCF_044704955.1 of Pristiophorus japonicus. Classification (NCBI taxonomy): domain Eukaryota; kingdom Metazoa; phylum Chordata; class Chondrichthyes; family Pristiophoridae; genus Pristiophorus; species Pristiophorus japonicus. The sequence goes on from NC_091990.1 coordinate 139,066,583, forward strand.
GGCTACATTAGCTACCCTCCAGTCTATAGGAACTGATCCAGAGTCCATGGAATGTTGGAAAATGATCACCAATGCATCCACTATTTCTAGGGCCACTTCCTTAAGTACTCTGGGATGCTTATATCAGGCCCTGGGGATTTATCGGCCTTCAATCCCATCAATTTCCCGAACACCATTTCCTGACTAATAAGGATTTCCCTCAGTTCCCTCAGTTCCTTCTTCTCTCTAGACCCTCAGTCCCCTCTTATTTTCGGGAGGTTATTTGTGTGTTCCTTAGTGAAGACAGAACCAAAGTATTTGTTCAATTGGTCTGCCATTTCCTTGTTCCCCATTATAAATTCACCTGATTCTGACTGCAAGGAAAATAGGTGATTTTCCAGAAAATATAACTCAAGGATAACTCACTGTGCTAGCAAGAAGTCAGCCACTCAGATTTAACTCTGCCTGTCTGGTGGGAATGGTGTGAGTGAGAGATTAAAATCATCAAAATCATATCCTCACCATGAATCCGCTGACCGCCATTTTAACTGCAGCATTGAAATGTGTGTGAAAGGCACCTGCCAGAAAAAGTGCACAATAAACATATGCAAATAAATGGCCCCATGATATCACTGAGCCCTTGACGCTATATTAACAGGACCCATGGGTTTGGCCTCAGAAACTGACTTGACCAGAGCTGCAAGAAGAACTTAAAGGGAAACATACCTAAAGGCAGAAGATTACAGAGATGCTTGTGCCGCGGGGCTTATTGTATTTCCATGGCTTTGGTAAGTTACCACATTCATTTTTTCTCACTTTTTGGCTCTCTAACCCTGACTATGTACTCTTTTCTTGTCATGGGTGCCAGTATTACTTATGCACTCAGGTAGGAGAGACAGTTCGAGAGAAATAGAGGAGCAGCAGAAGCCTCACAAACCAGGACAAGCAGTTGTTGGGCCCGTTATAGCATAGGGGGTGAGGAGGGCAGTCAGAAAGGTTAGGGGTCAGTTGAAGCCGCTCATTGACCTTCTCAAACCGCTCACCTGAAAAGTGACAAAAGCCCCTTTGCATTATTAATCTTTGCTACCCCCTCACCATTTCCTTTATTATCTGTTAAAGAACAGTGAAACCCTTCAACCAACTCCAAAGCACTGTCATTCTCGCAATGCAGACTAACTAGTTGCAATGAAAAGAGACCGTACACTAACTCCCAAATGTGATTAAAAAAAGATAATGAATGTATTTACAAACAGAAGATTGAACTTTTGGCACCGAAGTGCTCAACGCATAGTGCTTTGCTTAACAGAAGTTCAGTTCAATCTACTACCATTATGAGATATTTCCTCAGTGGCTTCAACAGAGCTGGTGGAAGGCTGCTGTTGTTCATTGAGATGACCGTGGCTGGGGACCCCTGGGTGCTTGACCCTGGGAGACTCTGACTTTGACTTCTGCCAGGGCAGTCTGTCCCAGCTGGCTTTCAGGCACTGTAGTGGGCATTGGTTGAGGGGGTGATGGGAGTGGAAAAGTGCTGACACCCTGTGAGAGGGCAACACATGCCACACCCACTGCCTCACTGCCACTCCCATGGGGCTGCAGCTCATCACTTCCAATGATGTGCGGTTGGACAGATTGCAGAAGCTGAGTGGAGTCTTCAAAGCCCCCATCCACTTGCTCCATCAGTCTCTCCAAGGTGGACATCTGTCCAATGTCTGAGCCTACAGTATGCATAGCAGCCAACCATAGCTACAAAGCATGCAAATATGGGGCTAGAACCTCCACTTTTTTTGCATGCTTAACATCCACTTAATGGCCATTTTACTGCTGAAATGACATATAATGCCCATATATCATCCATTTTTTGGAAACTTATCGACGAGCATTACTTTTCCCATGTGCTGAACGGTAAGAAAAAATATTACGGCTCGCCCACTTTTTTGGGGCGGAATCAGCAGAATGGGCGAATTCAATGCCCATAATATCACCCAGCGTTACTTTCCACACGGATTTAACGCTGAGATTCAATATTAACGGCCACCCACTTTTTTTTGTCGTAAAGAGCATATTTGCCGAAACTAGCGGCCATGAGATCACACAGCCTCAATTTCACCACCTCGCACACATATTGCTCGCCCAAATAAACGCCCACAAAAAGTGCAACTAACCGGAACTAATCACAGCGTTATGGACGCCATGTTGTAGATCACATGTCACGTCCTTTAAAAGGCTACTGTGCTTCAATCTCGGCGGAGTTTGGATGTACTCTGCAGGTCGCTGGAGTTGATGTAAACATCTGTAAAAACATCTTGACCATACTGTGACCGATTGGAATTGAAGAGGTGTCTTCATTGGGACATTCCTTGCTTGTGACCAATCGGTGGAAAACAGAGAGCTACTGTAATGGGTCCTGTCCTTTCTGACATTCTCTTGCTGACCAAATAAATGCAGCAGATTCGACATCACCGAAGGAACGCTCCACTGCATTATGTGCCCAATGTAAGACGTGACAGACAGATGAGGAGGACCAGACGTTACACCCCCGGTAAGTACAAAGAGAAGCATTCTTACCTCAACTTGCCAGACACCATCTGCCTTCGGAGACTGCGCTTCCATCAAGAGGTTATCACTGAGGAATGCCAGCTGATAAGGGCAGATCTGCAGCCTGCCAGCACCATCAGTACTGCACTGTCCGTCGAGGTCAAAGTCACCGTGGCACTGTTGTTCTACGCCTCGGGTTCTTTTCAGGCCGCAGCTGACGACATTTGCGGACTTTCTAAGCATACCACAAATCACTGCATTAGACAGGTCACTGAAGCCCTGTACGCACGCAGGAGGGACTTGATCAGCTTCCCTATGACCAGGGCGGCACAGAGTGAGAGAGCTCTAGGATTCTCCAGAATTGCAAACTTCCAAAAGGTGCAGGGAGCAATAGACTACGCACTTCATGATGCAGGCACCTTTTCAGGATGTTGAGATTTTCAGGACCCGCAAGGGATTCCACACCCTGAATGTCCAACTGGTTGTTGACCACCAGCAAATTATACTGGCTGTGAATGCTCAATTTCCGGGCAGCATCCATGATGCTCACATCCTGCGTGAGAGCACTGTCGCTGACTTGTTTAACAATGAGCCACAAGGTCAATGCTGGATGCTTGGTGACAAAAGATATGGCCTCGCCATCTGGCTGATGAACACCCTGCTTAACACCCACATCAAGGCCAAGAGGCGATACAACGAGAGCCACAGAGCAACTCGCAATATCATGGAGAAAACCATTGGAGTGCTGAAGCAGCGCTTTAGATGCCTGGACCACTCAGGAGGCGAGCGTCAATACCACCCTGAGCAGGTTGCTCAATTCGTGGTGGTGTGCTCCATGCTACACAACTTGGCTATTAGGAGGGGACAAGAATTGCCTGATGAGTCTGACAGTCCATCTCACCAGAGAGAGGAAGAGGAGGATGAGGATGCGGACGCTGACATCGGCCCAGACAATCAGGCTGATGCTAAAGCCATGCCCCCGCCCCTCTGTAGACTGCATGAAATGGCCCACGGTGGCATGATAGCTGCAAGAGCCTTATGTCAGGAGCTCGTCAATGATCGCTTTGCCTGAAAGAACGTTGGTGTTATTTACAAGGCTGACACACTGCTGGTTGCACAGATCATATATCAATGATGGGCATCACCTTGGTGACTGTCATGTATGTATACTTGGGGCTACTTGCCACCAGGGGGTGCCACTGTTGGAGGTCATTGTCTGTACACACGTTTGTACGGGCCAGGCATATAAAGGAAGCCACCATGTAATGCGGGCACTTTGGGCCCGAATAAAGTTGAGCAAGGTTTGCAGCTGTGTGAGTTTACAGTGTTCAGTCTATCGAGTTATAACATACATAACATTTGACGACGAAGTAACTCAAGAACCTTCACATGCAAAATGAGCACCATTGGAATTCTGGAGAGATTCGAGGAGGGAGAGGACTGGTCGGATTTTATCGATCGCCTGGACCTGTACTTCGTGGGCAACAAAATGGAGGAAGCTACTGACGCAGTTAGGCGCAGGGCGGTTTTCCTCACTATTTGCAGTCTGAAAATCTATGGCCTCATAAAGAATCTCCTCTTACCTGCACGTCCAACGGACAACAACTATGAGCAATTGTGTGCTCTGGTACATCTCAAACCAAAAGAAGGCATCATCATCTCACGCTATCAATTCTACACGCATGTTCGTTCTGATGGCCAGGATGGTTCAGAATTTGTCGCCAACCTAAGACGTCTTGCTGGGCCATGTAAGTTCAAAGACACGTTGGGAGACATGCTGTGAGATTTCTTCGTAATAGGAATCAATCACGAGGTGATCCTCCGGAAGTTATTGACTGCGGAGATGCTGGATTTGAGCAAAGCCATCGCGATTGCCCAGGCATGCATGACGATGGATGATGATTTAAGGCAGATATCATCGAAGAGTTGGAGCTCCACGGCAAGTATTGTAAACAAGATTGTGTCGTCATATGGCAGAGCTGCTTATGGCAGGGCCTACTTGACTGCGTATGCAAAACGTGTAGCTGCTCAAAGTCCGCCAATGGGTACAAATCCGATTTCACCCTGTTAGCTTTGTGGGGGCAATCATCGGCATCATCAGTGTCATTTTAAACAGTACATCTGTAAAGGCTGTTCGAAAGTGGGGCAGCTTCAGCGAATGTGTCCACAACTGAGCAAGCGTGCTGCGACTCACCACATGCATGAAGATGACCAGTTCAGCGGAGACCTGGATATGCAACCCGAGATACCCAAGGAGTAAGTGTATGGACTGTATTCATTCCTGACAAAGAGCCAATTGATAATGGTTAATGTGAAACTAAATGGCATGCTGTTATCGATGGAATTGGACACGGGTGCAAGTCAGTCGATAATGAGCCAAAGGACACTGAGCTGTGCGACACTAAGGCTGTGAAGCCTAAGCTGAGTTCAGTCAATGCCAAGTTGCGTACTTACACCAAAGAACTCATACCGGTGATTGGTAGTGCAGTAGTCAAGGTGTCATATGATGGTGTGGTTCATTATCTAGCATTATGGATCATTACAGGAAATGGTCCAACGCTGTTTGGCAAGAATTGGCTCGAAAAAATCAAATGGAATTGGAGCAATATCAAAATGTTGTCAGCGGTGGATGACATTTCGTGTGCTCAAGTGCTGAGCAAGTTTCCCTCGCTGTTTGAATCAGGCATCAGCAATTTCACGGGAGCTAAGGTGCAGATTCACCTGGACTCGGGTGCAAGACCCGTCCTTCGCAAGGCTTGGGTTGTTCCGTACATGATGAGGGTCGAAATTGAGCTGGACAGACTCCAACGCGAAGGGGTCATATCACCAGTAGAATTTAATGAATGGGTCAGTCCCATTGTTCCTGTGTTGAAAAGTGATGGCACTGTCAGGATTTGCAGAGACTACAAGGTTACGATCAACTGATTTTCGAAACAGGATCAGGACCTGTTACCAAAGACTGATGACCTGTTTGCAACGCTAGCTGGTGGGAAGACGTTCACTAAACTGGATCTGATGTCGGCCTATATGACACAGGAGCTAGTCGACATGTTGAAGAAACTTACATGCATCAACACGCATAAAGGACTGTATATCTACAAAAGGAGTCCTTTTGTAATTCGCTTGACTGCAGCCATATTTCAGAGGAACATGGAGAGTCTACTGAAGTCCATCCCTAGAACCGTCGTGTTTCAAGATGGCATTCTGGTCACAGGCCGTGACACTGTTGAGGTTCTACATCGTCTGGACAAAGTGGGACTCAGGCTGAAACATTTGAAGTGCGTCTTCATGGCACCAGAAGTCGAATTTCTGGGGAGGAAGATTGCTGCTGATGGCATCAGGCCTACGGAGTCGAAAACCAAGGCCATCAACAATGCACCCAGGCCTCAGAATATGACGGAGCTGCATTCGTTCCTTGGTCTACTCAACTACTTCAGTAATTTCTTACCTAGATTGAGCACTTTATTAGAGCCACTGCACATGCTGCTCAGAAAAGACGACAACTGGGTTTGGGGTGTGTCTCAAGATAGCTTTCGAGAAAGCTACCAATCTGCTTTGCTCTAACAAGTTGCTGGTACATTATGATCCATGTAAGTGTCTAGTATTGACCTATGATGCTTCATCATATGGGGTTGGCTGCGTGCTCCAACAAGTTAATGAGTCGGACAAACTATAACCTGTTGCGTACGCTTCAAAAAGTTTTTCAAAGGTGGAACGAGCCTACAGCATGATAGAAAAAGAAGCTTTAGCCTTCATGTATGGGGTTAAAAAGATGCATCAGTACCTGTTTCGTCTTCGTTTTGAACTTGAAATGGATCACAAGCCACTCATTTCGTTGTTTTCAGAAAACAAAGGTATCAATACCAATGCATCGTCCCGTATCCAGAGGTGGGCGCTGACATTATCTGCCTATGATTATGTCATTCGCCATAGACCTGGCACCAAGACTTGTGCTGATGCACTGAGCCATCAGTCTTTGCCCACACCGGTGGTGGAGATGCCACAACCTGCAGATCTACTGTTAGTTATGGATGCTTTTCAGAGTGAAGGAACCCCTGTCACTGCTCAACACGTTAGGACCAGGACCAGACAGGACCCGATTTTATCAGTTGTAAAATGCTGTGTCCTTAGTGGTGATTGGTCTGCTATACCTATGGAAATGTGTGATGAGACCTAACCTTACAATCGTCGCAAAGACGAACTATCCATTCAGTCAGATTGTTTACTGTGGGGTAATCGTGTTATTAAGCCTAAGAAAGGCAGAGAGAAATTTGTATGTGATCTACACGGCACTCATCCTGGTTTTGTCATGATGAAAGCCATCGCCAGGTCTCATGTATGGTGGCCTGGAATTGACTCTGATCTGGAATCATGTGTCCATCATTGCAACACTTGCATGCAACTAAGCAAAGTACCAGCAGAATCTCCACTGAGCCTGTGGTCGTGGCCATCCAAAACATGGTCGAGGATCCACATCGACTTTGCGGACCCTTTCCTGAGTAAGGTGTTTTTTGTCATGGTGGATGCATATTCCAAGATTCCAAGTGGATAGAGTGTATAATCATGTCATCCAGTATATCCACAGCTACCATTAAGAGCCTTTGTGTCATGTTTGCTATTCATGGTCTGCCTGACATCATTGTGAGCGACAACGGATCTTGATTCATAAGTCTGGAGTTTTAAGAGTTCATGAAACCCAATGGTATTAAACATATGAGGTCAGCACCATTCAAACCTGCTTCTAATGGTTAAGCAGAGCGTGCTGTCCAAACAATCAAGTAGAGTATGAAACGTGTAACTCAGGGTTCACTGCAGACTCGCTTGTCATGCATATTGTTTAGTTACAGGACAAGACCTCACATGCTTACCTGGGTCTCCCTTGCTGAACTATTGATGAAGAGAGGTCTCAAGACCAAGCTCTCTCTCGTCCATCCTGACTTCAACGATCGTGTTGAAAAACAGACGTCAAAATCAGCAGTGGTATCATGATCATGCTGCTGTGTCACGCGACATTTCTGTTAATGATCCTGTGTATGTGCTAAATTATGGTCAAGGTCCTAAGTGGGTCGCCTGTACTGTTATGGCCAAGGAGGGTAACAGAGTGTTTATTGTCAGTGACAGTTAAAGTTTAAGTTGATTGAAGTTAAGTGTGATTATACTCTTTGATGTTAAGGAATCACCAGCGTGAAATGGTGCAGCTATCTGAGCCAATGTGCTGCAAGGTTTTGGTAAACAAAAAACATTTAAGCCGAACATTAGTCTGAAATCATCAGTATTTCTGTACAAACCAAGAATGGGCAAACATGCAGGAAACATGTTGATCAGATAAAGCTGCGGCACACAGATAAACTGGAACAAGTTGAGGAAGATATGATCAGTGACCAACCAACCTATATTCATTCATCAGAGGACTCAGTCGTCACCAATGAATCTGCACTTTCAATCTATGACATGGTCATTGCCACTCCCATCAGATCGGCTACCCAGCCTCCAGTCATAACTGACTCAGAACGCGCGCCCAGAACTGGAGTTGAACTGAGACGATTCATTCATGAGCGGAAAGCCCCGGACCATCTTAACTTGTAAAAAAACTGATACTAAGATCGTGAAGGGAGATGTTGTCATGTATGTATGCTTGGGGCTACTAGCCATCAGGGGGCACTACTGTCAGAGGCCATTGGGCTGTATGCATGTGTGTGCAGGCCAGGTATATAAAGGAAGCCACCATGTAATGCCGGCACTTTGGGCGCGAATAAAGATGGATCAGGTTTGCACCAGAGTGAGTTTACAGTATTCAGTCTATCGAGTTATTACGTACATAACAGTGACAGTTAAAGTTTAAGTTAATTGAAGTTAAGTGTGATTAAACTATTTGATGTTAAGGAAACACCAGCATTTAATAGTGCAGCTATCTGACCCAATGCGGTACAAGGTTTTGTTAAATAAAAAATATTTAAACTAAACATTAGTCTGAAATCATCAGTATTTCTGTACAAACCAAACCTTTCCCCTCCCCCCCCCCGCTTCTCCTCCCCACCTCTACCCCTTCCCCTTCCCCTCATGACTCCAAGCCGCCTGGCTGAGGAGGTCATCAGGCGATGCTTAATGGGGGGGAGGTGGGGTGACGGCTGAGTTGCTGCTTGGACGGATACGGGAGAGGACGGTCCCGAAGTGGGAACGTGCTCCGAGCCAGAAGCAAGCAAGATGTTGCTGCTGGCTCTCATGTGTGGTTGGCAATGGGGGTGTGTCACCTTGGGGTGCAGTGCGGTGCTCCGGGACCACTGGGAGCCCTCTGCCACCAGTGTTCCTGGCTACCAGCTCCAGGGCCTCCTCCATCCCTTCCATGTTATATCTTATTTATTGGATAAAAACTCGGTTCTTGGTGCTTAGTAGGCTTTTAGCTACTGGTGAATCTCCTTCGTGCCTCCCACAACAGCCAGACAAGCACACACCACAGCCACACATGCTTTCAGTGCCTCTGAGCTCTCTCTTGTTGTGTCCTTGGATGCTCCAACAATGACTCCATGAGGCAGTGTGTTGTACTTGAACTGTAGTGACCTTAGTCCTTTATTAGTTAACTCCAGAGTGAGGATCACACCTGGTGGCCTGCCTTTTATACTAGGCCAGGCACACCTGTACAGGTAACCTATGAGTCTCCCACTGCTGTGCCCTCTGGTGGCACACCTTGAGTTGTACCAACAGTAGCCATGTAGAATACATGACATCACTCCCCACTGAACCCTCAGTGCAAATCACATCTGTATTGACTGTGCTCTGTGCTTAGTTCTATGTGGGTTTTGTCTGGTTGACCTCTGGCGGGCCAGCTCAACCTTGGGTGGGTAGTTGGTGCAGTAGCGTGCTGGTGGTTGCTGTTTGTGTATGTGTGCTCCTGACCACTTCATTCTCCCCTCCCTCCCACATTGATTGGTGGGGGTTCCTGACATTCATATTCATTCAAGTTCAGGTAAGTGGGTTTTGCATTTTTTTTGGTGGTTCCGTGGTGCGATATGTACGTTAGATGCCTTGTCGATGCGGTGACCGGTGCGTGAGGACAAGCTCGTTCCGGAGCTGCTGGGTTGTGTCCCTGCAGTCTGGTGGCGGCTCAGTGCCAGGTGCTGGCACTGGGAACTCGGTTTGCTCACATAGCCTGCTCTCGGGGCTGTTACCATGGTTCGTAGCGTCGGGCGGGTGCACAGATTTCTGTGACCTTCCTGTCCTTTCTTTACACCCTGAGTCACAGCTGTTCCCTGAGGCATCTAGCAGTGCACAGGGAACTCCTGACTCGCTGGCCTGAGCGTTGTTTGGTTTGGAATCCTGGCTGGTGCTTGCTTCCTCCGAGGGAACAGTGGCGGGTGACCCTACATCTAGGGGTATGGCCTTGGTGCAGTCTGCTCCTTCAGGCGCGTGGCAGTTGGTGCCATCGGTTCCCCGAGAGATGGAGCCAACCCAGGGCATGGTATCTATCAATACCGTTGCCGTTGCCCTGCTGAGGTCGCTTGCTTTGCAGCTCATGTATGTTGGCTGCTTGTGGCCACACTTCGTGGTGCATGACTCTGGTCCCCGAGACGCAGGCTACAGCATTGCGTAGCTCACTGGAACTGTGTGCATCCGAAGGGTGTCTGCCCGCTGCATTGGCTGCATGCAGTGGGAATCCTGCATTGCACAGCTTTTCCTTACGTATGATGGACACTCTAGGGGTCCGATCACGATCGCGTGACTTTGCCTCGCTGGTTGCATGTATATAATTCCATCGGCGGATATAGAACCGGTGTCTGGCTGTGAGGATGCTCTCCTTTGGCTTGAGTTGCTCCTGGATCATGTTTACGAGCTCCTTGTACGAACTGGTCGTTGTCTTCGTTGGTGCCAGCAAGTACCTGACGAGGCCATAGACGTTGGGCCCATAACTGGTTAGCAGGATAGTGCGGCGCTTATCAGCCAGTGCGGCCGGGTCGTCTCCTGCCAAGTCATTTGCTGTGAAGAAGTGTTCTAGCCTCTCCACAAAGGCGTCCCAATCATCACCATCGGCAAACTGCTGCAACGTACCAAGAATAGCCATTTCCGCGTAAAAGTTCGTAATCTCGTCGCCAGTTGTTGTGTACTTAGCTGCTCTAACAATGACTCCACAAGGTGAACTGTAGTGACCTTAGTCCTTTATTAGTTAACTCCAGCCTGAGGATCACACCTGGTGGCCTGCCTTTTATACTAGGCCAGTCACACCTGTACAGGTAACCTACAAGTCTCCCACTGCTATGCCCTCTGGTGGTACACCTTGAATTGTACCAACAGTAGCCATGTAGAATACCTCTCTCTCTGTCTCCTCTTCTGCGCATGTCATGATGATCCTTGACTTCCTGAATCACGAGAATCGTGTGTTGCCATGCCGTTGTTAAGGACGGCCATACTTTACGGCAGGAGGTCAAAAAAATTTAATGCTACCGCCCATTTGATATCGTTCGCGGTAACGGCCATTTAAAAAAATGGAAACTAGATGTTTTGAGAATGGGCGAGAAGCCGGCGATCAGAAAACCCTTTTTTAGCACCCACGCCGGAAATAACGCCCATTTTTCGGGAATAAGCACAAAAGTGGAGGTTCTAGCCCATGGGCTCAAGTTATGAAGCTCCAGCTGCAGTATCCCTGCTTGGAGGTGGCCACACACTCCAAAGTAAATTCCAGAGTGCTGATATCATGTGACTGATATTTTGGTATAAATTGATCAGGATAGTTAAAGTGGTGACATTTCACTCCTCAGTTGCAATCTATTCACTGCGCACTGCTTATTAATCACAGTTTTAAAGGCAACACATGGTTATTGCTTAGTTATGAAGATATTTCCACGATGGAAGTGCAAGCATATTTAGCCATAAAATGATTCAGTTCTGCTGCAATGCTTGGAGATTTAGAATTTTGAGATTAAGATGTCCCTCACTTAGTGAGACACAAATTGTAAGATAGACCTTGGCTGAATCCCTAGTGTGGGTGATAAAAATTTACTGCTGATCACACAGCATGACAAGACACATTTAATTTTCTAAAAAATGTATTCTCTGAAAATGGGCAAGATGTAGGTCAAAAATAAACTTAATTAATGAGCGGAGGCTCCTAATATTCAAAGCACGCCTTTCCAGGCAAATTTAATCCTGTCAGAGCTGATTATATCTCTGGCAAGCAACTCTATGCAGCAGTGCTAAGTTCAGGTTGTTAAGATGCCTTTTGACGTTGCTTTTATCAGTTCCAGGAATTATAAATATGGTAACATTTGTCTAACTTTTTAATTTAATTAGATTCATTTCATGTGGCCATTACTCACGGAGAATGTGATGTAAATGTGATTTATCTTTGTGTGTTTAAATATGCATGTGTGTATTGTGCTTGGCAAGGTGAGAAATGATAGTACTGGGAGAAGGTAGCAGTTTTTTAGGCACAGAAGTGCCTGCGTTCGACCCTTTGCCCTTTTTGTTTTCAGAGGGAGGGGTTGGTGAAGCTGCGACGTTGTTTGTGAAGTGAGTGCTGAAGATTCATTCCAATTTTAGCACGTAGTCTTCCTCAGATCTCCACAGTTCACCGCTGCCTCCCCTTCATTACTGCGCCCTGCAGCCCCATACTCACATCGGTACTGTCGGGATAAGACACAGGCACTGGTAACTCCACAAGGTTCAGATACAGGTGCTCAAACTGGAACAATCTGCTTGGCTTGGACTCACCATGAAAAATGGTTGCATCCCAGCCGCTGAATTGCCAAGAAAATTGATTTTTCTCCACTAGTTTGCAAAGGCTTGGGCAACATTCCACAACATTAGCAAAGATCAAATATGCTCCTCACCCCAGTCGGCTACTAGAAATTAGTCAAGGCACAATGGAACACAATGTTTTTCCATAAACATGCATGTTAATTGGTAATGATGCAGAGAATAGCAGCACATTTTATTAAAAACAATGACTGCATCTAAAGTCAATGCAACACAAACAGGGAAACACTCACACCTCCAAGCACAAAATTCCCAATGATGTCACTTTGGATTGATGAGGTTCAGCACCCATTTCCAATGTGTAATGTGACTGAAGAAGTTGTCTGGATACTAATGGTTTCAAGTAGCATAACAATAGTCCTTGCAAATTCTGTCACACTGCCTCACATATCGCAATCGACTATTTGAAGGGAAGAAAAAACACCAGCAGGAGAAGCAAATGAATAGACATTTATCCTAAAAGAATGAACTTCAAAGCTTTACCTGGAAACTATAATTTCCTTCAATGTTCGCAGAGAAAAACATAATGGACTGGATTTTCGGGTTTTGGGTTTTTTGGCTAAAAATTACCATTTTTGCTGCGTTTCAGATTCAAGGCCTAACTTTTGGCATTTGGGGTCTGCACCAGGAGCGCATCACAAAGGGAGGTGTTGCACTAATTTTGCGGCACAAAAACGCGATCCTCGGCAACTTTAGTGCAAATCCCCTGCAAATCCCCTGGGAGGACAGACGCACCAACATTAGCATCCTCGTCCAGGCTAACATCCCCAGCATTGAAGCACTGACCACACTCGATCAACTTCGCTGGGCAGGCCACATAGTTCACATGCCAGACACAAGAGTCCCTAAGCAAATGCTTTATGCGGAGCTCTTTCACAGCAAACGAGCTAAAGGTGGGCAGCGGAAGCGTTACAAGGACACCCTCAAAGCCTCCCTGGTAAAGTACGACATCACCACCGATACTTTGGAGTACCTGGCCGAAGACCGTCCTAGGTGGAGAAAGTGCATCCGGGAGGGTGTTGAACCCTTCGAATCTCAATGCCGAGAGCGTGAAGAGGTCCAGCGCAGGCAGCGGAAGGAGCGTGTGACAAACCAGTCCCACCCAATCCTTCTCTCGGCGAATTCTGTCCCACCTGTGACAGTGTCTGTGGTTCTCGTATTAGACTGTCCAGCCACCAAAGAACTCACCTCAGGAGTGGAAGCAAGTCTTCCTCGATTCCGAGGGACTGCCTATGATGATGATGAGTGCGGGGCCAGGAACGCTGCGAGAGACACCTTGGGAGGGGGAAACAAAAAACTCAAAAAAACATTCAAACAACATTACCAAAACCCTTAGCTAACAAATCACTGCAAAAGAATTTTAAAATAAATACTTTGACTTGCCTTTTTTGTAGGTAATCCATCTTACTACTGCTGGCAGGGCGGCACTGGCAGCAGATTTTATGTGTCGGTGTTCTGGGCATGGCATACGGGTCGGGTGAGTGCCAAAACTCGGACGGTAACGCTATCCGCATCGTTACACATCCGACGAAGCTCTCCCCAGCGGTACTTCCAAGCGCTGCCGCAAACAAGGAGCCGAGGATCCTGCCTGTGCTTTGCTGTTTGCCGGGTTTTCGCCACGGAGGGGCAAAACGCAGTGAAAACTCGGTCGCAAACCCCTTGAAAATCCAACCCATTTGCTTTGCAAGATAGCAGTTTTTTAAAAATCACTAATTAATAAGTATGGTTTCACATTTTGCAATTTTAACCCAAAACTTTAGCCATTTCACCCCAGATCACCTCATTTTTCTTCTAATTTTCTCCCAATTTCTCACCTGAGGTGAGTTGTTGGGTGAGTATGCCCCAGTGCCTGATGTAACAGGTCAGGCATTGGGGCATACCAAAATCAGAAATATCACAACAAGCATAGGAGCCTTAATTAAGTATTTTGATTTGCAATTTTAATAGTTCTGGCATGCGCTCTGGACATCTACGAAGCAGCCTGATCCAATATGGCGGGCACCGCAACTCCAGCTCGTATTGAGCGCGTGCCCCTGCCCGCCTTATGGGATGTTTAGGCACCAGTTTATCTTGCGGGACAATTTTTACAGTTGAAACAAGAGAAAGCATTTAGCAATTGCTTTTTAGTCATGGTTTATCTGGTCACCATAACCTTCACCAGCCTGTAAGATACGCAGAGCAGGTCAGACCACCTATAACAGTGAACTAGTTCACTTTCAACAACAGAACTGTATGGCCTAGGAATTCTGCAAAACGGGCACCAAGCGCCCAACATGGCGGGCAGTGTGCGCATGCACATTCTGAGCCAGAAAAGCACTCCCTCCGCCATATTGGTACAGGTTTTAAACGAGGTGTCCAGGAAAAGGGGCCTAACACCTGTTGTATACCCACGTTACCAACTTGGTTTGTCAGTTCAGTAAAAGATGATCTACATGCAGCCTAACCAACGTTCATTAAAGGAATCGCTGCCAGCCACCAACAAAAGGTAAATTATATAACTGAAGAATCAGCAGATACACTTCACATCAAAGCAAAAGTGGCAGTATAACAGTGCAACATATGTGATTTTTAAAGGGGAACAATAGATAAAGTAACAAAAATGTAGAAAACTAAATCAAATTTGAGCTCTGCTCTATCTTAAAATACACTGGTTTCCCAATGCCAGACTGGAAACAGACAACCTCCCACAAAATCAAACAGAGAAAAAGAGAACAATTGCCTATTCGGTGTTAGCAAATGGAATACCCAGAATGACACCAGAGCAAATGTTAATGTGGTAAAAGTATTTCCCATTTCCTTCTGTAAAGTGAATCTCAATAAATTTATTGTGAATAAACATAGAAACATAGAAACATAGAAAATAGGTGCAGGAGTAGGCCATTCGGCCCTTCTAGCCTGCACCGCCATTCAATGAGTTCATGGCTGAACATTCAACTTCAGTACCCCATTCCTGCTTTCTCGCCATACCCCTTGATCCCCCTAGTAGTAAGGACCTCATCTAACTCCTTTTTGAATATATTTAGTGAATTGGCCTCAACAACTTTCTGTGGTAGAGAATTCCACAGGTTCACCACTCTCTGGGTGAAGAAGTTCCTCCGCATCTCGGTCCTAAATGGCTTACCCCTTATCCTTAGACTGTGACCTCTGGTTCTGGACTTCCCCAACATTGGGAACATTCTTCCTGCATCTAACCTGTCTAACCCCGTCAGAATTTTAAATGTTTCTATGAGGTCCCCTCTCATTCTTCTGAACTCCAGTGAATACAAGCCCAGTTGATCCAGTCTTTCTTGATAGGTCAGTCCCGCCATCCCGGGAATCAGTCTGGTGAACCTTCGCTGCACTCCCTCAATAGCAAGAATGTCCTTCCTCAGGTTAGGAGACCAAAACTGTACACAATACTCCAGGTGTGGCCTCACCAATACCCTGTACAACTGTAGCAATACCTCCCTGCCCCTGTACTCAAATCCCCTTGCTATGAAGGCCAACATGCCATTTGCTTTCTTAACCGCCTGCTGCACCTGCATGCCAACCTTCAATGACTGATGTACCATGACACCCAAGTCTCTTTGCACCTCCCCTTTTCCTAATCTGTCACCATTCAGATAATAGTCTGTCTCTCTGTTTTTACCACCAAAGTGGATAACCTCACATTTATCCACATTATACTTCATCTGCCATGCATTTGCCCACTCACCTAACCTATCCAAGTCGCTCTGCAGCCTCACAGCATCCTCCTCGCAGCTCACACTGCCACCCAACTTAGTGTCATCCGCAAATTTGGAGATACTACATTTAATCCCCTCATCTAAATCATTAATGTACAGTGTAAACAGCTGGGGCCCCAGCACAGAACCTTGCGGTACCCGACTAGTCACTGCCTGCCATTCTGAAAAGTACCCATTTACTCCTACTCTTTGCTTCCTGTCTGACAACCAGTTCTCAATCCATGTCAGTACACTACCCCCAATCCCATGTGCTCTAACTTTGCACATCAATCTCTTGTGTGGGACCTTGTCGAACGCCTTCTGAAAGTCCAAATATACCACATCAACTGGTTCTCCCTTATCCACTCTACTGGAAACATCCTCAAAAAATTCCAGAAGATTTGTCAAGCATGATTTCCCTTTCACAAATCCATGCTGACTTGGACCTATCATGTCACCTCTTTCCAAATACACTGCTATGACATCCTTAATAATTGATTCCATCATTTTACCCACTACCGATGTCAGGCTGACCGGTCTATAATTCCCTGTTTTCTCTCTCCCTCCTTTTTTACATTGGCTACCCTCCACTCCATAGGAACTGATCCAGAGTCAATGGAATGTTGGAAAATGACTGTCAACGCATCCACTATTTCCAAGGCCACCTCCTTAAGTACTCTGGGATGCAGTCCATCAGGCCCTGGGGATTTATCGGCCTTCAATCCCATCAATCCCATCAATTTCCCCAACACAATTTCCCGGCTAATAAGGATTTCCCTCAGTTCCTCCTCCTTACTAGACCCCCCGACCCCTTTTATAACCGGAAGGTTGTTTGTGTCCTCCTTCGTGAATACCGAACCAAAGTACTTGTTCAATTGGTCCGCCATTTCTTTGTTCCCCGTTATGTTAAACAGCCACATTGACCTTGATGACTGCGTGTTCCTTTTCCAAGGTTCAAAATACCTTCTGCTCCCGCTAATCGTTACCAAATCGGACTTCCATAGGTTGTTATCATGTTATCCAAAACATAATGGGCATCAAAAACAGGAACCCTGTGACTAGATTGTAAGATTTCCTGGAGAATTCGAAACAGAAATGCATCTTCAAAACCTCCTAAATACGGCCGATTATGAATCGTGTCATTTGATGTGCTTGACTGTAAAGCACTTGGGCTAGAGTCTGTGTGGATTTGCTGCTGAAACAATGAGTCAAGGTTGTGGAACAATAACTTTGTCACCTGTAAAAAAAGAGAAGCTATAAATGACCATATGAAAAAAATGCTGGCACAGGCCAGAAAAAAAATTGGTTAATACACTCAAACGTGATCTGTAAGTATGAAGGAGTCTTGGAGGGAGGCGAGGAAACTAACAAATTTTCCAGTAATTACGCTGTGAATCTCATGTGAAGGCAATGCTTTCTTGTCTTTTAAAACAGCTAAATGAAATGATTGTGCTCAGAGAATGTTGTGGATATAACAATTGGCTCACAGATGGTTGGGAAATTCTGCAATAGCAAAATATACTCTGTTTTGCTCCAAGTTGGTGCTGTGGGGTTAAAGTGAAGCAGATATTAAGGAACTCTCCTGAGCAATGCCGCAATGACCTGAGAAATATACTTTGACATCGATGATTGACTGATACCTGCAATGGCATCAGCAGGGGTCTTAAAAGTGCCGGTGGCATACAGGGTGAATGCTGCAGTCACCTTCAATGGCACAGGCAAGGTAAAATAACTCAGGCTGTGACACTCCAACTTTAGTTTGCACAAATCATACCTCAACTGTTTGCTGAATCTGAATTCATGATAAGAATGAAAGTGTGCTGTACGTGTGCGTTGTGAAAGCAGAAAGCCATTAGCACCTCTGGATTGTGTTTGCTGTGCCTCAATGCAGCTGCATTATGTATTCTGTTCTTGTGCTTAATGTCATGAAAAATTTAATCTAAATAAGTCCAGAAGCAAATAACCACCAGTGGCTTCAAATTGACTTCTAAAGTCGCATGTGCAGCACAATGTCTCACATGTAAGTTGATTAGCTCACGATACCATAGATTATAAGTAGAGATTTAATCCATGTGTAATAAGGTACTGAGTACCATAGCCAAAACACAGTGCAAAATTAACATTCGGTTATTTTTTTTAAAGCCTGCTCTTTTTCCAATGTAAGCTATAAGCTGACAAAGGAGATGAGACGAGGGCCTGAAGATTAACAATGGTAGATTATGTCGGCTGTGGGCAAAGTTTTGGACGGGAAATCTGGAAGTTTGGGTTTCCCCGCATGGAGTGGAGTTTTAACTTAATGGGTTCCCTGCCCGGAAGTCAGCCATTGACAGACTTGGCTTCCAGTCAGGTGGGGAGAGGGCCGGAACAGGCCGCAGGATCGGGAAGGTCTGATCCACGACCCCAGGGATTGTGTCCGATCCCTGGGGCAGTCCATTCCCATACGGGGACTGCTGTCCGATCCCAGGGGGAATCCAAATCCTTTTCCTGGGGGATGATGTTCGATCCTGGGGACGACCAATCCTGGACTCGGGGTTTCTGATCCATGGGGGGTCGGATCCAAGATTTTGCGGGTCTTTGTATGGGAGGAGGGAATCTGATGGGATGGAGCTTGGGGGGCTGATAGGAAGCACTCCTGCTCCTGCTGGCCCACAAGGAGTGCTGTAAAGGCACTTATCTTCTCCCCGAAGCTGTTATTACCTCCCTTCAGCTATCGGGTTTCCCGAGGTCTGGGAAACCCGGCAGACCACAGTTAAGCCTGTAAAGATGCTTAAATCAGAGGCTGCCATCCTCATTAAAATATTTAAATTGCCAGCCCGCCTCCTGGAAGCAGGTTGGCCGTCCGCGCATTGTCCTGCCTCCGTTTATCCCAGATTGGATAGGTTTGAGGTCGGTTGGGGCCAGGTTTGAGATTTAAAAACATTTAACCCCTGATTTGACCCAACCATCTGTTTTTGAGGGTTAAAATCCAGCACTATATTGCAGACTTTTTCATTTACTATAGGAATGTATGCAACATACCATACATGCTTTAAAACACATCCACTTAATTGAAAGAAGCTGTAAATTATTAGTTAACTTTAACGCATATGACCTTCCCAGTTAGAAATGTAAATTATATTTGAATTGCAATTAATTGTTACACTAAATTGTTATTTTTATAGAGTGCGGATGAGCCTTCATAGATATTTTCTTCTCGAAAAGTCGATTATGCTCACACAAAAAACAACTGCACAGCAATCTATAGGAAAGGTTTTCTCATCCATACAGGGAGTAGCAAATGTTAAAAGTTTCTGCCTATTCTTTATGAAAATGTCCCCCTTCTTTGTCCTTCCCACACACTGTTCCTTTGAATCGTGAAGGGGAGCAAAAGAGATTGCTCTACAGTCTGATTATCCAGAGCATAAACAGGCCGTCGAATAATCCAATGCTAAGATCAAAGTTATTGGCAACTCCACAGATCCACTTAAAAGGACATTAAAGTTAGATTGATAAGGCTATAAAAACTAATAGAATACTAGGATTTATCGCAAAAGTTATAGAACATAAAAGCCAAGAGGTAACGATGAGCCTACATGAAACCTTGAGACCACAGTTGGAGTACTATGTGCAGTATTGGGCTCCACGCTATAGGAAGCAAATTGAGGCTTTGGAGAGGGTACAGCACAAAGTAATTAGGATGCTGCCGGGGATGAGGGAATGCAAATACAAAGAAAGACTGAAAAATTGTACTTTTATTCATGGGGGCAACATAGATTATAGAGCAATATGGTAGAAGTGTTTACAATTCCCTAACCCTAACCCTGTTTTCAGCATTTGAGGGGTGTAGAATGAGGGGCCACAGATACGATTAAATGCAAGTGTTTTAGAACAGAGGGTAAGGGAAACATCTTTGCACAGGGAGTTGTGAGGTTGTGGAATTCAATTCAGGATTCGTGGTTAAAGCAGAAACTATGTCCACATTCATGATTAGATTGGATACAAAAGCAAACTACTGCAGATGCTGGAAATCTGAAATAAAAACAGAAAATGCTGGAAATACTTAGCATGTCGGGCAGCATCTGTGGAGAGAGAAACAGAGTTAAAGTTTCAGGTCGATGACCCTTCGTTAGAACTGGAAAAAGTTAGAGATGTAACACATTTTTAAGCAAGTGCAGGGGCAGGGAAAGGGGTAGGGGAGGAAAGACCAAAAGGGAAGGTCTGTGATAAGGTGGAAGGCAGGAGAGATTAGAGAGACAAAAGGGATGATGGTGCAAAGCAAAAGGAGATGGTAATGGGACAAGTTAAGAAATAAAAGCTGAGTTTAGATAGAGTGTGAATGGAAATGGAAGAATCATCAACAACTGCCATGGGAAAGAGAAATAAAAACAGAAAAAAAAAGCAAAAAACAAAATAGGGACAGGGCTTATGGTCTGAAAGTGCATAAACGAAAGATGAAGTGCTGTTCCTCGAGCTTACGTTGAGCTTTGTTGAAACAGTGTGAGAGGCCGAGGATGGAGAGATCAGTGTGGGAATGGAGCGGAGAATTAAAGTAACAGATGACTGGAAGGTCAGAGTCATGCTTACGGACTGAAAAGAGGAATTCTGCAAAGCAGTCACCCAATTTGCGTTTGGTCTCCCCAATGTAGAGGAGACCACATTGCGGGCAGAAAATACAGTATGCCTGTACTACATTGAAAGAAGTACAAGTAAATCAATGTTAGATTCGATAGGTGGATTCAAGATAAGGGGATAAAGGGTTATGGAAAGAAGGTGGGTCAATGTAATGAGGACCATTTTCTTACATGGAGGGTAAATCCCTGGATGAACGAGTTGGGCTGAATGGCCTGTTTCTGTGTTGTAACTTTATGTATTTCTATGTACTTGTTCATCTGATGGATAACCTGGAAGTGAAAGCCAAAAAAATGGATAGGAAAGATTGTGAATAAGATCAAAAACTTAAATAAATTACGTTAAAGAATGTTTAGATATATCAGGTAAAATGATAGTCATTTGTCTGTGAATATTCTCTTTTGCTTTTTAGTTACATTTAGGAGTTATTATGCTGGCAAATTTTAAATGGAAGCCTATCGTCAAAGCAAAATATTTTTATGAAGTTTGGGATCTGTCATATAACAAATAGTTTATGATACACTGAAGAAGCAATAATGAAGAGCCAAATGGGTTTTTCTCATCAGCCATCACTAAGTTGGTAGCACTCTCGCCTCAGAAGGTTTTGGGTTCAAAGTCCCACCCCAGAGATTTGACCACAAAAAATCTATGCTGACACTCCAGTGTCATACTGAGGGAGTGGTGCACTGTTAAAGGTGCCTTTGATCCATATCCCTTGATATCCTTATCTAATAAAAATCTGTCAAACTCAGTTTTGATCATTTCAATTGACTCAGCATCCACAGCCTTTTAGGGGAGAGAATGATAGATTTTCTCTACCCTTTGCATGACAAACTGTTTCCTGGTCTCAGTCCTAAATGGCCTAGCTCTAATTTTAGGATGGTACCTATTGTGTTCCTAACACAGATGAAACTGCACACAAGGAGGTTAAAGTAACAGTGACCTCAGTCTTTATAAAGACACTCCAGAGTGAGGAACAGGCCTTAGGGGGCAGGCTTATATACAGTGCTCCCAAGGGATGCTGGGATCCCTTGGGACTTCAGGGAATGCACTCCCTGGTGGTGGAACATGGGAGTGCATGCTTTACAGACACACAACATCACTCCCCACCAAAGTCAAAGTGAAAACTATTTACAAGGTGAGGCGGTCGGGAGCCTTTCTTTCCCTGGTGGACCGCCTCGGTACAAATGTCTGTTCTGGTGTGTTGGCTGTGCCCTCGCTGGACTGGCGTGTTGTTGGCCCTGCAGGGCTGCTAGGTGAGCCTGGCCTTGCTGGGCTATTGGGGGTGATGGGTTCAATTTCCATCTCCGGCGTGGTGTCGTTAATCCTTTGGGTATGTGTTGTGGGCTCGAAAAAGGTGGTGTCTGCTGTGGGTTGTTCAGGGCAGTCTGTAAACCGCAGCCTCGTTTGGTCCAGGTGCTTTCTGCAAATTTGTCCATTGTCTAGTTTGACTACAAACACCCTACTCCCTTTTTTAGCTATCATCGTGCCCGCGATCCACTTGGGACCATGTCCATAGTTTAGCACATACACAGGGTCATTCAGATCAATTTCCTGTGACACAGTAGCTCGACCATCGTTGACATTTTGTTGCTGCCGTCTGCTTTCTACGTGATCATACATGTTGGGGTGAACCAGCGAGAGACTGGTTTTAAGTGTCCTTTTCATGAGTAGCTCAGCTGGGGGCACCCCTGTGAGCGAGTGAGGTCTTGTGCGGTAGCTGAGCAGTACTCGGGACAGGCGGGTTTGGAGTGAGCCTTCTGTGACTCGTTTAAGGCTCTGTTTGATTGCTTGTACAGCCCGTTCTGCCTGCCCATTGGAGGCTGGTTTAAACGGGGCCGAGGTGACATGTTTGATCCCATTGCGGGTCATGAATTCTTAAAATTTGGCACTGGTGAAACATGGCCCGTTGTCACTGACCAGTATGTCAGGCAGGCCGTGGATGGCAAACATGGCCCTCAGGCTTTCAATGGTGGCGGTGGCGGTGCTTTCCGACATTATTTCACATTCAATCCATTTTGAAAAAACATCCACCACCACCAGGAACATTTTACCGAGAAATTGGCCCGTATAGTCGACATGGATCCTCGACCATGGTCTGGAGGGCCAGGAACACAAACTTAGTGGTGCCTCTCTGGGTGCGTTGCTCAACTGAGCACACACACTGCATTGACGTGTACATCATTACTATACCCGGGTGTGTGCTGTGGAGATCCGAGATGAACGTCTCCCTGCCCTTTTTGGGTAGCACTACGTGGTTACCCCACAATAGGCAGTCTGCCTGAATGGACAGCTCATCCTTTCGCCGCTAGAATGGCTTGATTAGCTCCTGAATTTCAACGGGGATGCTGGCTCAGCTCCCATGCAGTACACAGTTATTTACTAGGGACAGCAGAGGATCTTGGCTGGTCCAAGTCCTAATCTGGCGGGCCGTGACAGTTGATTTATCATTTTCAAACGCTTCCATGACCATCAACAAGTCTGTGGGCTGCACCACCATAAACAAGTTTGCAGGCTGCGCCATTTCCACCCCCATGGTGGGCAATGGTAGCCAACTGAGAGCATCTGCACAGTTCTCGGTGCCTGGCCTGTGGCGGATGGTATAGTTATACGCTGATAGCTCGAGTGCCCACCTTTGTATGCGGGTTGAGGCATTAGTATTTATCCCTTGTTTTCAACGAACAGGGATATGAGGGGCTTGTGATTGTTTTCCAGCTCAAATTAGAGGCCAAACAGGTGCTGATGCATTTTCTTTACCCCGAACACACATGCTAATGCCTCTTTCTCAATCATGCTGTAGGCCCTCAGCCTTAGACAAGCTCCTAGAAGCATAGGCGACAGTTTGCAACTTCCCCGCAACGTTAGCTTGTTGTAATACACACCCGACTCCGTACGACAATGCATCACATGCTTTTACACGGGTGATACAATACAAGCAGCTTGTTGGAGCATAAAATGTTTCTGGCTTTCTCAAAAGCAATTACTTGGTTTTTTTCCCCTTACCCAGTTCTCACCTTTACGCAATAACACATGTAGGGGCTCTAAGAGGGTGCTTAACCTTGGTAGGAAGTTACCAAAATAGTTGAGGAGTCCCAGGAACATCAGCAGCTCGTGACGTTCTGTGGCCTGGGCGTGTTCCTGATTGCCTCTGTCTTGGCATCTGTGGGCGGAATGCCATCCGCCGCGATCTTTCTCCCCAAAAACTCTACTTCTTTTGCCATGAAGACGCATTTCGACCTCTTCAGCCGCAGCCCTATGTGATCCAGTCACTGGAGGACCTCCTCCAGGTTTTGTAGGTGCTCGACGGTGTCCCGACCTGTGACCAATATGTCGTCCTGAAAAACCACCGTGTGTGGTACCGACCTGAGTAGGCTCTCCATATTTCTCTGGAAGATCGCTGCAGCTGACTGAATTCCAAACGGGCATCTGTTGTAGATGAACAATCCCTTGTGCGTGTTGATGCAGGTGAGGCCCTTCCAAAACTCCTCCAGCTCCTGCGTTATGTAGGCCGAAGTCAGGTCGAGCTTGGTGAATGTCTTGCCTCCTGCCAGCATCGCAAATAGGTCGTCTGCCTTAGGTAGTGGGTATTGATCCTGTAGCGAGAAATGATTAATAGTTACTTTATAATCGCCGCAAATCCTGACCGTGCCATCACTTTTGAGTACTGGAACAATCGGGCTGGCCAACTCACTGAATTCCACTGGGGAGATGATGCCCTCGCGTTGCAGCCTGTCCAGCTCGATTTCCACTCTCTCCCTCATCATGTGAGGTACCGCTTGCACCTTGTGGTGAATGGGTCGTGCCTCTGGGACCAAGTGGATCTGCACCTTCACCCCGGAAAAGTTTCCAATGCCTGGCTCAAAAAGGGAAGGAAATTTGTTCAGAACCTGGATACATGAGGCCTCATCGACATGTGATAGCGCTCGGATGTCATCCCAGTTCCAGCGGATTTTGTCCAGCCAGCTCCTTCTAAGCAGTGTGGGGCCATCGCCCGAGACAATCCAGAGTGGCAGTTCGTGCACCATGCCCTTGTAGGTGACTTGAACATGGCACAGGTCAGGACAGTGATAAGCTCTTTGATGTATGTTCTCAGTTTCGTGTGGATGGGGCTCAGGGCTGGTCTGAATGCCTTGTTGCACCACAGTCTCTCAAACTTCTTTTTACTCATGATGGATTGGCTAGCGCCAGTGTCCAGTTCCATGGCTACGGGTAAGCCATTCAATTTTACATTTAGCATTATAGGTGGACATTTCATTGAAAATGTGTGCACCCCGTGTACTTCAGCGTTTGCCTCCTCTCTCTGAGGCTCGAAATTGCTTTGATCCACCATGGACGAATCTTCCTCTGCCAAGTGGTGGTTAGCAGGTTTTGCAGAGCTTGCAGCTCGTCTGCAAGCTCGTTGGAGGTGCCCATTGTTCCACAGCTCTTGCAAACATACCCTTTGAAGCGGCATGAATAGGCTAAATGGAAGTCTCCACAACGCCAACAAGGTGTGAATTGCCTTGCATTCATCGTTTGTTGCGGACTCTGAGTTATCTGGGTCACCTGAAGCCTGCTGGCAGTTGCAGTCTCGTGGTTTCTGCCCTGTACATTTCTGCTTGCAAACACAGTTCCAGTTAATTTATGAACATTGCTAGCGCTTGTGCGCTGAGAGATTTGTTTGGTGTTATCACTGGCAGACATAAACACCTGTGTTAGCGCAATGGCCTTACTGAGGGTCAGTATCTCTACAGTCAAAAGTTTTTGTACGATGGTCTCGTGGCCAATGCCCAGTACAAAAAAGTATTTGAGCATTTGCTCCAGGTAGCCATCAAACTCATATTGTCCTGCAATTCGCCTTAGCTCGGCGAATTAGCTCACCACTTCCTGACCTTCAGATCGCTGGCACGTGTAGAACCGATACCTCGCCATCAGCATGCTCTCCCTCGGGTTAAGATGCTCCCGAACCAATGTACACAGCTCCTCATAAAACTTATCTGTGGGTTTCACCGGTGCCAGAAGATTCTTCATGAGGCTGTAGGTCGGTGCCCCGCAGAATGTGAGGAGGAGGACTGCTCTCCTTTTTGCAGCGCTTCCTTCTCCGTCCAGCTCGTTGGCTACAAAGTACTGGTCTAGCCATTCGACATAGGCTTCTCAGTCCTCACCCTCCGAGAACTTCTGCAGGATGCCCACAGTTTGCTGCATCTTTGCGTTGGATTCATATACTCGTCGCCAGTTATTGTGTCCCTAACACAGATGAGGCTGCACACAGGAAGGTTAAAGTAACAGTGACCTCAATCGTTATTAAGACACTCCAGAGTGAGGAACAGGCCTTCGGGGCCGGCTTATATACAGTGCTCCCAAGGGATGCTGGGATCCCTTGGGATTTCAGGGGATGGGCTCCCTGGTGGTGAACCATGGGAGTGCATGCTTTACAGATACACAAGAGTACCCACTTGTTCTGGATTCCCCCATGAGAGGAAATAGTTTCTCTGTTTGCACTCTATTTTGAATACCTCAATTTGATCACCCCTTCAACCTTCTAAACTGAAGGGAACACAAACCAAGTTTGTGTAACCTGTCCTCATAATTTAATTTTAGCCCAGTATCATTCTGGTGCATCTGCACTGCACCCATCCCAAGACCAAGATATCCTTCCTGAGGTGCGGTGCCCAAAACTAAGCGCAGTACTCCAGATGGCGTCTGACCATTTTATCTGAATCTAAAAAGGATGTGCAAACATTGAAAGATTATGTGAAGGCTAGAATTATACATGCATAATTATAATAAACTTTGACACTTTTTCAATTGCAGAGGTAATTGGCTAGTTTGATTTGAGTTAAAGTTCAGCTGAACACAGAAAGAGAGAGCAACCTTAACTGAGTGCTCAAATTTCTCCTTTAGTAATCTACATAAAACAAATGGTTGCTAAGGTTACACAATATATTGCATTCAATACTTGTTAGTTCGCTAACCCATCTGAATGTTAAATAATGCTATCTGATGCTAATTAAATTAATTCCTTATATTAAAAATGTTCCTTAGACTCTTCATAATATACTTTCACATCTTTAAATTTCACTTCCTGCTGATTTGCCTCTGGGATTGCATGTTGTGGTAAATATCGAATACAGATTTATATTTAGAGGGTCTGAAATTCATGTCACTTGAATTCAAACCTATAGTCTAAATTTTAAAGCCGCATGTAGGGAAATGGCTTTCTTTCATTTGTGTTGAACTCAAACACATTGTATGTTGATGTGATATGCATTGCACAGTTTTATTTTTCATGTATTGTGTTCCATACTGGTTCCTTGTGTTGATCCTTTTTAGTGTGCTGCTGCATTTTGTATCTATGTAAATAAGGCAGTTTAGCACAGAACATCAATGTCGCTCGACTAGAATAGTTATGTTTCCCTGCACAGTTTAACAGTCTTCTAGTTCTGCCTAATTGTCTCCAGCACTTTACAGTGGATTAAATAATAGAGTATATGGGCCCAAGTTTCGAGCCGCGCCTAGAACGGCGCAGTCCCGACCTGGACGCCTGTTTTTCGCCCCACAAAGTGCGCCTAAAAAAAACTTCCAGATTCTCCAGCTCCCTGCAGGTCGTTTGCAGCTCGGCGCAGCGCAGCACGAGCTGTAGGGGGCAGAGCCAGGTCCCTGCGCTGAAAACAGTGCCGGGACCTCTGCACATGTGCGCTACAGTGGGCGCGCATGTTCAATAGCTCCAGGCGCCCAAAACTGTGTGGAAGGGGCCGAAGCACGCAGCCCCTAGCCCTGGCCGAATGGCCTCACTGGGGCTGCGTGAATAAGGCCCCTCCCACGCCCAGCTCCTGCTTCCTCCCGACCCGACTCGACTCCCGCTCCCCACCTCCCGCCCCTGGACCGGACCCGACTCCCGCTCCCCGCCCCCCCCGCCCCCGGACCCGACCCGACCCGACTCCCGCTTCCCCTCCCCCCCCCCGCCCCCCGCATCCGGACCGGACCCGACACCGACCCGACTCCCGCTTCCCCCCCGCCCTCCCCGACTGGACACGACCTGACCTCCCTCTCCCTCCCTCCCCCCCGACCCGAATCGAACCGACCTCCCTACCACCACCCCACTGACCTGCGCTCCCCCCGACCCGACCCAATGCCACCTACCTGTAAATCTTGTGCTGGGGACGGGCCCTGCCCGAAGTCTTGGGCCCTGCCCGAAAGTCTGGGCCCAGCCAGGCCCAGCCTGTTCAGTCTCCCTCCCCCTTCTCCTTCGCCCCCCTCCATCTCCTTTCCCCCCATCTCCTTACCCCCCCATCTCCTTTCCCCTCCATCTCCTTCCCCTCCATCTCCTTTCCCCCATCTCCTTTCCCCCCCTCCTCCCCTTCTCCTCTTCCCCCCTTCTCCTCCTCCCCCCTCCCTCCCTTCTCCCCCTCCCCCTTCTCCCCCCTCCCCTTCTCCCCCATCCCTCCCCCTTCCCTCCCTCTGCTCCCCCCCCTCTACCCCACTCCTCCCCCTCCCCTCACTGTCAGAAACACAGACACTGACAGACAGAGAATGAGAGACACAGACACACAGACAGACAGAGAGATAGAGACACTGACAGAGACACACTGGGGGGGGGGGGGGGGGGGGGCATCCCAGCACGCTGTTGGAGGGCTCCCGGTGCTGCAGTCGGTAAGTAGAAAATGTTTTATTTATTGATTTAAAAAAAAAGTATTTCTTATTAATTTTTTTTGATTGATTTATTGGTTGATTTATTGATGTTTTTATCATTTATTATTGATGATGGCTCTTTATTTGTAAAACTGAAGTGTTTAATGTTTGTAAACTTCCTTTTAAACCCCGCCCACATTCCCTACGCCTGATTTTCTAAAGTGCAGACAAGGTTTTTTTGAGCGTACAAAAATCTTCACTTACTCCATTCTAAGTTAGTTTGGAGTAAGTTTTCACTGACGAAACTTTGAAAACAGGCGTAAGTGGCCGGACATGCCCCCTTTTGAAAAAAAAATTCTGTTCCAAAGTGAAACTGTTCTAACTGACAAGAACTGGAGCAAACTAAATGGCGAGAATTCCGATTTCTAAGATACTCCGTTCTACACCAGTTGCTCCTAAAAATCAGGAGCAAATCTTGTCGAAACTTGGAGCCTAGATCTCTACAATTTGCAGTGTCTTTGTCCCAGCTACACATGAGGAGAATGAGTTTTACTGATACTGACATGCTTGTATTGTAGAAAGTAAGGCACCATTCTGGATTTGTGGATTAATAGACACAGACTATTTCATATGTGTATCTCTGTATGTGGAGTTAGAGCCTTACACCAATAGTGCTTTTGTCAGCCTGCGAGTAGCCTGCCGCCCAACTCACATCCCCTGAAGCTGTCGTTGGCATCGCCCGGCACAGCTTCAGGGGGCAATACCCAATTTTTGTTCCGGGGCGATAACGGGGTTCTGCGCATGGCGCGCAACAGAGCAGGGTGCTGCGGGTTGCCGCTGCCACTAAACTCCCACAGATCACCGTGCTCACCTTCTACGCTACTAGCAAAACTCAGCATCCTGCAGGAGCAATCAAAGGCATCAGTGCCAAAAAGTTATGGCCTCGAAATTCGGGTTGATTGTTCCTCCCATTAGTACCCCCGGGGGGCGCTAAAGAGGCGCAAATATATTTTCACTTGGGCGCGGCACCACTTACGACTCCCGCTAAATTCCGCGGCAGTTTAGTGGCGGCGGTAACCCATAGTGCCCTGCTCCACTGCACACCGTGTGCGACACCCTGTTATCGACCCCGGAACAAAAATTGGGTATCGTCCCCCTGAAGCTGTGCCGGGGCGATGCCAGCGACAGCGTCAGGGGACGTGAGCCGGGCAGCAGGCTGCTCGCAGGGTGATACTTAAAGGGCAGGTGTCGGCCATTTAAAAAATGTCTGCCGACTTTCTTCTGCGCCCCGTTAGTGCTTCGATCGGTGGGTCCGTGCCGTATCTACCCCAGCACTTGTGAAAATGAAATCGAAGGAGTTTCCAATCTCTTCGAATCGAGGATGACTTACTTCCACACTAATATGAGTTCTCAGGTGACTGATGAGTCCAATGCAGGACCTACAGTCTCTGTGATAGGTAGGGCAGATGGTGGTTGGAGGGATGAGTGGATCAGGTACTTGGGTTGTCGTGCGCTCCTTCTGCTGTTTGCCTTCTGAATATAATCTATTGTTATTGAGATAATACACGATGCCAAGATTGTTGGATTTGAATGTTAATTTCTTTGATGGCACCCATGATTCCCATCCTTTTTCCAATTTTGCATTAGGCAGAGGGATTACGGAAGGAGAATTGATTAATCCAGGATCTCTGTCCCTGTGTTTTATGTCTGTGTCTTAGTTTTAATTAATGCCTCTCTGTTTTTGGCAAGTGACAGAGCCTGTGGTTTGAAGCTATGCCTCAATTGCCATCTGTAATCAAACAGTTGAGCTACACCAGTGGACAGATTTATACTGGATTATATTTTCTATACAAAGGATCCTTTGGTTTCTTCCAAAATTCAGAACAGCACAGAGCGTGTGCAAACACATATGGCCACTGTTGTGCCCTCCTCAACTACAGCATAACAAAAAGGTCTAAAGATGGACATTCCAGGTGAGATAGACCTTGCTGCTTTTGGAAACAAAAGTAAATGGAACAGAGCATTACATTCACTCAAAGGACTACTCGGTGACTGCTGTGAGGGCCATCAGAGCACCACTGATAACTGAAGAGTTATCATTTGTTTTACACGGACTACCTTTGTCCACTGCCTTTAAAAAAAGAAAGGGAATCATTTTAACTTTTATTGCTGATTGCTGGAGAAAGTGCTTTGTTGTGCTCTAGTATCAGGAGAGTAATTCTCTCTTTCTGCTCTAATACCAAGCCTGATGCAGCTTCCAGTTTGGTTTACTATTCCATTCCTTTATTTATGCAGAATAGGGTAGTAGCATTTAAATTCAGATCTCACGCAAGTTTGCAAGATTCTTATATACGTGTCTAAATAATTGCATTAACTTAGATCATCACCCATGGATTTTGTGTACATTTTAGCACAGTTGAAACATTTGTTTAGTAGAACAGTTTCACTTGCACTGTGTAGCTTTGGTAATTCTATCGCCTTATTGCAAATGAACCTCTAATGCTAGTTTACCATTGAATGCACACAGTAAGGTCCCAATGAGATAAATGCTGAGTTAAACCTGCTTCGTTGGTGTTGGTTGAGGGATGAAGGTCGGCTAGGACACAAAGAGAACTCCCTGCTCTTCTTTGAAAAACTTGCCATTGGTTCTTTCACATCCACCTCAACAGGCAGATGGGATCTTGGTTTCATATCTCATGCAAAAGTAGGGACTTCAACGATGCAAAACTTCTCCAGTACAAATAAGACTTGCATTTATACAGTACCTTTCATGACCTCAGGATGTCCCAAAGTACTGTACAGCTAATGAAGTACTTTTGAAGTGTAGTCACTGATGTAATGTGGAAAGCGCAACCGCTAATTCATGCACAGCAAGCTTCCACAAACAACAATGTGATAATGACCAGATAATCTATTTTAGTGATGTTGATGGAGGGATAAATATTGTCTTGGACACCAGGGAGAATTCACCTGCTCTTCTTTGAAATAATGCGATGGGACCTTTTACATCCACCTGAGAGGGCAGACGTGGCCTCAGTTTAACATCTCATCTGAAAGACGTCACCTTCAATTGTGTATCACTCTCTCAGAACTGCACTGGAGTGCCAGCTTAGACTTTGTAGTATGTGTAATGGGACTTGAACCCATTGGGCCTGAAATTGGTCAGGACATAAGGTCTGCTCATTTCTTGGCGGTATGCCGGCGGTGCGTCGTTTCAAACCGCCGACATACCGCCGAGACTGAAGAGTGCAATTTTGGTCGATTTTTTAGCGGCGGTATGGGAGCGGTGTACAGCGGGCAGTAGGTAACATTGTAGCTGATCCAGATCGACTTTCTTGTCGATGGACAGTGCGGCACTGAACTGCACATGTGCAATTTTGTTTTGTTTTTGTTTTTTTCAGAGAAGCTTTTTATCCACGATTTCAGGGGTCAGGGGTCACCTGCACTTGCGCAGTGAGTTGAAGTTGAGGGCAGAGAGTGAGAAGGAGCAGCAAACTAGTCGAGGGTCAGTTGGTTTAATAACAGATTGCAGAGTTAAAAAATATTCACAACAAATAATAGTTATACAGTATCACCAATAATAGGACATTTTTTATAAAATCAAAAATCATATCAATATAACTAAAATGGAAATGCTCCAAAAAATCAAAGTGCAGGAACATCGAGAAGGACGGGAGGTTGAGGGAGCCCGCCTTTGATGAGACGGAGTTACCTGCCCTTCCAGAGAATATTATGGAGAGGTACTCGACCTAACGAAGCGTGGTCATGGAAAGCCCCCGCCCCCCCAAAGGAGTACAACAGGATATGGGATGAGATCAGGGAGCCTGTGTCCTCCGCAAGTACCATGGTACGCACCGGGGAAAGGTGCCATAAGAGTTGGAACGACCTGGTGAGGGTAGCAAGAATAAGTAATGATTTTATTTATGCACCCCCCATGTGCCATGTGCCAAGTAAATGTAGGTTCCGTGTCACACGGATGATGTTATTTATCTTATGGTTATGGTGATGTATTTGTACTTTCAGGCAATGACAAGTGTTTTAATATGGGTGTGTGTGTGTGTGTGTGTGACCCTGTGTGTCTGCGATGTTAAATGGATTGAAGATTTTTACTTTCATTTACTTCACTTTCTGCAGAAGAAGACATCTACATTAGCAGCAGATCAGCGGCGTACGGGGGGAGGACCCACAACCCAAGACCCATTGATAGAAATAGAGATCCGTGCCCTGTTGCTGGTCGGGGATAGCAACCATGCCACCACCAGCACTGGAGCTGACACACTCAGACAGGGTGGTCAGTTCAATACAATTCCCAGTCTGTGTTGCGGTCCTGTAATGTCTTGTAATTTAATTATAACTTTACTGTTCGGCTCATGTAATGTAATGTAAGTTTATTGCATTATAACATTGGGCTCATGTAATGTACTGCAATGTTAGGGGCATGTAACAAAATGCTTAACTGTATTGTCTGTCTGCGATATGTAATGCAGTAATGCAGCAGAGGTGGACATTTAAGTAAGATTGCGCTAAATCACTGTACTATGTACTCATGTAACCCTGACCCCTCCCCTGGTGCCAAACATTTTTAAATGCTGTTTTGTACTTCCAGACTCGGATGATTCAGACCACACCTCCACAGAAAGACCAGATGAAAAACCCACTGCCTCCACCTCTGGTGTCACCCAGTCCTTCCCCGACTTCACCACTGGCAGAGATGACGAAGACAGAGAGGAAGCGGAGAGCCGTTGATCCTGGAGCCAGTGGAGGTGGAGATGGGAGTGGAGATGGAGGAGGATACACCAGTTCCATGTGGGCTAGCTGGAACATCCTCCCCCACGGAGTCTGTATTTAGGGGATTCTCCCACGGCTCCTCTGATTCTGCGGGACCAAGTCGTGCGCAGCAATGCACCTAAAGCATTAACATAGAAACATAGAAAATAGGTGCAGGAGTAGGCCATTCAGCCCTTCGAGCCTGCACCACCATTCAATAAGATCATGGCTGATCACTCCCTCAGTACCCCTTTCCTGCTTTCTCTCCATACCCCTTGATCTCCTTAGCCGTAAGGGCCATATCTAACTCCCTCTTGAATATATCCAATCAACTGGCATCAACAACTCTCTGCGGCAGGGAATTCCACAGGTAACAACTCTCTGAGTGAAGAAGTTTCTCCTCATCTCAGTCCTAAATGGCCGACCCCTTATCCTAAGATTATGTCCCCTGGTTCTGGACTTCCCCAACATCGGTAACATTCTTCCCGCATCTAACCTGTCCAGTCCCATCAGAATCTTATATGTTTCTATGAGAATCTCATTTCATCCTTCTAAACTCCAGTGAATAAAGGCCAAGTTGATCGAGTCTCTCCCCATATGACAGTCCAGCCATCCCTGGAATCAGTCTGCTGAACCTTCGCTGCATTCTCTCAATAGCAAGAACGTCCTTCCTCAGATTAGGAGACCAAAACTGAACACAATATTCCAGGTGAGGCCTCACTAAGGCCCTGTACAACTGCAGTAAGACCTCCCTGCTCTTATACTCAAATCCCTAGCTATGAAGGCCAACATACCATTTGCCTTCTTCACCGCCTGCTGTACCTGCATGCCAACTTTCAATGACTGATGAACCATGACACCCAGGTCTCGTTGCACCTCCCCTTTTCCTAATCTGCCGCCATTCAGATAATATTCTGCCTTCGTGTTTTTGCCACCAAAGTGGATAACCTCACATTTATCCACATTATACTGCATCTGCCATGCATTTGCCCACTCACCTAACCTGTCCAATTCACCCTGCAGCCTCTTGGCATCCTCCTCACAGCTCACACCGCCACCCAGTTTAGTGTCATCTGAAAACTTGGAGGTATTACACTCAATTCCTTCATCTAAATCATTGATGTATATTGTAAAGAGCTGCGGTCCTAGCACTGAGCCCTGCGGCACTCCACTAGTCATTGCCTGCCATTCTGAAAAGGACCCATTTATCCTGACTCTCTGCTTCCTGTCTGCCAACCAGTTCTCTATCCATATCAGTACATTACCCCCAATACCATGCGCTTGATTTTGCACACCAATCTCTTGTGTGGGACCTTGTCAAAAACCTTTTGAAAGTCCAAATACACCAAATCCGCCAGTTCTCCCTTGTCCACTCTGCTAGTTACACCCTCAAAAAATTCCAGAAGATTCATCAAGCATGATTTCCCTTTCATAAATCCATGCTGACTTGGACCGATCCTGTCACTGCTTTCCAAATGCGTTGCTATTTCATCCTTAATGATTGATTCCAACATTTTCCCCACTACTGATGTCAGGCTGACCAGTCTATAATTACCCGTTTTCTATCTCCCTCCTTTTTTAAAAAGTGGTGTTACATTAGCTACCCTCCAGTCCATGGGAACTGATCCAGAGTCGATAGACTGTGGAAAATGATCACCAATGCATCCACTATTTCTAGGGCCACTTCCTTAAGTACACTGGGATGCAGACTATCAGGCCCCGGGGATTTATCGGACTTCAATCCCATCAATTTCCTGAACACAATTTCCCGCCTAATAAAGATATCCTTCAGTTCCCCCTTGTCACTAGACCCACTGTCCCCTCGTACATTCGGAAGGTTATTTGTGTCTTCCCTCGTGAAGACAGAACCAAAGTAGTTGTTCAATTGGTCTGCCATTTCTTTGTTCCCCATTATAAATTCACCTGAGTCCGACGGCAAGAGACCTACATTTGTCTTCACTAATCTTTTTCTCTTCACATATTCATAGAAGCTTTTGCAGTCAGTTTTTATGTTCCCGGCAAGCTTCCTCTCGTACTCTATTTCCCCCTCCTAATTAAACACTTTGTCCTCCTCTGCTGAATTCTAATTTTCTCCCGGTCCTCAGGTTTGTTGCTTTATCTAGCCAATTTATATGCCTCTTCCTTGGTTTTAACACTATCCTTAATTTCCCTTGTTAGCCACGGTTGAGCCACCTTCCCCGTTTTATTTTTACTCCAGACACGGATGTACAAATGCTGAAGTTCATCCATGTGATTTTTAAATGTTTGCCATTGTTTATCCACTGTCAACCCTTTAAGTATCCTTTGCCAGTCTATTCTAGCCAATTCACGCCTCATACCGTCGAAGTTACCTTTCCTTAAGTTCAGGACCATAGTTTCTGAATTAACTGTGTCACTCTCCATCTTAATGAAGAATTCTACGATATTATGGTCACTCTTCCCCAAGGGGCCTTGCACAACAAGATTGCTAATTAGTCCCTTTTCATTACACATCACCCAGTCTAGGATGGCCAACTCTCTAGTTGGTTCCTCGACATATTGGTCCAGAAAATCATCCCTAATACACTCCAGGAAATCCTCCTCCACCTCATTGCTACCAGTTTGGTTAGCCCAATTAATATGTAGATTAAAGTCGCCCATGATAACTGCTGTACCTTTATTGCACACATCCCTTATTTTTTCTTTGATGCTGTCCCCAACCTCACTACTACTGTTTGGTGGTCTGTACACAACTCCCACTAGCGTTTTCTGCCCTTTGGCATTCCGCAGCTCCACCCATACCGATTCCACATCATCCAGGCTAATGTCCCTCCTTACTATTGCATTAATTTCCTCTTTAACCAGCAACGCCACCCTGCCTCCTTTTCCTCTCTGCCTATCCTTCCTAAATGTTGAATACCCCTGGATGTTGAGCTCCCAGCCTTGGTCACCCTGGAGACATGTCTCCCTGATGCCAATTACATCATATCCGTTAACTGCTGTCTGCGCAGTAAATTCGTCCACCTTATTCCGAATACTCCTCGCATTGAGGCACAGAGACTTCAGGCTTGTCTTTTTAACTTTGCCCCTTTAGAATTTTGCTGTAATGTGGCCCTTTTTGTTTTTTTCCTTGGGTTTCTCTGCCCTCCACTTTTACTAGTCTCCTTTCTATCTTTTGCTTCTGCCTCCATTTTATTTCCCTCTGTCTCCCTGCATAGGTTCCCATCCCCCTGCCATATTAGTTTAACTCCTCCCCAACAGCACTAGCAAACACTCCCCCTAGGATATTGGATCCGGTCCTGCCCAGGTGCAGACCGTCCGGTTTGTACTGGTCTCACCTCCCCCAGAACCGGTTCCAATGCCCCAGGAATTTGAATCCCTCCCTTTTGCACCACTCCTCAAGCCACATATTCATCTGAGCTATCCTGCGATTCCTACTCTGACTAACACGTGGCACTGGTAGCAATCCTGAGATTACTACATTTGAGGTCCTACTTTTTAATTTAGCTCCAAGCTCCCTAAATTCATCTTGTTTTTTACCTATATCTTTGGTACCTATATGCACCACGACAACTGGCTGTTCACCTCCCTTTTCAGAATGTCCTGCACCCGCTCTGAGATATCTTTGACCCTTGCACCAGGGAGGCAACATACCATCCTGGAGTCTCGGTTACGGCCGCAGAAACGCCTATCTATTCCCCTTACAATCACATCCCCGATCACTATAGCTCTCCCACTCTTTTTCCTGCTCTCCTGTGGAGCAGAGCCACCCACGGTGCCATGAACTTGGCTGCTGCTGCTCTTCCCTGATTAGTCATTCCCCTCAACAGTACCCAAAGCGGTGTATCTGTTTTGCAGGGGGATGAGCACAGGGGACCCCTGCACTACCTTCCTTGCACTGCTCTTCCTGTTGGTCACCCATTTACTATCTGGCTGTGTACCCTTTACCCGTGGTAAGACCAACTCCCTAAACATGCTATTCATGTCATTCTCAGCAGCATGAATGCTCCAGAGTTCATCCACCCGCAGCTCCAGGGCCGCAATGCAGTCTGTCAGGAGCTGCAGGCGGATACACTTCCCGCACATGCAGTCATCAGGGACACCGGAAGCGTCCCTGACTTCCCACATAGTACAGGAGGAGCATAACACGTGTCCGAGCTCTCCTGCCATGACTTAACCCCTAGATAAACTTAATTTGGCAACAACAATGATAAATGTTACTTATTGATAAAGAAAATAAAAATAAAAACTACTTACCAATCACCAGCCAATTACTTACCCCCTTGGCTGTGTCGTCACCTTTCGATTTCTTTCTACTTCTTAGTGCCTCCCTGCTGGAGCTGCACCGGCTCGCCTCCCGACGACGCTCGACCTCCCGAACTCCCGAACTCCCGCCTCTCGACGCTCCCCAGACTGCTCGCTGACGCGCCTTTGCCGCAGCGACGGAGGTTGGTGCAGAAAAGGTCGGTTGCTGCACGACAAATAGTTGTGTACCAGGACATAGTGCGTTTGTCACAGGCCAGCGTCGACATAGGTCGAGAGCTGCTCAAGTCTATGGCTATGATAGCCTCAAACATCACAGCTCCATCAGAACGATAGTCGGAGGATATGTCGCCTCTGATCACCGTGGTGGAGCGAACTTCCGACTCCGTTGATGCCATGTGGCAATCAACGGGATTGGGATATGGAGCGGAATGCCCCCATGCCATAGTAGTCAGGTCGACAGCACCTGAGGGTGAGGAGCTGCCAGCAGCTTCCAGCCCTGGAGTCCAGCCTTCTGGATCACGAGATTCTCCTGAGGCCCCATTCATTGCGCCTGCAATGTCTCACCCCCAACGACAGCAACAGCACTCGGGGTGCAGTGCTGCACGCCGCTTTGGTACCACCACGGGGAGGTCTGGGCTCAGGGACGGTGAGAAAGGGAAGGGCGGGAGTAAGAAAGGGGGGAATAGTCCCAAGGGTGGTGGAGCATGCGGTCGAGGCCGAGGACAGTAAAGGGTCTTTGTTGTTGTTGTTCATTTAATAATTGAAGTTTGATTTTCAAAGTTTATTCAAGTTGTTAAAGTTTTGGTAAAGTTGTTATTAAAGTCGTTAAAGTTGTTACCGTTGTTTTAGAGTTATAAGTTTTACAAAGTTTTAAAATTGTAATATATTTATTACATTTATACATAAATGTTTGAATTGAATTTAAACACTTGTACAGTGTCAAACTTTTGGGGTAACAGTCATCAGGGTCCCAAAACACAGCTCTCCACATACAAGCAAAGCATTCATTTATGAGCTGCTGCCATAACAATTTTACAATAGTATACGCTGTGTGTGCCCTCCACTGTGGTGTTGGGGGTCATGCCATGGGTTCATCTGGAAGCTCTTCCTCATCCTTCCCCCCCCCCCTCATTTTCCTCTTCCTCCTCCTCCGTCTCCTGCACTCTCTCCTCAGGTGGTCCCGCAGTCCCCTGTGGCAATTCCTGTCCCCGTATGATTGCTAAATTCTTCTTCTTAGGCAGTCCCTTGTATCGTGGACGAATTGCTTCCACACCAAAAAGGGATGAGTTTACAGGTGTTACAATGAAGGACTTGATATTCCAGGTCCCGAACTACATGTTGAAGGATAAAAGATGCCTGTGCGTGGATTTTTTTAATGTGTGGTGGCCGTTGCACATGGGCTTTACAGAGCTAAGTCTTGGCCCAGTAGCAAGGATTAACCAAGATGACTGGAGACCAGCTCTGCTGCACGGACTTAATCCGCACACATATTGCAGTGTGGGCTAGACCGTGCTGCCCCAGGGCCCTCACCTCTTCTGGGTTCTGAACTCAATCTCTCCTCGGCCCCGTAACTAAATTATGCAACATGCAGCACACCATTGTGAACTACTCAGGCTGGTATTGCAGCCTGCCCCCCGAGTGGTACAAGCATCGAAAGCGCTGCTTCAGCACTCCCATTGTCTTTTCGATAATATTGTGTGTCCATATGGCTGTTATTGTATCATTGCTTGGCTTCTGTCTGAAGGTTCGGCAGGGGGGGCGGTCAAGAGCCAGGTGGCGAGGCCATACCCTTTGTCCCGCATCCAGCATTTACCTTGTGGCTCACACTTCAACAGGTCAGACACAGTGCTCTCACGCAAAATGTGCGCATCATGGATGCTCCCTGGAAAGTTGGCATTAACTACCATTATGTGCTGTGTATGGTCACATACGAGCTGTACATTGAGGGAGTGGAATCCTTTACAGTTTCAGTACACCTCCACCTCTTGTAATGGTGCTCGCAGGGCAATATGGGTACAGTCAACAGCACCCTGCACCTTGGGGAAGCCGGCAATGTGTGCAAATCCTAAAGCTCTGTCACTCTGTGCCTCCCTGGTCATTGGAAAGTTTATAAATTCCATCCGGCGTGCATACAGTTCTTCGGTTACCTGTCGAATGCACCATGAGTAACGTATTGAGAAATATAGCATATGTCCCCAGCTGATGCCTGAAAAGAGCCATATGCATAAAAGCAAAGTACCGCAGTCCACTTCATCTCGACAGAGAGTGGAGTAATGTTGATGGTACTGGGCTGCAGGTCTGCCTTAATTAGCTGGAAAATCTCATCGATCACCTCTTTTTGGAAGCGTATCCTTCGAACTCTCTGTCAATCGGTCAGGTCCAAGTATGAGCGCTTCTACCTGAAAATCCTTTGCGGGTAAGGCCTCCTCCTCCTCATCAGTCTGTGACCTCCTCCATTACCTTTATAACTCTGCTCAATAAACCTTCTTCCAGCTGGATCCTGCATTAGACAGATAGTCAGCAATACAGGCCCCATCCTTTTTAAATCTCCAGAAGATTTTTCAATTAAAAAAATATAATTAAGATGCCTTTGATTTTAATAATTTACTCAGTACCAATAAAGATACCTTTCCCACTGTAAATCGTACTGTAAAGTCACTGTTCACCTCAGAAATACAGGTGCTGCTTCAGCTGACTGTTCCCGATTTCAAAATGGCGCCTCCGAGCACTACCGCCTGTCATGTATCTCACACTACTGTATATAACTGTATCTTACCATGCTATACATGACTGTAACTAGATATTACTTGTAACCACAAGCTTACTTTACCACCAGGGGTACACTTGCAGGAGACACTGCATACCTGTTCCACACAGGTATATAAAGGGAGGTCTCAGGCAAGTGCGGCACCCAAGAGCTGTGAAATAAAGGTGCAGGTCCTGAGTGACCTTGACTTCAGCATGTGCCTCGTGTAAGTCTGTACTGCAGGGTCAGGACGAGTTACGAGATCACAGAATCCACAGAATGGCTACCAACAGCTCAGGTGAGAAAGACAATGCTGGAGACAATTGGGAGGACTTTATAGAAAGGTTCCAGCAAAGCTTTGTAACCAAAGACTGGTTGGGCGACGATAAAGCAGACAAGAGAAGAGCCCATCTCTTGACCAGCTGTGGCTCGAAAACATACGCATTAATGAAGGACCTGCTCGCACCCGAGAAACCAGCAAGCAAGTCGTTTGAGGAGTTGAGCACACTGGTGAGAGACCACCTGAAGCCAGCGAGCAGCCTACACATGGCCACACACAGGTTCTACAACTACAGACGCTGTGTGGGCCAGAACATACCCAACTTTGTGGCGGGACTTCGGAGGCTGACTAGTTTATGTGAGTTCTCCGATGAACTAAGGAGAGAAGTACAAAGAGACTTTTTTACTGAAGGAGTAGGTAACACAGACATATTCCGAAAGCGTATAGAGACCAAGAACTTGACCCTAGAGGCAGCAGCAGTGGTCGCACAGACATTCTTAGCAGGAGAAGAAGAAACGAGGTTGATCTATATTGCGGGTACAACAACTAACAAAACATCGGAACAAGGGGTTCACAGCGTGAAACAAGCCGCTACCCCCACACACAGACAAAGGCAGGAGAGCAGGCCTTCAACAGCAGGCAGTGGCGCCAGAAGCCATCAAGGGCCACATGAATGGCCGTTCACACCTCATCAACCCACAATGCAAGCAATCAACTACAGACTGAGAGAAGCTCAAGAGAGATCAGCCAGACGCAGCTCATCCATCGGAAACAATGGAAGCGGTCTGTGCTGGAGATGTGGGGGAAGACACTCAACAAGGGGGTGTCGATTTCAGCATGCTGTTTGCAGAAACTGCAACTATACAAGGCATCTGGCTCGCATGTGCAGAAAAACAGCAGCTCGGCTGGTATACGAATCGGAAGGGTCAGAAAGCGGACCAGAAGACAGTGGGGACAGTGCCCGGGACACCGAGGTACAGCGGGTCAACATGATCAATGTCCACTGTTCTTACAACAAGACGCCTCCAATAATGATGAGGGTCCTACTCAATGGGATACCCGTCAACTTGGAACTGGACATGGGAGCTAGTAAATCTCTCATGAGCGTCCACAAATTTGAACAGCTGTGGCCACACAAAAGTAACAGACCAAAATTCACAAGGATCGACACCAAACTAAGGACCTATACCAAAGAAATCGTCCCCATTCTTGGCAGAGCCATGCTCTCAGTCACACACAAAGGGACGGTGAACCGACTTCCCCTGTGGATTGTCCCCGGAGATCTCCCAGCACTGTTGGGGAGAAGCTGGCTGGCAAAACTAAATTGGAAATGGGATGATGTTCACGCCATGTCATCAGAGGAACGGACCTCCTGCTCAACAGTTCTAAGTCATTTTGAACATCTCTTTTAGCCAGGTGTGGGCACCTTCAAAGGGGCTAAAGTTAAAATCTACATCACACAGGATGCCAGACCGGTCCATCACAAGGCTAGAGCTGTGCCTTATGTGATAAGGGAAAAGATTGAACACAAACTGGACCGGCTTCTGCGGGAAGGCATTATCTCACCCATGTAATTTAGCGACTGGGCAAGTCCCATCGTCCCCGTCATGAAGCCTGATGGATCCGTACGAATCTGTGGGGATTACAAGTCTACCATAAACAGAGTCTCCCTACAGGACCAATACCCGCTGCTCAGAGCGGAGGACCTATTTGCCACATTGGCTGGAGGAAAACTTTTCTCGAAACTAGATCTCACATCTGCGTATATAACGCAAGAACTGACCGAAGATTCTAAGCTACTCACCACCATCAACACACATCGAGGCCTTTTTATGTACAATCGATGCCCATTTGGCATCAGGTCAGCAGCTGCTATATTCCAGCGCAACATGGAGAGTCTGCTCAAGTCCATCCCAGGGACGGTTGTGTTTCAAGATGACATACTCATCACGGGCAGGGACACC
This sequence comes from Pristiophorus japonicus, assembly GCF_044704955.1. Lineage (NCBI taxonomy): Eukaryota > Metazoa > Chordata > Chondrichthyes > Pristiophoridae > Pristiophorus > Pristiophorus japonicus. The sequence continues at coordinate 139,108,769 of NC_091990.1, forward strand.
GACTCCCATCTCCGCAATTTGGAGGAAGTACTACATCGATTGGATCGGGTAGGCCTTAGAGTTAAGAAATCCAAGTGTCTGTTTCTCGCGCCCGAGGTTGAATTTTTGGGCAGAAGGAATCCGCTGATAGAATTCGCCCAATAGAATCCAAAACCGAAGCAATTCATCTGGCACCCAGGCCCCGGAATGTCTCGGAACTGCGCGCCTTTCTCGGGCTACTCAATTACTTTGCGAACTTTATGCAGAACTTGAGCACGCTGCTGGAGCCTCGCCACCTGCTACTCAAAAAGGGTTGCGATTGGTTTTGGAGGGACGTCCAAGAACGCGCATTCAATAAGGCACGCAACCTTCCATGTTCCAACAGTGTTTTAGCCTTTTTTGACCCAGGTAAAAAGCTAGTTCTTGCATGTGATGCATCAGCGTACGGGGTCGGGTGCATTTTACAGCAAGTCAGTGATGTGGGTAAATTACAACCCATTGCTTATGCATCCAGGTCATTTTCGCGGGCGGAGCACAGGCACGGTATGGTTGAGAAAGAGGCGCTCGCATGCGTGTACGGTGTCAAAAAGATGCACCAATACCTTTTCGGGGCCAAGTTTGCATTAGAAACCGACCACAAGCCTCTCACATCCCTGCTGTCTGAGTGCAAGGCATAAACGGCAATGCCTCAGAGTGTATTCAGCGGTGGGCACTCATGCTGGCGTCTTACGACGATACAATAAGGCACAGACCAGGCACAGACAACTGTGCCGACGCGCTTAGCAGGCTACCCCTGGTGACCACAGAAGGGTCCGACGAACAGGACTGTGAGATGGTCATGGCAATCAATGCCTTCGAATCCACAGGTTCGCCCTTTACGGCTCGCCAAATCAGAGCCTGGACGACTAGCGACCCCACGTTATCCTTCGTCAAAAGATGTGTTTTAACCGGTGACTGGGCAGAGGCTAGCAATGCCTGCCCCGAGGAGATCAAACCTTTCCATAGGCACAGGGATGAACTATCATGACAGGCAGACTGCCTGATATGGGGCAGCCGAGTAGTTATGCCCTTGCGAGGCAGAGAGGCGTTTGTCCGGGAGCTCCACCGCGAGCACCCGGGGATCATCCTTATGAAGGCCATAGCCAGATCCCACGTCTGGTGGTCTGGCATTGATGCGTACTTGGAACTCTGCGTCCGGCAGTGCACCATTTGTGCCCAACTCAGTAATGCCCCTAGGGAGGCCCCCCTAAGCCCCTGGCCCTGGCCCACCAAACCGTGGTCGCGGGTGCATGTAGACGATGCGGGCCCATTCATGGGCAAAATGTTCCCCGTAGTCGTCGATGCATTTTCAAAGTGGATCGAGTGCACCATCATAAACTCAAGCACCACCTCCACCACTGTGGAGAGCCTTAGAACCATGTTTGCAACGCACGGAATTCCTGACATATTGGTCAGTGATAATGGTCCGTGCTTCACCAGCGCAGAATTTCAAGATTTTATAGTTGACCACGGCATAAATCATGTTAAGACGGCACCATTCAAGACGGCCTCCAATGGCCAGGCGGAGCGAGCAGTGCAAATCGTTAAACAAGGCATGCTAAAAATCCAAGGTCCCACACTGCAGAGCCGCCTGTCGTGACTGCTGCTGGCATACAGATCTCGTCCGCATTCGTTGACTCGGGTTCCCCCCGCGCAACTATTGATGAAACAGACCTTAAAGACTCGGCTCTCGTTAATCCTCCCAGACATGCATGAAATTGTTGAGGAAAAGCGCTGGAAGCTAACTGAGTATCATGACCGAAATTCGAAGGTTTGGTGGAATGAGATAAGGGACAAAGTGTTTGTGCTAAACTATGGCAGGGGTCCAAAATGGCTTGCAGGGACAGTAACAGGCAAGGAAGGAAACAGGCTACTGGTTGTACATATGGACAATGGCCAAACCTGCCGGAGGCATGTAGACCAAGTAAAAAGTAGATTCACTGATAACACTGCAGAACCAGAGGCAGACTACAATGCGGAACTCACACCACACCTGGTGGACAGACAGAGGGACTAACCTGAGGAAACGGCAGTCTCAACAGACAGCCCAGGCGAGATACCAGCAATCATACTGAACGAAACAGACAGCCCAGGCGAGATACCAGCAATCACACCGAAAGAAAAACAGGCACCAAGGCAAACAACTGAACCACAACTAAGACGCTCCACGCGAGATTGCAGACCACCTGAGAGACTGAATCTATAAAGACAATAAAACCTTGAGGGAGGGTGATGTCATGTATCTCACACTACTGTATATAACTGTATCTTACCATGCTATACATGACTGTAACTAGATATGAACTGTAACCACAAGCAAATTTACCACCAGGGGTGCACTTGCAGGAGACACTGCCTACCTGTTCCATACAGGTATATAAAGGCAGGCCTCAGGCAAGTGTGGCACTCGAGAGCTGTGAAATAAAGGTGCAGGTCCAGAGTGACCTTGACTTCAACATGTGCCTCGTGTAAGTCTGTACTGCAGGGTCAGGACTTTATACCGCCCATTCCCACCCATTTAAGATCGAGAAAAAACATATTTTCCAGGACGGTATGCAGCTCCGGTAGTATGTCAGCGGTATGCGGGCAGTTCTGCATGACGAACGGTGTGCATACCGCTCGGCAATAAGTCATTGATGAATATTCCGCTGAGCAATATGTTGGTGGTATGTAGATATCTTTTCAACAAAATTTCATTTTTGGGCGGTAAGATGGTGGTAAGCAGGCAGTAGTGGGCGGTATGTCAAGGAATTTCGGGCCCCAAATGTTGTGACTCAGAGTTGAGAGTGCCATCAACTGAGCCACGGCTAAAAACTGCACTGAAGTATCAGCCTAGATTACATGCTGAAGTCGCTTTGTTTGAAAAATTTTAAATATGGTGATGGGTTTCTGCTCATGTTAGACACCAAGATGATCAAATAGAAAAAGAAAATTGACTGTCATCCTCCACAACAGTGTGCAGCCAACCTCAATTATTTTTTGCTGTCTTTCATTATTCCTTTTCTATTTTTGTATTTTTTTCTACTTTTTTCTTTCTTTTTCTTCCTCTTAGTCTTTTTTCTTCATTTGATTATTTTCATTTTCTTTATTTTCACCTCCCGCATCATTTCCTTTGATGACCCCAAGGATCTGTCCTTGGCCTGCACCTATTTCTCATCTACATGCTGCGACATCATCTGAAAACACGGCGTCAGTTTCCACATATATGCTGATAACACCCAGCTCAATCTCACCACCATTTCTCTCGACCCCACCACGGTCTCGAAATTGTCATACTGCTTGTCCGACATCCAGTACTGGATGAGCAGATATGTTCTCCAATTAAATGTTGGGAAGATCAAAGCCATTGCCTTTGGTCCACACCACAAACTGCGTTCCCGAGCCACTAACTACATATCCCTCCCTAGCATCTGTCTGAGGCTGAACCAGACTGTTTGCAACCTAGGTGTCATATTTGACCCTGAAATCAGCTTCCAACCACATATCCGCGGCATAACTAAAACCGCCTATTTCCACCTACGTAACATCGCCTGTCTCCGCCCCTGCCTCAGCTCATCAGCTGCTGAAACCATCATCCATGCCTTTTTTACCGCTACACTTGACTACCCAAACAGAATCCTGGCTGGCCTCCCACATTTTACCCTACGTAAACTGGAGGTCATCCAAAACTCGCACCAAGTCTCACTCACCCATCACCCCTGTGCTCGCCAACCCGATTTCAAAATTCTCATCCTTGTTTACAAATCCATCCATGGCCTCACCCCTCCCTATCTCTATAATCTCCTTCAGCCTCACAACCCCCCGAGATATCTGCGCACCTCAAATTCTGCCCTCATGTACAACCCTGATTATAATTGCTCAACCATTGGTGGCCGTGCCTTCAGCTGTCGAGGCCCCAAGCTCTGGAACTCCCTCCCTAAACCTCTTCACCTCTCTACCTCTCTTCCCTTCTGTAAGACGCTCCTTAAAACCTACCTCTTTGATCAAGCTTTTGGTCATCTGCCGTAATTTCTTCTTATGTGGCTCGCTATCAAATCTATTTGTTTTGTCTTCAAACACTCCTGCAAAGCGTCTGTTAAAGGTGCTATATAAATACAAGTTGTGGTTGTTGTTCTGCATTGCTATTTTTGGCAATCTAAATATTTTACTGGACCATCTGCACTCCTGCACAGTTTTAGTTAAACAGCCACCCCAGCTTTTTTGTGCTTATTATACAGCTTGGCAGGTGAATTGAACTACAATTATCCACACACCAGTTTAGTGAAAAGACTCCCTTCACCACCTTGATTATGGTTCATAAATACTCACCATAACTCAGTGGAAATGACGCAACTGAGACGATCAATCCTTTCTTCTTCGTGTTACAGCAGTCATCATGGGGTTGGCATATGATTTTGGAAAAGCGATTTGACAGCCATTTCCAACTACGCAGAATAGTGTTGAAAGCATCTGGAACATCTGGAACATAGATCGATACAGTAGTTTCAACATTTTGGATCCTCTTCTCAGCCACATGACTAAAAGGGCACACAGCACCTGCATGTATGCTACTATAGTAAATAGTAACAGCTTCATTTGGTCACGTGCAGCATGGGCTTAAATGGAAATAAAGGTGCCCTCCTGATTGACGTGTAGGTCAACAATGTTAAATTTGCATCAAATGCAATTGTTCAGCTGAATATTACAAACCAAGGGAGAGAACAGGTTTGTTTGCAACAGCTACTAAATAAGTTGGATTGTTCATTATCAATAACATAATCACAAAGCTATTACTTCGGAAAGAATGAATGAGTGGACTTATCCTGTACACTTCTGGCCCATAATGAGCGCGTGCTTCCAGCCTTCAATATTGGAGGCTTAGGTGCCGGTTTAGTGCCCAATTAAACACCATTGAATTACTAGGCCAGTGTGCTTTTTTCTAGCTACTCTCAGCATTTAATTCATAAAATTCTATCCATATCATCTATAGGTGCAGTCAATGAGGAGTGGTGCAAGTTGAGACCTGAGCCCAGGAATGTTAACTTGGGCAAAACCATTGCATGTAAATTGGAAGTATTGCTGCAGTAGTTCCGCCAGTACCACTTATTCATTATTGCAAGCGATGCCGCTGATGATTACAAGAAATAAAAACAGGAAATTCAGGAAATACTTGGCAGGTCAAGCAGCATCTGTGGAGAGAGAAACAGAGTTAACAGCCGGCATTTTCTGGGGTCCATGCAGGTGGGAATGGAGGTGGGCCGGGTGGGAATGTTGATATTTTTAGGAGGGGGTTGGGAACCCGCCATCATCCCGCCCCCATGTACCTTTCCCTTGGGCGTGTTTGAGGGTGCGGTAGTGACCCGACTGACAAAGGCGGGCGACCTAATTGAAATCATTATAACCTGGGTTTCCCCTACATTTTAAATGTCTCTGAATGGCCATGGGAACCATGCTGCTCGGGAACCACGCCTGTCAACCTGAGGTGGGAGTTGAGTGGTCATTGCTCCAGCTGATTAGTTGACAACATCAAATGTACAATAAAAGCTCCCACCTGACAGTTGATCACTTTCCTCAGGCAGAAGCTGTTGCTGACTGCATTGCCAGCGCAGATTTCTGCAGGCTGCAAGTCTTTCCAGTAAAGTCTCCATCCACTGTTACCTAATTGGAAGAACCTCTTTCACCTTTGACAGATTGCTTCTGTCATCTCTACTTCACCTGCCATCTATTCCATCAACATACTCCCTCAACTTGGTCCTCAGAATCTGACCACGATGAGCCCCAACACCAATAGCACCAGCAGCACCAGCGACACCAACAACAACATCAACCTTCTTCACAATCACCTGATGCTACACAGGACACAGGGCATCAGCACTCGAGCACATTGCTGCCCAGGATGCCAGGGATGGCCACATCATGACTAGATTTACTTCACTTGATGCTGTACACACAGGCTGCTACATGATGCACCAGGTTAGAACCACCCCACACCAACACCATAAAGCATCCCTGCAATGACCAAGCCATTCATTTCACACTCACCACCATTGCTGGAGTTACCATTATGTCTCACCATTCACTGCAACTCACACAAATGTGCCCAAGAAAGTGGTGAAAATAAAGATTTTTATGTTTGATGGCACATGAACAGAAAGGTTACATAAACATTGGATAACACACCTTTGTGAATCAACTTGTGTGTCATCTTTCTCTTCTGCATGTTTCTACGAGGTGCAGCCCATGTGGCTTCAGCAGAGGTAGAGGCAGCCTGCTCACTTCCCTTGCTGCACATCACTGGGGCCATGAAGACCCATCTCTATGCTGACATCCCTCCGAGAGAGGAGGTGTATGAGCTTCTGCCATCTATTCTCCATGCACAGCCATCTATACTCCCTAGATAGCTATCTATTCTCCATAGAAACCATGTGCTCCTGTGAGTGGCACATTAGCTGCTCCAAGCAGGTGGCCATCCTATCCACGGAAGAAGCTACAGTCGCCATCATCTGCGACATGGTGGTGCTCATGTTGGAGATGGACTCCTCCATTCTTTGAACATTTGCAGACATCGCGCTCACAAAACCTGCCAAAGCATCCTGCACTTCTTCCTCACCTCCAAAATCAGCTTCTTTCTGGATGGCCCCTGAGGCTCAGCGTCTGCATGCAGCTGAGCAGAGCTGGGTGTGTCCTGCGCCCTCCGGCGAGGAGTCTCCACTGCTGTCCCTGTCTCCACCATCTGCTCTTGCTCACTTGTGAGTTGTGAGACACCAGATGACAACAATACTCTATTTCGCGTGGGAACCACTAAGGAGTGCTTATCGTTTCTGGTGCTGAGTGCACTTATGTCTGGTGACGGTGCGGCCTCAGAGGCTGGAGGCTCCACTGAGGAGTCGTCTTCCTCTTCCTCCTGGACAGTGAAGGTGGGGAGGGGGGTGGGGGGGGCGGTGGGCTCTTAATGGACCTGTGGTAGAGTAAAGAGATGAGTTAGAAATATCATATGAAGAATGGGTACAGATACTATTATGCACATGATGACCATTCAGTGGCTGCTGACATCAGTCCCCATATGAGTGCCATGTAGCTGTATAATATGTAATTCTGTCACCATGTTGCTAAGATGTCCCCCCTCTCTCAGTCAACCACCTCCAGCTTCTCAACGACTCCAGATATTTCTAAAGCAGCCACCTCTGCTATTGTAAGAATTGCAAATGTTGGAGGGCCACTGCTGGTTCTCCCCCGCTCCCTTCTAGTTTGGGCTTTCTTATCCTGCAAGGAGGGAAAGAAGAGAAGGTTGAGTGAGAGTGATGGAATGTGTAAGGAATGGATGTGTTAGACATTTAGTGGGGGAGACATTGATGGAGTGGGGTGCCAAAGCCCAGTGGCCTCCTTGTTTGTTTTTAGTTGGTATGATTGCACTGGGATGAGGATGAGTGTGAGAAGTGGTCAGTGGTATGGGGATGTGATAATGTAGATAGAGAGAGAGGGATGCGCGGATGTGCAAGGTATGTTGGTGTAAGGAAGGATATGCAGGAGTAGGGTTGGGAAGGTAGAGTGATGGGGATGTGATGAGAGGCACAGCAGGATGAAGGTGAATGTGGCTTTGTACTCAGCTTTCCTGATCTAATGAGATCAATTAAACATTTGCGGCACTGCACCCAGGTCCTCCTGACAAAATCCTTGCTGGAGACTTCCTCTGCAATCTCCAAACAGGCCGTTTTGGTCTCCTAAGGAGGTCTCTTCTGCCCATTGGAAGGGAAGAGGTCCTCGCTGCATGCTCTGAGCCCATCCATAATCATAAGGAGGGAGTCATCGGAGAACCTGGGTGCAGCCCTCTGCCTCTGTGCAGTCATTGTCAGTGTTTGCAGCAGTCCAATGCTGTGCACTGAAAGCACTATGTTACATTAACCTTCAAATGTCATGAAATCCTGGCTGAAAATGCATCACGAATGACGTCACCAGACCTGTACCATTTATTCAGGCCGGGTAACATGCAGGGCGGGTTTAATAGGCGTTGTAACGTAAAGCTGTTCTGTGGAGCGGGTTGGAGCCAGCAATGGGGTTGCGACCCGCCATAGCACCCACCACACCGGACCCACCCAGATAAAGAATCTTCTCGCCAACGTTTCAGGTCGATGACCTTTCATAAGAACTGAAAAAAGTTAGCGATATAACCAAGTACAGAGGAAGGGGAATGGGGGATGAGAGGAAAGAACAAAAGGAAAGGTTTGTGATAGGGTAGAAGGCAGGAGAGATTAAAAGACAAAAGGGATGATGATGCAAGGCAAAACTGATGGTAATGGGACAAGTAATGAAACAAAAGATGAGTCGAAAAGAGATGTAAATGAGAATGGCAGAATTATCAACAGTTTCCAGCTGAAAAAATGGGGGCAGAGGTTATGATCTGAAATTATTGAACTCGATATTTTGTCCGGAAGGCTATCAAGTGCCTAATCAAAAGATGAGGTGCTGTTCCTCGAGATTAGGTTGAGCTTCATTGGACCAGTGTAGGAGGCCGAGGACAGAGAGGTCAGACTGGGACAAGAGCAGAGATTTCAAATGGCAAGCTCAGGGTCACAATTGCGGATGAACCGAGGTGTTAGAAACATAGAAACATAGAAAATAGGTGCAGGAGTAGGCCATTCGGCCTTTCTAGCCTGCACCGCCATTCAATGAGTTCATGGCTGAACATGCAACTTCAGTACCCCATTCCTGCTTTCTCACCATACCCCTTGATTCCCCTAGTAGTAAGGACTTCATCTAACTCCTTTTTGAATATATTTAGTGAATTGGCCTCAACAACTTTCTGTGGTAGAGAATTCCACAGGTTCACCACTCTCTGGGTGAAGAAATTCTTCCTCATCTCGGTCCTAAATGGCTTCCCCCTTATCCTTAGACTGTGTCCCCTGGTTCTGGACTTCCCCAACATTGGGAACATTCTTCCTGCATCTAACCTGTCGAACCCCGTCAGAATTTTAAACGTTTCTATGAGGTCCCCTCTCATTCTTCTGAACTCCAGTGAATACAAGCCCAGTTGATCCAGTCTTTCTTGATAGGTCAGTCTCGCCATCCCGGGAATCAGTCTGGTGAACCTTCGCTGCACTCCCTCAATAGCAAGAATGTCCTTCCTCAGGTTAGGAGACCAAAACTGTACACAATACTCCAGGTGTGGCCTCACCAAGGCCCTGTACAATTGTAGCAATCTGTCTTTGGCCTCCCAAGTGTGGAGGCGACCGTGCTATGAACAGAAAATACTAAATTGAATGAGGTAGAGATCTTTTGACACTGATAACTGGGATTTTTTTCAGGTCCCTGGTGCTCCAGACAGTTTACAGTTTAGGTTTATAACAGGAAGCATTATATCTGAGGTAATGCTCCACATTGTACTGTCATGTATCTTACATTATTATATATAACTGTATCCTAACATGCTATACATGACTGTAATAAGATATGACCTGTAACCACCAGCATACCTTACCACCAGGGGTGCACTTGCAAGAGACAGGTATAAACGGACAGGTCTCAGGCAAGTGTGGCATTCCAGAGCTGTGAAATAAAGGTGCAGGTCCAGAGTGACCTTGACTTCACTACATGCCTCGTGTGAATCTGTACTGAGGGGACAGGACTTTACAGTGGCGATGAGGATGGGATTACAGAATCCACAGAATGGCGAACAACGGATCAGATGAAAAGTACAATGCGGGAGACAATTGGGAGGACTTTATAGAAAGGCTCCAGCAAAGCTTTGTAACCAAAGACTGGTTAGGCGACGATAAGGCAGAAAAGAGAAGAGCCCATCTCTTGACCAGCTGTGGCTCGAAAACATACGCTTCAATGAAGGATCTGTTGGCACCCGAGAAACCAGCAAGCAAGTCGTTTGAAGAATTGAGCACACTGGTAAGAGACCACCTGAAGCCAGCGAGCAGCCTACACATGGCCAGACACAGGTTCTACAACAACAGACGCTGTGTGGGCCAGAGCATACTCGACTTCGTGGCAGAACTTCGGAGGTTGGCTAGTTTATGTGAGTTCTCCGATGAACTGAGGAGAGAAATGCTGAGAGACTTTTTCATTGAAGGAATAGGCCATGCAGTCATATTCCGAAAGTTCATAGAGACCAAGAACCTGACCTTAGAGGCAGCAGCACTGATTGCACAGACATTCTTGGTAGGGGAAGAAGAAACGAGGTTAATTTCCAATGCAGGTACGACAACTAACGAAATATTGGAACAAGAAGTTCACAGCACTAAACAAGCTGCTACCCCCACACACAGACAGAACCGGGAGAACAGGTTCTCGACCGCAGGCAGAAGCCATCAAGGGCCACATGAACGGCCGTTCACACCTCATCAACCCACAATGCGAGCAATCAACTACAAACTGAGAGAAGCTCAAAAGAGATCAGCCAGACACAGCTCATTCTTTGGTAACTCTTTGAACAATGGAACAGGTCTGTGCTGGAGATGTGGGGGTAGGCACTCGTCAAGGGGATGTCGATTTCAGCAGGCTGTTTTCAGAAATTGTGTATATACAGGGCATTTGGCCTGCATGTGCAAAAAAATGGCAGCTCGGCTGGTATACGAATCGGATGGGTCGGAAAGCGGACCAGAATATGGTGGGGACAGTACCCGGGACACCGGTGTACAGCAGGTCAACACGATCAATGGCCGCTGCTCCTACAACAGTACGCCTCCTATAATGATGAGGGTCCTACTCAATGGGATATCTGTCAACATGGAGCTGGATACGGGAGCGAGTCAATCTCTCATGGGGGCTCAACAATTTGAACAACTGTGACCGCATAAAAGAGACAGACCAAAACTCACAAAGGTCGACACTAAACTAAGGACCTAGACCAAAGAAATCATACCAGTCCTCAGCAACGCCATGCTCTCTGTCACACACAAAGGGACAGTGAACCGACTTCCCCTGTGGATTGTCCCCGGAGACCCCCCAGCACTGCTGGGGAGAAGCTGGCTGGCAAAACTAAACTGGAAATGGGATGATGTCCATGCCATGTCATTAGAGGAACGGACCTCCTGCTCAACAATTATAAAGCGATTTGAACATCTCTTTCAGCCAGGTGTGGGCAATTTCAAAGGGGCCAAAGTCAAAATCTACATCACACAGGATGCTAGACTCGTCCATCATAAGGCCAGTGCTGTACCCTATGTGATGAGGGAAAAGATTGAACACGAACTCGACAGGCTTCTGCGGGAAGACATTATATCACCTGTGGAATTTAGCGACTGGGCAAGTCCCATCGTCCCAGTCATGAAGCCTGATGGATCCATACGAATCTGTGGGGACTACAAATCTACCATAAATAGAGTCTCCGTACAGGACCAGTACCCGCTGCCCAGAGCGGAGGACTTATTTGCCACATTGGCTGGAGGTAAACTTTTCTCAAAATTAGACCTCACATCTGCTTATATGACGCAAGAATTGACCGAGGAATCCAAGCTACACACCACCATCAACACACATAGAGGCCTTTTCATGTACAATAGATGCCTATTCGGCATCAGGTCGGCAGCTGCCATATTCCAGCGCAACATGGAGAGTCTGCTCAAGTCCATCCCGGGGACGGTTGTATTTCAAGACGACATACTTATCACGGGCAGGGACACCGACTCCCATCGCCATAATTTGGAGGAAGTACTAAAGCGCTTGGATTGGGTAGGCCGACGAGTCAAGAAATCCAAGTGCCTGTTTCTCACACCCGAGGTTGAATTTTTGGGCAGAAGGATTGCCGCTGATGGAATCCTCCCAACAGAGTCCAAAACAGAAGCAATTTGCCTGGCACCCATGCTCCGGAATGTCTCAGAACTGCGCGCCTTTCTCGGGCTACTCAATTACTTTGGGAACTTTATGCAGAACTTAAGCACGCTGCTGGAGCCTCTCCACGTGCTACTCAGGGAGGGGTGTGATTGGTTTTGGGGGGACGCCCAGGAACGCGCCTTCAATAAGGCACGCAACCTTCTGTGTTCCAACAGTGTTTTGACTTTCTTTGACCCAGGTAAAAAGCTAGTTCTCACATGCGATGCAACAGCATATGGGGTCGGGTGCGTTTTGCAATATGTCAATAGCGCGGGCAAATTACAACCCATAGCTTATGCCTCCAGGTCACTTTCGCGGGTGGAGCGCGGGTACGGAATGGTAGAGAAGGAGGCGTTGGCGTGTGTGTATGGTGTCAAAAAGATGCGCCAATAACTTTTTGGGGCCAAGTTCGCGTTAGAAACCGACCACAAGCCCCTCACGTCCCTCCTATCCGAGAGCAAGGCAATAAACGGCAACGCCTCGGCGCAAATTCAACGGTGGGCACTCATGCTGGCGTCTTACAACTATACCATAAGGCACAGAACAGGCACAGACAACTGTGCCGACGCGCTTAGCAGGCTATCCCTGGTGACCACGGAAGGGTCTGACGAACAGGACTGTGAAATAGTCATGGCAATCAATACCTTTGAGTCCACAGGTTCGCCCATGACGGCTCGCCAAATCAGAGCCTGGATGGCCAGCGACCCCACGTTATCTTTAGTAAAAAGATGTGTCCTAACCGGTGACTGGGCAGAGGCTCGCGATGCCTGCCTCGAGGAATTAAAACCCTTTCACAAGCGCATGCATGAGCTATCACTACAAGCAGACTGCCTGATGTGGGGCAGCCGAGTAGTCATGCCTCTGCGAGGCAGAGAGGCATTTGTCTGGGAGCTCCACCGCGAGCACCCGGGTATCGTTCTCATGAAGGCCATGGCCAGATCCCACGTCTGGTGGCCTGGTATTGACGCGGACTTGGAGCTCTGCGTCCGAAGGTGCACCATTTGTGCCCAACTCAGCAATGCCCCCAGGGAGGCTCCACTGAGCCCCTGGCCCTAGCCTACCAAACCGTGGTCACGGGTGCACGTAGACTATGCGGACCCATTCATGGGCAAAATGTTCCTGTAGTTGTAGATGCATTTTCAAAGTGGATCGAATGCACCATTTTAAACTCGAGCACAGCTTCCACCACTGTGGAGAGCCTCGCAACCATGTATGCAACGCACGGAATCCCTGACATATTGGTCAGTGACAATGGTCCGTGCTTCACCAGCGCAGAATTCCAAGACTTTATAATTGACCACGGCATAAATCACGTCAAGAAGGCACCGTTCAAGCCAGCCTCCAACAGCCAGGTGGAGAGAGCAGTGCAAATCATTAAACAAGGCATGTTTAAAATCCAAGGTCCCACGCTGCAGGGTCGCCTGTCGCGACTGCTGCTGGCATACAGATCTTGTCCGCACTCACTGACAGGGATCACCCCCCGCGCAACTGTTGATGAAAAGGACTTTAAAAACAAGGCTCTCATTAATCCTCCCAAACATGCACGAAATTGTTGAGGCAAAGCGCCGTAAGCTGACTGAGTACCACGACAGAAATTCGAGGGGGAGATGGAATGAGATAGGGGACAAAGTGTTGGTACTAAACTATGGCAGGGATCCCAAATGGCTTGCAGGGACAGTAACGGGCAAGGAAGGAAACAGGCTACTGGTAGTTCAAATGGACAATGGCAAAACCTGCTGGAAGCATGTAGACCAAGTCAAAAGCAGATTTACCAAGAACACTGCGGAACCAGAGGCAGACTACAATGTGGAACTCGCACCACACCTGGTGGACAGACAGAGGGAACAACCTGAGGAAAGAGCAATCCCAACAGACAGCCCAGGCGAGTCAACAACAATCACACCAATCGAAACAGACAGCCCAGGCGAGATACCAGCAACCACATCCAAAGAAAAACAGACACCAAGGCAAACAACTGAACCACAACTCAGACGCTCCATGCGAGAGCGTAGACCACCTGAGAGACTGAACCTATAAAGACAATAAGACCTTGGGGGAGGGTGATGTCATGTATCTTACATTATTATATATAACGGTATCCTAACATGCTATACATGACTGTAATAAGATATGACCTGTAACCACCAGCATACCTTACCTCCAGGGGTGCACTTGCAAGAGATAGGTATATAAGGACAGGTCTCAGGCAAGTGCGGCATTCCAGAGCTGTGAAACAAAGGTGCAGGTCCAGAGTGACCTTGACTTCACTACATGCCTCGTGTGAATCTGTACTGAGGGAACAGGACTTTAAATGTACAGTTTGCATTCATTCTTCAAGCACATCTCTAAGGAGCAGAAGGCATTCACATCATGACAAGGTTACAGGGTTTTAATTTGCACAGAGTCACTGGAAAATAATACTTCTTTATACGTGAGGAAGTCATTTCATCTTTGGGTTCAGATGATCTCATTCACTCTATAACCAGCAGCAGGGAGTTGTGAAACCATTTTTCTTCATGTTTTAGGTAGATAAACATAGAAATAGCAATGTCATCACCATTATTTCCAAGATGCTATTCTTAACACTGCTGCTCCAAGCTTTGGAGTGTCACAAAATCTAGTGTTTAATGTGTGCCGCAGTGAAAAAAATCTGGCTTTCCTGACCCTCTCTGTGCTGCTGCTGATGGAAGTATGGAATAAAATATCTTGCTGTGACTATGTGCTGGCACTACGGTTTGGCTTATGCATTATTTCTAAAAGTAATTCGTGCAATGAAATGGCTTAGGGAAAAAAAACCCTCTTCCCATATAAAGTATACAAGAAGGTAGTAATATTTTTGCACTAACAGCTATACTGAGCACATTGCCAGTAATTGTAAGTTAAAGCATTTCTTTCGGGACTGTGAGTAATGAAAGTGTTTTCTGTCATCTGGAACATTACTACTGGGGAGACCTTTCCACTTATTCGGGTGGATTTTGAGTTTTAGAGATTGGAAATTTGGGCAACGAGCATTGTTGGGTGAAGGAAATGGGGGGATAAACTTCTCCAAGTCAAAGCACATTTATGGAAAGGTATAAGGATCAAACTTTTTCTGCCGTTATGCTGCTAATTTGGGCAGGCAGAGGAGGCAGGTAACCTTTACACCACCATCCAATGCTGCTTCTGGGATTTTACTCTAAAAGTAATGCCTGACGTCTAATACCTGCACCCAAAGAAGTGATGGCATATTATAATAAAATGCAAATGATGTGATTCCGTCTTACAATATATTTTCCATCCGCAGCACTGGACTCGGTACGTTCCCTCCATAGGCTGTGGTGACAGTTTAACCGTTAAGGTGCCAACTTGTCACATGTAGTCAATTGCAGAAGTGACAAATTCAAATGGCAACAACATTAATTTTTGGATCTGCAGCGGGACACCGCTGTCCACTTTATCCACACCCCCTCCCATCTAAGAGGGGTAATGGTGCAGGAACGGCGCCAGTTGAAGTCTTACTCTGCAGAGAATCCACCAGCATTACGGCAGAGAGGGAAATCTGGGCCACAGAGTTATTTGGTGATAGTAATTAGGACAACAATTTCTACTGCCGCGTTTCTCACAGTGCAGCGGTGACTACACTCCGGGAGTAGATCAATGGCTGTGAAGCCCTTTGAGGTGTCCGGTGGTTATGAAAGGCGCTATATAAATGTAAGTCTTTCTTTTTCTTTCTGATTCAGAGTTGGGATGCATTTGTGGGAATTGTAAGTTCACCAATATTTGATGGCAGAGACTAGATTCTTAAAATATGAAGCAATAATTTGCAGTAGCCTTGCCCTTCCACATTTAGGTTTTTACATTTTTGCGTGGCAAGTTGCTGAAAGTGTGGGCTGATAACCGCTCAGTGAGGAAAACAGGGCATCTGGGACCTGAGTGAACAGGGCCAAGCAACTGTGTGTCACCTTAACCAAATAGATAGAAGGATTGAATAGGTAAGATAAAGAAAAAAAGGGATGTTTATGACCGATACCGAGGGCTAAATACTGCAGAATCTCTAGAGGAGTATAGAAAGTCCAGGGGTGAAATTAAAAAGGATATTAGAAAAACAAAGAGAGAGCATGAAAAAATCTTGGCAAGTAAAATCAAGGAAAACCCAAAGATGTTTTATAAATATATTAAGAGCAAGAGGATAACTAAAGAAAGGGTAGGGCCTATTAGAGACCATGAGGATAATCTGTGTGTCGAGGCGGAAGATGTGGGTATTTTTATGTATGTAAACCTGTAATTACCATGTCTAACCACAAGAGAGCTTATCCCCTGGAGTCCCAAGGGATCCCATAATCCTTTGGGGGCACCTGTATATAAGGAGGCCTCACAGGCTGGAGAGGCACTCTGAGATCTGTAATAAAGGACTACGGTCACACTTACTTTGAGCTTACAGCATCTAGTCTGACTCTTTATCTAAGACACAACAGATATGGTTCTTAATGAACACTTTGCATCTGTTTTCATGAAAGAGAGGGGCGTTACAGGTACTGCTATTGAGGAGGAGGAGTGTGAAATATTAGATGCAATAAATATAGTGAGAAACATAGAAACATAGAAAATAGGTGCAGGAGTTGGCCATTCGGCCCTTCGAGCCTGCACCGCCATTCAATGAGTTCATGGCTGAACATGCAACTTCAGTACCCCATTCCTGCTTTCTCACCATACCCCTTAATCCCCCTAGTAGTATGGACTACATCTAACTCCTTTTTGAATATATTTAGTGAATTGGCCTCAACAACTTTCTGTGGTAGAGAATTCCACAGGTTCACCACTCTCTGGGTGAATAAGTTTCTCCTCATCTCGGTCCTAAATGGCTTACCCCTTATCCTTAGACTGTGACCCCTGGTCCTGGACTTCCCCAACATTGGGAACATTCTTCCTGCATCTAACCTGTCTAAACCCATCAGAATTTTAAACGTTTATATGAGATCCTCTCTCATTCTTCTGAACTCCAGTGAATACAAGCCCAGTTGATTCAGTCTTTCTTGATATGTCAGTCCCGCCATCCCGGGAATCAGTCTGGTGAACCTTCGCTGCACTCCCTCAATAGCAAGAAATGTCCTTCCTCAAGTTAGGAGATCAAAACTGTACACAATACTCCAGGTGTGGCCTCACCAAGGCCCTGTACAACTGTAGCAACACCTCCCTGCCCCTGTACTCAAATCCCCTCGCTATGAAGGCCAACATGCCATTTGCTTTCTTAACCATCTGCTGTACTTGCATGCGAACCTTCAATGACTGATGTACCATGACACCCAGGTCTCGTTGCAGAGAGGAGGTATTAAGGGGTTTAGGAGTTTTGAAAGTGGATAAGTCTCCATGCCCATTTGAAATGTATACCAGGCTGTTAAGCGAAGTAAAAGAGGAAATAACAGAGGCTTTGACGATCATTTTCCAATCCTCTTTGGTTTCAGGTGTGGTGCCAGAGGACTGGAGGACTGCTAATGTGGCATGCTTGTTTAAGAAGGGAGAAAGGGATAGACCGAGTAATTACAGGCCAGTCAGCCTAACCTCAGTGGTGGGAAAATTATTGGAAACAATCCTGAAGGACAGGATAATTCTTCATTTAGAAAGACACGGATTAATCAAGGACAGTCAGCACGGATTTGTTAAGGGAAGGTTGTGGCTGGTTAACTTGATTGAATTTTGCGAGGAGGTAACCAGGAGGGTCGATGAGGGCAGTGCATATGATGTAGTGTATATGGATTTTAGCAAAGCTTTTGATAAGGTCCCACACGTCAGACTGGTCTCGAAACTAAAAGCCCATGGGATCCAGGGCAAAGTGGCAAGTTGGATCCAAAATTGGCTCAGAGGCAGGAAGCAAAGTGTAATGGTTGATGGTTATTTTTGTGACTGAAAGAATGTTTCCAGTGGGGTCCTGCAGGGCTTAGTACTAGGTCCCTTGCTTTTTGTGGTATACATGCAGATGATATTAAAATCGACTGTGTGGTTGATAATGAAGAAGAAAGCTATAGACTGCAGGAAGATATCAATCAACTGGTCAGGTGGGCAGCACAGTGGCAAATGGAATTTAATCTGGAGAAATGTGAGGTAATGCAAGGGAATACACATTAAATGGTAGGACACTGAGAAGTGCAGAGGAACAAAGGGACCTTGGAGTGCATGTCCACAGATCCCTGAAGGCCAGGCCAGGTAGATAAGGTGGTTAAGAAGGCATACAGAATGCTTGCCTTTATTAGCCAAGGCATAGAATACAAGAGCAGGGGGCTTATGCTTAAAATGTATAAACCACTAGTTAGACCACAGCTCGAGTACTGTGTGCAGTTCTGGTCACCGCATTACAGGAACGATATGATTGCACTGGAGAGGGTACAGAGGAAATTTACAAGGATCTTGCCGGGAATGGAGAATCTTAGCTATTAGGACAGATTGGATAGGCTGGGTTTGTTTTCCTTGGAATAGACGAAGGTGAGAGAAGTATGAGGTGTATAAAATTATGAGGGACCTAGATATAATGAATAGAAAGGGCCTATTTTCCTTAGCAGATGGGTCAACAACTAGGGGGCATAAATTTAAAGTAATTGGTAGAAGGTTTAGAGGGGATTTGAGGGAAAATTTCTTCATGCAGAGGGTTGTGGGGATCTGGAACTCACTGCCTGAAAGAGTGGTAGAGGCAGAAAACCTCACCACATTTAAGGGCTATTTGGATGTGCACCTGAAGTGCCATAATCTGCAAGGTTATGGACCTAGAGCTGGAATGTGGGATTAGGCTGGATAGCCTTTTGTTGACCGGCACAAACACGATGGGCCGAAATGGCCTCCTTCCGTGCTGTAAACTTCTCTGATTCTATGATTCTATGTTTGTGAAATATCATCTTCATCATCATCATCATAGGCAGTCCCTCGTATTAAGGATGACTTGCTTCCATGCCAAAAAGGGATGAGTTGACAGGTATTTCAATGAAGGACCTAATATTCCAGGTCCTGAACTACATCCTAAAGGGTGGAAGATGCCTGTGCGTGGATTTGTTTAACATGTGCTGACCGTTGCACACCAGCCACCACACGGGCTTGACAGAGCTAGGTCTTGGTCCAGTGGCAAGGGTTAACCAAGACGACTGGAGACATTGTGAAATATAACAGTGCAAGGACTAAGAAGAAAGTATAAATTATAGTGGGTTAATTCAATGTCAAATCAGGTACAGAAAGAGAAATAAAGAGAGGGAAAAGACTGGATAAAGAGAGAGAAAAAGAGACAGAAAATGTAAAAAAAAATGTAATGTCAAATGTGACATTTTTTAAATCTCCACAATTGAAGTCTGAAAGAATAGGACTCCAAGCTTGTAATAGAAGGAACAAAAGAGACCAGAGAAAAGGAGAAGAAAAGGAAAAAAATTAAAGTGTATAATGGAAAAGGATGCTTTAATTGTCCTCGTTGACATTAGGAAAGAATACAGATAAGCTAGCATTTCAACTCCTGATCACTATCCAGAGACCTTTGCTGCATCTCTGTGGAAGGCCAGGATCACCTCCCATGATTGAATAACCTTGTGACACGCTGGGGGCAATTTTAATCTAACTGGCCTAGTAGAAAACAGACAGGATCAGCTGGAATACTGGATTTACACCCTGACAAATATCACTCCCCAGTCACTTCAATGAAGACTAATATCTGGTGGAGTGTAAAACCAACATTGCACCCAATTCCATTGGATTCCCAGCAGGTCCATTAAGTTAAAATTGCCCTCTCAGTGTCAAGGTTCATGTATAATTAAAAGCCACTATGTGGAAGGCGACTATCATCTGTGGGACCATACCCCAGTAAGCAGTCAATGCTGACTGAAAAGAAGAAGAGTCGAGATATTGCTGAGGAAAAGAGTCGGAACAGGATAAACATAATTTTAATTTTGTAGACTGGAGCGGGAGCAGAGGAGAAGAAATGCATCTGGTTGCGTTGAAAATAACGAGAGTGAATATAAAATTTAAGAGAAGAACAGCCCAATAAAGGAAGAATAAATACAGATCCAGCCATTAATCCAAGACCAGCATGACACCACCAAGCTTGTAAAGTGTAATAATAAATACAGGATGACACTAACACTGTGGCATCCAGCCAAGTGTGTGAGTCTGAAACAGTCACCAACTCAAATGGATTGGATTTTGGCTATGCTAGATAGCTGGATATAAAGTGTTTGCTGTACAGTATTCATGAGAAACTGGGTCACATTGAGGAGTATATTAAAAAGAATTACTGGCATTCTCAGTACCTCCTTATTCCTGGAAAAGTATGGCAATGGCATTTTTTTTTTAACTATTCTAACATCTCACAAGGCAATGTTTCGGGTAAATCAGAGCTCGTGGTGTTTTAAAATAACAGGACAATTTTATAATGTAACCCAATGTATTATAATGTAGTTGGTCTCCCGTGACATCACTCATGGGCAGTGTATATGGATCTTCCTGCAACTTATTGACTGTTTCTTATCAACTCTCCATTTTTTTTCATATAGGTTATTCTTCCGGTGGGGTTTGGCAGCCGGAGACCACCTAACACCATCAGGGGAAGGCTGCCGGCACCAAGTCCTGGAAGGATGATGTTACGAGCGTCTCGTGACTGTAGGGTGGGGAAGGTGGCAAACGCTGGGCAGCAGAGGCCCGGATTTTCTTTGTGGAGCCCCTGGGTTCCACTGAGGGAAAGGTCTTTTAGCTTACCATAGTGGACCTCATTGGCTTCCCGATAGGTTTACTGGTGGGTGGAGAAATGCTGACATCCCACTCAGGAGCAGATTAAAATTCCATCGGGGTCCCACGTATGTCATGGGAGCCCAATTTGTATTTGTTACTGAGGCTCATGCCGGAGTCGGGCGGGGGACCCCATTCGTTACCAAAAGCAGCATGTGCTACAATCGCAGATCGGTGGAAACGGAGCAGGAAATGGAGCTGCTCCATTTATCCGCTTACCTGCTCCTTCCCTGCCAATTGGTGAGAATTAAAATTTCCCATTCTGCGATTACTCCAATTGTGAAATCGTGGAGGACTGGTGTCCTGGTTTTATTATCAAACAATAGTGTGTGAATCTCTACAAATACTGGGAATGAGAACAGCACCATGAATTTTGTTGGGGTTCCAATCAGCACATGCATCATCATCATTATCATAGGCAGTCCCTCGAATCGAAGATGACTTGCTTTCATGTCAAAAAGCTCACAGGTGTTTCAATGATGGACCTAAAATTCCAGATCCCGAACTAAATCTTGAAGCGTGGAAGATGCCTGTGCTTGGATTTTTTTAACGTGTGGTGACCGTTGCACACTAGCCACCACACGGGCTTGACAGAGCTAGGTCTTGGTCCAGTAGCAAGGATTAATCAAGACGACTGGAGACCTGCTCTGCTAGTGCACACACATATCGCAGTGTGGGCTGACCCATGCTGCCCCTGGGCCCTCACCTCTTCTAGGCCCCAAACTCACGCCTCTCCTAGGCCCCGATTACGCCTCTTTACAATCTCTCGTCACTCCTTCGCCCCGACCTCGCCGTTCTTGCAATACCTGCCCACGCTCCAATCACCGACCTGGACCTTGATGAGATCACTCTTCGCTGCCATTGCTCTCCTGCTCCAGCATGTGTTGCTCCCTGGAGTGATATCACTTACGGCTCAAGGTATCAAGGGGTATGGAGAGAAAGCAGGGAAGGGGTACTGAGGGAATGATCAGCCATGATCTTATTGAATGGTGGTGCAGGCTCGAAGGGCCGAATGGCCTACTCCTGCACCTATTTTCTATGTTTCTACGTTTCTATGTATGCTGCCACGCTGCTCCTTCCGCTCCCCGGCCTGCTCCGATGGCGCTCGCAGGCCGGGGGCGTGCAGACTGCTGGGCTAGGCTGCCACGCTGCTCCGTGCTCCGGAGTGGTTGCACATGCACAATGAGCCCAGCCAGTATTCATCTTACAGGGGGCTAGCAATCTACGACGCTTTCATAATGTGTGGTATGCAAATGGGGTATCTGCCAAAGTTATGACAGGGGTACAGCCAAGGAAATTCACCCCCTAGCACTTGAGTATGTAACATAGGCTGAGAGAGTACTGAATTGTCAGAGATATTTGGGCCTGAAATTCCTGTCAGAGGCTTCTTTCGGACGAACGCCGCCAACCCGAGAATTTTTAATGAATTTACCTGATGGTCCCGGAGGCGCCTGCAATTGCGGTGGGGAGGCCGTCTCTTCGCATGCTTTGGAGTGCACTCCCATCCTTGACGTGTGACTGCACAACCAGTCAGGTACACAGTATTCTCATTAATAGCAATGAGAACTCCATATCTACGAGTTCTCATTGCTATTAATGAGGCAAAAAAACCAAACACACGAAACACAACATAAAAAATAAAAAACACACCTCACATATTTAATATTAATTTAAATGAAAGTTAATAAATGTGTTAGAAAAAAAATATATTTTTCAGATTTTATTTTTAAATGTTGTAATTAGGGTTTAAAATAAACTTACTTAGTGCGCAGGGTTTTTAACATAAAAATTTTTCTTTAAATGTTCTTTTTATATCTTTTAAAACTCTTACACTGGTAAAAGTAGGCTATGTGCCTGCTTTTACCAGGCGCACGAGTTTTAAGGACATTTGCTGGGCAAGAGATGGGCAAATACTGCAATCTCGCCCATGCGCATGTCCTTCTCCCCAAGATGCGTTGGATCTGTCAAGCCAGAACTTGACAGATCGGAAAAGCAGGTTTTCAGCGCATGCGCACCGGACCCAGTGATGCCGGATTTTCAGGCCCGCTGTCTTCAGCTGAGGGAATAAACCAGAGTCCTGTCCAACTGTTCTGCTGGTTAAGATGGATGTTAAAGATCCCAATTATTGAAAAACAGGAACTTTCGCCCGATCAACATTGCTCCTTCAACCATCGCCATTAAAAAGTGATTCATTAGTTGTACATTTTTGTTTTATTGGCAGAAACTTGTGTGAAAAATGATAGCAGTAGTTTTCTCTGTAACAATTGTCACTGCAGGCCAAAAAATGTCTTTATTGGGTGAAGTAGTCTGTCAATTTTTGAAAGATTTGATAAAGCAGTACATATATGAAAGTCTGCCTTCGTAAATTTTTTTTTTAAAGAAATGCAGCCTTAGGCAGAATATACATGATTATTAATTCTAGAACAATGAACATTGGCAATATTCATCTGACTGGGCCTTGCAATCTATGAAGGTTTGTGGAGTGTCGTACATTTGTGAATGAGTTTGAGTTGACCCTCACGTATTTTATTATGGTTGTAAGGGATTGTTTCTAAATTCTTTTCTGCTGATATTTGGTGACCTAGATCTCATTCTCATGCTCCTTTCAGATTTTTTCTAGGTTTTGTCAGCGCAGAGGTAGGCACCGTCTACAGAGCAGCGATATTATAATGGAGTCTTCTTACTTTTTCTAGTCCTGCCTTTAATCCAACCAATTTGAGAAATGATCTTGTTGCCTTTTAGTCCATGTGCACAGTTTTGGTCTTCTTATCTGAGGAAGGAGAACCATGCCTTAGAGGCAGTGCAACAAAGATTCACTAGATTGATTCCTGAGATGAGAGGGTTGTCCTATGAGGTGAGATTGAGTAAATTGGGTCTATATTCTCTGGAGTTTAGAAGAATGGGAGGTGATCTCTTTGAAACATATAAGATTTTGAGGAGGATTGACGGAGTAGATGCTGTGAGGTTGTTTCCCCTGGCTGGAGAGTCTAGAACTAGGGAGCATATTTTCAAGATAAGGGTTGGCCATTTAAGACTGAAATGAAGAGGAATTTCTTCACTCAGTGGGTGTGAATCTTTGGAATTCTCTACCCCAAAGGGCTGGGGATGCTGAATCATTGACTATATTCAAGCTGAGATAGATAGATTTTTGGACTCTAGAGGAATCAAAATGAATATGGAGATCGGTGGGAAAGTGAAGTTGAGGTCGAAATCAGCCATGAACGTATTGAATGGCGGAGTAGGCTTGAGGGGCTGTATCACCTACTCCTGCTCTTAATTCTTATGTTCTTATGTCACAAAGGCCATTTCAGCAATGGCATCTCCTCCAATCCACTCCCCTGTCTGTTGGGCCTGTTCTCGGAAGGGTGAGATGTGCCTGAGATGTACAGACTATTATGAATTACATTGTTAATGGCAAACAGATGCTATGTGGAAACCATAGCTTCCCATCACGCAGATGTGGATTTAAGTACCTGTGGGACATATGCCAGTCAGAGCATGTGATGTACGACTTCCAACTAGAACTATCAAGCAATTTGCAGCCCCTTCCAGGACACCTATACAACAATCTCCATTCACAAATCACACAGAACAAACCTGCAGAGGGAGCGTTGGATTGATGCCAATGAAAGCACACTGACACTGGATCCCAGCTGTATGGAAAGAGTGAGCCGATCCATAACTACCACTGGAAAGGGTGGAATTGTCCCTGTGCAATGCCGTCAAGCTGTGCTGCCTCACCCCATGTCATCCCAAGTCCTGATATGTGGTAAACTATAGTCCTGATATACAGAGCTATGTTGTTAATGTATCCTCCTGTAAATGCTGAATTTCACGATTTAGCTGAACAGCACTCAAAAGAACTCTGGTTTTGAAAATTATTGGTCTATAAAATGTTCTATTCCATTCATTTTACTTAATGGACGGAGATTTATGAGCCACCAATGCTCCCTGGAAGGCTAACTCTTCATCAGGAATGATCAATCAGGGAATCCGCCTGTACTTACCACTACTCTATCAATGTGGGAGCCTATGTATGATTTTTCTGCATTATATTTTGATCATTCATTTTTTAGTTTTAATTTGAATGCTGTTTGGTTTCTTGTAATGAAATGTTTGGGAGCGATTTTAACCCTATCCACCCGGCGGAAACCAGGTGGGTGGGCAATTCACATCGTTCAAGGCCTCCTTTGTTAAATGTTTTTTATTTTTAACTCAATTTAGGCCAGATTTCCCAGGCCTCGGGAAATCTGATAGGTAAAGGGAGGCAAGAAGGGCTGGATCCATAAGGCAAATGCTTTTACAGCACCACTTGTGGGCCAGGAGGAGCAGAAGTTTGTCCCCATGGATCATCAAGTTTACCTGCTTCCTGCTACACAATTGCCAACTCCCCCTCCCCTCGTAATCGCCCCCTCCCCCGCCCCCCCGCTGACCACCATCTTCACCCCCGGCCATGCTGCTCTCCCTCCTTGCAATCTCTTCCCTCACCTCCCACCCCTGCCACCATGAAACCCCCCCACCCCCCCGCCAACCACAAACTCTCCCTCCCTATCTGCCCTTTGATCCCGGCTCAGGCCTTGAGGTGCAGGCTTTTCCTCCCGACAGAAATGCAGCCTATCAATCAGACTGACTGTTGGGAGGGAAACTTGCAGGAAAATTGTAAGGGAAGTCCAGGAAACATGTGCTTCCGGGTTTCCCCTCCATAACTCCTTGCTACCACTTCAAACGCACCTCTCAGTAAACATCCAGGCATTTTCTTCTATTCGTGGGTGGTGTCCGCTGCTTCGCAGCAAGTTCCCACCCAGGAAAGTTGGTGGGAAGCAATTAAAATCGATCGTGTCTCAACTTGCTGTGGGCAGGCGGAAAATTATTTTGCCACTCCAGCTTCCTGCTGGAAACTTGCATAACTCCTTTTGCTGCCCTACTGTTATATTTCCAATACCCATGGTGACTATTTTTCTCGCTCTTTGATGAGACTGTCAACTTAATGGAACTTAATGGTAATGTATGTTTAATCATGGGCAGTTTTGTATCAACTAGAAATTAGGTTGAAACTCCCCAAAATTAGTTCAGGCAGGTCCATTACAGCTAATAGCATCAAGTTGTATTTATACAGCAGCTTTAATGTAAAAAAGAAACCAAGGCACTTTACAAGTAGATTGAGGGAGGACAGATGCCAAGCCAGAAATGGAGATCATCGGAGTGGTGGCTGGATATTGTCATAGATCCCAGAAATGAAAGATCAGTGTGCAGACCGACTGCTAAACACGAGCATTTTAAATGCTCCAGATTAAGCCAGGATACTACGGTCAGCCTTATATTCCAAAACCTATCAGAAGTAAGAGAAAAACATATTGGCCCTGAAATCCCAGTTTCTTCTTCCCGCAGGCATTCGACTAAAAATAGGACATTAGATGCTCACTTACCTTTTGGTAGAACGCTCACCAGAGATCCCGGTCCTGAGGCCTCCTCTTCTTGCGCAACGGAGCGCGTTCATGTTGGGCCATCCATTGGAGTCACGTGGGCCTGGACACCCAATCACGGTAAAGTATTTTCTCATTCATAGTAATTGGAGTTTCGTAAGTCCAAAACTCCTATTATTATGAATGAGAAACCCAAACACCCAAACACTATATAATTTTGTTTAAACACCTCACATAAACACATTAAAGTTGATAGAAAGGTTTTTGGAAAAAAAATTATTTGCCGATTTTAAAAAAAAGTTTAAATTATGGTTATAATAAAATTACCTGAGTGGGCAGGGTTTTTATTATAAATATATATATTTTAAATGTTATTTTTATATGTTTTTGATATGTTTTAAAACTCTTACACTGGTAAAAGTAGGCTATGCACACACATCAGGAAATCCCCAAGACCGCCAGCATGTTTGGCTGCTGAGGAACTGCAAGTTTCCAAGACGCAGGTTAACACACGTGTGTGTGAGGAGGCTTCCAAGTGTGGGTTCTGACCAAACCGGGAGAGGGGTTTAGTTAGAAGGGTTTTCATTATCTAGGCTTAGACTCTGGGAAGGGGATTGGTTCAGTGTAACTGATAGGGTGGGTATTTAGTCTAAAGTTTTAAGCTAGAGTCCACAGTCACCTACTCTTTAAGCCGTAAGTGAGAGGAGTAAGGGTTGTCATTTTGTGAGTGTAATAAAAGCAATTGATCTTTGACCAACCTGAACCATTTTGTTTTGTCTGAGTCAATTATAATCTATCCATAATAAATCGTTGGGTCTGAACTTGGGGGTTGTAGGACTTGTGGTTCGAGGTATAATTCGGAAAACCATTCGGATGGCATCCGTTCACAGATGGGTTACATAGTAATTCCGCAGGATACGCTAAGCATCCGGCACAGGAGAAGACCTATCTGACCTTGATCTTTCTCTCTCTCTCTGTGGGATTACTCGCTAATCGACGGGCTAGGCAGGAACTATTAGCAAAAGCTCCTGCCCTCCAAAGGGAAACAATCCGAACCAGGGAATTTTAAAGCACAGGTCAACTCAAGGGAGAGTCATAGAGACCGGGGCACACAAAACACTCGACAAGTCAGATGAAATAAGACTGCAATGCAAGATGGAGCCTGAATACCCTATCCATTTAACTTGTTATTGGCAAAGAAACTGCAAACACAGACAATCTGTCAAGATCCTGCAAATGAAGAATTGAGCTGTAAAGAATGCCCTTGCGTACTGTACTGAGAATTAAATATAGACAGTTCAGTTGAAGGACAAACTATCAGATCAAGCCCTTCAATTGAACTACCTGTACTTCATGTTTGAAGATATTTGATAACAGTGTAGAATAGCAACAATAACAACTTGCATTTATATAGCATCTTTAATGTAGAAAAACATCCCAAAGTGCTTCACAGTGTAAGGAAAAAATGAATGCTGAGACAAAGAGCGATTAGGAGGGGGGACCAAAAGCTTGGTCAAAGAGGTGGGTTTTAAGGAGTGTCGTAAAAGATGAAAGGAAGGTGGAAAGGTGGAGGATTTTAGGGAAGTGTTTCCAGAGCATGTGGTCTTGGTGGCTGGAGGTACAACTGACAGCGTGGGAGCAAAGGGGGAGGGATTCACAAGAGACAGAGGAACAGAATGGTCGTGATGGGTTGTGGGGCTGGAGGAGGTTATGGAGATAGAAAGGGACAAGACCAGGCTGCATTTAAAGACAAGAATGAGAATGATAAATTTGTGACTTTGGGGGACTTGGTGTCAATGTAGGTCAGCAATGGGTGATGGGTGAGTGGAACTTAGTGTAAGACAGAATACAGGCAGCAGAGCTTTGGAAAACTGAAGTTTATGGATCAATAAAGCAAGATATGACCACTGGATTTGCTGAAAAATTGAGTCTGTCCCAGTGTTGATTCTTTCTCTTAGCTATGGCTTTGAACTTGAGGCTTGTGGGCTGTGAGATGAAGTGCTGTTTGAACTGAAATAGTGCCTTTTAAGAGCTGAAAAGAGCAGGAAGAAAGTTAAGCGACAATATGTTGCACTGGTATCTACTGTTAATCTTTGACTTTTCATGCGATGCAGTAACCAACTGCAAAAGCCAAAGATAACAGCACACAGGAGCACCTTTGGTCCATTATCAGAATTTTAATTATTAACTGGCATTCATTAGACAATATAATTTTTTTTCGATTTCTATTGCAAGGTACATAAGGATTTGCAATTGTTGCTGCAGCCTTCTCTGTCGCAGTGAAAATAACCACTGGCTTGCTTTCTGCGCATATGATTCTCTTCAAACCAGGAGAAGCCAACTTGCAGTTTGCAAGAGAATTGAGCAAGCGATAGATTCATTGAACCAAGGATCAGGTGTCATATCTGTTTCCATAAAATATTGCATCAGTAAGAGCGCAATCAATCACAAATTCGGTAAGATATAATTTCCTTTTCACTGCATCTGGATAATGTTGAGATCTCTGTTGCAGCTGTAGGGGGGTGGTGGTCTGTCAGCTTGCCTTCCTGACCAGAGCGGTTGCGGGTCGCTCCCACTCCCTGGTTCTCAGACTTGGATTTATTAATCAGGGTATGATAAAGTGCAGCAGACAACTGTTTTGTACAAAGAAGGTTTGAGTTTTATTCAAGAAAGCAAATAATACAAATACACTCCAATAAAACTGTAAAATCTTACAAAAAGATTCTAAACAATGGGGAATACTTTATTACAGGTAATAAACACAACAGAAATACCTCCCATCTCCCACTTACTCTCTAACTAGGTCAAACTCTAGGGCTCCAGAGATTCATGCTCACTAGATCCTTCCTTTGACAGCTAGGGCTGTTTCATGGTTTCGGGGTTCTTTGGTTATAGCCGGTTTGCCTTGCCATACCCCGGATGTGGTAGAAGACCTCTGCTGTGTATTGAAGCCAGTTGGGGTGAGTCCGCTGATGTGGTTAGACGCGTTTTGGATTTATCTCTGGTGGGTACCCAATTTCCTTTGTTAGCAATAGTGTTTTAAGTTCTTTAGGTAATTTTTACCCACTGGATAGTCTAGGCACAAATTGTAGAGTGGAAAACTTGCGTGGACCCCGGTTTTCTTGGTGGTTCATTTTCCTGGTAGATTTCGTCAGTCACGGTGGTCCGGTTGATGGCTGTTACCAAGTCAGTTGGTATTGATGTTCCACTGATTGATTTTTGAAGTTCTTTTCTCTGATGCTGCGATGTTTCTTCCTGTGTTTTCTCGATCTTGATCTTGTTGTTCCGAAGTGATGGTCAGAAAAGTTTTTCCTGTGATGGTCAGAATAGTTCTCTTGGTACGATAGGCCCTCAATTATACTTTGAGAGGCTGCTTAATCTTTGCGCCAAATCTAACATTTCTTTTGTTTGAGTTTTGCTGCCCATTGATTTTAAATGGTTTTCTTTCTATTAGTTTTGGCAGGCTAGCTAACTAAAACTTGATTAAACATTTTAATCTGGCATTGATAGACCTTGGGATCGCAATACTCCTTATCTATGAGCTGATGAACTCTTGTCCATTGTAGTATCACTGCTTTGGCTTCGGGAAGTCTGGGCTGAGCCAGAAATTTCTATGCATGTCGAAAAGGTGTTGGAATATTTGGGTCCTATAGGTGGGGTAGATAATGTTTGTTCCGTGGTCGATTGTTTATATGCTAATGTTTTCTGGGAGCCTGACTATGGTTAACCAGCTCCCCCAGACAAACTGATGAGCTACAATACCCAAATCTAAAGGTAAAGGTTGATCCCACCCCTCTGTCTCTGCAGCTTTTCCCCACAGGCCCAAACATGCGTTTTAAAAATCCCAAACTTGGTCAAGATTTCGTAGATTTCTTCCATGTGCATTTTAAGATCCCAAACTTTCCATTTAATAGGCCCAAATCGAATTTTCTTTTCAGTGAGTCCAATCACTGGGGGGTTTCCACAAATTTTGGAATCTTACAGTCCCCCATTCGCCACTCTTCGCCACAGAGTGTCATCCTAAGTGAACCAAATTCTTGGAACCCGAGAGCTAACACCTTCCCCTAACATGTACCTAGCTAAACCCAAACGTACATTCCCCTTTGAAATGTATTGCTATTTATAGGTAAATTCAGTCATTCCAATTACATTACAGCATAGAGGTGGTCCAACGCTCTTCCACTACTCCAGTTTCACAAAAAATACACAGTAAAAACACACATAGTATAAACTCTTTACAATACTTGACCTCTGCGCTTTTACAGCAGGTGAAATCTAAACCGGACGTCATCATGTGACTACGATTTTTCTGTAATGTTCTATCATATTTTGTGTTTCCCTCCCTGATACAATCCTTAAGTTCAGCTAGGGCTCGTCCAGCACCCTCTGGTGCCGGGATAGGCGACTTCTGCCCCTCACCCTACACCATAAATAAAAAATAATCACGAGTTGGCAGATAACTAAAACGTGGGAAGCTATTCTGATCCAGGGAGGGCCCTCTATATTTCTGATAATATCCCACCAGGGTGGAACGGTGATACCCAAAATTTTGCCCCCTATCTCAACTGTTTTTTGTTCATGAGTATAGAAATGTTTCTGTGATACTTCTGCAGCTTTCAGTAGGGTGGTAAGATGTTCAAGTAGAGGGGGGATTTCCTATCCAAAATGTGCAATGTAATCTTGTAAATTTGTGAAATTGTTATTTACAGCGAGGTGAATAGTGGAGAGTTCAGGAATGGGAACAATCTGTTCTTGGGCCACTTGAATTTCTGCCTCGGGTTTAAAACAAAAACTGCTTTCACTCACCGGACACCAAATGTATTGTCCACATTGGTAGTGGGGCGCACTTGTGGTGACACAATATGTCCTACCTCCTATATATGCTACCTGTGGAGGAACATAGTCTTGTGCCAGTACCTCTCTGGTACAGTTGATAAGCTGTGCGCCAGCAGTTTTAAACCCGAATTGTGGTCTGGAGAGGTTAGTACCTGTCATGGCGTGCTCCCACTTTATGACATAGGATGGGACCACTGTGAAACGAACAGGTGCACCTCCTTGAATGATCACAATATTCTCCATCCTGTACACCAGTGCGGGTCGGGCTGTCCCATCCATAACCGGCATCCTTACAACTATCCCCATGATGGTATGGTTGGACCACCCACAATCTACTGGAACAGGGTAGGCTTCAGAAGCTAGACGGAGCTGACACAAACTCAACAAATTACTATACGGGTGGAGGGCTGCGAGGTGCTTGTTGCTGATCGAAGAGGGGACTTGGCTTTGCTTTAGATCCTCTAGGTTGCTGCGGCCCTCACCCAGCAACCATGCCTCATACAGCACACACACCTCATTCCTCGCAGCCTGATCCGAGGCATCCCTGTCCTCCCGTATAAGTGCATTTACTGTTTTTGCGCGTTTTTCCAGCTCAGCTATAATATCCTTTAAATGGACCGTCATAGCCTAGTCCTTGTGTAGGTCTGAGCCTACCACTGTGTTCTCTTCCCTTGGGATCTTCTGTAGTTGGTTTTTTAGACCATTTATTTGCATTTGCAGTTCCATATCGTCCATGCTATTTATCACAGAGGATCCTGTATTATATGCAGTGAAAATGTCGTTCCAGGTTCCCCTCCTTTGTCTCCCCATGCCCATAGTGTTCCCAGCGTATAGTGTGTTTAAATCTGCTTTGTCTATGTTGCCAAAATCTAATTCGTAAAATTTCCTGAACATTTCTCTGAGTAGGGCCTGGTATAGCTGCTCTGTCTCCTTCGGGCACCATGCAGGTAAGTGTACTTCTGTAAGGTTTAAGATGACTGAAGCTACTGCATAGTGTACCCCCTGGTTTAATACATTTTTGGTCGGTACTAACACTAACCCATTCCCTGGTCCCTTGGTGGTGGTAGGACACCTCTCTATCACTGTCCGTACTGTCGGAGTCGTGGGCAGGGGCTTTCTGGTGCGTGCTACGAGTTCTGTGGCATTGACTGGGATCGGGGGATGTGGGATCACACATGCTTCCAAGCTCTGATCCCAGCCCATCCCCTCCCCGTCATCCTGCCACTGCCTGGCAAACATAATGGATATGCCTGCGAGACAGACCCTCTCTGACCCCCACATGCATAATTGGATCCCCTGTTCAGATACCCACCAATTGTCCCAACATACACTCACTCCTCCCTGTGTCCCCGTGATGGTCCGGTAAGTATCGTTACCGAGTCATTCCCAGTCAGCTACCTGGTCCCCCATGTCCCGGCTCAGCTTCCTGAGCCACCACCGCCTATCCCGGGGAATCTGCCCCTTACATGTCAAACACACTCGTTTCCCCTCAATGACACTGACCCATGCTGCAACGACCTGTACCCTGGGGCATGGGATGGAGGCCTCCCCGTAGGTGAACTAGAGTATCGGGTAGAATTGGACCCCAGCCATCCTGGCCAACTCCCCTCGTGGAAGTAGGCGGCGATCTCCTCCATGCCTGGTGTACCACCTCCAGCAGTAACGGTGGGTGCTCTTCCTCCTGAGCACCCAAAGATACGGGATTTCTCAATGTCACCTCTGTGACCCGTACTCGCCTGCCATTAGGGCAAGCAGGAGCAAGGCTCCTCTCATCATTCGGTTCCTTCTCTGTAGGGACACAAAATAGATAGCCTTGCCCTTGAGAAAAACAGTTCTCTGGCTTGGCAAAGATAATCCAGTTCTACAATCCAACTTATACTCTAAAATTT
The DNA here is from genome assembly GCF_044704955.1 of Pristiophorus japonicus. NCBI lineage: Eukaryota > Metazoa > Chordata > Chondrichthyes > Pristiophoridae > Pristiophorus > Pristiophorus japonicus. The sequence goes on from NC_091990.1 coordinate 139,141,461, forward strand.
TAAAAATTCCAACTAAAATACTAAAACTTAAATTAAAACCCGTCTCCGGGTGGCCAGGCTAATTTCTGTTCGGCCTCTGCTTCGTGCGGCCTCTGGGTAGCTTGTACGGCTGGGTATAAGGCGGCCTGTACTGCAGGACCCGGAGAGTTCTTCTTAATGTAACTGGGGGTTTCCCTGAGTCCCAGATGATCGGGGAATGACCCCTCCTGTACTACAGCACACTACCCCCTTTTGTGTAGCTGCTGAATCTATGTCCTGCCCTGTGGGTTCCGCACACCTAAGGCCACAGGCTAGGGACCCTTGTCATTCTCTTGGCCCACCGCTACCTCTCCTGTAAGTCCCTCACCATTGAAGGCTGCAGGCTGGGGAACCCGACCTTGACCTTGGGCATTCTTTTATGGGCTGCAACCCTCCCGCGGCTGAACCACTGAAACTAGGGTGCTGGTGACCATGGTGTCTTTGGCTGTGGTGTACGGAGAGTACTTATTAGGGCTCTGGCTACTGGGGGTGCGTCCAAGTCCCAAACAATTGGTGGGATAGTCCCTCCAGTAATACAATTCACCACCCCCATCTGTACGGTCTGTGAGTCTGCAATGTCCCCTGTTGGTCTTCCACAGTCGGAGGCTGCTGGCTAAGGATCCCTGCACTGAAACCCCACTAAGCTGGATGGGACCCCGTTAGACAGAAGTGAGGTAGCGGGGTTACGCTACGGTGTCCAGCAGATAAGTACCCTTCACCTTCTCCACCTCCATCTGCACACACGGTCTCTTCCATGTATCATACTCAAGGGGACACAGGTCGACAGGCTGCGCCAGTTCTAGTCATTGCTCAGTGTTGTATGGGGCAGATGGGGTTTCCCTCCCGATGGCTATAGTTACCTTCCCTGGGCCGCCCAATACAGACCGGAGCGGGGCCACAAACTCCTCGAAGGAAGAGGGAGAGTTCTGCCGTCCGGGTCCGGCCTTTTGGGCAGGTGCTGGGGGTTCCTTAGCTATGTTATCCTTCCAAGGGTTCCTACAATCCTTTCTCCACTGCCCATTTTTCCCACACCCAAAGAAGCTACGCTTGGTGTCGGAAGAGATACCTGCTTTCTGGTGCCATTCCCACATTGCTTGGTATGGCCTTAACTCATGCACCCTCCCCTTGGGTGGGTTCTCCTCCATCCCTCGGCGGCTCCTAAAAGCCATGGTTAGTTGCCTAATCACTGACTCCTCGGTTGCGTTGGGATCCCTGGATCAAACCACAGCTCGGCTTTGGCCTTCAGCCGTGGCAAACTGTTTGCCACCAGGCTCCGGAACCAGTGGGCCCTCTCATCCCAGGTCAAGTGATCCCAGGTGAGAGTCCCACTGCAGGCACTCTCGTAGAAGGGCCACAGCCTGTCTGTGAAAGCTTGTGGGGTTTCCCCTGCCTGTTGCATCGTCTTCTCCACTCGGGAGAAGGGACTCCCGTCATTTAGGCCCATAACTTCCAAAACTTCTTCCTTGACAGTAGCGTATGTACTCTGCCCTCTGTTGGTTTCCACAGAGAGAGACTGGTATACTCAACTGTCTCGTGAGAATAGGAGCATTTTTGCCATTTCAGAATCATCGCACCCATTAATGCCCCCCGCCTGTTCCACCTCCATGAAGTGGACCGAGGAGTCCCCTTTGTGAGCGAGCTTATCCAGGAGGCTTACCATAGCCCTAAGCTGTTGGGTGCCGTGGGGAACCACGAAGTGACTTTCAAGGGGCCCCTGGCCCCCACCACCGTTGGGCGGGCCAAACTTTTGCTGCCGGATCGGCACATCGACCCCGGTCCCGGCTCTTCTCGCATTGGCTCGCCCACCTCTCCCTGCTGCCAAACCGAGCTAAACCCCGGCACCACAGGTGGTGGTGGTCCGCAATCCCTGCCCACCTCACAAATCATTCGCCCATCCTGCTGCCGAACCGGGTCCAATCCCGGTGCCACAGGTAGCGGTCGAGAGTCTTTCCCCGCTCGCCTATCCTGCTGCCCAACTGGGTCATTCCCCGGCGCCACAGGTGGCGACCGAACAGTTTCCCCCTGCTCTTCCAGGTCCACCCGGGCCGCACCCGAGCTTATTAGGCATACCATGCCTTTAGCCTTGACAGAACAAGGTTCAGACTATTTATTTGTTGCTGGCAGGGGCCGTGGGCTCCCGACTCAAACCCCCTCATACTTGCTACTTTGTACGCTGCCTGGACGTCTCTCAACCTCTCCTCCTGCTCTTTAATTATCCTGGCGAGGCGGGCGTTTTCTCCCCACAACACCAGTTCTTGACCCTTCACTTCGGTGACCTGGCACTGAAGGTAATCCTGGCGGTTTCTATGTGTTTCCACTAACCGTAGTTTCCCTTGCTTTTGCTTGTCTAACTCCTCAATAATCTCTCCCCCATGATAGCTCTGGCACTCGAGTGTTCCTTGGACTCCCTGAGGTCTGCCTCCAGTGACTCGACTTTCTTGCCCAATTGCTGGACCTGGCATTGTAGGCAGACTAACCATATTACTTTCTCCACAGAGTGCTTATGGTCCTTACTCTCAGTCCATTTGGCTGCAGCATCCATAGGATGCTCATCGCGCAATAGGTTCAGTTGTTATCTTGACTTTTTTGATTATGTAAGGGGAAATCCCCTTTTCCATTTTGCTTCTTTCCTAAAAAACAGTGTCTACTGCATCACACCTTTTTGACCAAGCTCCTCGCCATTCTGTAGGGGGTGGTGGTCTGTCAGCTTGCCTTCCTGACCAGAGCGGTTGTGAGTTGCTCCCACTCCCTGGTGCTCGTGCTTGGATTTTTTAATCAGGGTATGATAAAATACAGCAGACAGCTGTTCTGTACAAAGAAGGTTTGGGTTTTATTCAAGAAAGCAAATAACACAAATACACTCCAACAAAACTTTAAATCTTACAAAAAAGTTCTAAACAATGGGGAATACTTTAGTGCAGGTAATAAACACAACAGAAATACCTCCCATCTCCCACTTACTCTCTAACTGGGTCAAACTCTAGGGCTCCAGGGATTCATGCTCACCGGATCCTTCCTATAACCGTTTGCCTTGCCATACCCCGGGCGTGGTAGAAGACCTCTGCTGCGTATTGAAACCAGTTGGGGTGAGTCCACTGATGTGGTTAGACGCGTTTTGGATTTATCTCTGGTGGGTACCCAATTTCCTTTGTTAGCAATAGGGTTTTAAGTTCTTTAGGTAATTTTTACCCACTGGATAGACTAGGCACACATTGTAGAGTGGGAAACTTACGTGGACCCCGGTTTTCTTGGTGGTTCATTTTCCTGGTTGGTTTCATCGGTCGTGGTGGTCTGGTTGATGGCTGTTACCAAGTCAGTTGGTATTGATGTTCCACTGATTGATTTTTGAAGTTCCTTTCTCCGATGTCGCGATGTTTCTTCCTGTGTTTTCTCGCCGTGTGCTCTCGATCTTGACCTTGTTGTTCCGAAGTGATGGTCAGAAAAGAGTTTTTCCTGTGATGGTCAGAATAGTTCTCTTGGTAGATAGGCCCTCAATTATACTCTGAGAGGCTGCTTAATCTTCGCACCAAATCTAATGTTTCTTTTGTTTGAGTTTTGCTGCCCATTCATTTGAAATGGTTTTCTTTCTATAAGTTTTGGCGGGCTAGCTAACTGAAACTTGGTTGAATATTTTAATCTGGCATTGATAGACCTTGGAATCGCGATACTCCTTATTTATGAGCTGATGAACTCTTGTCCATTGTAATAGCACTGCTTTGACCTCGGGAAGTCTGTGCTGAGCCAGATATTTCTATGCATGTCGAAAAGGTGTTGGAATATTTGGGTCCTGTGGGTGGGGTGGATAATGTTTCTTCCATGGTCGATATTTTAAATGCTAATGTTTTCTGGGAGCCTGACTATGGTTAAACAGTTCCCCCAGACAAACTGATTAGCTACAATACCCACATTCTAAAGGTAAAGGTTGATCCCACCCCTTTGTCTTTTCCCCACAGGCCCAAACATGTCTTTTAAAAATCCCAAACTTGGTTAAGACATGCAGATTTCTTCCATATGCATTTTAGGATCCCAAACTTTCTGTTTAAAGGCCCAAATCGAATTTCCTTTTCAGTAAGTCCAAACACTGGGGGGTTCCACGAATTTTCGAATCTTACAGAACAAAATTGAAATCAGGGCAGAGACTCAGTCGGGTTGACATTCAATTTTGAACAACCGCCTTTTATAGACCCCGCCCGATTTTTCCTTTCTATTGCAGAAATTAAATCTGAGTAGGCATAGAACAGTCGGTTCACTACTGCTCATTTGGTGCCCCCACCGAAAATGAATTTCACCACCACTATGTCAAGTCTCGACTCCTACAATGTTGTCCCAGGATTTCCTGAGGCACCCTCAGTGGGCGGTATTGCTCCTGTGCACGCAGGGGCTTCAGGCCTAGGATTAGCATGCAGATGAAACAGGAGAGGGCACCCCCAGCCATCCTGCCCCTCTTTCCAATGTGTCTGTCTGTGGACCACCTAGATGGAGGGATCTCTGAAAATGCTGGCGGAAGGGCTTGTGGCAAGACCCTCTGCAGACCAAAATGTCTACCAGAATCCTGAGAGCACATGAAGACAAAGTATGCCGAAGAGTACATTTTAAAATGTGATGTTAATAGCACCCAGTCACGGGGGAAATCTGTATCTAAACTTTGCTCAGTAACTGAGCAGATATACCACTGAATTAAAGAAACACTGTTACAGTCCACCTACAGAAAATTCCACCCTGAGCCACTTGACATATCACTGAAACAAAATGTAAAGGATACAGAATCACAACAAACATCGACTATCCTCAATTCAGTAAGACACTATAATGCTATATTTACCACTCTTACATAGCTAATAGACAAGTCTATTCCTTCTTCTTTCTGCTTTTAAGTCTTCCTCTATCAGAGGTTATCATGAGAGATAATCATACCTCTTCTTAAATTTATTGCTTTGACCCATGAAAGAACATTTTCTCTGTAGAAACATGGCTTGAAAGTGACATAGGGCAGGAATTGCTTTGTATAAAAGTGACAGTTACTACAGCCCAGGCACATTGCCAGAATTGACAAACTCTGGGAACTGACCCACAGCACACAATATATAAAAAGACCTTGGCAAATGTCATGGAATTGGGACTCTGAACTACAGCATAGTTATTCTCAAGATGGCAATGCAGGAGACACTGGTGGTTATGGTAGTGGATCAATGGTGATCTCATGATCTTGTACAGAGAACTTGCAATTGAAAAAAAATGAATAGCAGACTGAGTGCGTTAAATCTTTTCACACAAAATGTGTGCCAATCAAACCACCACGTCCTATGCAAGTTCCAAAGTTTATATGAAAAAAGGACTGCTCGGAGAGCTTTGTGTTAAACAATTGCCCCTTCTGTTTCGTGAGTAATGTAATGTTGGTTCCCTACAACAACAAAAATCAGCTGTTGGTGGGGCTCATATCATGACCTTATTGAGAGAGTGCTCAATGCTAAAACTATTGCAAAAATATTCCACTCTGTAAGATTGATAGACCCTTCATCTTGAGTTCAAAAATTTAATGTAAAAATATACAAAAAGGTGAAAAATACTTATACTTTCAAAAACCCCCACTATTATGAAGTGATTTTGGGCTGTTTCCATAATGCTAATGTTTGATATCATCTCTTCGAAAGTGTATTGGTCTCTGTTGTTGTCAGTTTTATTGATGTCAAGGAGTGAATTTTTTATCAAATGTTGTCAGATTAGTTTAATGCTATAGTCAAGTTAAACACTTCAACATATCAACAAACACGCAATGTCAAAGAATCGGTTCATGAGTAGAAGATAACTGAATTATGTTTGCTCATGTAAATAGGAGAAGGTAGATGATCCTGAACTATTGATCTTTCCAGGAGATCATCATGGACATTGATGTTTTGTTATATCATGTTAGCAGCTTCATCTTAGTCATTAAATGTAGATAATGAATCTCTAACAAGATTTAATAAGATCCATGATGCTTGAAGGGATATGTTTTGTAACCTGTATACTGCAATTTTGATGCTTAATTCAGAATATCCACCAAGGAAGAACCAGATCTGCACTAACTAATTAAACAGAGAGTTCTTATTATGCACAGAGTGGGTTTTAGATGGGTGCAGCAAATGTAGAATGCATAGATTTCGGGCCTGGAAATTCTAAATCTGGGCCTCTAACACCAGATCTTTGATCTGGTACTGTGCAATGAAACAGGATTAATAAACAGCATAGTAAAGGATCCTCTAGGAAAGAGTGGTCATAGCATGATGGCATTTCAAATTCAGTTGGAGCGTGAGAAAGTTGGATCTCAAACCAGTCCTGATCTTAAATAAAGGTGATTACAAAGGTATGAAGGCAGAGTTGGCTAAAGTAGAGTGGGAAAATAGATTAAAGTGTAAGACGGTTGATAAGCAGCAGACATTTAAGGAGGTATTTCATAACTCTCAACAAAAGTATATTCCAGTGAGAAGGAAAAACTTTAAGAGAAGGGAGAACCATCCGTGGTGAATCTACCAAAATTCCCAGGATTCTGGAGAGGTCCCAGCAGATTGGAAAAACGAAAATGTAAAACCCCTATTTAAAAAGGGAGGGAGACAGAAAGCAGGAAACTATAAACCAGTTAGCCTAATATCTGTCATTGGGAAAATGCTGGAGTCCATTATTAAGGAAGCAGTAGCAGGACATTTAGAAAAGCATAATACAGTCAAGCAGAGTCAGCATGATTTTACAAAAGGGAAATCGCGTTTGACAAATTTGCTGAAGTTTTTGAGGATGTAACGAGCAGGGTGGATAAGGGGGAACCAATGGATGTGGTGTATTTGGACTTCCAAAAGGCATTTGACAAGATGCCACATAAAAGGTTACTGCACAAGATAAGAGCTCAGGGGGTTGAGGGTAATATATTAGCATGGATAGAGGATTGGCTAACTAACAGAAAACAGAGAGTCGGGATAAATGGGCAATTTTCCAGTTGAGAAACGGTAACTAGGTGCCACATTGATCAGTGCTGGGGCCTCAACTATTTACAATCTATATTAATGACTTGGGTGAAGGGACCGAGTGTAATGTAGTTAAGTTTGCTAATGATACAAAGATGGGTGGGTAACCAAGTTATGAGGATGATACAAAGAATCTGCAAAGGGATATAGACAGGTTAAGTCAACGGGCAAACATTTGGCAGATGGGTATAATGTGGGAAAGTGTGAGGTTATCTACTTTGGCAGGAAAAATAAAAAAGCAAATTATTACTTAAATGAAGAAAGAATATAAAATGCTGCAGTACAGAGGGACCTGGGGGTCCTTGTGCATGAAACACAAAAAGTTAGTATGCAGGTACAGCAAGTAATCAGGAAGGCAAATTAAATATTGGCCTTTATTGCAAGGGGGATAGAGTATAAAAGCAGAGAAGTCCTGCTACAACTGTACAGGGTATTGGCGAGAATACATCTAGAGTACTGTGTACAGTTTTGGTCTTCTTATTTAAGGAGGAATATACTTGCATTGGAGACAGTTCAGAGGAGGTTCACTAGGTTGATTCCTGAGAGGAAGGAGTTGAATTATGAAGAAAGGTTGAGCAGGTTGGGCCTATACTCATTGGAGTTTAGAAGAATGAGAGGTGATCATATTGAAACATATGATACTGAGGGGGCTCGACAAGGTTGATGCAGAGAGGATGTTTTCACTCATGGGGGAATTTAGAACTAGGGTGCATAGTTTAAGAATAAGGGGTTGCCCATTTAAAACTGAGATGAGGAGCAATTTCTTCTCTCAGGGAGTCATAAATCTGTGGACTTTTCTGCCCCAGAAAGCTGTGGAGGCTGGTTCATTGAATATATTTAAGTTGGAGATCGACAGATTTTTGAACGATAAGAGAGTGAGGGGTTATGGGGAGCGGGCAGGGAAGTGGAGCTGAGCCAAGATCAGATCAGATCTTATTAAATGGCAGAGCAGGCTCAAGGGGCCAAATGGTCAACTACCGTTCCTATTTCTTATGTTCTTATGTTCTTATTTACATGCCACCGGTCATCTGCCCAACTCAAATCTGCTTGAAAGCAGAAGATGACTGGCAGACAGGAAAGGGCGTTTGGGCGGCCATGAGGCCACCCGCTGGCTTCTGGGAAGGCTCGCCAACACACAGGTAAGTTTCAGGGAGTGGGTTGTTCAGCCGGGCCTGTTGGGTGTGGGGTGGGGGAGAGCCTGGAGCAGCAGAGATCCAGATCTTTCTTGTGGGACACTCCTCTTCCTTCTGGACCCACTAAGGAAAATATTTAACTTATCTTCGGGGGCTTCCGCTGCCTTCAGACCAAGTGTCATAGGTGAGGCAGCCATGATATAGAATCATAGAATCGTTATAGCACAGTAGGAGGCCATTCAGCCTGTCGAGCCCATGCCAGCTCTCTGCAAGAGTACTGTTATGTATGTAAACACTACCAATGTGTAAGACTTGCCACCGGGGGGCGCACCTGTGAGGCACCTCCAGCGAATGTGCAGATGTGCTGTGACTCACCACGTGGCAGAGTCGGCAGAAGATGACCGATCCGGCGCGGATCACGCTGAACGAGTAAGAGAGGCAACTCAACCCGAGGCTGAAGAGGAAGTGTATGGGGTACACACCTTCACCACCAAAAGCCCTCCGATAATGTTAAAAGTCAAATTAAACGGCATTCCAGTTTCCATGGAATTGGACACGGGCACGAGTCAGTCAATTATGAGCCAGAAGGCTTTTGAGAAACTGTGGACTACAAGGCACAAAGGCCAAAACTAAGCCCGATCCACACCAAGCTGCACACTTACACCAAAGAGTTCATACCAGTCATTGGCAGTACGGCAGTGAAGGAATCGTACGATGGAGCTGCGCATGATTTACCTCCATGGATTGTAGCAGGCGATGGGCCAACGCTGTTCGGCAGAAGCTGGCTAGGAAAGATCCGATGGAACTGGGACAACATCAAGCACTGTCTTCAGAGGATGACGTCTCATGCGCCCAAGTGCTAAACAAATTCTTGTTGTTATTCGAGCCAGGCATCGGTAACTTCACAGGCTCCAAAGTGCAGATCCATCTAGTCCCTAATACACGACCCGTTCATCACAAGGCCAGAGCGGTTCCATACATGATGCGAGAGAAAGTCGAGATCGAGCTGGACAGACTTCAACGAGGGGGGATCATATCGCCAGTCGAGTTCAACGAGTGGGCCAGTCCAATTGTGCCGGTGTTGAAGAGCGACGAGACAGTCAGAATCTGTGGGGACTACAAGGTAACGATCAACCGAGTCTCGTTGCAGGACCAGTACCCACTACCCAATGCAGATGACCTATTTGCAACACTAGCAGGGGGGAAGTCATTCACCAAGCTGGATCTAACCGCGAAATCCACACTGCGACCCCAGGAGGAGCTCCTCGGCCACGGGGAGAAGACGGTTGAGGAGGACTCTGGCGATGACTTTCCCAGTGATTGATAGCAGGGAGATTCCTCTGTAGTTGCCGCAGTCGAACTTGTCCCCTTTTTTAAAGATGGTCATGATCACTGCATCCCGAAGATCTCCCGGCATGCTCTCCTCCCTCCAGATAAGAGAGATGAGGTTGTGTATTCGCGCCAGTAGTGCCTCTCCGCCATCCTTCAGTGCCTCAGCAGGGATTCCGTCCGCCCCCATAGCCTTGTTGTTTTTTTAGCTATCTTATGGCCTTTTCTACCTCGTGCAGTGTTGGGGTCTCACTGAGGTGGTGGCGGGTAGTATGCTGCGGAATGGAGTTGAGAACACTCGAGTTAAAGGCAGAGTCTCGATTGAGGAGATCTTCGAAGTGTTCCTTTCAGCGGTCCTGACTGCCTCTGTGTCCTTGATGAGTGTTTCCCTGTTCTTGGCCAGGAGTGGGATGGAACCATGGGAGTTTGGTCCGTATGTAGCCCTGACTGCGGTGAAGAATCCTCGCACATCATGGTTGTCGGCCAACTGCTGCACCTCCTGCTTTCTCCATCCACCACCTGTTCTTTAAGTCCCGGGTTTTTTGTTGGACCTTAACCTTTAGTCTTCTGTAATGCTGCTTTGCTGCTCCTGAGTTGGGTTGCTATTTAAGGCTCAGAAATGCCCTGCGCTTGCAGTCTATTAGTTCTTGAATTTCCTGATCATTCTCATTAAACCAGTCTTGGTGTTTCCTGGTTGAGTGACCGAGCGTCTCCTTGCAGACACTGGTTATGGAGGTCTGGAGGGCAGACCAAGCACTGTGGACATTCTGCATCTTGGGGTCATCAAGACACGACAGGTTAGCTGTGAGGCGCTGACTGTATCGGGCTCTCTTAGCTCGGTCCTTCAGTGCACCGGCATTTATTTTTTTGCGACATTGCTTCTGCTGCCCCCTTCACTTTGGGGCTATGTTGATGTCAATGATGGATCAGATTAGGTGGTGGTCCGTCCAGCAGTCGTCAGCTCCTGTCATGGCATGCGTGATGCGCACATCCTTGCGATCCCTGGCTCGGACGATGGCATGTTCGAGCAGGTGCCAGTGTTTGGAGCGAGGGTGTTGCCACGATGCCTTGTATTTGTCCCTCTGGGGGAACAAGGTGTTGGTGATGACAAGTTCATGCTCTAGACATTTTGTCAGGAGTAGGGTACCACTGGAGTTGGCTTTCTCTACCCCTTCTCTGCCAATCACGCCTCCCCAGAGGTCTGTGTCCCTGCCGACCCTAGCGTTGAAGTCGCTGAGGAGGATCAGTTTGTCACCTGTGGGGACACAGGTCAGGGATTTTTCGAGGTTGGAGTAAAAACCCTCTTTGGTCTCATCTGTTGCATTGAGTGTTGGGGCATAAGCACTGATGACTGTGGTGCACTGGTTCCGGGATAAGGTGAGTCGAAGTGTCATGAGGCATTCGTTAGTCCTGCAGGGGGAGTTTTTGAGGCGGTCGATCAGCTCGTTTTTGATGGCAAAGCCGACTCCGTGGAAGCGGTGTTCTGCCTCTGGTTTCCCTTTCCAGAAGAAGGTGTAACCTCCACCTTGTTCCTTGAGCTGGCCTTCCCCTGTCCACCGGGTCTCGCTTAGGGCTGCGATGTCGATATCAAAGCGTCTAAGTTCCCAGGCAACTATGGCGGTGCGGCATTCTGGTCTGTCGCTGTTGGGGTTGTCCATGAGGACCCTGACGTTCCAGGTCCCGAACTTCATGTTAGAGGAGTGGAAGATGCCTGTGCGTGATTTCTTTTAGCGTAGCGTGATCATTGCACGCCGGCTACCACACAGGCTTAGCTGAGTGAGGTCTTGGTTCCGTGGCAATGGGTCCAGGACGACTGGAGACCAGGAACTGCTACATGGGCCTAATTGCCTATAGCGAGGTGTTGGCCGCAGGCTCGGCGCTGGGTAGCACCCTTGATGGTAGGTGGTCCAAGGCTTGATTGGGGGCAGGCATTGGGGGGACCAGCGGTGCACTGGGGTTCAGAATGGGGAGGCAGGGTGGTCACAGCCATTGTACTCACCACATGCTGGAGGAGGAGAGGAGACCAGGCCATCAGTGGGGAAGGAGAGGTCCAGATGGTGGAGGGAGGAGGAGGTGGAGGCCCGATAGCCAGGTCCAGATTCCAGTCGCCGCAGGAGGTCCAGCCGGGAGGTCCAGGTCGCGTCGAGTCATTCAGTCGCCGCAAGAGGTCCAACCGGGAAACCCAAGTCGTGTCAAGTCGCCACAGGAGATCCAGCCGGGAGGCCCAAGTCACGTCGAATCACCGCGAGAGGTCCAGTCGGGAGGCCCCGATGCGCGATGTGGCGGGAGGCCCGAGGTAGGCCCGAACTTTGCCGATTCGTGGGGTTGTGGTTAGGGTGGGGATTTAAGTCTATAAGACCCCCTATTGGGGTCTATTAGGGCTAGGGCTGGGGCTTGGGGAAGTTTAGACAGTGGGAGGGGGGAGGTTGAGGGCCGAGGAGCTGCTCCCCTCCGGGGCACAACGGACATGGTTTTTGCAGCGCGACAGCTGCAGGAAAAATGCAGGGAACAGTGCCAGCCCTTATACATGGCCTTCTTCGACCTTACGAAGGCCCTTGACACTGTCAACCGCGAAGGTCTATGGAGCATTCTCCTCCATTTCGGATGCTCCCAAAAGCACGTCACCATCCTCTGCCTGCTCCACGACGACATGTAAGCCATGATCCTTACCAATGGATCCATCACAGACCCAATTAACGTCCGAACTGGGGTCAAGCAGGGCTGCATCATCGCTCCCCCAACCCTCTTCTCAATCTTCCACGCTGCCATGCTCCACCTCACAGTTGATAAGCTCCCCGCTCGAGTGGAACTAAACTACAGAACCAGTGGGAAGTTACTCAACCTTCGCTGTCTCCAGGCCAGGTCCAAGACCACTCCAACCTCTGTCGTCGAGCTACAGTACGCGGATGACACCTGCGTCTGTGCACACATAGAGGCTGAACTCCAGGACATAGTTGACGTATTTACCGAGGCGTATGAAAGCATGGGCCTTACGCTAAAAATTAGTAAGACAAAGGTCCTCCACCAGCCTGTCCTCGCCGCACAGCACTGTCCTCCAGACATTAAGATCCATGGCGTAACCCTGGATAACGTGGACCACTTCCTCTATCTCGGGAGCCTCCTATCAACAAGAGCAGACATTGTCGACGAGATTCAACACCGCCTCCAGTGCGCCAGTGCAGCCTTCGGCTGCCTGAGGAAAAGAGTGTTTGAAGAGAGTCCCTCAAGACTGTCACCAAGCTCATGGTCTACAGGGCCGTAGTAATACCCGCCCTCTTGTATGGCTCAGAGACGTGGACCATGTACAGTAGACACCTCAAGTCACATGAGAAATACTATCAACGATGTCTCCGCAAGATCCTGCAAATCCCCTGGGAGGACAGACGCACAAACATTAGCGTCCTCATCCAGGCCAACATCTCCAGCATTGAAGCACTGACCACACTTGATCAGCTCCGCTGGGCAAGCCACATAGTTCGCATGCCAGACATGAGACTCCCAAAGCAAGCGCTCTACTCGGAACTCGTCCATGGCAAACGAGCTATAGGCGGGCAGAGGAAACGTTACAAGGACACCCTCAAAGCCTCCCTGATAAAGTGCATCATCCCCACTGACACCTGGGAATCCCTGGCCATAGACGGCCCTAAGTGGCAGAAGTGCATTCGGGAGGGCGCTGAGCTCCTCGAGTATCATCGCCGAGAGAATGCAGAAATCAAGCGCAGGCAGCGGAAGGAGCGTGCGGCAAACCAGGCTCCCTGCCCACCCTTTCCCTCAATGACTATCTGTCCCACCTGTGACAGAGACTGTGGTTCTCGTATTGGACTGCACAGCCACCTAATAACTCATGCTAAGAGTGGAAGCAAGTCTTCCTCGATTCCGAGGGACTGCCTATATGATGATGACATGACACAGGAGCTGGCTGAACCTTCAAAAAATTGCTGTGCATCAACACGCACAGTGGACTGTTCATATACCACAGATGCCCCTTTGGGATTCACTCGGCGGCAGCCATCTTCCAGAGGAACATGGAGAGTCTGCTGAAATCGGTTCCGCGCACCGTGTTGTTCAAAGACGACATCTTGATCACTGGCCGCAACACCACCGAACACTTGCACAACCTAGAAGAGGTTCTCAAGCGACTGAACAGAATGGGACTCAGGCTGAAACGCTCCAAGTGTGTTTTCCTGGCGCCAGAGGTTGAAATTCTGGGGAGAAAGATTGCGGTGGATGGCATCAGACCCACGGACTCCAAGACGGAGGCCATCAATAATGTACCCAGACCACAGAATGTGACGGAGCTGCGTTCATTCCTGCGAATCCTCAACTATTTTGGTAACTCTCTACTGGGTTTGAGCACTTTGCTGGAACCATTGCATTTATTGCTACGCAAGGGTGATGACTGGGTTTGGGGTAAATCTCAAGAGACAGCCTTTAACAAGGCCAGAAACCTGCTATGTCCTAACAAGTTTTGTATGACCCATGTAAACGTTTAGAACTAGCTTGTGATGCATCTTCGTACGGGGTCGGTTGTGTGTTACAGCAAGCCAATGGGTCAGGCAAACTGCAACCGGTTGCATATGCGTCCAGAAGCTTATTTAAGGCTGAAAGAGCCTACAGAAAGAATTATTAGCATGCATATACAGGGTTAACAAAATGCACCAATACCTATTTGGGCTCCGATTCGAGCTCGAAACCGACCACAAGCCGCTCATTTCGTTGTTCTCAGGAAGCAAAGGTATTAATACCAATGCTTCGTCCCGCATCCAAAGATGGGTACTAACGTTATCTGCGTATGATTATGTAATCCGCCACAGACCAGTCATTGAGAACTGTGCGGATGCCCTCAGTTGGCTACCATTGCCCACCACCGGGGTGGAAATGGCGCAACCCGCAGATTTGTTCCTTGTAATGGATGCTTTTGAGAGCGAGGGGTCACCTGTCATGGCTCGCTAGATCAGGACCTGGACTAGCCAGAACCCGGTGCTATCACTAGTAAAAAGGTGCATCCTAAATGGGAGCTGGTCAGCGGTCCCACGGGAAATGCAAGACGAAATTAAGCTGTTCCACTGACAAGGACAAAATGTCCATCCATTCGGACTGCCTCCTATGGGGGAATCGTGTAATTTTGCCAAAAAAAGGCAGGGAAACATTTATACGTGACCTTTACAGTGCCCACCCAGGCATGGTCATGATGAAGGCTAGCGCCAGATCGCATGTTTGGTGGCCCGGCATTGACTCGGAATTGGAGTCATGCATACACTTGCTCACAGTTGAGCAACGCACCAAGGGAGGCCCCACTGAGTCTGTGGTCATGGCCCTCCAAACCGTGGTCAAGGATCCACGTAGATTTCGCTGGCCCCTTTCTAGCAAAGGTGTTCCTACTAGCAGTGGATGCTTACTCTAAATGGATTGAATGTATAATAATGTCGTCATGTACGTCCACTGCCACCATTGAATTCTCCGGGCCATGTTCGCCACCCATGGTTTGCCTGACCTGTTAGTGACAATGGACCATGCTTCACCAGCTCGGAATTCAACAAGTTCATGACCCGCAATGGCATCAAGCATGTCAGGTCTGCACCGTTTAAGCCTGCATCCAATGGTCAAGCAGAATGGGCAGTCCAAACCATCAAGCAGAGCTTGAAACGCATGACAGATAATTCCCTGCAGACCCAGTTATCTCAGATTCTGCTCAGCTACTGCACGTGACCCCACTCGCTTACCGGGGTTCCCTCTGCAGAATTGCTAATGAAGAGAACACTCAAAATCAGGCTGTCCTTAGTCCACCCGAATCTCACTGATCCTGTTATAACCTGGCGTCACCGGCATAACATGTACCATGATCGCGCGGCTGTATCACGTGACATTGATGTCAATGATCCTGTGTATGTTCTTAATTATGGTCATGGTCCCAAATGTGTTGCTGACACTGTGTTAGCCAAGGAGGGGAATAGAGTGTTTGTTGTCAAACTTTTGAACGGACAAATGTGCAGAGAGCACTTGGATCAGACCAAACTGTGGTTCACTGACAATCAAGCACAGTATGAAGAGGACATTACCATCATTGATCCACCCACACACACCCAACCAGCAAGCGACCTCGCGGTCAACCACGAGGAGGAACCAACCATGCTCGACAGTCCGATCAGACCACCCATGCTGCGGTGCTGCAATGATCCGACCGACTCACCCATGCCAGGAATTCAACTCAGGCGATCAACCCGAGAACGTAGAGCCCCGGATCGCCTCAACTTGTAAATAACTTGTCCAGAAGATTTGGGGGGGAAATTATGTTATGTATATAAACATTACCAATGTGTAAGACTTGCGACCAGGGAGCGCACCTGTGGGAGACCCAAGGGTCACCTGCACACCCTGGGCAAGCAGGTATAAAAGGCAGACTACCATGCTGCTTCCTCACTCTGGAGTTACAATAAAGAGACCAAGGTCACAACGGCTTGAGCTGAAGATGTACAGTCTTGTGGAGTTATTATAAACGTAACAAGTACTTCAGCTAGTCTCATTCCCCCACCCTTTCTCTGTAGCCCTGCAACTTTTTCTCCTTCAGGTACTAATCTAAATCCCTTTTCAAAGGCATGATTCAATCTGCCCCCCACTCCCCCACACACAAACACACTCACGCACACACTATCAGGCAGTGCATTCCAGATCCTAACCACTCGCTGCGTAAAAAAGATTTTCCTCAGGTCGCCCTTGGATCTATGCCAATCAACTTAAATCTGTGTCCTCTGGTTCTCGACCCTTCCGCCAATGGGAACAGTTTCTCTCAATCTAATGTCTCGACCCCGCATGATTTTAAACACCTCTATCAAATCTTCTCTCAAACTTCTCTGTTCTAAGGAGAACAACTTCAGCCTCTCCAATCTATCCACATAACTGAAGCTCCTCATCCCTGGAACCATTTTTGTAAATCTTTTCTGCACTCTCTCTAAAGCCTTCACATACTTCCTAAAGTACGGTTCCCAGAATTTGACACAATACTCCAGTTGTGGCCAACCCAGTGTTTTATACAGGTTCATCATGACTTCCTTGCTTTTGTACTCTATGCCTCTATTTGTGAAGCCCAGGATCTCGTATGCTTTTTTAACTGCTTTCTCAACCTGTCCTGCCACCTTCAATGAGTTGTGTACATATACCCCTAGTTCTCTCTGTTCCTGCGCCCCCTTTAGAATTGTAATCTTTAGTTTATATTTCCGTTCCTCAGTCTTCCAACCTAAATGTACCACATCACACTTTTCTGCGTTAAACTTCATCTGCTACTTGTCTACCCATTCCATCAGCCTGTCTATGACTTCTTGTAGTCTATCCCTATTCTCTTCACTGTTCACTATATTTTTGAGTTTTGTGTCATCCGCAAATTTTGAAATTGTGCCCTGTACGCCCAAGTGCAAATCATTAATATATATCAAGAAAAGCAGTGGTCCAAGTACCAACCGCTGGGGAACACCAATGTATACATTCCTCCAGTCCAACAAACAACCGTTCACTGTTTCCTGTCACTTAGCCAATTTTGGGCTTGAACTTTACTGGCAAGTCTTTTATATGGACTTTATCAAACACCTTTTGGAGGTCCATGCATAGCACATAAATTGTATTACCCTTATCAGCCCTCTCTATTACCTCATTAAAAACTAGGTCAAGTTAGTTAAACAACATTCGGCTTTAACAGATCCATGTTGACTTTCCTTAATTAATCCATACTTGTCCAAGTGACTGTTAACTTTGTCCCTGATTATCGTTTCTCAAAGCTTCCCCACTACTGAGGTTATACTGACTGGCCTGTCGTTGTTGGGTTTATCATTGCATCCTTTTAGAATGAAGTGCTAAAATTTGCAGTTCTTCAGTCCTCTGACACCACCCCAGTATCTAGGGACGATTGGAGCTCATGGCCAGTGTCATGTATTCAACCAGCATTGTAACCCATGTATAATCTGACCTAAGTTGTACACTGTGAGAACAATGACCACTAGGCGGTGAACTTGTGGGAGACACTCCTAACCTGGACCTTCAGGTATAAAAGGGGAAGCTCCACCCACTTTCATCACTTCAGTGCTAAGGAATAAAGGACAGGTCACAGACTGACCTTCTCTCAAGCATGGGCCTCGTGTGCATGTATACTGTATGGTAAGAACGTATCAATGGCGATGAGAAACTAGGATTTAAACCACGCGAGCATGGCCACTAGCAGACCAGACGAGAGGTACTTGTTAAGGAATGGTTGGGACAGAGATTCAACATTGCTAAAGAAGCACACAGTTCTTCAGGCAGACAAGGGCAATCGGACATGCCCCAACATGTAGTCGAACCCAGAGGGACAATGGCAAGCTGAACGGCGATTCACGCCATTGCAAGGGACAATGCGGCCAGTAATGGGGCCATCAACACCTGTTAATGGCGCACTCAAAGACAGTCACAGGGGCAGACAGGGACGATCGACTGGCAAGGGACCTTTTGTTTCCAACAACAGCTCATTTGGAGGCGTGGAGGCACACACTCAGCCGGAGTTTGCAGAGATGAGCAAAATAACTGCAGAAATTGCAGAAATGAACGCTGGGGGAAATCACTGGAAGCTGAAGTTCAGCAAGGTCATGTGGAGCACGTATACAGTTCATATACCAGGACGCCACCGATAATGATAAAAGTGCTCCTCAATGGCATCCAAGTATCAATGGAGCTAGACACGGGGGCCAGCCAGTCCCTGATGGGTATCAAACAGTTCAAAAAGTTGTGGGCGTCCAAGGCCCGGAGGCCAAAATTATCGCCGATTGACGCACAGCTACGGACATACACAAAGGAGATCATTCTGGTGCTAGGCAGCGCCACGGTAGTCGTGACCCACAAAAATTCAGAGAACAGGTTGCCACTCTGGGTTGTCCCGGGGGACAGTCCCGCACCACTGGGGAGGAGTTGGCTTGCTATCATGAACTGGACATGGGGCAATGTCAATGCAATTTCCTCTGTGGAGCGAGTATAATGTGCACAGATCCTGGACAAATTTGACTCATTATTTCAACCCGGCATTGGCACTTTCATGGGGGCCAAGGTAGTGATTCACATAAACCCGGACGCCAGGCCAGAATACCACAAGGCCAGAGCGGTGCCGCACGTGATGCGGGAAAAGATAGAAGGCGAATTGGACCGCCTGCTGAGGGAAGGCATCATCTCGCCAGTCGAATTCAGTGACTGGGCGAGCCCGATTGTGCCGGTGCTCAAGGCGGATGGGTTAGTCAGGATATGTGGTGATTACAAGGCCACCATCAATCGGGTGTCATTCCAAGACCAGTACCCACTACCGAGAGCGGAGGAGCTCTTTGTGACGCTATCCGGTGGCAAACTTTTTTCAAAATTGGACCTGACCTCAGCTTACATGACCCAGGAGCTGGCGAGTGAGTCGAAGAAGCTGACCACCATCACGACACACAAGGGGTTGTTTGAGTACAACAGATGTCCGTTCGGGATTCGCTCGGCTGCCGCGATCTTCCAATGAAATATGGAAAGCCTCCTCAAGTCAATTCCAGGGATGGTGGTTTTTCAGGACGACATCCTCATCACGGGATACGATACTGAAGAACACTTCCATAACCTAGAGGAGGTGCTACGCAGACTGGACCGGGTAGGGCTGCGACTGAAAAAGGCGAAGTGCGTCTTCCTAGCTCCAGAGGTAGAATTCCTGGGGATGGGGGCAGCAGCAGACGGGATCAGCCCTACTGCATCCAAGAAGGAAGCGATCCAGAGAGCACCCAGACCCCGTAACACGATGGAGCTGCGTTCGTTCCTGGGGCTCCTGAACTATTTTGCTAACTTTCTTCCCAAATTGAGCACGCTGTTAGAGCTGCTATACGTGCTCCTACCCAAAGGTCGCGAATGTGTCTGGGGGGACAGCCAGGATAGGGCTTTTAATAGAGCACGCAATTTGTTATGTTCCAACAATCTGTTAATGCTATATGACCCATGTAAGAAACTTGTGTTAACGTGCGATGTGTCGTCCTATGTTGTCGGGTGTGTGTTGCAGAATGTCAATGCCAAGGGTCAGTTACAGCCGGTAGCTTATGCCTCCAGAAGTCTGTCCCAGGCAGAAAGGGGCTAAGAGATGGTAGAAAGGAGGCACTCGCATGTGTATATGCAGTAAAGAAAATGCACCAGTACCTGTTTGGCAGGAAATTTGAGCTGGAGACAGATCACAAACCCCTAACGTCCCTTTTGGCCGACAACAAGGCCATAAATGCAAACGCATCGGCCCGCATACAGAGGTGGGCACTCACGTTAGCCGCCTATGACTATATAATTCGGCACAGACCGGGCACCGAAAACTGCGCCGATGCACTCAGCAGGCTCCCACTAGCCACCACTGAGGAGGCTACTGAGCAAGCTGCTGAGATGGTCATGGCTGTTGAAGCTTTTGGAAGTGAAGGCTCACCCGTGAAAGCCCATCAGATTAAAGTTTGGACTAATAGAGATCAACTATTGTCTCTAGTCAAGAAATGAGTCCTGAATGGGAACTGGGCAGCCACGTACAGGACATGCCCTGAGGAATTCAAACCATTTTACAGGCGCAGGGATGAACTCTCAATTCAGGCCGATTGCCTACTGTGGGGAAACCGCGTAGTTATGCCACAGATGGGCAGAGAGGTGTTCATCAGAGAACTCCACAATGAGCACCCAGGCATTGTCTCGATGAAGGCAATTGCCAGGTCACACGTTTGGTGGCCAGGGATAGACGCAGATCTGGAACTTTGTGTTCGCAGGTGCAACATGTGTGCCCAGCTGGGCAATGTGCTGAGGGAAGCCTCCCTTAGCCCCTGGCCATGGCCCGCCAAACCTTAGTCACGCATCCATGTGGACTACGCAGGTCCTTTCATGCGAAAAATGTTTTTGGTTGTAGTAGACGCCTACTCCAAATGGATCGAGTGTGACATTTTAAATTCAAGCACATCCTCTGCCACGGTAGGAAGTCTACGGGCAATGTTCGCCGCCCACGGTCTACCGGACATCTTGGTCAGCGACAATGGCTCGTGCTTCACAAGCACTGAATTCCAGGACTTCATGGCAGGCAATGGAGTTAACCATGTCAGAACGGCACTGTTGAAGCCGGCCTCAAACGGCCAGGCAGAACGAGCAGTGCAGATAATCAAACAGAGGATGCTCAGAATCCAAGGGGGTTCCCTATAAAGCCGCTTATCATGCTTCCTGTTGGCCTACAGATCCCGACCACACTCGCTCACAGGGGTTCCACCCGCAGAGATGCTAATGAAAAGGACGCTCAAAACCCGGTTATCCCTTATACACCCCACCATGAAAGAAATTGTCGAGAGCAGGCGCCAGTCACAATATGACTACCATGACAGGAATGCGAGGGTGCGATGTATTGATGTAAATGACCCTGTTTTTGTCCTCAACTACGCTGCAGGGCCCAAATGGCTTGCAGGCACTGTGATTGCCAAAGAGGGAAATAGGATTCTTGTCGTTAAACTTACCAATGGACAAATCTGCCGCAAACACGTGGATCAAACAAAAAGGAGGTTCAGCAAACCCATAGAAAAAGCAGAGGAAGAACACGATATAGAGTTCACTCCACCACAGGTGACCGAACACCGGAACCAAGTGGAGGAGAGCCCAGTCACTGTGGGCAGTCTGGATAGGTCTGAGGCACCACAAACAGCAGACACTCAGGCCAGCGCCCAATAACCAGAGCCCCAACTCAGGCGCTCTACAAGAGAGCGTAAACCACCAGAGAGACTCAACCTGTGATCCCAATAAGACTTTGGGGGGGGGGGAGGTGATGTCATGTATTCAACCAGCATTGTAACCCATGTATAATCTGACCTAAGTTGTACACTGTAAGAACAATGACCACTAGGTGGTGAACTTGTGGGAGACACTCCTAACCTGGACCTTCAGGTATAAAAAGGGAAGCTCCACCCACTTTCATCACTTCAGTGCTAAGGAATAAAGGACAGGTCACAGACTGACCTTCTCTCAAGCATGGGCCTGTGTGCATTTATACTGTGTAGTCAGAACATATCAGCCAGTACCTCCGCGATTTCCTCCTTAACTTCCCTCAGCATCCTAGGGTGCATCCCATTTGGTCCTGGTGACTTATCAACTTTAAGCACTGACAGCCTTTCTAGTACCTCCTCCTAATCAAATTAATATTAATAATATTAATTGTAATTACTCGGGTAAGATCAACTTGAATCATATGAAGTACAGAAATATTTACATTTGGAGAACAGAATTCATGCTGTAAAATAAATGTTCCTAATTTTAGTTTGAAACTGACAGAATATCAGAACCCCGCCTAACTTTCTAACCAGCTATATACAATAGGTGATTCAGAGCTCACATCCCTGGATTCTCACTGCCAGGATACAGGATCACTTGCTTACTTTGACAAAGAATCCCAGTTGGAGGAAGGCAGAAGAAGTCCAGTGATGTGGAGGCTCAAGGATTCCTTGTCGGACCTGTAGAAACATTCCTGCTCCTCCTGGCCCACAATGAAACATTCTTGTTGGGTTTATAATAACTCCACAAGACTGTACACCTTCAGCTCAAACTGTTGTGACCTTGTTCTCTTTATTGTAACTCCAGAGTGAGGAGGCAGCATGGTAGTCTGCCTTTTATACCTGCTTGCCCAGAGTGTGCAGGTGACCCTTTGGTCTCTCACATATGCGCCGCCGGCGACAAGTCTTACACATTGGTAGTGTTTACATACATAACATCATTCCCCCCCAAAGTCTTATGTACAAGTTATTTACAAATTGAGATGATCCGGGGCTCTGCACTTCTGGGTTGATCACCTGAGTTGAAGTCCTGGCTTGGGTGAGTCGGTCAGATCATTGCCGCAAGGCCGCGCGGCTGGTCTGATTGGACTGTCGAGCATGGTGAGTTCATCCTCATGGTTGATCGCGAGGTCAATTGTGTTAGTGGGTCGCTGGGGGCCAGGTCCTTTCCAGTAGTTCCTCGTTATCTGTAGTTCGCAGTTTGGTCTAGTCCAAATGCTTTCTGCATTTGCCCATTATATGGTTTCACAACAAACACTCCATTTTCATCACAAACACTCCATTCCCCTCTTTGGCTAATACTGTGCCAGCAGCCCATCTGAGGCCATGAACATGGTCTACATCATTTATTCTGATGTCGCGTGGAGGAGCCGGAAGATCATGGTGCATTCTCTGCTGATAGCATACGGAAGGCCCGGTTCTGAGTGATTCAGCCTGGTGACTGCATAGCACCTGGGATAGCCGGGTCTGTGGGGAGTCTACTGTGACATGTGTGGTGCTCGGCTTTATGATTTGGGCTGCTCACTCTGGACTATTGTCGTTGACGCTAAGATCCGGCATGCCAAGGATGGCACATATGGCCTTGAGACTTTCAGTCGTGGCGGGAGGCCGCATGGTCCCCGTGGATCCTGGGCCATGGTATGGTGGCCCAGGATCACCAACTGTGTGTATCCTCCCTGCCTTTCTTTGCAACATTGCAGGGTTGCCCCATAGTGGCCAATCCTATGGGATGAGCATTACGTCGTTGCGACAGATAAGCTGCAACATCCCGTCTAGCGATTCGTTGTTAGCAGGTGATAACATGGGATCCTGGCTGGTCCAGGTCCTAGTCTGGAGAGCCGTTACGGTTGACCCCTCTCTTTCTAGCACTTCCATAACAACGAACAGGTATGTGGGCAGCGCCGTTTCCACCCCGGTGGTGGGCAAAGGTAGCCAACTGAGGACATCAGCGCTGTTCTCCGTGCCTGGCCCGTGGCAGATCATGTTACAGTGCAGACGGTGTTAGACCTATTCGAGACAAAGCATTGATAATGGTGCCTCTGCTCTCCAAAAACTGTGAGATTGGCAACTTGTCTAACTTGAGAAAATATTGGGACACTTTGGTATGTCTCTTTTGTCCCGTGAACGCAGGCTTTAGCTTTGGGTAACTTATTGGATACATATACAACCGGTTGCGGTTCGCCCGCTACTTTGGCTTGCTGTACAACACGCTGACCCCGTGTGATAACACATCACTTGCTACAAGTACTATGTTAGATACATATACGACCGGTTGGTGTTCGCCCGCTACTTTGGCTTGTTGTAAGGTACCCCCAACCCCATATGATAATACATCATTTGCCACGAATGGATGCTCACATGCGTTACACAGTGTAAACAACTTATTGGAACGTAGTGGGTTCCTGGCCTTCTCAGCGGCCACCCCTTTACCTCTGCCTCAAGCCCAGTCACCTTCCTTGCTGGGCAACACATGCCTCTCTTTCGTTGCGGTGACATCCCGTGGTCTGGACGCACTCTCATCCCGTGGTCTGGACGCACCCTCGTCCCGTGGTCTGGACGCACTCTCATCCCGTGGTCTGGACACACTCACGTCCCGTGGTCTGGACGCACTCACGTCCCGTGGTCTGGACGCACTCTCGTCCCGTGGTCTGGACGCACTCTCGTCCCGTGGTCTGGACGCACTCTCATCCCGTGGTCTGGACGCACTCTCGTCCCATGATCTGGACGCACTTTCGTTCTGTGGTCGGGACGCACTCTCATCCGTGTCTGTGATGCCGACTGCCGCGATCTTCCTCCCCAGGGATTTTGCCTCTAGCAATGGGAGGACGCATTCGGATCATTTTGGCTGGAGTCCCACTATGCTTGGTCGACCTGGAGCCTCTTCCATTGTCGCGAAGAGGTCGTCCGCTTTGGGTGGTGGGTACCGCCCCTGTACCGCTGCTCGGTTGATCTTTACCTCCTCGTGGTCGTGATGAGCGGCCTGTACCTTGGGGATCTGCAAATGGATCTCCACTTCAATGCCTGGTTCAACTGAGGGTGGGAGCTTGCTCAGCCTTTGAGCAAGGGAGATGTCGTTTGCCGGAGAAGATACACAGAAGTCTTCCCAGTTCCATCGAATCTTCCCCATCCACCTTCTACCGAGCAGCGTTGGCCCATCACCTGGAACAATCCACAGTGGTAAATCCTGCACCGCTCCCTCATGGGATACTCTTATGTCTGCACTATCCATAACTGGTATCAGTTCCTTGGTGTAGATGCGCAGCTTTGCCTGAATCGGGATCAGCTTGGGTCATTGTACTCTGTCGCCCCACAGCCTCTCGAATGCTTTCTGGCTCATAATTGATTGACTCGCTCCGTGTCCCATTCCATGGAGACTGGAGTGCCGTTAAGTTTAATCTTTAACATTATCGGAGGGCTTTTGGTGGTGAAGGTGTATATCCCATACACTTCCTCTTCATCCTCAGGTTGAGTTGCCTCTCCTGCTCGTTCAGCGTGGTCCACGCCGGATCGGTCTTCTTCTGCTGACTCTGCCATGTGGTGAGTCGCAGCACGTCTGCACATTCGCTGGAGGTGCCCCATTGTTCCACAACCCTTGCACACATAGTGCTTGAATGGACATTGATGGGCTCGATGATTACCCCCGCAGCGCCAACATTGTGCTCATGGATTCGCCACCATGCCCCACGTCGGGCTCTGAGTCATCCTAGGTCTGGCCTCCGTGGGCGTGTAGGCCCAGCAATGTACAGTTCTGCCTGCTGGTGTTATTTTATGCACAGTACATGCCGGTGAGTTCCGAGGCTGCAGTGATATCTATTTCGTGTTATCGTTTGTGGACATAAAGACCTGGGCTATCGTGATGGCCTTGGTCAGATCTAGGGATTCGGCAAACAGCAGTTTGCGAAGAATGACCTCGTGGCCGATTCCAAGCACGAAAAAGTCCTGCATCACTTCCCCCAAAAATCCAGCAAATATGCACGGTCCCGCAAGGCGTCTTAGGTCGGTGACATCGCTCGCCACATCCTGGCCCTCGGAGCGATGGTGCGTATAAAAGCGATACCTGGCCATCAAGATGCTCTCCGTCGGCTTGAGGTGTTCCCGAACCAGCGTGCACAGTTCTTCATATGTCTTCTCCATTGATTTCGCCAGTGCTAGCAGATTTTTGATGAGGCCATATATCATGGACACGCAAACGGTGACAAGAATCGCCCTGCGCTTGACCGTGGTTTCATCCTTTTCCAGCTCGTTGTATCACAAAGTACTGGTCAAGACGCTCAACGAAGGCTTCCAAATCATCACCCTCAAGAAATCTCTCAAGAATACCAACGGCAGCCATAACTGCGTGAAAGTTCATGATCTGTTACTCGTCGCCAATTGTTACATTTAGAAATACTCCACAAGACTGTAAATCTTAAGCTCAAACTTTTGTTACCTTGGTCTCTTTATTGTAACTCCAGAATGAGGAGGCAGCATGGTAGTTTGCCTTTTATACCTGCTTGCCCAGAGTGCGCAGGTGACCCTTGGGTCTCCCACAGGTGTGCCCCCTGGTGGCAAGTCTTACACATTGGTAGTGTTTACATACATATCAATTCTTGCTCCTCCTGGCCCACAATGAAACATTGCTGCTCCTCCTGGCCCACAATGAAACATTCCTGCTCCTCCTAGAAACATAGAAACATAGAAAATAGGTGCAGGAGTAGGCCATTCGGCCCTTCAAGCCTGCACCACCATTCAATAAGATAATTGTTGATCATTCAGCTCAGTACCCCTTTCCTGCTTTCTCTCCATTACCACTTGATCCCTTTAGCCATAAGGGCCATATCTAACACTCTCTTGAATATATCCAACGAACTGGCATCAACAACTCTCTGCAGCAGGGAATTCCACAGGTTAACAACTCTCTGAGTGAAGAAGTTTCTCCTCATCTCAGTCCTAAATGGCTTACCCATTATCCTTAGACTGTGTCCCCTGGTTCTGGACTTCCCCAACATTCTTCCTGCAGCTAACCTGTCCAGTCCCGTCAGAATTTTATATGTTTCTACGAGATTCCCTCTCATCCTTCTAAACTCCAGTGAATACAGGCTCAGTCGATCCAGCCTCTCCTCATATGTCAGTCCTGCCATCCCGGGAATCAGTCTCGTGAATCTTTGCTGCACTCCTGCAGTAGCAAGAATGTCCTTCCTCAGATTAGGAGACCAAAACTGAACACAATATTCAAGGTGTGGTTTCACCAAAGCCCTGTACACCTGCAGTAAGACCTCCCTGCTCCTATACTCAAATCCCCTAGCCATGAAGGCCAACATGCCATTAGCCTTCTTCACTGCCTGCTGTACCAACTTTCAATGACTGATGTACCATGATACCCAGGTCTCGTTGCACCTCCCCTTTTCCTAATCTGCCGCCATTCAGATAATATTCTGCCTTTGTATTTTTGCCACCAAAGTGGATAACCTCACATTAACCACATGATACTGCATCTGCCATGCATTTGCCCACTCACCTAACCTGCCCAAGTCACCCTGCAGCCTCTTAGCATCTTCCCCACAGCTCACACCGGCACCCAGCTTAGTATGATCTGCAAACTTGGAGATATTACACTCAATTCCTTCATCTAAATCATTGATGTATATTGTAAATAGCTGAAGTCCCAGCACTGAGCCCTGCGGCACCCCACTGGTCACTGCCTGCCATTCTGAAAAGGAGCCGTTTATCTCAACTTTCTGCTTCCTGTCTGCCAACCAATTCTCTATCCACGTCAGTACATTACCCCCAATACCATGTGTTTTAATTTTGCACACCAATCTCTTGTAGTGGGACCTTGTCAAAAGCCTTTTGAAAGTCCAAGTACACTACATCCACTGGTTCCTCCTTGGCAACTCTACTAGTTACATTCCCAAAAAATTCTAGAAGATTTGTCAAGTATGATTTCCCTTTCATAAATCCATGCTGACTTGGACCGATCGTGTCACTGCTTTCCAAATGCGCTGCTATTTCATCTTTAATAATTGATTCCAACATTTTCCCCACTACCGATATCAGGCTAACCGGTTTATAATTCCCCGTTTTCTCTCTCCCTCCTTTTTTTAAAAGCCCACAATGTAACATTTCTGCTCTTCCTGGCCCACAATGAAATAAAAATCACATTTTAAAATGAACCTTGTTGGGCCTCTTCTGGCCCTGGCACTTGAATCCCAGTAGCTTTGGCCGGACATGGAAGTCATCATTCCTCACCCACTCGGACCTCAGAATAGAATAACAAATAAGTCCCCGATGATATTATCTGCATATCAGCTGGGTTTCCTTGCTGGCTTCAATTTAAAATTTTAGTCGACCAGATAGGGGTGGGAAGGGAGTGGAGAAGTTCATCGCTCCATTTTAACCTGCTTTTCACCAGGAGTGGGGAGTTAAAATCGACCGCGAAGAGCGAGACAAATTGAAATAGGCAAAAGAGAGTGCAGGCCAGGTTATATGTCCCATTATACAAGCCACCTGCCAATTGAAAACCACTGCCATTGTTTAATAGTACCCCTCAGTATAAAACTAATGTAGTACTATTATTATCTGGTATAGTGCTCATTATACCACTCAGATTTGCCTATTATGATGGTAAGAATCAACTGTTTCTTGGCTCTTCTTGCATTCCTAGAGTTAATATCCGGAAACGCCCAGCCACCCACTTAAATCTCTCCTATATTTTTAATTTTTCCTGAGATATCTAGCCCATGACAATGTTCCACTGAGCATCCGTGTAGCGCTTCCCTCACTGCCTCAGTAGTGCCCCGGTGACTGCACCCAAAGGAAGTGGAGTGCGCGAGATTGCACTCCGCTTCCTTTGTGGGGCAGTAAGTCCAATTCAATGGGGGGGGGGGGGGACTTCTACGCTGGGTGCAGAAAGTCTCGACCCCAGATGGTTACCGCCCCCAATCGGGGTGCAGGACAATTTCGCCCCCGCTTTTTGTAGCTTTTACTATCTGTTTTGTCACCCTTTGCTGCATTTTTGTATGCTCTTTTTTAGTTTTATGCTGTCCTTTACCTCTTTATTCATCCATGGCTGTTTGTTTTTGGCAAGTAAAGCTCTTGCCCCTCAGGGGTTTGATCTGGTTCTGTATCACATTACATTCCTTTTTGAATATCTCCTACTGGGCTTCTGTTGTTTTACCCATTAACAGCTTTGCCCTGTTTACTGTGGACAATCTCTGCCTTATCCCATTGAAGTCAGCCATACCTAAATCTAGAATCTTAGTAGGCGTTTCAAATTTCTCCCTTTTAAATGCTATATTGAACTCGATCATGTTATGATCGCTATTGGATAAATGTTCATTCACTGTTCGGCTATTATATAAATCTGTCTCATTACTCACGACTAAATCTAAAAGAGCATGCCCCCTTGTTGCCTCTAGGACATATTGTTGTAGAAAACTATCCTGGACACACTTAAGAAATTTATTTCCTTTCTGGCAGGTGCTAATCTGCTTATCCCAATCTATATGAAAGTTAAAATCCAGCATTAAAGCCACTCTGCCTTTACTACATGCTTGTCTAATCTCTGCATTTATACAATCTAGCACTTCACAGCTGCTACTAAGGTGCCTATACACAACTCCAACTATAGTCTTAAATCCTTTCCTATTTCTTAATTCTACCCATAAAGTCTCCATTGCCTACTGTAAGGTTTACACATTTTCAAAAAAGGCACAGGGAGAGGCCATGAACTAAAAATAGTTCAAAGAAACTTTTTGGGACTGCCTGGGTGGGAAAAAGGGCACCAGCCTGGGGCAGGTGGTGATTCATCACTGATCAGTACAATCTCTGTGGTCAGGAGCTAGACCTGATTATACATCGGGACAAAAGGTTTGATACAATTGTGCAGAGAAGCCTCTAGATTGATTGGCCGGAGGGGGAAAAACAGTTCCCTAGGGAGACTAAAAGTCTACGAAAAACCAGGACAACAAAGGATCCCACAAGGCGTGCATTTTTGCATAACGGGGTACTAAAAATAAGGAGTTATCTTTTGCCTTGTCGACTCCGTGTGCAAATTGCGGCCAACCAAACCCATCACCGCAGCAGTCCAAGCAGGTCACCACAAACATCGAAACTGATCCAGATGCTTTAATGGAAAACCCAGCCAGCAGGAGATTTATTCATAAAATGGATATATATGTACGAGCTGAGAGCAGCTCAATGGAACGGAAAGAAGAAAACAACGGAACAAGAAGAATGGAGTAGACCAGAAGGGCAAGCAGGACGAGAAAGAGGGAACATCGGAGAGGAACAACCGGTCAAGGAACAAACAACCACGAGCCTACACTCGACAACAACAGCAACTTACTGGATGGGTGATTGTATGTCTTCAGTCAATTCTCTCAGAAGTCTTGTTCTGTCATTTTTAGTTGGTTTTTGCGTAATAAAACCAACAATTGGATTAAGCCTAAACTTTTGTATTACGTGGAGTTCTTTCCTGTAATTCCCGAGGTCTATGATTCAAAGGAGTGGAAAACGAACACCCTACACTACTTCATCAAAGAACTCGATCAATTTATTCAAACACGATTTG
Organism: Pristiophorus japonicus; assembly: GCF_044704955.1. Taxonomy (NCBI): domain Eukaryota; kingdom Metazoa; phylum Chordata; class Chondrichthyes; family Pristiophoridae; genus Pristiophorus; species Pristiophorus japonicus. The sequence goes on from NC_091990.1 coordinate 139,171,288, forward strand.
TCTTTAACAAATCCATGCTGACTTTAATTTATTAGCCCATGCTTTTCCAAATGCCAATTAATTTTGTAAATTAGAGGAAAAATTGTGTAGGTTTGTTTTTCCTTAGGTACAAAATAACAGCAACACACAAAAAATAATAGCATAACGAAGCAAAAAAGTGACAGCATAATTACCTGGGTTTGTTTGGTGTGCTATCTATTAATTGCTGCAGAAAACATTACTGTACACTGTTGAAAATATTCTTCAATGCAATATTGGAAATGCACTGTGGATCCAGGACTGATGACTGTTCTCATTAAGTATTGCTGAAACTACTCAGTAGCTTCAGTTATTACACAAAAGGTGCGGTATCAAAAAAGTGACCCTTGACACAGATGTGCTTAAAAATAAAACTTACAATATTGTATTTGGAAAAGGAAACATAACCTACTTCCCTTTCAGGATTGTTGGCTTTATATTTGATGTCTATTTCTAATGTATTTTTTATAATGAACTCCATTCTGCTTTATGCTGGAACTCAAGGAATAATTAAAATACTCCGTTGCACCTGGCTCTCTCTCTGCCCATTATTCCAGCATTTCTTAGCTCGTTTTGACCAACATAATTCACAATCCAATGTATATTTACAAGTGCACTATTGACAATTACTGGCAGAAAATGTTTATTTTCCATCATTTTCTTAAAATGCTTTAGAAATAAAACAAGGAGTATCTGTTTGATCTTATCCTTCTGATAACTAAGAGCTAATGTTATGAGAATTGTACGGTACAACTGCATGTCTAATGCACACAGTAGGTTAAATGTGGGAGGGTTACATGCCCTTATATTGAGTGGGGGTTTGATTATCACTCAGTATTCAGTCTCTGTCTAGTATTTCTTTTTGAAATGTGCATCTACTAGAGTGGTGATTGCTTACTGCTCCTTTGAGTGTTTTTTTGTGTAAGTCAGGCTCAGGGCACCAATAATTGTCATGTGCTGCTGCAAACTTCCTGATCGAGGATGAGAAGTGGTGTTAATGGCTGTTCTCAAGCTGCCTTTGGCCACTTAAGGAGAATGAATTACTCTTATTGCTACAAGTAGTGAGTGCTCCTGCAAATGCATTCAAAAACAAAAAGTTTATGATGTTGCTACACGCAATGGCCAAAACAAATCTTAATTATTATTCTTTCGGAAAACGTCCTTACTCCTTTAAATAACCGGTGCCTCGTCCTCAACTGAAACATACCATAGAAACCCAAAGACACTTCGAATTTTAAAAGAAACTTTCCTTTGCCAATACATTGTTGCTGTGTCAGACATCCCTCATTATCATTCTGCTGCTTTATTTCAAGTTTCAAACAACTGGGACTTGAAATTACACCGTGTGATAATACATACAGGCAATTAACACATTCATCTGAAATGTATTTCTCTGCTTTTCTAATAGAGTGATTAACCCCATGTAAGATAAATGAGTTAATGTTTTTGCTTAAGTAGCAAAGTGGAATTTCAAATGAACGCACTAAACGTTTTCATCTATTATTCCATAATGTAATTTAAAGCCCCTAATCACTAGTACTGCTAAATTAAAATATTTGAAAATGGATTTTATCGTCACTGACTGGAGAATAGCTGGAATGGATTTCTGGCTTTTTCATCAGGCAGGTAAAGCCTCATTCCTCCTGCCTCCAAAGAAAGAAAGACTTGCATTTATATAGTGCCTTTCATGACCACTGGACATCTCAAAGCGCTTTACAGCCAATGAAGTATGTTTGGAGTGTAGTCATTGTTGTAATGTGGGAAACACGGTAGCCAACTTGCGCACAGCAAACTCCCACAAACAGCAAAGTGATAATGATCAGATAATCTGTTTTTGTTATGTTGATTGAGGGATAAATATTGGCCAGGACACCGGGGATAACTGCCCTGCTCTTCTTCGAAATCGTGCCATGGGATCTTTTACATCCACCTGAGATAGAAGAAAGAACTTGCATTTATATAGTACCTTTCACAACTTTGGTGGTAAAAACAGAGAGACAGACTATTATCTGAATGGTGACAGATTAGGAAAAGGGAAGGTGCAACGAGACCTGGGTGTCATGGTACATCAGTCATTGAAGGTTGGCATGCAGGTACAGCAGGCGGTTAAGAAAGCAAATGGCATGTTGGCCTTCATAGCGAGGGGATTTGAATACAGGGGCAGGGAGGTGTTGCTACAGTTGTACAGGGCCTTGGTGAGGCCACACCTGGAGTATTGTGTACAGTTTTGGTCTCCTAACTTGAGGAAGGACATTCTTGCTATTGAGGGAGTGCAGCGAAGGTTCACCAGACTGATTCCCGGGATGGCGGGACTGACCTATCAAGAAAGATTGGATCAATTGGGATTGTATTCACTGGAGTTCAGAAGAATGAGAGGGGACCTCATAGAAACGTTTAAAATTCTGACGGGTTTAGACAGGTTAGATGCAGAAAGAATGTTCCCAATGTTGGGGAAGTCCAGAACCAGGGGTCACAGTCTGAGGATAAGGGGTAAGCCATTTAGGACCGAGATGAGGAGAAACTTCTTCACCCAGAGAGTGGTGAACCTGTGGAATTCTCTACCACAGAAAGTAGTTGAGGCCAATTCACTAAATATATTCAAAAGGGAGTTAGATGAAGTCCTTACTACTCGGGGGATCAAGGGTTATGGCGAGAAAGCAGGAAGGGGGTACTGAAGTTTCATGTTCAGCCATGAACTCATTGAATGGCGGTGCAGGCTGGAAGGGCTGAATGGCCTGCTCCTGCACCTATTTTCTATGTTTCTATGTTTCTATGTTTCAGGATGTCTCAAGGCACTTTACAGTCAATTAAGCATTTTTGAAGTGTAGTCACTGTTGTAATGTAGGAAATGTGGCAGCCAATTTATGCACAGTAAGGTTCTACGCACAACAATGGGATATTACATAGAATATACAGCACAGAAACAGACCATTTGGCCCAACTAACCTGTGCTGGTGTTTATACTCTACACAAGTCTCCTCATATTCTACATGCCTCATCTCAGCCTTTCAGCGTATCATTCTATTCCCCTTTCTCTGAAGTACTCAGCAAGTTTTCTTTTGAAAGCATCTAAGCTATTCGCCTCAACTATTTCCTTGGTAGCGATTTCCACATTCTAACCACTCTCAGTCAAGAAATGTCTCCTAATTTCTCTATTGGATTTATTAGTAACTATCTTGTATTTATGGTCTCTAGTTTTTGATTCTGCATAAGTGGAAACATTCTCACCAAATCCATCCTGTCCAACGCATTCATCATTTTAAAGACCTCTAAGGCTAAAGAAAAAAGCCTCAACCTGTTCAATCTTTCCCAATAGCTATAATCTCTCAATGCTGGACCATCCTTGTGAATCTCTTTTGCACTTTATCCAGTACTTCTATGTCCTTTTTATAATATGGAGACCAGGAGCCTGGAATTCAGTACCGCTGGAAAGCTGGTGTTCCCCCCATCTTTTTGGTACCATTAACGCCAACATGTGGGCCATTCCATATTCAGCTCCAAAAGTGAAAAAATGGATTCCAGCGCTAATGAACCCTTCCAAAGTGGATTTTTCAGCAGTGTGGTTGTCTTAATTTGAGTGTTATGACCACAAAGAAATTCAGCATATAGGTAAGGGTTTCTAATGAGCCAGCTGCAAAAGGCCAGGGTTTGCAACAAGGCCCTGAGGGAGGAAGGAGTTTGGCAGGAGATTAGCAGGAGATTGGAAGGATGGCTGGTGTAAGAGGTGCAAGGAGAGCCAAAGCTTCACTGATATGGAGCTGTAGACACTGATGGACGGTGTGGAGGACAGAAGAAGAATACTGTTTCCTGATGTCGGGAGTCCTGGCAGACCGCCAGTACATAATGCATGGAGGGAGATTGCAGGGGAGGTGTCAGGCACCTCCATATAGGTAAGGACACACCCTCCCAGGAGGGTGCTGGCCAGTCTACACCCGGCCCTTCCAGGGTGGTGATGGGTCGCCACCTCCTAGCTCTGGGGCAACGGGGATCTTCCTCCTGCGCCTCCTCCTCAGGTAGTACTGCTGACTCGACCTCCAGCGGCTGTCCCCTCATGATGGCCAGGTTGTGCAGCATGCAACAGACCACGACGAGGAGATTACTGCAAGGTGCCACCAGAGCGGTCCAGGCACTGTAAGCTCTGCTTAAGGATGCCTATGCACTGCTCAATGATGCACCTGGTGGCACAATGAGCGCCATTGTATTCATGCTCTTGCACTGTCCTGGGGTTCCGCAGTGGAGTGACCAACCAAGTGGACAGGGGATATCCCTTGACCCCAAACAGCCAACCGCAATCCTGATTCAGGCTGGCACAGAATGAATGAATCATGGCTGCTGCCTCCCTTGCCCGCTGCCTGTCTGCACGGTGCTGATGGCGTTGCTTCTCCTGCATGCCGCCCTGCTTCTGAGCAGGTGTATCAGGTGTCACCCTCCCAACACTCCTCCCATCCTCGGTAAATCCTGCCAAACAGGTCTCTGCAGCCCACAGGCCTCCACTAAAGAGTCAGACTGAAAGTTGTACAAAAGTATGTGAAAACCTCTGATCAGCACTCAGCAGGTTTAATGGAGCCACAACAATTAATAAAACTATTTCAAAAGCAAAATACTGTGGATGATGGAATATGACATAAAAACACTAATAATTAATAAAACTACATGAAAAGTTAAATACTGCAGATGATGGAATCTGAAATAAAAACACTAATCTATAATAAAACTATTTCCTTACCAAATGGATCCGATTGCGGCAAATATCCAGCAATGTTGTGTTCCTGCACCGACTGGAAAACCCTGCGGAGGCACTATCGAGGAAAATCCTACCTTTTCATTGCTGAATTTCGTTGTCGTTGCCGCTTTTCAGCGGTTCGCACACTGCTGAGATCATCGCTGGAAACCATCCTTTGCTGTGGGTTCACGCCGCCATTTCCGGTGGAAGTGCTCACCGCTCAAATCGCCCTCCAGCTGGATATGGCTCGGGGAGAGAAAAATACCCGACTGCGGCGGCCAATCTATTTTTTTGATCAGCCGCTCAAACCCTATGGTAGCCGTCCCTTCGGAGACAGTGAATTTTGGTCCCCTGGACTGTGCTGATCTCAAAGTGCAGCCTGACCAGGGTCCTACACAAGGTTAACATAACTTAACTTCACTACTTTGTAATATTTATCTCATGATATTGAAAATTAATCTGATTTCGTGATGTTGTTTGAGGGATAAATATTAGCCAGGACACTGGGGGTATCTCCCCTATTCTTATACAAAATAGTGTCAAGGGATCTTTTACATGCACCTGAGAGGGCAGATGCAGCCTCAGTATAATGTGTAATTTGAAATATGGCACTTCTGACAGTGCAGCGTTCCCTCAGTACTGCACAGGAGTTCAGCCTAGATTATGTGCTGAAGTCTCTGGAGTTGGTCTTGAACCACAACCTTCTGACTCAGGAGAACTACCATTGAGCCATAGCTGACACCTTAAAGGCAGGTTTAAGCAGTAGAGGAGTAAAGTCAATGGGGGCAATTTTCCTGGGGGATCAGCGGGCACAATTGGTGGCAGGTTGGGTAGGAGAAAAAAACATTTCATCAGCGGGTCGGGACCCTGCTGTCAACCGATTGCCACATGCCTATCCCAAATGTCGGGTCTGTCAGTGCTGAACAGATCCAACACGCAGTGGCGGGTAAGGCAATTCAGGTCATTATGATCTTGTTAACAGCCCATTAAGGTGCATTTTGAGCTCACCTTTACATTTTACAAGGTTGTCCATGGGGTCTATGCTGCTCGGCGATCATGCCAGGTAAGCAGGTCGGGAGTTATATGACCATGAAATCATATCTTTACTTGACAGCTGCAAATATGCTGTAAAAGCTTCCATCTCACAGCTGTTCATATTCCAAGCTCAGACTGCATTTGGAAGATAAATTGTGCTTTATGCAGGTTGCAAGTTTTTGGAGTAAACTCTGTATCCAGTTTCATTTCATTGGAACAACCTCTTTGACAGATCGATTCTGTCATCTCAAGTTCACCTGCCATCTATTACATCAGCATTGATGCCCTTGAAACTATCTTACCTTGGTCCTCAGAATCCCACCACGATCATCCCCAAAAGCAGCAGCATCAGACACACCAGCAACACCAACAACAACACCACCCCTCTCCGCAATCAACAGGACACAGGGCATCAGAACCCAACCGCATTGCTGCCCGGTATACCAGGTTGATGCTGTATACCCTGGCTGCTACACTTAGGGCCCAAGTTTCCACATGATTTGCGCCTGATTTTTAGGAGCAACTGGTGGAGAACGGACTATCTTAGAAATCGCAATTCTCCACATTTTTTTTTCTGCAGTTCTAGTCAGGTAGAACAGTTCCACTTTGGAACAGAATTTTTTCTTCAAAAGGGGGCATGTTCACAGTGAAAACATACTCCAAACTAACTTAGAATGGAGCAAGTGAAGATTTTTGTAGAACTGAAAAAACCTGATCGACACATTAAAAAATCAGGCGCAGGTTACAAATTAGGCATCCAGAACGAGGTGGGTGAGGGGTGGGGGGGAAGGGAAGTCATTAAATTCTATAATAAATCCTTATTTATACTTATACAAATATTATACAAATAAATCCAACCTGAATAAACATTTATAAGCAAAGAAAAGATTAAATAAACCATCTTCCGACCTGTGTGAAAGTGCTTCAGGCAGGCCTTTCGGGACCGAAGGCTGAACGGGCCGGCCCGAGACTTCGGGCAGGGCCCGTCCCCAGCATCAGATTTACAGGTAGGTGGCATTGGTCGGGTCGGGTCGGTTCGGTTCGGTTCGGTTCGGGGGGGAGGGAGGGAGAGAGAGGGGGGGAGGGAGGGAGGGAGAGAGAGGGGGGAGGGAGGGAGAGAGAGGGGGGGAGGGAGAGGAGAGGGAGGGGGAGGTCAGGTTGGGGAAGGGGAGAGGTCAGGTCGGGGAGGGGGAGAGGTCAGGTCGGATCCAGTCCAGGGGTGGGGGCGGGGGCGGGGGGGGGGAGCGGGAGTCGGGTCGGGTCCAGTCGGGGGGGGGGGGCGGAGCGGGAGCGGGAGTCGGGTCGGGTCCAGTGGTGGGGCGGGTCGGAGGGCGGGAGCGTGGGTTGGGTCTGGTCCAGTCGCGGGGGTGGGGGGGGGGTGCGGGAGTGCGGGAGCAGGAGTGCGGGTCGGGTCCAGTCAGGGCGGAGCGGGAGTCAGGTCGGGTCGGGTCCGGTCCGGGGGTAGGGGGGGGAGCGGGAAACGGGTCAGGTCCGGAGGCGGGGGGAGTGGGAGTTGGGTCGGGGGGCGGGAGCGGGAGTCGGCTCGGGTCCGGGGGGGCGGGGAGCGGGTGTCGGGTCCGGTCCGGAGGCAGGGGGGTGGGAGCGGGTGTCGGGTCTGGTCGGGGGTGGGGGGGGAAGCAGGAGCTGGCCGTGGGAGGAGCCTTATTCACGCAGCCCCAGTGAGGCCATTCGGCCAGGGCTAGGGGCTGCGTGCGGGGCCCCTCCCACACAGTTTCGGTCGCCTGGAGCTACTGCACTTGCGTGTCCACTGTAGCACGCATGTGCAGAGGTCCCGGCACTGTTTTCAGCGCAGGGACCTGGCTCCGCCCCCCCACAGCTCGTGCTGCTCTGCGCCGAGGGCCAGAGGACCTGCAGGGAGATGGAGAAAACGGAGTATTTTTTTAGGCGCACTTTGTGACGCGAAAAACGGGCGTCCAGGTCGGGACTGCACCGTTCTAGGCGCGTGTGGAAACTTGGGCCCAATACACCGGGTTGGTACCTCCCCACACCAACATCATAAAGCATCCCTGCAATGCCCAAGCCATTCCTTTCACACTCATCACCATTGTGGAGGGTATTGTTATGTCTCACCATTCACTGAAACTTACAAAGCCACTTCCAAAGGTGCACATAAATCTGCCCAAGAAAGCAATTTTTTTCAAAATAAATGTTTCCATCTTTGATGCAACATTAACAGAAACTTTACATGAACATTGCATAAAACACCCAAGTGCCTACCCATTGGCCCAAAATTAGTGATCTCACCACCAAGTGCCGCCCACTGCCACCAACATTCCACTGCAAGATCCACCCAGTGCCACTTTCAAGATGGGCTGGAGCGGGCGGGAGGGAAGAACAGCTGGGAATTGCCCACTGACGTCAGCAGACAGCCGAGCGGCGCAACTGAGCTCCCGCCCGCCGAGGTCCCATATTAATGCGGACAGAAGTCAGCGGGAGTCGGCGCCAGAACGGGGGCGGACCACTGGCTGGAGACTGATCTGTCCCCGATGGTAAATCTGAAGATCCTGAAAAAAAAGATTAGTGAACATTTTTTTTTACCACAGCGACTTACCTGGATGGGGCCCCCTGAAGGTCTTCTGATAGTTTTCCTGCTGATTTTTATTTTCAGCTGTTCGACCCTCCGTGGGCCCTACTCCATCGTCAGCAGCACTTAGTCAGCAAGTGCCTTTGCCACTGAGAATGGGAGCTCCCGCCGGCTGCCGCCCAGATTGGCAGCGTAAGTCCTTCATTTGCCGCCTTCCGACCTTCGAGGGACCTTGTTGATGAATATCCTGCCCAAAGATCCGTCAGGTACTTCGGCGGCCATCGGCGGTCCTTTGGGTGGCACTTGGGCGGGTGGGGGCCTTCACCAATTCAGGCCCCTTGTGTGTTGTTAGTTGATAAGATTGGACTAGGATGAGGATGAATGTGAGTGGTGGCTACTGAGATAGGGAAGTGATAATGTAGATCAAGAGGGATGGGTGGAAGTGCAAGATAAGCTGGTGTGATTATGGATGTGCAGGAGTAGGGTAGGGAAGTCAGAGTAATGGGGATGTCATGAGTGGCATGGCAGGATGAGGTTGAGTGTGGCTTTGCCGTAACATTTTGTGATCTACTGAGATCATTGAAAGGTTTGTTTCACTGCAGCCTGGTCCTCCTGATGACATCTTTGCTTCTGCCCTCCTGTGCAATGTGCAATGAAGCTGTGTTGATCTCCTGGGGAGGTCTCTTACACCCATCAGAAGAGGACCTCCCTGCATGCTGTGACTCCCTCCTTAAGCATATGGAGGGAGTTGTGGGAGAGCCTGGGTGCAGCCATGCACCTCTGTGCAGTACTTGTCAGTGTTTGCAGCACTTCAATGCTGTAGAACACTGACAGCACAACAGTCAAACTAAATTTGCGCCTGATCCCTTTAAGGAAACTGTCTGATGACGCATCACCAGGGGAGGTGCAATGAGACCTGGGTGTATTAGGAAAAGGGGAGGTGCAACGAGACTTGGGTGTCACGGTACATCAGTCATTGAAAGTTGGCATGCTGGTACAGCAGGCGGTGAAGAAGGCAAATGGCATGTTGGCCTTCATAGCTAAGGAATTTGAGTACAGGAGCAGGGAGGTCTTACTGCAGTTGTACAGGGCCTTGGTGAGGCCTCACCTGGAATATTGTGTTCAGTTTTGGACTCCTTATCTGAGGAAGGACGTTCTTGCTATTGAGGGAGTGCAGCAAAGGTTGACCAGACTGATTCCCGGGATGGCTGGACTGACATATGAGGAGAGACTGGATCGACTGGGCCTGTATTCACTGGAGTTTAGAAGGATGAGAGGGGATCTCATTGAGACATATAAAATTCTGATGGGACTGGACAGGTTAGATGCAGGAAGAATGTTCCCGATGTTGGGGAAGTCCAGAACCAGGGTACACAGTCTAAGGATAAATGGTAAGCTATTTAGGACTGAGATGAGGAGAAACTTCTTCACTCAGAGAGTTGTTAACCTGTGGAATTCCCTACCGCAGAGAGTTGTTGATGCCAGTTCATTGGATATATTCAAGAGGGAGTTAGATATAGCCCTAACGGCTAAAGGGATCAAGAGGTATGGAGAGAAAGCAGGAAAGGGGTACTGAGGTGAATGATCAGCCATAATCTTATTGAATGGCGGTGCAGGCTCGAAGGGCCGAATGGCCTACTCCTGTATCTATTTTCTATGTTTCTATGTTTCTATGACATCATCAAACCCGCCTCGTTCAATTGGCTGGCAAATGTGCAGGGCAGGCTTAACAAGCCCAATCAGGGCAAAATTATTTTGGACAGCGAGCTGGAGCCACCGGTTCTGATGGCTGCACTGGACCCACCATGGTAGGAGAAATCAAAGCCTCTGACTTATTTGGTGCAAACTCAGGACCTAAACTGATGTGTAAGAGTTCTAAGCGTAATTTGTTACATTCCATCATCCGCATGTGACCAGCATGCTCGGGAGCCATTTGTACCAATGAATGCTCAATTTCTAGGCCAAGTAAGTTGGGTATAAAATGTTCTGTTTTCTTTTCAATTAACTGCATCTGTTTTTCCAATGCTTTATTCATAACATTCCACCACACAGCGGTGAAATATTATTGAATGCAAACTAGGCTCCAATTCTAAATATAGTTCCACACGTTCCTGGAGGCATTTTGTTTGAATTGCACCTGTGACCAGGCACCATCATTTTTCTTTCATGACTTTGAAAGACCCATAACTCATAAGTGCTGAAGGCACAACAGTGATTACATATCGTGTGAAATCGCCAGATAATGAAAAAATTCACAAAACGTCATTATTTCTGCGTAAGGGGAAAATGGGAAAGCTTCTCCTCCCATGAGCGGGCCCCCTGATATAGAGGGTCGACGCTCGCCCCAACCCGCGTAACAGCCCCCGGAGTTAGCAGACAGAGACGAATGGCAAGGAATAACGATCTTTTATTACAAACGTCCGGGAACATCTCTTATCACAGCTGCTTGTGAGTGGAGATGCTCCCCGAACAGCACAATCATACAACTTTTATACATTTCGAAAACCCTTCCATTCCCTGGTAAGACCTCCCTAGATCTCTAATTGGACTACCTTATTAGTGCTACTTTGGATTGACAGGCCAAGACCCTCGTGACCACCTTAGGTCGTGACTAGAATGACTTCATTAGGTCAGAATTTGTTGATTCTCCTTGGTGCCCGTGAGTTCGCCTCGAGCCTCTTTGCAAGGTCTTATCAATGTCTGTTTAGGTTCTCACATCGTATCCTGTCGGAATATTATTGAATTGATAACTTCTGGAGCCTTGGTATAAGGCCGAAGAGAGGCCTTTTACCTCCTTATGGGTCGGTGCAGGAACCAGCACTTTAACCCTTGTCCCGCTGGTACCCCTAATGCCAAATTTCTATTACAATTCTCCCCTTTTGGCCCTTGGCTATATGCCAAGCTGGCCATATTTCCCGATAACTATCTCCCTGTAGGCAAGTTCCAAATAGGTCTGTTCACCTGGGTGGCCATCTCCCAAGCTTCGGGACCTCCTGAGACCTTTCCTGCAGAGTTAAAAAAAATCCTTCCTGTAGGACTGCTTAAATTTTCATCCCTTATGGCCTTAATCATAGTGCATGCCCTGACGTATCGTTTGGCCTGTTTAATTCGTGCACATGTTAAGCCCATCATGACCATCAGAACCAGGCTCTGTATTACTACAAGTACATGTGATATAATTCTTATCCATAGGTGGATCTGAAGATTAAGTCCAATGTTCCACAGCTTTGAGTACTCGAGCTGATCAGCCAGCATCGCGTTAGTGTCTCTCTGTAGGTTGTCTACTTCTTCCATCAGCTGGATATATTGTCATCTTTGATTCTGGATTCCTTGCACCAAACGTAATTGTTCCTCATTTAATTCCGGTGCCTTGCGGTTCCCATACCGCCTCCTTGTACCCCTCTCGGAGGGTATCAGTGACCGTTCTGTGGATGATTTCCGTTGTCTTGGGATGTATGTGGTATCCATTTATGTCTATTTTACCCATGGGTCTGAAACACAAGTTAGGGTTGGTGATGACACAGAGGGTGTCTCCTCCCCTGGTCTTCATCGTCGGGTTGGCTGCTCCTGTGCTCACGCACCAAATCTCCATTCCCTTGTGGAGCAGCGATTGTTTCGGAATGGTGTTCGAGAGGAGTGACACTCAGCATGCATCCATTTGTTTGGTGGAATGTGCAATCATTGTTCGTCATTCATGACGTACCTCGACATAAAATCACTTGATTATTTTTCTAGCAATCAGTTATGTCAATGCCTTTCGTACTAATTCAATTTTAATCACCCGTCTGGCAGGCTGACGGTAACGCAACCGAGTTTGGTTTCTTACTTCACCGATATTATCGATCTGGTATAAGGGGTCTCCCTTTGTTACATCATACTGTGGTATGGACAACATAAATCTGAGCATATTCACCCGCCCAGTAATACATCTGAAATTTGGCACCCATGCGTGACTATTCCTTCGTACCTCGCATTTGTCATTCATTTTTTTATCTCGAGTCCAATTGTTAAGTATGCTGTTCGGGATCCAATCTGGTATGTCCCCATTCTAGAGTTGCTCCAAGTTATGTTGTACTTCACTTAACCCAGGCCCCATACCTGGAGCAAACTATCTCAGCTTGTAAGCGTTTACTTATGTCGTTCCCCATTGCGTGGATCAAATTTATTGTCTTGGCAAGCTTCTGTAATGTATGGGCCACTTGTAACAGTTCCCCTTCCGCGCCATCTCCCAACTGCGCTTGTAGGGCTTGATTATCCAAGTCCCTCCCCAGTAAACCCCTCAAGACTATGCCATTAATTTGTTAGCCCGGTCATATATTGCATACAGGTCTATGGAATTCATCGTCGTAACCCCTGCCGCATAACCCATGCCTAGTGTTTCCATTATTCCCCTTTTTGTTCGACCTTGCCCTGTTCCCTTTCTGACATTAAATCTCAGGGTAGTAGATTCCGGGCCTTCGAGGATGTGTTATGTCAGGTTCTGGTAGTTTCATTCCCACAGAAACTAGGAAAAATGATATCCATCAGGTTTAGGTTAAGTAGTCGCTGACGCACCCCAAATGATATCCTTTCTTTCATTACTAGGCCCCCTTTAGCTCCAGTCTTTATGGACGGGCTTATGAGGGGACTTGCATGGTTGTGCTGGGAAGAGTTATTGTCCCCAGGGTGGTTGTTGGGGCAGTGGTAGGGCAGTGGTAGGGCTTCCCAGGGCCCTTTGGGTGTGTTTGGTGTCCCAGCCGGACATTTATTGTCATCTTTCCTCCACACTTCATCCGCCCCCCTTTTTAGGTTGTATTCCTTCTTGTTTGCACTGTGCATGATCAATACCGGCTTCTCCGTGTTGTTACCGCGTCACGCTTCGGGACATACACCTTATATTCCAGAGACCTCCCTTGGTCTTCATTTTATCCCATTGGCCAGTTTTCCTAAACATCCTGAGGTCCCACCCCCCTTTTTGCTCCGTTCTGTTCCCACCCTGCTGTTTCTCTTGCGGGGTGGATTTGGCTGCTTGTTTGCAGCTTCGTCCGCCCAGGCATGAGCTTCTAGAACTGAAATTCCATCCAGTTGGATTTCTGTGCCCTTCCCCTTTTGATCCTATGAACTTGCTCCTGTCCTCGGAATCTACTGGCGTCCATGGCATCGGCAGCCTGTTGCATTACAACCTTACTTAATACACTATACATAGCCATGCGTTAAAATAAGTTCTGTCCTTGCTCCAGTCCTTGGCTGCTGGGATGCATATTTCGGCAGTCAAATTAAACAAAGCTAGTTCATGTAGTTGTATTTTTCCTGCGTGTGCTATATCTCTTATAGTCCATCTGTATTATCCTGTGCCTGCGTGGGCCTCAAGGTTCCCAGTATCCTGAGTCTCCAGAGTCGAAGTAGCCGCTGCGGTCCCATCTCGGTGAGTGTTTTATCTGCAAATTTTAAACAGATAGCCTGGTCGTCACCAGATGTTAGGTTCTGGTCTACTCATCTTTTATCCATGCATGTCGAGATCACTCTGTGAAATCGGAGGTAAGGGTTAGGTTGGGTTTGTGGACTACATGTACCCACCGTGGGGTATATTGGCTCTATTGCCATAGGTGATAGTGCTATGGCTACGCACTGCACTATCCGTCTGGTCCCATTTAAAAAAAAATCTCTTCCAGCTTATTTATCTTAGCTTTTAACTCTTGAATTTGTTTTGTTTGAGTATCTTTCTTTTATTTGTATCAGGCGAGTATTATTACATAGGTTAGTTCTGTTTTTATTTTTATTCTGACTATCCCACCATTTCCACTATCTGTCAGGTGAGTCTTTTTTTATTCTATTTAGAAATCCAAATTAATAATGTCCAGTATAAAACAGCTGTCAATGGAAAGGGTTAACTCCTTTACAGGTTCGTAAGAAAGCCTGATGTCATTACGTGACTTCGCGTAATCATCCGAAAAATTATTTTTTAATCTTTGTGCCTTCAAAACTTGCTTAGAAATTAGGAATCCGTTAAAACAGCAGAAATCATTAGTAAAGCCATCATAATAAAAGTCTTCTCATCAGGAAAGACGCCATTTTAGATTAAACTCCAATTTTTCTTAACTTCTAATTCAAGTACTTGCCAAAGATTTTTTTTAATTGATTTAAAACGAGACCACACATTTTTAATAGCTATTTTGTTTACTGAAATCCAATTTTCACACACGCTGTATACATTCCAACATTTTTTTTTTCCCGGTCCTGTTCACTGGGCAAATCTTCTGTTTTATTTCTCTCTCAGCACAAAATCTAAACATCCGTGCCAGTTCCATTTTCTATAAGAATTTAAAAATTCAGTAAGATTCTCTAATTCCCAGTTTTTTCTTTATGTGCTGAGTTCGCATAGCTTAGATCTTTTCTCCTCATTATTTTCAAAACCCTCCTGCTTGTTTAGACTATTCGGGACTTTTCTTGATAAACAACGTCCATTTTGGAAATCTTTCAAACTGCAGTGAAACTTTCTCGTAATTTAAAATCATTATCAATGGAGGGTGTCTTTTACCTCTTCAGATTCTTTTTTTTCCAATTAAACCAATATCTTTTTCACAGCCGATATCAACTAGTATTTAGTAAGTTACGTCTTTTTCCATCACAAACACCCTTTTTTTTTCCAGCACCTAATTAGTGCGTTACGTCTTTTTTTTTCAGATCACCTTTCTTCAAATTAGGTTTTGTATTTTACATGGAGGGCTCGTGACTCTGTAAATTTGTTAATTTAAATCATCAGACAATCGAAGACACTTTTTCTGTCAAATTCGTTCAATTTGTTTTCTTTCAAAGTTGCGTTTTTATCTTTGTTCTTTTCTCCATAACTAGAACGGAGTCTAGCATGTAGGCTTTGAGGGCTGCTTTTTGTTATCTCAAATTCCAGTTTCAAGGTCGTTACAACGTCTTTTTCTAAACTGCTAAAGCTTGCTGTTTTAACATTTTTCAAAAGTCCCTTTTACACCTTCGCAGATAGCTCACCACTCGCCCAGGAGTTTGACCTGATCCGTGAAGGTATTTCTAGATTGTTTCCAAACCTTTTAGTTTTATTTCTCTTTTTTTCTTTAAGAGATCAGATTTAATTTAATAATTATTTTTAGTTTGAATCCATCTCAGTATTTTGCTGTGCCTTCTCTTAATATCTCAAAATCCCAATTCAAATTTTGTAATTTCAATCTTTATTTAAAACTCTTTTTTTTACTGAGCTAGAAGCTTTTGCGTCAAGGTTTTACACAAAGGAAAATGGGAGCATATTTCCCCAGCCCGCAGCCTCGAGAGACCCTCGCAGGCTTTTTTAAAAGGCATTCTTTATCTCAGACTAAATTTATGTCTTTCAACCCAATGTAATCAATGATTGCATGTTTTCTGTCAACAAGTGAGCGTGTCAAATAAAACATTTTTTAACCACCGGGACCATGTATTTTTTATCTTTTGCTCAACAAACCTATCCTTTGTGCATTTCCTAGCTCCGTAACTTATCATCCGAATAAATCCACACCTGCGTTTCTAACTTAAAATGTCTTAAAACTTCCCACATACAGGACAACACTACAAAGGGTTAAAAAAACTTTCACTCTGTTTGGAAAAGTGGGTGGAGCTGCACTATTTTTCCAAACAGGCTTTCAAAAACATGAAAAATTCATTCCGCAGTCAAAAAATCACATAAGGACTCTCACTCAACGACTGACATTCACAAAATTCTCTCTTCATTCAACAAAGCCTATTAATTGTTTGGCCGGCTCTATTTTTGGATCCATATGTCACTTAAGATAGTCACTATCAGCTTTTTTATGGCATTACGGAGTTATGCAAGTTACAATTGGTTTTATTCGCCTTTTTAATAGCCGTGTTACCCATCTTCTTCGGGGCTATCTTGGGCACTCCCTTTAATTTGTGTTAGGTATGCAGGACGTTATTTATATCTATATGTCTTCCCTTGGCGCCGTACACTCATACTGCCACGGCTTTGGGTCAATATATCCCGTCACTGCAGTGACGTCATCTCCATGTCCTCAATATCTATATGTCTTCCCTTGGCGCCGTACACTCGTACTGCCACGCTTTGGGTCAATATGTCTCGTCCCTGCACCGTGCGCTCGTACCGCTTCGGGTCAATAGACCTTCCTCTATATCTTCCCTTGCGTCGTACCCTGATCGCACTGCTGTGCTACCTCCACACGCGCGTTTTAGGATGCACCTTCTGACCCCCTTCAACCCTAGATCGTTCCTGTCCTCCGTCTCCGTCCCTCCTGGACCTGTTACAAATGGTTCTTTGTACAGATGTCCTTCCCTTGCGGTTTACAATGCCACAGCTCTAACTTGAAGGTGGTAAATTAAAACATACTCACCCCAACAGCTGGGTCATTGTTCCGTTCGGGAAGTCCGTAACCTGCTCGCAGCACCAAATGTAAGGGGAAAATGGGAAGGCTTCTCCTCCCACGAGCAGGCCCCCTGATATAGAGGGTCGACGCTCGCCCCAACCCGCGTAACAGCCTCCGGAGTTAGCAGACAGAGACGGATGGCAAGGTATAACGATCTTTTATTACAAACGTCCGGGAACACCTCTTATCACAGCTGCCTGTGAGTGGAGATGCTCCCCGAACAGCACAATCATACAACTTTTATACATTTCGAAAACCCCTCTGTTCCCTGGTAAGACCTCCCTAGATCTCTAATTGGACTACCTTATCAGTGCTAATTCTCTAATTGGACTACCTTATTAGTGCTACTTTGGATTGACAGGCCAAGACCCTCGTGACCACCTTAGGCCGTGACTAGAATGACTTCATTAGGTCAGAATTTGTTGATTCTCCTCGGTGCCCGTGAGTCTGCCTCGAGCCTCTTCGCAAGGTCTTATCAATGTCTGTTTAGGTTCTCACATCGTATCCTGTCGGAATATTATTGAATTGGTAACTTCTGGAGCCTTTGTACAAGGCCGAAGAGAGGCCTTTTACCTCCTTATAGGTCGGTGCAGGAACCAGCACTTTAACCCTTGTCCCACTGGTACCCCAATGCCAAATTTCTCTTCCATCTGAAACAATGTCATGATATTGTATGAGATTTTCAATGAGTATATGAGCCAAGCTTATTTTGTTTTTGTAAAATATTCTCGTAATTTTGCCTCTTCTCATAATTTTCTGCAACTCATCTTATTTTCCAACTGGGATGATGAACAGGCCATTTACGTCGAACATTCTCCCCTTATGTCAAAAATGTTAGAAAATGAGGGTTGGCTCACTTTCCAATTTTCTCTCCCTTTCTTTGGACATGAGAATTGATTCTGTTTACTGTATGTAACACGATTGTAAATGCAAGTGTAAAGAACGTGTTTACAATTTTGCTGCAAGTAGTAAAGAGAACAATTCTCCCCTCCCGCCCAGTCTATTCTTGACACTTGTAGGCGGTCCTGCTGAAATTTGGAATGACCGACAGGCTAACCTGACTCTCACCACATCATGCTGTATCACGCATGTACACCAGCCAGTGACATGTTGCAGCACATTAACCCAAACCTCATCAAAAAACAGATCTTGCCTGCTCTAGTTGAAGCTAACACATTTAGATTTGCTAAACTATTTCAGTGCTACCAACTGAAACATAAGTAGTAGGTTAAAACCCAACTGATTGACTTGAGCACTGAATCTAAGATGATACCTCAGTGCAGTACTGAGGCAGTGATGCATTGTCAAAAGTTCTGTCTTTTAGATAAGGTGCTAAATCAAGTCCCTGCTTGTCCAGATTGGCATACAAGATCCCGTGGCAATGTTTGAAGGAGCACAAAGAGTTCTCCTGGTGTTCTGCCCAACATTTCTCATTCAACCAATACCATGAAAAACAGATTATCTGTTCATTCATTATTTGCTTGGTCATTGCTGTGTACATATTTGACTGCTGTGTTGGCATATATAACAATAGTGACTGCATTTGAAACATTGGTTGTGAGATGCTTTAGAATATCCTTAGAAAACGATAAGGCCCTATATAAATGCAAGTTCTTACTTTGTTTGATTAACAAATTACAGAAAAGTCCCCGCTGATAACCATTTAAGTCTCGTTAATAAGAATATTCTAATTTTTAAGAATCCAGTGACCATTCATAGATAATTCCATAATAATGTACTACAGGCATTTTCTCTGATTCCCACTTTAGTTGGAGGAATTCCCAGTATTTGAAATTCAATAGATTGCAAGAGTGTCATCAAACCCAAAACAGTTTACTGGTATGGGAATTCTTGCTGCCCAAAGGTTAAAATATTTGTGAAAAATAGAAGAAAAGAAAAACAAGAATATATCTTGGAAGAAAGAAAAATTGCAAAGAACACAGTGTAGAACAAACCAGAATTAATTTTAACTCTACTGTACTCTCTCAACTGAACAAAAATATATTGCAGCAAAGGGTCTTAATGGTAAGCTCAAAGAAAACAATAGCTAGTTGTATTTAAAAAAATATGTAGTAAGAAACAAAATATTAGTATATCATTTAAGAATAAGTGTGTTAATCTGTTATGTCTCAAATAAAGCAATGTGACTGAGTAATGTAGACTTGAGTAAGTGTGACCTTGTCTCTTTATTCTGACTCCAGAGTGCGGGCACAGCATGGGAGGCCTGCTTATATGCGGTGCTCCCAAGGGATGCTGGGATCCCTTGGGACTCCAACAGATGCGCCTTCTGGTGGCGGTAGAATGCTGGTTACAAGGTGTTGCATACATAACATCAATCCCCTATAAAGTCAATAGTACACTTATTTACAGGGTAAGACGATCTGTGGCTCGCCACTCCCTAGTTGATTGTCTCGGTACAAACACAGGTTCAAGTGAGTTGGTTGGGCCTTCGCTGGGCTGCTGCGCAGCTGACCTTGCTGGGCTGCTGGCGATGATGAGTTCAGCTTCGTGGTCAACCGTGATGTCGGTTACCACTTGTATGTGTATCGGAGGGTCAAAGTTGGTGGTGTCTTCTTCAGGTTGCTTGTGGCTGTCTGTGAATCGCAGTTTGGTTTGGACCAAATGCTTTCTGCAAGTTAGTTCATTTGCAAGTTTGACCTCAAACACCTATTCCCTTCTTTGGCTATGACAGTGCCAACAAGCCATTTAGGGCCACGTCTATAGTTGAGCAAAATTACAAGGTCATTGACTTCAATAGCACGTGACAAATTTGCGCGATCATGGTATATGCTTTGTTGATGCCACCTGCCCTTGACATGATCATGGAGATCAGGGTGGACTAGAGAGAGCCTTGTTTTGAGTGCCCTTTTCATGAGCAGTTCGGAAGGGGGAACCCCGGTGAGCGAGTGGGGTCGTGTGCAGTAGCTGAGCAGGACTCGGGATAGGCGGGTCTGCAGGGAGCCGTCCGACACGTATTTCAAGCTTTGCTTGATGGTTTGGACTGCCCATTCTGCCCGGCTGTTAGATGCGGGCTTGAACGGGACAGATGTGATGTGCTTAATCCCATTGCGGGTCATGAATTCCTTAAATTCAGCGCTGGTGAAGCACAGCCCATTGTCGCTGACAAGGACGTCAGGCAGGCCGTGTGTGACAAACATGGGTCGTAGGCTTTCGATGGTGGCAATGGACATGCTTACAGACATTATTGCACACTCAATCCATTTTGAATAAGCATCCACAACAACCAAAAACATTTTGCCTTGAAACAGGCCAGCAAAGTCAACATGGATCCTAGACCACGGTTTGGAGGGCTATGACCACAACCTTAGCGGTGCCTCCCTGGGTGTATTGCTCAGTTGAGAGCAAGTGTTGCATTGGCGCACGCAAGACTCCAAATCTGAGTCGATGCCGGGCCACCAAACATGGGATCTGGCTATAGCTTTCATCATTACTATGCCTGAGTGGGTACTGCGTAGGTCGCGTATGAACATTTCCCTGCCTTTCTTAGGCAAAACCACGTAATTACCCGACAAAAGACAGTCAGCCTATATGGACATTTCGTTTTTGCGCCGCTGGAATGGCTTGGTCTCTTCATGCATCTCCGCTGGGATGCTGGACCAGCTCCCAAGGAGGACACAGTTTTTTTACAAGGGACAGTAAAGGATCCTAGCTGGTCTAGGTCCTGCTCTGGCGGGCCGTAACGGGTGACTTTTCGTTTTCAAATGCATCCATCACCAAGAGCAAGTCTGCAGGCTGTGCCATTTCTACCCCGGTAGAGCATCAGCACAGTTCTCTGTGCCTGGCCTGTGATGGATTACAGTTATATGGAGACAGCGTGAGCGCCCATCTTTGGATGTGAGCAGAGGCATTGGTGTTAATACCTTTGCTCTCTGAGAATAGCAATATGAGTGGTTTATGGTCAGTTTCTAACTCGAACTTAAACTCAAACATATACTGGGGCATTTTTTTCACCCTGTAAACGCATGCTACAGCTTTTTTTTCAATCATGCTGTAGGCCTTTTCGGCCTTGGACAAACTCCTGTATGCATAAGCTACCGGTTGCAATGTTCCCGATTCGTTTGCTTGTTGCAACACACACCCGACCCCGTACGAAGATGCATCGCAAGCTAGCACTAAATGTTTCCATGGGTCATACAGAACAAGCAGTTTGTTGGATCGTAACAGATTTCTGGCGTTCTCAAAAGCAGTCTCTTGTGATTTCCCGTACCCAGTCATCTCCCTTGCGTAGCAACACATATAGAGGTTCTAGAAAGATGCTTAACCTGAGTAGGAAATTACCAAAATAATTGAGCAGTCCCAGGAATGACCGCAGCTCCGTCACATTCTGTGGTCTCGGCACGTTCTTTTTTGGCCTCCATCTTGGCGTCGGTGGGTCTGATACCATCTATCGCGATACTTCTCCCTAAGAACTCGACCTCTGGCGCCAGGAAAGCACACTTCATGCATTTCAACCTGAGTCCCACATGATCTAGTCGACTTAGAACCTCTTCCAGGTCCTGCAAGTGTTCAATGGTGTCCCGATCTGTGATCACTATGTTGTCCTGGAAACCACAGTGCTCGGAATCGACTTTAGCAGACTTTCCATGTTCCTTTGAAAAATATCCGTGGCTGATTGAATCCCAAACGGGCATCTATTGTAGATGAACAGACCTTTGTGCGTGTTGATGCAGGTGAGGCCTTTCGAAGATTCCGCCAGCTCCAGCGTCATGTAGGCCAAGGTCAGGTCCAACTAGGTGAGCATCTTCCCTCCTGCCAGCGTCGCAAATAGGTCGTCTGCTTTGGGTAGTGGGTACTGGTCCTGCAGCGAAAAACGGTTAATCGTTACTTTATAGTCCCCACAAATTCTGACCGTGCCATCGCCCTTGAGAACCAGAACAATTGGACTGGTCCACTCATTGAACTCAACTGGCGTGATGATGCCCTCTCATTGCAGCCTGTCCACCTCAATCTCCACTTTCTCTCGCATCATGTATGGTGCCGCACATGCCTTGTGGTGGGTGAGTCATGTACCGGGAACAAAGTGGATCTGCACCTTCACCCCAGAGAAATTTCCGATGCCTGGCTCAAACAACGATGGGAACTTGCTCAAAACCTGGGCACATCAGGCATCATCGACAGACGAAAGCGCTCGGATGTCATCCCAGTTCCAGCGGATTTTTCCCTGTCAGCTTCTGCCGAACAGTGTGGGGCCACCTCCTGGTACAATCCATAGAGGTAGTTCATGCACCGCTCCATCATAGGAGACTTTTACTACTGCACTGCCAATTACAGGGATCAGCTCTTTAGTGTAAGTTCTCAGCATGGTATGAATAGGGCTAGCTTGAGCCTCTGTGCCTTGTTGCACCACAGCCTCTCGAAGGCCTTTTTGCTCATGATAGACTGACTCGCACCCGTGTCCAATTCCATGGATACTGGAATTCCATTCAGTTCAACTTTTACCATGATCGGTAGACATTTTGTGGTGAAGGTGTGTACCCCGTCCACTTTTACCTCCTTGGTTTGAGTCTCTAATTCAGTTTGATCCGCCATGGATCAGTGTTCCTCTGCAATGTGGTGGTTTGCAGGATTTGCAGCTCGTCTGCACATTCACTGGAGGTGTCCCATTGTTCCATAGCCTTTGCACGCATAATGTTTGAAGCTGCATTGATGGGCTCAATGATCACCTCTGCAGCGTCAACAAGTTATTAATTGCCTCACATTCACACTTGATGGCGGACTCTGAGTTATCTGAGGTCGTGAAGCTGCAGGCGTGTACGGTCTGCCATATGCACTCCTGCCTGAAAACAACGTTACTTTGTGTACAGTACTTGCCGATGCATCTTTATGCTGCAAACTTTTTTTGGTGTTATCGCTGGTGGACATAACTTACTGGGCTATTGTTGTGGCTTTGCTCAGGTTTGGTGTTTCAACAGTCAATAATTTGCAAAGGATAACTTCATGGCCAATGCCAAGCACAAAAAAATCTCTTCGCATTTGCTCCAGGAATCCACCGAATTCGCAATGTCCTGCAAGAAACCTTAATTTGGCGATGTAGCTCGCCACTTCCTGGCCTTCAGACCATTGACATGTATAAAATTGATACTTTACCATCAGAACGCTCTCCTTCGGATTTAGGTGCTCCCGGACCAGCATACACAGTACTTCATACGATTTGGTTGTTGGTTTCACCAGAGCAAGAAGATTCTTAATGAGGTTGTTTCCCCGCAGACGGTGAGGAGATTCGCCCTTTGTTTATCAGCGTTCTCATTCCTTTCCAGCTCATTAGCCATAAAGTATTGGTCGAGCCGCTCCACAAAGGCTTCCCAATCGTCACCTTCTGAGAATTTCTCCAGGATACCAATAGTTCTCTGCATTTTCGCTTGATGGTTCATTATCTATTACTCGTTGCCAGTTGTTATGACTCAAATAAAGCAATGTGACTGAGTACTATAGACTTGAGTAAGTGTGACCTTAGTCTCTTTATTCTGACTCCAGAGTGCCTGCACAGCATGTGAGGCCTGCTTATATGCAGTGTCCCAAGGGATGCACCCTCTGGTGGCGGTAGAATGCTGGTTACAAGGTGTTGCATACAAAACATAATCCAACTGCGAATCTGTTAAAAATTATTTAAGATGATGGAACTGGTTCTATAAGCACCCTCCAGGAAAACTCATTAGAAATAACAGGAAACAATAGAAGTAGTGAAAATGAAAACATGTTAATTCAGCAATTACCAAAATAATTACTTACATGTATTTTTTGCTTAATCATATACTGCAATCATTTTTTTTTTAGCTGATTTCCCTTACCACACACGAAATCAGCATCTGAAGACATTAATTAGCACTTTGTTTTAGATGTTGTTTAATATCAAATGAGAACATTTTCATTGTAGAATTAATAATACAAGCTGCAAGTACAATTTCTGTTCAACTTAGTGTAATAAACAGTTTTAGAATTCCTGATAATGATTAGCTCAATCATGAACACAGAAGAAACAAACAGTTCTTTTAAAAAAATGTGTCATTTGGAGAAACTATCTGTTTAAGAATATCAATGTTTTTACATTACTTTTATTTCTAACAAAAATGGAACAGTAATGTAGACAGAATTGGGTTAAACTGTGTTCTCAAAAATTGTAGACAAAATATTTGGGTCCATTGCGCCCTATATTTTGCTGCTATGGGTGCCGTTTGGGTTGTAAATGGTGACTGCGTTGTGCCGCACACTTCTGGTGCGTGCCACGGTCGATGCCATCTTGGTAAGGGCATTAGAATCGGCACTGGCAGCTTCCGCCAGAAATATGTCGAGTAGGCAGATTGTGATGTTAATCAGCATGCAACATGGATTTGACACCAGTGCTGTAATTTTTATCCTTAACACTGGAGCTAGTGCCCTGTGTTAAGCTCGCACAGCTGAACATGTGTTCAGCAGTAGCAAGGACCCCTTACCAGCAATATTTGAAGGGATTAGCAACCACTCTAAGGTTAATTACTGATTAAAGCAGTTTGTCCTGAATTTCCTAATGGATTTATTAGTAACTATCTTGTATTTACAGCCCATGGTTTTTGTCTCTCCATTAATGGAAACATCTTCTCTACGTGTACCCTATGGAACTCCTTCATAGTTTTAAAGACCTCTATCAGGTCTTCTCTCACTCTTCTTCTCCTTTCCATAGGAAAGACCGCCAGCCTATTCAGGTCTTTCCTGTTAGTTGTACCCTCTCTGTTCTGGTATCCTTCATGTAAATCTTTTTGCACATTCTCTATATCACATTGCTTCTATAACATTTTTGTAATATTCCTCAAATATTCTTTTCAGGTGAATATCCATGAGTTCTGGGTCTCATGAGAACATAAGAACATAAGAATTGGAGCAGGAGTAGGCCATTTGGCCCCTCGAGCCTACTCTGCCATTTAACAAGATCATGGCTAATCTGATCTTGGGTTTAGCTCCACTTCCCTGGTCGCTCCTCATAACCCTTCACTCTCTTATCGCTCAAAAATCTGCCTATCTCCACCTTAAATATATTCAATGACCCAGCCTCCACACTCTCTGGGGCAGAGAATTCCACAGATTTATGATCCTCAGAGAAGAAATTCCTCCTCATCTCATTTCTAAATGGGCGACGCCTTATTTTTAAACTATGTCTCCTAATTCTAGATTCCCCCATGAGGGAAAACATCCATCTGCATCCACCTTGCAGAGCCCCCTCAGTATCTTATATGTTTCAATAAGATCACCTCTCATTCTTCTAAACTCCAATGAGTATATACCCAACCTGCTCAACCTTTCTTCATAAGTCAACCCCTACATCTCAGGAATCAACCTAGTGAACCTTCTCTGAATTGCTTCCAATGCAAGTATATCTCCCCTTAAATAAGACTAAAACTGTACACAGTATTCCAGGTGTGGCCTGTATAACTGTAGCAAAAATCCCCTGCTTTTATACTCCATCCCCTTTGCAACAAAGGCCAACATTCTATTTGCTTTCCTGATTACTTGCTGTTCCTGCATGCTAACTGTTATGTCTCAAATAAGGCAATGTGATTGAGTAATGTAGACTTGAGTAAGTGTGACCTTAGTCTGTTTATTCTGACTCCAGAGTGCTGGCACAGCATGGGATGCTTGCTAATATGCAGTGCTCCCAAGGGATGCTGAGATCCCTTGGGACTCCAAAAGATGCGCCTTCCAGTGGTGGTAGAATGGTGGTTACAAGGTGTTGCATACATAACATAATTCCCTCACAAAGTCAATAGTACACTTATTTACAGGGTGAGACGATCTGGGGCTTTCCACTCCCTAGTCGATCGTCTCGCTACAAACACAGGTGCAGGTGTGTTGGTTGGGCCTTCGATGGGCTGTTGCACAGCTGGCCTTGCTGGGCTGTTGCCGATTATGAGTTCAGCTTCGTGGTCAACCGTGCTGTTCGTTGCCACTTGTGTGTGTATCGGAGGGTCGAAGTTGGTGGTGTCCTCTTCAGGTTGCTCACGGCTGACTGTGAATCGCAGTTTGGGTTGGTCCAAATGCTTTCTGCAAGTTAGTCCATTTGCAAGTTTGACCTCAAACACCCTACTCCCTTCGTTGGCTATGACAGTGCCAGCAAGCCATTTGGGACCATGTCCATAGTTGAGCACAAATACAGAGCCATTGACTTCAATATCACGTGACAAATTTGCGCGATCATGGTACATGCTTTGTTGATGCCGCCTGCACTCGACATGATCGTGGAGATCAGGATGGACAAGAGAGAGCCTTGTTTTGAGTGCCCTTTTCATAAGCAGTTCAGAAGGGGGAACCCCGGTGAGTGAGTGGGGTCTTGTGCGGTAGCTGAGCAGGACTCGAGACAGGCGGGGTCTGCAGGGAGCCTTCCGACATGCGTTTCAAGCTTTGCTTGATGGTTTGGACTGCCCGTTCTGCCTGGTCTGCGGTCTTGAACGGGGCAGATGTGATGTGCTTGATCCCATTGCAGGTCATGAATTCCTTGAATTCAGCGCTGGTGAAGCACGGCCCATTGTTGCTGACAAGGACATCAGGCAGGCTGTGCACAGCAAACATGGCTCATAGGCTTTCGATGGTGGAGGTGGACGTGCTTATAGACATTATTACACACTCAATCCACTTTGAATAAGCATCCACATCAACCAAAAACATTTGCCTAGAAACGGGCCAGCGAATTCGACGTGGATCCTAGACCACGGTTTGGAAGGCTATGACCACAAAATTAGCGGTGCCTCCCTGGGTGCATTGCTCAGTTGAGAGCAAGTGTTGCAGTCGCGCACGCAGGACTCCAAATCTGAGTCGATGCCGGGCCACCACACATGGGATCTGGCGATAGCTTTCATCATTACTATGCCTGGGTGGGTACTGTGTAGGTCGCGTATGAATGTTTCCCTGCCTTTTTTAGGCAAAACCACGCAATTACCTGACAAGAGTCAGTCCACCTGTATGGACATTTCGTCTTTGCGCTGCTGGAACAGCTTAATCTCTTCATGCATCTCCGCTGGGACGCTGGGCCAGCTCCCATGGAGGACACAGTTTTTTACAAGGGACAGTAAAGGATCCTGGCAGGCTGTATTTTCAAATGCATCCATCACCAAGAGCGAGATGGCAGGCCGTGCCACTTCCACCCCGGTGATGAGCAATGGTAACCGACTGTGAGCATCAGCACAGTTCTCTGTGCCTGGCTTATGTCGAATTACATAGTTATATGCAGACAGCGTGAACGCCCACCTTTGGATGCGAGCAGAGGCATTGGTATTAATAACTTTGCTCTCCGAGAATAGCCATATAGGCGGCTTATGGTCCGTTTCTAACTCCATCAGATACTGGTGCATTTTTTTCACCCGGAAATGCATGTCAGGGCTTCTTTTTCAATCATGCTGTAGGCCCTTTCGGCTTTGGACAAACTCCTGGACGCATAAGCGACTGGTTGCAATGTTCCCGATTCATTTGCTTGTTGTAACACACACCTGACCCCGTACGAAGACGCATCGCAAGCTAGCACTAAACATTTACATGGATCATACGGAACAAGCAGTTTGTTGGAACATAACAGATTTCTGGCTTTCTCAAAAGCAGTCTCTTGTGATTTCCCCCATACCCAGTCATCTCCCTTGCGAGAAACACATGTAGAGGCTCTAGCAAGGTGCTTAACCTGGGTAGGAAATTACCAAAATAATTGAGCAGTCCCAGGAACGACCGCAGCTCCGTCACGTTCTGTGGTCTCGGCGCGTTCTTGATCGTCTTGGCGTCGGTCAGTCTGATGCCATCTGCCGCGATTCTTTTCCCTAAGAACTTGACCTCTGGCGCCAGGAAAACACACTTCAAGCGTTTCAACCTGAGTCCCACCCGATCTAGCCAACTTAGAACCTCTTCCAGGTTCTGCAACTGTTCGATGGTGTTCCGACCTGTGATCAATATGTCATCCTGGAAAACCACGGTGCGCAGAACCGACTTAAGCAGACTTTCCATGTTTCTTTGAAAAATAGCCGCGGCCGATCAAATCCCAAACAGGCATCTATTGTAGATGAACAAACCTTTGTACGTGTTGATGCAAGTGAGGCCTTTCGAAGATTCCGCCAGCTCCTGCATCATGTAGGCCAAGGTTAGGTCCAACTTGGTGAACATTTTCCCTTCTGCCAGCGTCGCAAATAGGTCGTCTGCCTTGGGTAGCGGGCACTGGTCCTGCAGCGAAAAACAGTTAATCGTTACTTTATAGTCCCCACAAATTCTGACCATGCCATCGCCCTTGAGAACTGGAACAATCGGACTGGCCCACTCGTTTAACTCAACCAGCGTGATGATGCCCTCTCATTGCAGCCTGTCCAGCTCGATTTCCACCTTCTCTCGCATCATGTATGGCACTGCACATGCCTTGTGGTGGATGGGTCGTGTACCGGGAACCAAGTAGATCTGAACTTTCGACCCAGAGAAATTTCCAATACCTGGCTCAAACAACGACGGGAACTTGCTCAAAACCTGGGCACATGAGGCGTCGTCGATGGACGAAAGCGCTCCGATGTCGTCCCAATTCCAGCGGATTTTTCTCAGCCAGCTTCTGCCGAACAGTGTGGGGCCATCTCCTAGTACAATCCATAGAGGTAGTTCATGCACCGCTCCATCATAGGAGACTTTTACTGCTGCACTGCCAATTACAGGGATCAGCTCTTTAGTGTATGTTTTCAGCTTGGTATGAATAGGGCTCAGCTTGGGCCTTTGTGCCTTATGGCACCACAGCCTCTCGAGGGCCTTTTTGCTCATGACAGACTGACTTGCACCTGTGTCCAATTCCATGAATATTGGAATTACGTTCAGTTCAACTTTTAACATGATCAGTGGACATTTTGTGGTGAAGGTGTGTACCCCGTACACTTCTGCCTCCTCAGTTCGAGTCTCTAGTTCAGTTTGATCCGCCATAGATCGGTCTTCCTCTTCAACGTGGTGGTTTGCATGGTTTGCAGCTCATGTGCACATTCACTGGAGGTGTCCCATTGTTCCACAGCCTTTGCACGCATAGTGTTTGAAGCGGCATTGATGGGCTCGATGATCACCTCCGCAGCGCCAACAAGGTGTTAATTGCCTCGCATTCACACTTGATGGTGGACTCTGAGTCATCTGCGGTCGTGCAGCTGCAGGCTTTGTATGTTCTGCCATATGCATTCCTGCCTGAAAACAACGTTACTTTATGTACAGTACTTGCGGATGTATCTTTATGCTCCAAAATTTGTTTGGTGTTATCGCTGGTGGACATAAATGTCTGGGCTATCGTTATGGCGTTGCTCAGGTTCAGTGTTTCAACAGTCAATAGTTTGCGAAGGATAACCTCATGGCCAATGCCAAGCACAAAAAAGTCTCTTAGCATTTGCTCCAGGAATCCACCAAATTCGCAATGTCCTGCAAGGCGCCTTAGTTCGGCAACGTAGCTCGCTACTTTCTGGCCTTCAGACCATTGACATGTATAAAACCGTTACCTTGCCATCATAATGCTCTCCTTCGGATTTAGGTGCTCCTCGACCAGCATACACAGTTGTTTATACGATTTGGTTGTTGGTTTCATCGGAGCGAAAAGATTCTTCTTGAGGCCATAGGTTGTTGCCTTGCAGACGGTGAGGAGGATCGCCCTTCGTTTGGAGCGTTCTCATTCCCTTCCAGCTCATTGGCCATTTGGTCGAGTCGCTCCACAAAGGCTTCCCAATCATCACCTTCTGAGAATTTCTCCAGGATACCAACAGTTCTCTGCATTTTCCTGTGATGGTTCATTATCTATTACTCGTTGCCAGATGTCCTCGGGGTGACATTTGCTAATGCAGTTCTGGAGTGTTTAAACTAATATGGCAGGGGGATGGGAACCTATGCAGCGAGATAGGGCAAAATGATATGGAGTCAGAAACAGATGGTAGAAAGGTAAAAAGCAATAGTGGAAGGCCGAGTAAACAAAGGCAAGAAACAAAAAGGGCCACACTACATCATAATTCTAAAAGGACAAAGGGTGTTAAAAAAACAAGCCTGAAGGCTTTGTGTCTTAATGCAAGGAGTATCCGTAATAAGGTGGATGAATTAACTGTGCAAACAGATGTTAACAGATATGATGTGATTGGGATTACAGAGATGTGGCTCCAGGATGATCAGGGCTGGGAACTCAACATCCATGGGTATTCAACATTCAGGAAAGATAGAATAAAAGGGAAAGGAGGTGGGGTAGCATTGCTGATTAAAGAGGAGATTAATGCAATAGTTAGGAAGGACATTAGCTTGGATGATGTGGAATCCATTGGGTAGAGCTGCAGAACACCAAAGGGCAAAAAACATTAGTGGGAGTTGTGTACAGACCTCCAAACAGTAGTAGTGTTGTTGGGGAGGGCATCAAACAGGAAATTAGGGATGCATGCAAGAAAGGTGCAGCAGTTATCATGGGTGACTTTAATATGCATATAGATTGGGCTAACCAAACTGGAAGCAATACGGTGGAGGAGGATTTCCTGGAGTGCATAAGGTCACTGCAGAAGATAGAGGTATGCGGAGTCAGAGGAAATGTATTAGCATGGATAGAGAATTGGCTGGCAAACAGAAAGCAGAGAGTCGGGATAAATGGGTCCTTTTCGGGTTGGAAATCGGTGGTTAGTGGTGTGCCACAGGGATCGGTGCTGGGACCACAACTGTTTACAATATACATAGATGACCTGGAAGAGGGTACAGAGTGTAGTGTAACAAAATTTGCAGATGACACAAAGATTAGTGGGAAAGCGAGTTGTGTAGAGGATACAGAGATGCTGCAAAGAGATTTGGATAGGTTAAGCGAATGGGCTAAGGTTTGGCAGATGGAATACAATGTCGGAAAGTGTGAGGTCATCCACCTTGGGAAAAAAAACAGTAAAAGGGAATATTATTTGAATGGGGAGAAATTACAACATGCTGAGGTGCAGAGGGACCTGGGGGTCCTTGTGCATGAATCCCAAAAAGTTAGTTTGCAGGTGCAGCAGGTAATCAGGAAGGCGAACGGAATGTTGGCCTTCATTGTGAGAGGGATGGAGTACAAAAGTAGGGAGGTCCTGCTGCAACTGTATAGGGTATTGGTAAGGTCGCACCTGGAGTACTGCGTGCAGTTTTGGTCACCTTACTTAAGGAAGGATATACTCGCTTTGGAGGGGGTACAGAGACGATTCACTAGGCTGATTCCGGAGATGAGGGGGGTTACCTTATGATGATAGATTGAGTAGACTGGGTCTTTACTCATTGGAGTTCAGAAGGATGAGGGGTGATCTTATAGAAACATTTAAAATAATGAAAGGGATAGACAAGATAGAGGCGGAGAGGTTGTTTCCACTGGTCGGGGAGACTAGAACTAGGGGGCACAGCCTCAAAATACGGGGGAACCAATTTAAAACCGAGTTGAGAAGGAATTTCTTCTCCCAGAGGGTTGTGAATGTGTGGAATTCTCTGCCCAAGGAAGCAGTTGAGGCTAGCTCATTGAATGTATTCAAGTCACAGATAGATAGATTTTTAACCAATAAGGGAATTAAGGGTTACGGGGAGCGGGCGGGTAAGTGGAGCTGAGTCCTCGGCCAGATCAGTCATGATCTTATTGAATGGCGGAGCAGGCTCGAGGGGCTAGATGGCCTACTCCTGTTCCTAATTCTTATGTTATGTTCTTATGAATGGCGGTGCAGGCTCGAAGGGCCAAATGGCCTACTCCTGCACCTATTTTCTATGTTTCTATGTTTCTGTGTTATGTCTCAAATAAAGCAATGTGACTGAGTACTGTAGACTTGAGTAAGTGTGACCTTCGTCGCTTTATTCTGACTCGAGTGCTGGCACAGCATGGGAGGCCTGCTTATATGCAGTGTTCCCAAGGAATACAGGGATCCCTTGGGACTCCAACAGATGCATCCTCTGGTGGCGGTAGAATGTTGGTTATAAGGTTTTTATGTTTCATGTTCAAGCACCCCAGATCCCACTGTACGACAGCATTTTGTAATTTCTCTCCATTTAATAATTTACTTTTTTATTTTTCCTGCCAAAGTGGATAACCTTACACTTTCCCCCATTATACTCCATGTGACAAATGTTTGCCCACTCACTTCCCCACTGTCTGTATCCCTTTGCAGATTTGTTATGTCTAACTCACACCTTGCTTTCCCACCCACCTTTGTATCATCAGCAAACTTGGCTACATCACACTTGGTCCCTTCATCCAATTCATTACTATAGATTGTAAATGACTCCAAAGCTATTGCCAACCTTTGCCTCATTGTCCGCTGCAAAGGCGAAAAATCGTCACTCAGTTCCCATTGCTTTGGGTCCAATGTGTCCATGAATCACCCACGGCCACATCCTCACTAACACTATCTATTTCCAACCCCTTCCCAGTGAAAGTCACTGAGGTGCCTGGGAGAGAGGAAGAAAGTGTCACAGGTATAAAGTTGGTGGGGATTGGGGAAGAGGAAGATTGGCCAGGATGCAGATACTTGAATTGGTAGATATTTATTTTTCATCTTCCTTTTCCTCATGATCATTGTCGTAGGTGTCCAGGGAGTAAATAAACTCCCCAGTTTCTCTTCCTCTCATCATCATCATTATCACCAACTTCCTCCTCTTCTGCCTCTCCCCCCCATTGATGTGGTGGATCTACAGGAACAGAGGATAGAAGCTAAGAATGAGTCAATGTTACCCCTTCAGAGTTACAGAGAAATGGGGGTGGAAGATTCTATCTATGTGGTGCTTTAGAAGAATGCCAAGGCAACAGCATAGATCCTCAGTTACTAACTGGCCTCAGCAAGATGCCACCAACCTTGACATCTCCTATGCTACAAACTGAATGAGTGCCCTCAAGCTCCTCAGAGAATTAGGGTTTAAAGACAGTGATGCCCCCATCGATAGATAGCTTTTGGTGGGCATTGTGTGCCAATTTATGCTGCAAGAAAATAGAATAAGTGAAGGTAAGGCAAGCAATCGAGGAATGGATGCCAAGTGGATTATTTTACCAAATATTATTTCTTTCTAAATTACATTTCAGTGTCACGGAAAAAGGTCAAAATATGTTTGAATAACATGTTTAATTTTGGATTGATAGTCACTGTTAAAGTGTTGCAGTGAAATTGTCAGAAATACTGGTCACTTTGATGAAGATCAATTCTGTTGCCGTTGATTGAATCCACAATGTTATTTTCCATATCTCAAGGGCAATCAAGCAGAAACTCAAGACTATTACCTACCTTTGACCAGATTCTTTCCACGGCATTAACTTCCCTGGAGCACAGAAACCATTGTGTATTTGATTATCCTTATCTTTTTACTCTGGCAACTTTTAGTCCCAATCTTAAGCATGTACTTGTCCAACTCTTTTTGTTAAAGCATTAATCAGCAAAGTGTTTATTATTTCTGCAGGAATCTATTCTGCAGA
Organism: Pristiophorus japonicus; assembly: GCF_044704955.1. NCBI lineage: Eukaryota > Metazoa > Chordata > Chondrichthyes > Pristiophoridae > Pristiophorus > Pristiophorus japonicus. The sequence goes on from NC_091990.1 coordinate 139,204,392, forward strand.
CCCATCATCCATTCCAATCTCTAATCTTGCTTGAGGCGTGTTCATTTTCTACTCACATCTTCAATTTCTGCCTTCCACGTCAAAATTAAATTATTTGCTTGCAATGATATTATCCCTATTTTTCAGGGGAACATGTCTTCTCATAATCTTTTTCTCCAAAAAAAATGTGTTCTTTGAGTTTCTTTTGATATTTAAATGTCCTATTTGTGGATGAGATGTTACGATGAGGCCCTGTCCGTCCCCTCAGGTAGATGTAAATGATCCCACGGCACTATACTATGAATAGCAGGACAGTTCTCCGATGTCCTGGCCAATATTCATCTCTCAATCAGCATCCCTAAAACAGATTATCGGGTCATGTATCTCATTGCTGTTTGTGGAACTTTGCTGTGTGCAAATCGGCTGCCGTGTTTCCCAACATTACAACAATCACTGCACTACAAAAAGTACGTTGTTGGCTGTTAAGTACTTTGTGATATCCTGATATCATGAAAGACTCTAAATAAATACATGTCCTTACCTATTATATTTTTTATTGAATTAATTGATAATTTATTAATTTCAAAGAGAGGGCACCCAAAGTTGCAGAAATCACCAATGCATTGATCATTCAAACACTACCATTGCTCTAAAGAGATTCCCGAAAATATTGTGAAATTAAAACAGTGATCACAAGTACACCCCACATGCCTTAAAAGTACAAGTTCAATTTAATCAAACTGAGTAGCACAAACTGTGCATGAAATAGGAAATCCACAAATTACTTGGATGGTTAGAAGAAACGTGGAATCTGGTCACTACAGGGAAGAACCTTTCAGATCAAATATTTCAGCTTTGATGTTTTTGGGGTGGAAACTTAGCGCCCAGGAATAGTTTGCATCTCAGTAGGTAAGTTTGGGCAGCTGAGCTCTGAGTCGGGGGCACAGCACTAAGGGAGGCAATTTACAGCTCTCTGAGGGCATTAGGATAGGAAACTCCCGAGCTAAAGAGGTGGGCCAGGAGCACTCCTAGAGACACCTGGGGGAAAAAAACTTTAAAAATTACCACAAAAACATTCCCAAAACATTGCCTACTCCACCACAGGACAAATCACAAAAAAAATTTAAAGAATTAACAATCACACTTACCTTAGGAGTCCAGTACTTATCTCTCCGCTGTCAGTATCATTGGACCGCCTGATTTCCCAGGCCAAGAATCAAAGCTCATGCCGGTGTCATAACCATGCGTGTTGCACACCGGCGCAGCTCTTCCGGGCGATGCTGCTCAGCGCCGCCGCTAAACCAGATCCCAGGATCGCGGTGAGATGTTGGAGGCTGACCGCCCGGCCAACACACCTCACCACCGCCATTGCAGCCACTCCGAGGCAAAAAACGGAGTGGAGATGACCCAAAATTCCAGTCCCATGTCTGAAATCACAAAGCTTTATCTTCTTGCATTTATTGTAAGCTGAATTGTCCTTTTTGACATGTGCGCTATATCATTGTTATATAGTTCTTTATTGTTTTCGACCATGCAAGTATCACAATAATCGTTGGTTCATTTTATTTTAATACATACAAGCAAAATGATGTCCTTGTAGCCTACAATTTCACACAGCAGAAAAATCAGATATGAATAAAGGCATTGTGTATATTTTTTATAGTAAAATTGATGGCCCGGTAAACATTGAGGGACCTTGTTGTTCTCTTGGGTTTTACCTGCACTCAGACCCAAAGACAAACTGGAATTCATGGCCGGAAATTTGCCGGCGCTCAGAATGCGGTTTGGAGGCATGTCTGCTGTCAAAATCAAAAAGATTAACACTCTCCTGCTCTTTCCCCGTAGCCCTGCAAATTTTGCCTCATCAAATATTTATCCAATTCTCTTTTGAAAGTTATTACTGAGCTTGCTTCCACCATCCTTTCAGGCAGTGCATTCCAGATCATAACAACTCGTTTCTGTATGAAACGTTTTAATATTCCACGTCTACAATGGGATTTATTTAGTTTTAAAATTAAGTATTAAAAGAATCCTCTTACCAAACATAATTTGTTTCTAAGATACATCTCAGTGTCACACAGCAAGGTCAAAATATATTTGAATGACTTGTGTTTAATTTTGGATTGATTGTCGCTGGTATGTTGTCATGGTGAACTTGTCAGAAATACTGGTTAGTTTGATAAAGATTAATTCAGTAGCTGTTGATTGAGAACCACATTGAAAGGAACTATTCTTATTGCTTACAATTCCATGATTCATAACCAGACTAATTTTATATTAATTCCAAATCTCTTTCTCAAGTCACATTAAGTACACACAGAATACATTTGATAATATTTATTCTTTTATATAATATTTCTGCATCAAGCACAATATGAATAAGTGAATCGAATGTATTATTTATATTGGCTTTCAAACTTTTGGATTTGACAATTACGAAATTGTCAGAGACGTTAGCCAGTTTCATCAAGAGATGAGTTTGTACAATGTCTAGAGACTGGCTCATTACATTGGAAGGGATTACTTTTACTACTTACAATGCCATGACATATTCTCAGAATATAATTTCAAATTTTTACATCTGGCACATGGCCAACATATCCAATAATGAGGTAAATTGTCAAAGATGTCAATAGGACATAAAACATGCCGATTTGCTCAAAATTCACTAAAAAGCAGTGGATCAAAACAGTTTTGTGTACATTAATTAAAAGTAAACATCCTAGGCAAGAAATGCGAAAGAAACAAAAATCCATGGAAAAAAGGGTAAAAACATTTGTGCAGCAATTTTTTTCCCCAGGCACTTCACCTTATATCCTAAAAACATGGCCATTAAATTCTGATGGTTTCAGAAGGCGTAGAGTAGGCAGATTGTCTGCGGATGAGGGGCTGGCTTGCAATTTGCAGGCAGACCCCCGAATCTACTGGATTTCCACTGACATAACAGCTGTTACAAATCCCAGTCCACTAGGCGGGAGATGGTTGAGTATTCCGCTCTTGCCTCCCACATAGACACACAGTTTGGGGGGAGGCATGCCTGAGGGTATTTCAGGGCAATCCCATAAATTCTACCCTATATGCAATTGATATGATCAGCGAGATCTGCACCAGCTGCGAACAGACATAACTTCTTTCTAATAGACTAGAAAGGTTTTTCGACAAAGGTAATTAATCTCGGAGGTGGAAAAAACTGATCTCCAAATTCAGCATTGGAGTGGCATGGTAGTGCTCTGATTTTCCAGCCAGCAATCAGGATGGGTGCCTCTGCTGTGCTTCTTCATGCATGGACCAGTTCCCCAACTGTGTAAATAACCTCATCCCTGTGATGTGTGATGAGGTCTATGACATTGGGCACAGATAGGTGGGTATCCCACGCCACTTTAAGAATAATTGCATACGAAAATAACAGACAAGAAAAGACCCACTGGCCTATCTAGTCTGTCCCATACAGTCAATAATGCCTTCTTCTTTGGAAGAAAAAGCTACCAGAATTGTTTCTTCTCCCTCTACTGTTTGTATTTACACTGCAGCTCCTTCTAATAGCCATATGAAACTCCTCTACATTTCTGGGAATCCCGTTAGTAAATACTACTATTTGGTCTTGTATACAGATATACTCCTGCTTCTCAATCTCAACTCAAATAGACTTGGCTAGTGTGTTAGTTATTTTTGGTATAGAATAAATTGCCATATTACTGAGAAAGGCCTATTTCAAAAACCTGATGCCCCATTGGAAATTCCCTGAGGAAGTTTCTTTTTAGCTATTCTAAAATGCTTGAGAAACTCTGATTTTGGCAAAAACACATGATGGCCCAGATTTTTCGGTCGGAATAACGGTGAGTCTACCGGCACTCTCCGTTATTAAGAAGTAAATCAGTCAGCAACTTCCAGTGTCTGCACATCCGTAGTTAAACGTGGAAATCGGGAAGTTGCTGTCCGATTTCCCCTGCTCCTCCAAAAGCTTCGCTACACGAATATCTCGCCGAGAGATTCGGCATTCAAACACATGGAAGGGTGTGAAGTTGCGGTACTTTTCCACTACACACCCACTAAACATGCCAGAAAAAGTTAGGCTTGTCCATTCAAGTGCAAGTTATTTTTTTAACAGCGTGATAACTCTTAATTATTAGAAAACAATCTCTCTGGCAGTGAAAATTTACTTTTACAAATGTGAGCCCCATTCCTTCAGATTTTAATTATTGCTGGAGATTTTTTAACAATTAAAAAGTAAAATTCATTTCATTTTTTTTCTGTCTCTTTTATCTCTCTCTCTTAATCTGATCTTTTTTTCCCTCTCTTTATTTTTCTTCTGTACATGGTTTTACATTAAATTAAATATTTTAACTTAACACTTTCTGGTTTCCGCATGCCTCAGTAAGGATTCTTCAATCTAAGAACATAAGAACATAAGAAATAGGAGCAGGAGTAGGCCATACGGCCCCTCGAGCCTGCTACGCCATTCAATATGTTCATGGCTGAACCGATCATGGACTCAGGTCCACTTCTCTACCCGCTTCCCATAACACCTTATTCCCTTATCGGTTAAGAAACTGTCTATCTCTGTCTTAAATTTATTCAATGACCCAGCTTCCACAGCTCTCTGAGGCAGCGAATTCCACAGATTTACAACCCTCTGAGAGAAGAAATTCCTCCTCATCTCAGTTTTAAATGGGCGGCCCCTTATTCGAAGATTATGCCCTCTAGTTCTAGTCTCCCCTATCAGTGGAAATATCCTCTCTGCGTCCACCTTGTCGAGCCTCCTTATAATCTTATACGTTTTGATAAGATCATCTCTCATTCTACTGAATTTCAATGAGTAGAGGTCCAACCTACTCAACCTTTCCTCTTAAGTCAACCCCCTCATTTCGGAACCTTTTCTGAAATGCCTCCAAAGCAAGTTTATATTTTCTTAAATATGGAAACCAAAACTGTACACAGTATTCTAGGTGTGGCCTCACCAATACCCTATATAACTGTAGCAAGACTTCTCTGCTTTTATATTCCATCCCTTTTGCAATAAAGGCCAAGATTCCATTGGCCTTCCTGATCACTTGCTGTACCTGCATGCTAACCTTTTGTTTTTCATGCACCAAGACCCTCAGGTCCTGCTGCACTGCAGCACTTTGCAATTTTTCTCCATTTAAATAATAACTTGCTCTTCGATTCTTTTCTGCCAAAGTGCATAAGCTCACACTTTCCAACATTATACTCCATCTTCCAAATTTTTGCCCACTCACTTAGCCTGTCTGTGTCCTTTTGCAGGTCTGATTGATGAAGCCACAGGGTCCGAAATTCAGGTTCCAGATAAAGCCCATTACTGCCATTTTGCGGCGGCCATCTGGCGGAATCGAGTGGCCGCCGCGTTGCAGTCCATGGGCCGTCCTGACCCAAATTCAGCTCGGAGATTTTTTGGCCTCTCGCGACTTCCACCCCGCTGCTGCAGACCACCGCAAGCGTGACATCAAAGCACACACCGGCGCTCTCCTGCACCTCCAGCACACTCCACCCCGAATTTACTGTAAAACATCGCCGATCTGCCGTGCGGTGGCCCTGACAGCTTTTTCTGTCGGTGCACCTGGTTTCTTGTTTGTGAGCCATGGCAGCATGCCAGCGCTTCAAGTTGAGGGCACACTACAGCAGCTGCCATGTTTCTATTTTTGCCCGCTGACTTCCCGATAGGCCGGCCAATTATTGCCCCTCGTTCAGCCGGGTCGCCAACAGGCAGCCTGGCACCACCTCTTGAATCAAATTAATCTCCCTACCCCCTGCCTTTCCTCTCCACACCCGGGGACCCTTCAATCCCGTGGCTGAGATGGATAAAAAGCTTTTCTACGTACATCACGGCGAGTGGGTTAGATGGCGACGACGTAAAACCAGCTTGACACCGTGCAATACTTATCCACTGCCTTGGCACCAAAGGCCAACGCATTTTTGGCCAGATTGAAGACACAGAATCCTACAACAAAGCTGTAAGTGCCCTAGAGAAATATTTTGGGCCAAAGGAAAGTATTATCAAAAGGGGCAAGGGAATGGTGAACCAATCAAACAGTATATAATTTCATTAACTAAACTGGCCGCTACGTGTAACTTTGGAGCACTCACAAAGAAAATGATCATGGATCAAATTATTGAGAAAACAACGATCCCCCGCATTCGGGAACACTTGCTAATACAGGATGACAAATTGACATTGGATGAAGCAACTAATTTGATCCAAATCGAACCAGCTCTTTCTAATTCAAAAGCGATCAGATCCCCTGCTCCCGCTGTGCAGCAGACTGCAGCTACAGCCCATGTGCAATGCGTTCATCCAAATCAGAAATCACAGCAGAGATCCAGGGCTAGTAATAAGCCACTCATTATGGATCGCGGGCCTAACTCCCACTGCTTTAAATGTGGGTACAAATCACATGCAGCAAAAAGCCCTAACTGCCCTGCACGTGGGAAGAAATGCTCTGCATGTGGTAAAATGTACCATTTTGCTAGTGTCTGTCACTCATCGCAACATATTCGACATGTGGACAACCCCGATAGTGATGAACCCAGTATGGCATACACTGTTGCTGAAATTTCACACATCGGTTCAGGCAAATTTAAGGGCTGTGATGTAAACATTTACAGCATGCCCATCTGCCTCCTCATTGACCTCGGAGTCAACATCTCTATATTGAGCGAGGCTGTGTACAAAATCCACTTCACGCACTGTCAACTGCAGCCCGCAACTTCCACTCGACATGCGTACTCCAACTCCAAAATTGAGGTACTTGGGGTCATATGTGTCCCGATATACTGCAAGGACATAACATTGGAAAACTTTTCCTTTCATGTCACGAAGGGACGAAGCCTCATGGATGTTTTTGACAAGCTTGGGTTCAAAGTTTATGACCCACCAGTGTACACGGTGGACTTTGACAAGCAGTATCCCTCAATTTTCACAGGGTTGGAGTGAAAACAAAATTCTGCCATCGTCCCTGTGTTGACCCTTCCATCAAAACAGTGAAGCAGCGACTTCACCGTCTCCCATTCACGGTTTGCGACCAAGTATCTGCAGAATTAACATGACTCAAATCTTAGGGAATCATTGACAGCATCGACTCCTCACCCTGGATCTCGAACTTAATCATTGCTTGGTGTAAAAATGGGGAGATCCACCTATGCATCGACCTGAAAGAGGTCAACAAGGCCATCATCCCCGACAAGTACCCTCTTCCTACCATCGACGAACTGTCTTCAGAATTCCATGGCTCAATAGTTTTTTACGAAACTCGACATGCGCCACAGTTACCTGCAAATATCGTTAGCAGAGGACAGCAAATTGCTCACGGCATTCACGATGCATGATGGTCTGTATCAGTATCGACGCATGCCATACGAACTAGCTTCTGCACGAAGTGCATTTCAGAAGATTGTCACTACTATGCTAGCAGGCATAGAGGGAGCCCTCAATCTGCTTGACGATATCGTTATCCATGGATGGACAATGGAAGAACATGACCAGCGACTTCTCGCAGTTATGGCTATACTTGCTACACATAACATTACACTTAATACTGATAAATGTACATTCGCTGCTGGAGAAATAAACTTTCTGAGCGATAGAATCACAGCACAAGGTGTCAAGCCAACACTTGACAACATTGACGCAATCCAGCGAATGCAAGAGGCTTCCACACCGAAGAACTTTCAACATTCCTCGACACTTGCAATTCTATCTGAAGTTCGTCCTGCACTACACGCACATTGCCGAACCACTTCACAAGTTGTTGCGCTAGGACGTCCCTTGGGAATGGACAGATTCCTAGGCTCAGGCATTCACCACGTTTAAGGAGAAAATCATCTCCTATCCTCGCACATTTTGATCCGAATGCCACTACGTACGTCACCACGTATGCATCAGTCACCGCCATGGGTGCTGTGCTCTCTTAATGGATTGATGGCTGGAACACCCAATAGCCTTCTCCTCTTGCACGCTCACGTCTGCAGAACATAAATACTCTACAGGGAAACGCAAAGCACTTGCTTGCATCTACACATGTGAATGCTAGCATATCTACCTCTATGGCAGGAAATTTACCCTCCGTACCAAGCACTAACTATGCTACTCACTACAACTGGATCTTGGCACAGACCATTACGAATCAGCCGATGGCCAGATCGCCTTCATCAGTATAACTTTGATGTGCAGTACACTGCTGGCAGTCGCAACCGCATAGCTGACATGCTCAGATGCTCTGCTGTGTTGTGTTCATACTCTATTTGTTTGTTACACAAACTCTCACTAGATAGGCATTAGATCCCTGTGAGAGCTATTCACACACTGCTGTAAACATGCTGGTTCATGCTGGTTTTGCGATACCATTTTGGGAGTTCCTATAAAGGACACAGTTAGTTACATTACTCCTGTTTCAGATAGTCTGGATATTTATGTATATAACAGAGTGCATAAATTCAACTGCAGACATTGATGGATCCATAATCTGAGTTTAAGGGGTTGTGCTATCTTGTTTTGGCAGTCTAGGCAAGATTTAAAAAATATATATATGCAAGGTGACTTTAAACATTCATGAACATTTATCTGCAAAACATTTACTCTGCTGAAGTACTAAAACACTTTGTATGATTTACACGCTGTAGAAATCTGCCCAACTTAAGTGTGAATTTAAATAAAATGCACTACCTGGAAGTATGCCATAGAGCACAGAAATTGCCATCTAGGTGCAATCACTGCAGTCTTTACAATGGACATTTTATACCTTCTTCCATATTTACTGTTGATCCTGAGTATAATTATCCCTTAAGGGGGGATCTGTATGTGAGACTATCCACTCATCCAGAAGCATATTTATTTCATGAAAATGTACATTAGTCTTGGCTCTTAGCATTAGGGAGGCATAGAAAAAATGGTGAGTGATAATAGCATCTCAATTCAATCCTTGCAGCACTTTTTTTTTTGCAGGAGAATTTTATTAATACAGTTTTTTTGGAAGGTTGAAGGGTTATTCCTCATTATTAAGTTGTTGTTTTTTCTCCTTTTTACCTCTTCCCCCTGCCACTTATCATTTCGTAAAACATGTCTGACAGGCACCTACAGCTTCCAGTGCCCATCCATAACCATCTGTTAGGAGGTGCACAACAGCTGTAAAGATTGATAGAGCCTTTGATGTTCCCTCTCCCTTGTATGTTAAGACGCAGTAGTTCCAATTTCATCTGTTCAAGCTGAAATCAAGCGATGAACAATTAGCACTTGCTCAACCATTTATCTGACCGCACTGCATCAATTTCTGACCTGATTAACATTCCATGAGTGAGCTCCTGAAGAGAATCATGCCTCTCATTGGGAGCTTGCCAATTGATGGGTGAGGAATCATGTGTGTGTAAAGGAGCACAGATGTTTTAGATACTGTACAACCGTCATCGAGCAATCCTAAAATATGCCTGTTTCAAGTCATTCTAGCCGCAGAGCACATTGATTTTCTCACAGGGTTATTGAAAGTTTCTTGAAGCACCTGCGCCAGAGGAGGCAGGCTCTCGTTCAGATTGATGGACAGTACGTCACAAGATAACCAATATAGTGTTGGCAACAAACTGGAATGTCCAGTGCTTCATTTATTGTACCTGTCAGCAGAGCCAGAAGAAGTTTAATGACCTCTCCAAGTATAAAACCACACTATAACATTAGAATCATCGAATAATTCAGTGCAGAAGCAGTCCATTTAGCTCATCGTGCCTGTGCGGGTTCTTTGGTAGCGCTATCCGATTAGTCCCACTCCCCTGCTCTTTCCCTATAATCCTGCAAATGTTTTCCCTTCAAGTAGTTGTCCAATTTTATTTTGAAAGTTACGATTGAATCTGCTTTCATTATCCTTTCAGGCAGTGCATTCCAGATCACAACAAGTCACTTTGTAAAAAAATGTTTCCTCATGTCGCCTCTGGTTCTTCCTCGCTGCAATGCTCTGTCTCACGCTCAACAAGCTCCCTGCCAGAGTGGAACTAAACTATATGACCAGTGGGAACCTGTTCAACCTTTGTCGCCTCCAGGCTAGATCCAAGACCGTCCCATCCTCTGTCGTCGAACTACAGTATGCGGATGAGGCTTGCGTCTGCGCACATTCAGAGATTGAACTCCAAGCCATCGTCAACATCTTCACCGAGGTATACGAAAGCATGGGCCTTACACTAAACATTCATAAGGCAAAAGTCCTCCACCAACCTGACCCCGCCACACAACACTGCCCTCTAGTCATCAAGATCCACGGCGTGGCATTGGACAACGTGGACCATTTTCCATACCTCGGGAGCCTATTATCAGCAAGGGCAGACATCGATGACGAGGTTCAACACCGCCTCCAGTGTGCCAGTACAGCCTTTGTTGCCTGAGGAAGAGAGTGTTCTCAAATCTGGCACCAAGCTTATGATCTACAGGGCTGTAGTGATATCTGCCCTCCTATATGGCTCAGAGACATGGACCATATGCAGTAGACACCTCAAATCGCTGGAGAAATACCACCAACGATGTCTCCGCAAGATCCTGCAAATCCCATGGGAGGATAGATGCACCAACATCAGCGTCCTCGATCAGGCCAACGTCCCCAGCATCGAAATGCTGACCACACTCAACCAGCTCCGTTGGGTGGGCCACATTGTCCGCATGCCCTACATAAGACTCCCAAAGTAAGCGCTCTACTCGGAACTCCTACATGGCAAGTGAGCCCCAGGTGGGCAGAGGAAATGTTTCAAGGACACCCTCAAAGCCTCCTTGATAAAATGCAACATCCCCACCAAAACCTGGGAGTCCCGGGCCAAAGACCGCCCTTAGTGGAGGAAGAGCATCTGGGAGGGCGCTGAGCACCTCGAGTCTCGTCGCCGAGAGCATGCAGAAAACAAGTGCAGGCAGCGGAAGGAACGTGCGGCAAACCAGACTCCCCACCCACCCTTTCCTTCAACAACTGTATGTCCCACCTGTGACAGAGACTGTAATTCTCGTATTGAACTGTACAGTCAACTGAGAACTCACTTTTAGAGTGGAAGCAAGTCTTCCTTGATTTCGAGGGATTGCCTATGATGATGATATGATGAATGGTTTGTTTGGCAATCACCTTAAATCTATGACCTCTGGTTACCGACCCTTCTGCTACTGGAAACAATTCTTCCTTATTTACTCTATCAAAACCATTATGATTTTGAACAGCTCTATCAAATCTCCTCTTAACCTTTTCTGCTCTAACAAGAACAACCCCAGCTTCTCCATTTTCTCCATATAAGTGAAGTCCCTTATCCCCCATTCTAGTAAATTCCATGGGCTTGAATTTTGATAACGTCTATTATGTGGTACTTTGTCAAAGGCCTTTTGAAAGTCCATATACACAACATCAACTGCACTACCCTCATCCACCCACTCCGTTACTTCATCAAAAAATTCATTCAAGTTAGTCAAACATGTCAAACCCATGCTGACTGCCATTTACAATCCCATACTTTACAAAATGACAATTAACTTTGTCCTGGATTATTGTCGCTGTAGTTGCCAAATTTATCCCTCTCCTTTTTGTTAAATGGGGTTGTAACATTTGTAATCTTCTAATGCTCTGGCACCAACCCCATATCTAAGCAGGATTGGAAGATTGTGACCAGAGCCTCCACTATTTCCATCCTTACTTCCTGCAGGAACCAAGGATGCATCCCATCTGGACCAGGTGAGTTTGCTACATTGAGTATTGTCAATCCTTTAAGTAATTCCTCATTATCTATTTGTATCATTTCCAATATTGCTACTACCTCCTCCTGTACCACTACATTGGCAGCCTCCTCATGGAAATACTCATTTAACACCTTAGCCATGATCTCTGCCTCCACAAGAAGGCTGGAATGTTCAGGGGTGAGCCCCAACACCAGCAGCAACAAAAATACCACCTACTTTCTCTGCAATCACCTGATGCTGCACAGGACACAGGGCATCAGCACCCGACCACATTTCTGCCTGGGAAGCCAGGGATGGCCTCGTCATGGCCAGATTTTGTTAACTTTACGCTGTACACCCAAATGGCTGCCACATGATGCACCACCTCACACCAACACCATAAAGCATCCCTACAATGCCCAAGCCATTACTTTCACACTCACCACCATTGCGGGTGGGGTATCACTTCCAAAGGTACACACAAATCTGTCCAAGACCAGAATGTGTTTAAAATAAAGAATTTTGATGCTTGACACCACATTAACAGAAACTTTAGATAAACATTGAATAAAACTTCTCCTTCTTAAGCAGTCCCTCGGATTCGAGGATGACTTGCTTCCACACTAATATGCGTTGTCAGGTGACTGATGAGTCCAATGCAGGACCTACAGTCCATGTCACAGGTGGGGCAGACTGTGGTTGCAGAGACAGGGAGGTGGGGTGCTTGGGTTGTTGTGTGCTCCTTCTGCTGTTTGCGCTTGGATTCCGCGTGCTTCTGGCGAAGAGACTCAAGGTGTTTGGCGCCTTCCCGGATGCTTCTCCTCCACTTTAAGCGATCTTGGGCCAGGTATTCCCAGGCATCAATGGGATGTTGCACTTTTTCAAGAAGGCTTTGAGGGTGTCCTTGAAGCGTTTCCTCTGCCCACCTGGGGCTTGCTTGCCGTGTCAGAGCACTGAGTACAACGTTTGTTTTGGGTGTCTTGTATCGGGCATGCGGATGATGCGGCCCATCCATTAGACCTGATCAAGTGTGGTCAATGCTTCGATGCTGGTGATGTTGGTCTGAGCGAGAACACTGACATTGGTGCGCCTATCCTGCCAACAGATTTGCAGGATCTTGAGGAGGCAGCGTTGGTGGTACTTCTCCAGTGCTTTGAGGTGCCTGCTGTACATAGTCCATGTCTCTGAGCCACATAGGTGGGCGGGTATCACTACTGCTCTGTAGACCATGAGCTTGGTGCTGGGTTTGAGATCCTGGTCTTCAAACACTCTCTTCCTCAGGTGACCGAAGGCTGCACTGGCACACTGAAGGTGGAGTTGGACTTCGTCATCGATGTCTGCCCTTGTTGACAGTAGGCTCCCTAGGTATGGAAAATGATCCACATTGTCATGGAACTTGATCATCGGGGGGCAGTACTGTGTGGCAGGGGCAGGTTGGTAGAGAACCTTTGTCTTACGGATGTTTAGTGTCAGACCCATACTCTGGTACGCTTCAGTGAAGGTGTTGACGATGGTTTGGAGTTCGACCTCCATGTGTGTGCAAACGCACACTGTAATACAATGATAGAGGATGGGACGACTTTGCATCTGGACTGGAGGCGACAGAGGTTGAAAAGTTTCCCGTTTGTTCTTTAGATTAGCTCCACTCCAGCGGGGAGCTTATTGAGAGTGAGATGGAGCATTGCAGCAAGGAAGATCAAGAAGAGCGTTGGCACAATGACACAGAATTGCTTGACCCTGGTCCACATGTGTATTGGTTCTGTGATGGATCAGTTGGCCAGGATCACGGCTTTCATGTCATCGTGATGCAGGCAGAGGATGGTGATGAACTTTTGAGGGCAGCCGAATTTGAAGAGGACACTCCATAATCCCTCCCAGTTGACAGTCTCGAAGGCCTTTCTGAGATCAAAGAATGCCATATACAGAGGCTGGTACTGTTCACTGCATTTTTCTTGAATTTGACGTGCGATGAAGATCATGTCCATTAAGCCACTTAATGGGCAGAATCTGCATTGCGTCTTTGGGAGATACTCTTCAGCGAATGGGAGAAGGCGAATGAGGAGGATTCTTGCGATGACTTTCCCTGTGGCAGACAGCAATGAAACTCCTCTGTAATTGCCACAATTGGACTTCTCACCTTTCTTGAAGATGGTCATGATTACACCATCTCTGAGATTCCCTGGCATGCTCTCCTCCTTCCAAATAAGAGAGATCGGTTCATGGATTCGTGCCAATAGTGCTTCTCTGCCATGTTTTAGTGCTTCAGTGGGGATTCCATCTGCTCCTGAGGCCTTGTTGTTTTTCAGTTATCAGATGGCGTTTTCAACATTATGCTGGTCTGCAGTTGTGCTGAGGTGATGGTGGGTAGCAAGCTGCGGGATTTACAGGGTATTGGTGAGGCCGCACCTGGAGTACTGCGTGCAGTTTTGGTCACCTTACTTAAAGAAGGATATACTAGCTTTGGAGGGGGTACAGAGATGATTCACGAGGCTGATTCCGGAGATGAGGGGGTTACCTTATGATGATAGATTGAGTAGACTGGGACTTTACTCGTTGGAGTTCAGAAGGATGAGGGGTGATCTTATAGAAACATTTAAAATAATGAAAGGGATAGACAAGATAGAGGCAGAGAGGTTGTTTCCACTGGTCGGGGAGACTAGAACTAGGTGGCACAGCCTCAAAATACGGGGGAGCCAATTTAAAACCGAGTTGAGAAGGAATTTCTTCTCCCAGAGGGTTGTGAATCTGTGGAATTCTCTGCCCAAGGAAGCAGTTGAGGCTAGCTCATTGAATGTATTCAAATCACAGATAGATAGATTTTTAACCAATAAGGGAATTAAGGGTTATGGGGAGCAGGCGGGTAAGTGGAGCTGAGTCCACGGCCAGATCAGCCATGATCTTGTTGAATGGCAGAGCAGGCTCGAGGGGCTAGATGGCCTACTCCTGTTCCTAATTCTTATGTTCTTATGGTCTTATGACACGTGCGCCGAAGACAGAGCCTCAGTTAAGGAGAGCTTCAAAGTGCTCCTTCCAACGGGCACTGACTGCCTCTCTGTCCTTGATGAGTACCTCTCCGTTCTTGGCCCTCTGTGGGGTAGGACCTTGGGTGCTTGGGCCATAGGTGGTCTTGACTGTGCAAAAGAATCTATGCACATCGTGGTTGTCGGTTCGTTGCTGAATCCCCTGCGCTTTCTCCACCCACTATCTGTTCTTTAGGTCGTGAGTTTTTAGTTGGCCCTCGGCCTTCAGATGTCTAAAGAGCTGCTTCCTTGCTCTCGAGTTGAATTGCTGTTTCCAGTTCAAGAATGCCTTGCATTTGCGGCTTAGTAGCTCCTGGATCTCTTGGTTGTTCTCGTTGAACCAGTCTTGATGTTTCTTGGTCGAGTGACCAAGCGTCTCTTCACAGGTGCTAATTATGGAGGCCTTGAGGGCAAACCAGGCACTGTGGACACTCTGCGTCTCTGGGTCACTGGGATTCGTCAGGTTGTTTGTGAGGCGTTGGCTAAATAGGGCTTTCTTAGCAGGGTCTTTGAGTGTTCCAGCATTGATTTTCCTGCGGCAGCGTTTCTGTTGCCGACGATGCTTTGGGGCTACGTTGATGGAAATGACAGAGCAGATTAGCTGGTAGTCAGTCCAGCAGTCATCAGCTCCTGTCATGGCACGGTTGATGTGGATACCAGTGCTTGGAGCGAGGGTGTTGCCATGAGGCCTTGTACTTTTCTCTCAGACGGAACAAGGTGTTGGTTATGACAAGACCATGTTAATAAGAACATAAGAACATAAGAATTAGGAGCAGGAGTAGGCCATAAGGCCTCTCGAGCCTGCTCCGCCATTTAATAAGATCACGGCTGATCTGATCATGGACTTTGCTCCACTTACCCGCCCGTTCCCCATAACCCCTTATCCCCTTATCATTTAAGAAACTGTCTATTTCTGTCTTAAATTTATTCAATGTCCCTGCTTCCACAGCTCTCCGAGGCAGTGAATTTCACAGATTAACAACCCTCTGAGAGAAGAAATTTCTACTCATCTCTGTTTTAAATGGCTGGCCCCTTATTCGAAGATCCTGCCCTCTAGTTCTAGTCTCCCCTATCATTGGAAACATTCTCTCTGCATCCACCTTGTCAAGCCCCCTCATAAACTCATTCGTTTTGTTAAGATCACCTCTCATTCTTCTGAATTCCAATGAGTAGAGGCCCAACCTACTCAACCTTTCCTCATAAGTCAACCCCCTCATTCCCGGAATCAACCTACTGAACCTTCTCTGAACTGCCTCCAAAGCAAGTATATCCTTTCGTAAATATGGAAACCAAAACTGCACGCGGTATTCCAGGTGTGGCCTCACCATTACCTTATATAGCTGTAGCAAGACTTTTCTGCTTTTATACTCCATCCCCTTTGCAATAAAGGCCAAGATACCATTGGCCTTCCTGATCACTTGCTGTACCTGCATACTATCCTTTTGTGTTTCATGCATAAGTACCCCAGGCCCCACTGTACTGCAGCACTTTGCAATCTTTCTCCATTTAAATAATAACTTGCTCTTTGATTTTTTTTCTGCCAAAGTGCATGACCCCACATTTTCCAACATTGTACTCCATCTGCCAAATTTTTTCCCACTCACTTAGCCTGTCTATGTTCTTTTGCAGGTTTTTTGTGTCCTCCTCACACGATGCTTTTCCTCCCATCTTTGTATTGTCAGCAAACTTGGTTACGTTACACTCAGTTTCTTCTTCCAAGTCATTTGTATAGATTGTAAATAGTTGGGGTCCCAGAACCGATCCCTGTGGCACCCCACTAGTTACTGGTTGCCAACCAGAGAATGAACCATTTATCCCAATTCTCTGTTTTCTGTTAGTTAGCCAATCCTCTATCCATGCTAATATATTATCCCAACCCCGTGAACTTTTATCTTGTGCAGTAACCTTTTATGTGGCACCTTGTCAAATGCCTTCTGGAAGTCCAAATACACCACATCCACTGGTTCCCCTTTATCCACCCTAATCGTTACATCTTCAAAGAACTCCAGCAAATTTGTCAAACATGACTTCCCCTTCGTAAATCCATGCTGACTCTGCCTGAACAAATTTTGCTTTTCCAAATGTCTTGCTACTGCTTCTTTAATAATGGACTCCAACATTTTCCCAACCACAGGTGTTAGGCTAACTGGTCTATAGTTTTTTTTCTGCCTCCTTTTTTACATAGGGGCATAGAAACATAGAAACATAGAAAATAGGTGCAGGAGTAGGCCATTCAGCCCTTCTAGCCTGCACCGCCATTCAATGAGTTCATGGCTGAACATGAAACTTCAGTACCCCCTTCCTGCTTTCTCGCCATAACCCTTGATCCCCCGAGTAGTAAGGACTTCATCTAACTCCCTTTTGAATATATTTAGTGAATTGGCCTCAACTACTTTCTGTGGTAGAGAATTCCACAGGTTCACCACTCTCTGGGTGAAGAAGTTTCTCCTCATCTCGGTCCTAAATGGCTTACCCCTTATCCTCAGACTGTGACCCCTGGTTCTGGACTTCCCCAACATTGGGAACATTCTTCCTGCATCTAACCTGTCTAAACCCGTCAGAATTTTAAACGTTTCTATGAGGTCCCCTCTCATTCTTCTGAACTCCAGTGAATACAAGCCCAGTTGATCCAGTCTTTCTTGATAGGTCAGTCCCGCCATCCCGGGAATCAGTCTGGTGAATCTTCGCTGCACTCCCTCAATAGCAAGAATGTCCTTCCTCAAGTTAGGAGACCAAAACTGTACACAATACTCCAGGTGTGGCCTCACCAAGGCCCTGTACAACTGTAGCAACATCTCCCTGCCCCTGTATTCAAATCCCCTCGGTATGAAGGCCAACATGCCATTTGCTTTCTTAACCGCCTGCTGTACCTGCATGCTAACCTTCAATGACTGATGCACCTACATTCCCTGCCGTTACTTCTCTTAAGACCCTTAAGATCAGATAGAGGACGATAACACTATTCTAACAGTGGATAGTCAAGTGGCTATGCGGGGGCTGGGGGAGGGGGGGGCGTGGAACTTAACACAATCACAATCACTAAGGAGGTGGTATTCAGCAAGACAATTGGACTAAAGGCGGGTAAATCCCCTGGACCTGATGGCTGAGGGTCTTAAGAGAAATAGCGGCAGGAAGAGTGGATGCATTGGTTGTAATTTACCAAAATTCCCTGGATTCTGGGGAGGTCCCAGCAGATTGGGAAAACTGCAAAAAAGGAAGCAGACAAAAAGCAGGAATCTATAGACCAGTTAGCCTAACATCTGTGGTTGGGAAGATGTTGGAGTCCATTATTAAAGAAGCAATAGCAGGACATTTGGAAAAGCAAAATTAGGTCAGGCAGAGTCAGCCTGGATTTATGAAGCGGAAGTCATGTTTGACAAATTTGCTAGAATTCTTTGAGGGTTCTTTAATGAACAGGGTAGATAAAGAGGAACCAGCAGATGTTGTGTATTTGGACTTCCAGAAGGCAATTGACAAAGTGCCAGATAAAAGGTTACTGCACAAGATAAAAGTTCACGGGGTTGGGAGTAATATATTAGCATGGATAGAGGATTGGCTAACGAATAGAAAACAGAGAGTAGGGATAAATGGTTAATTCTCAGGTTGGCAATCAGTAACCAGTGGGGTGCCACAGGGATCAGTGCTGGGGCCCCAACTATTTACAATCTATATTAATGACTTGGAGGAAGGGACCGAGTGTAACATAGCCAAGTTTTCTGACGATACAAAGATGGGAGGAAAAGCAATGTGTGAGGAGGACACAAAAAATCTGCATAAGGACATAGACATGCTAAGTGAGTTTGTGAAAATTTGGCAGATGTAGTATAATGTTGGAAAGTGTGAGGTCATGCACTTTAGCAGAAAAAAATCAAAGAGCAAGTTATTATTTAAATGGAGAAAGATTACAAAGTGCTGCAGTACAGCGAAACCTGGAGGTACTTGTGCATGAAACACAAAAAGTTAGTATGCAGGTACAGCAAGTGATCAGGAAGGCCAATGTAATTTTGGCCTTTATTGCAAAGGGGATGGAGTATAAAAGCAGGGAAGTCTTGCTACAGTTGTACAGGGTATTGGTGAGGCCACACCTGGAATACTGCGTGCAGTTTTGGTTTCCATATTTACGAAAGAATATACAGGAACTCTTGAATATCAGGATATGGATTTAACGGAAAACCCCTGCCGTAATGGAATTTCAAATATTGCGTTGCCACTTCTCACCGGCTGGCAGCCCTGCACGTAACACTTCGACATATATCATATCCAGATCCTTCTGTTGAAAAATCGCTGACAATTGCACAGCGTGACACTCATCATGAGCAAGGACTCAGAAAATCTACCGTAAAAATCTAAAAACTGAATTCACAAGTTCACCCTCCTCTGCCCTTGCTTTGCTGGTGTGTGTGTGTGTGCGCGCTGCTGCAGCCGTTGTCTCTCACGGCTGCCGATGATGTTGGGAACAGGGGCAGTGCCGGCACCGGGTTCCAGGCACAGAACGCAACCCGGAGAGCACGCTCCAGAACCCCTCCTCCTCGAGGCCATCTGCAGCCACTCCCAGTGCAGCATTCGTCCCTCCGTGATTACAGTCCGGGGGAAGTACATGCATGCTCCATCCCTTTTCTTCTGCAGAAACAATTGTCGCGCATGAACCATTTGCCTCGCACGTTCTCACACTGAAACCACTCAGAACTCTTCTTGCAATTAGTTACTTCAGATGCAGCAACTATTAAGTAGGCGATCACTAACATACCTGTGGGAATTTTAATTTCCAATGAGTTGTTAAATATATATACAAATGTTAACTTTAAAATGTAAACTCGCCCTATCGGAAAATTTGTTTACCCGGAATTGCCAAATCCCCGAGCGATCCGGATAAACAAGAGTTTCCTGTACTTGCTTTGGAGGCAGTTCAGAGAAGGTTCACAAGGTTGATTGCGGAGATGAGGGTGTTGACTTATGAGGAAAGGTTGAGTAGGTTGGGCCTCTACTCATTGGAATTCAGAAGAATGAGAGGTGATCTTATCGAAACATATAAGATTATGAGAGGGCTTGACAAGGTGGATGCAGAGAGGATGTTTCCACTGATAGGGGAGACTAGAACTAGAGGACATAATCTTAGAATAAGGGGCCGCCCATTTAAAACTGAGATGAGGAGAAATTTCTTCTCTCAGAGGGTGTTACTCTGTGGAATTCGCTGCCTCAAAGAGCTGTAGAAGCTGGGACATTTAATAAATTTAAGACAGAAATAGATAGTTTCTTAAACGATAAGGGAATAAGGGGTTATGGGGAGCGGGCCGGGAAGTGGACCTGAGTCCATGATCGGATCAGCCATGATCGTATTAAATGGCGGAGCAGACTCGAGAGTCCATATGGCCTACTCCTGCTCCTATTTCTTATGTTCTTATGTTCTAACATGGATCGGTAGCAGTGGAGCGGTGGGGCAGGGGGGGGCGGGGGGCAGGGATTGGGGCACCGCTGGGAAACCTCATACGAGCAATTGGGCTATCAGCGGCCATTCCACGAAAAGTCGGTGGCCATTCCACTCTGCAGCATGGCCGCTGATTTGCGATGGCAACAGGCCTTAAAGAAAGTGGCAATTCCAGCCCCCAAGTGTTTTTCATAGTGAGTTTTGGGTCTGTAATGAGTTTTTCACTCTTGCAACAAGGTTGACATTAGCATTTCAAAAGGGAGACAACCACTCAGAATTGTAGTCATCAAGCTTATACAAGGCTCGTCAATTTACAAAACTGTCTTCACAGTACAGACTGTTAACCCTTTAACTGTCAGCTTACTTTAAGTTAAATGGGTTCTTCCTGAAGTTCTGACTACACTGGGGAGGTATCTTCCGCCCATTGGAAGGGAAGAGGACCTCCCTGCATGTTCTGACTCCCTCCATGAGCATATGGGGAAGTCATCGGAGAACCTGGCTGCAGCCCTCTGCCTCTGTGCAGTCATTGTCAGTGTTCACAGCACTCCTATGCTGTAGGGCATTGACAACATTATGTTTGTTTAAACTTCAAATGAAATGTGGCCATGGTCCCTTTAAAGATCCCAGCTGAAAGCGCGTCGTTATGACATCACCAAATCCGGTCCATCACTTTGGGCTGGGTAACACACTGGACATGCTTAATAGGCGCCATTAAGTTAAGTTCATTTTCATCAATGGGATGGATCCAGCAACAGGTTCACGACCTGCCACGGACACCGCTCACATCGGTCCTGCCCAGGTTGGCAAGATTTCGGCCAAGATCCCCTTTTTGCTCCCTAATTATCCCCACCCTTCCTTTAACAGCCCTTTTACTATTTATGGCGTAGAAATTCGATCAGTTAGCACCCCTAGAAAGGGTCATAAAAGGGACGCTAAAGGGGTCTGAGCCGCAAGCGCCGGCATTTGTTCCACTCGACACATTCAGTGTGCCAGTGCTGGCAGTGCTGACTGAGCATCGAGCCGGTGTGTAATGCCCCCGGTGTCGACAGCACAATGATTTTTGTTTTGCGCTGAGCCTATAGCACCCCATAGTGGGACTGCCTGGGAAGGACTAAGGGTTTAATTAAGAGGGGGAAAATAGAGTACGAGAGGAAGCTTGCCAGGAACATAAAAACTGACTGCAAAAGCTTCTATAGATATGTGAAGAGAAAAAGATTAGTGAAGGCAAACATAAGTCACTTGCAGCCGGATTCAGGTGAATTTATAATGGGGAACAAAGAAATAGCAGACCAATTGAACAAATACTTTGGTTCTGTCTTCACGAAGGAAGACACAAATAACCTTCCGGATGTACTAGGGGACAGTGGGTCGAGTGAGAAGGAAGAACTGAATGATATCCTTATTAGGCGGGAAATTGTGTTCGGAAAATTGATGGGATTGAAGGCCGATAAATCCCCGGGGCCTGATAGTCTGCATCCCAGAGAACTTAAGGAATTGGCCCTAGAAATAGTGGATGCATTGGTGATCATTTTCCAGCAGTCTATCGACTCTGGATCAGTTCATATGGACTGGAGGGTAGCTAATGTAACACCACTTTTTAAAAAAGGAGGGAGAGAGAAAACGGGTAATTATAGACCGGTTAGCCTGACATCAGTAGTGGGGAAAATGTCGGAATCAATCATTAAGGATGAAATTGCAGTGCATTTGGAAAGCAGTGACAGGATCGGTCCAATTTATGGATTTATGAAAGGGAAATAATGCTTGACGAATCTTCTGGAATTTTTTGAAGATGTAACTAGTAGAGTGTACAAGGGAGAACCAGTGGATGTGGTATATTTGGAATTTCAAAAGGCTTTTGACAAGGTCCCACACAAGAGATTGGTGTGCAAAATCAAAGCACATCGTATTGGGGTTAATGTACTGATGTGGATAGAGAACTGGTTGGCAGACAGGAAGCAGGGAGTCGGAATAAACGGGTTCTTTTCAGAATGGCAGGCAGTGACTAGTGGAGTGCCGTAGGGCTCAGTGCTGGGACCCCAGCTCTTTGCAGTATACATTAATGATTTGGATGAAGGAATAGAGTGTAATATCTCCAAGTTTGCAGATGACACTAAACTGGGTGGCGTGTGAGCCGTGAGGAGGACGCTAAGAGGCTGCAGGGTGACTTGGACAGGTTAGGTGAGTGTGCAAATGCATGGCAGATGCTGTATAACATGGATAAATTTGAGGTTATCCACTTTGGTGGCAAAAACACGAAGGTGGAATATTATCTGAATGGCGGCAGATTAAGAAAAGGGGAGGTGTAACGGAACCTTGGTGTCATGGTTCATCAGTCATTGAACGTTGGCATGCAGGTACAGCAGGCGGTGAAGAAGGCAAATGGTATTTTGGCCTTCATAGCTTGGGGATTTGAGTATAGGAGCAGGGAGGTCTTACTGCAGTTGTACAAGGCCTTGGTGAGACCTCACCTGGAATATTGTGTTCAGTTTTGGTCTCCTAATCCGAGGAGAAACGTTCTTGCTATTGAGGGCGTGCAGCGAAGGTTCACCAGACTGATTCCAGGAATGGCTGGACTGACATATGAAGAGAGACTGGATAAGCTCGGCCTTTATACGCTGGAGTTTCGAAGGATGAGAGGGGATCTCATAGAAACGTATAAGATTCTGACAGGACTAGGCAGGTTAGATGCGGGAAGAATGTTCCAGATGTTGGGAAAGTCCAGAACCAGGGGACACAATCTTAGGATAAGGGGTAGGCCATTTAGGACTGAGATGAGCAGAAACTTATTCACTCAGAGAGTTGTTAACCTGTGGAATTCCCTGCCACAGAGAGTTGTTGATGCCAGTTCATTAGATATATTCAAGAGGGAATTAGATATGGCCCTTATGGCTGAAGGGATCAAGGGGTATGGAGAGAAAGCAGGAAAGGGGTACTGAGGGAATGATCTGCCATGATTTTATTGAATGGTAGTACAAGCTCGAAGGGCTGGATGGCCTACTCCTGCACCTATTTTCTATGTTTCTATGTTTCTATGAAAGCTGGTGGTCCGAGCTGTTCCAGCGGCGATGAGGGAAGGAATGACTAAATGAAGGAAGTATGATTTTTTTTTATTGTTGCGATTCACCTTGATGTGGGGTGAGCAAAGTATTGGGAATGTTTTTGTGATTATTCTTCTGGCTACTTTTTTTCCAGGGAAGCCTCTCTTAGGTCGCTCTGAGGCCGGCTCTTTAGCAACAAATTTTCCGTTGCTCAGCCGGCCAAGCGCCCTGAGAGAGGTGTGGAATGCCTCCCTTAGCGCTCCGCTCCACTTTCAGGACCCAACTGCTGAATTTTGATGCTGCAGATGCAAACCATTTCCCGGTGCCCCGTCTCCATTAGTGCCCTAAGTAGCCTCCAACTGAATTTCCACCCGTATATGTTTATAAAAGACTTTTGTGTTCCTTTTACGGTAGCTGCTAATCTATTCTCATACTCTCTCCTTGCTCATCTTAATCCCTTTTTTAGATCTCTCTATTTTCTATATTCAGCTTAGTTCTCTACTGTACCTTACATTTGTCATAAGCCTCCTTTTTCTATCTCATTTTAATCTTTATATCATTCGTCATCCAGGGAACTCTGGCTTTGGATGCCCTTCCTTTCCCTCTCAGGGGAATGTGACTATTCTATATCCAAGCCTTTTCCTCTTTGAAGTGCCTCTCATTGTTCAACTTCAGTTTTGCCAACCAATTTTTGATTCCAATCCATCTGGGCCAGATCCCTTTTCCACTCATTGAACTTAGCCCTCCTCTAGTTGAGTATTTTTATGCTTGAATGTTACTTGTCCATTTCTATAATTATTCTAATGCTAATGATATTATGATCACTGTTCCCCAACTGCTCACCACTGGAAAATACTCCACTTGCCCCACTTCATTCCCAGAACTAGATCCAGCACTGCTTCCTTCCTTGTTGAGATGGAAACATACTGATCAAGAAAGTTCTCGTGCACATTTCAGGAATTCCTCCCCCTTTTTGCCCTTTACACTGTTACTATCCCAATTTATATTCGGATAATTGAAATACCCCATTATCACTACTCTGATATTCTTGCACCTTTCTGTAATCTGCCTGTAAATTTGCTCCTCTATCTCCTTCCCACTATTTGATGGCCTAAAGTATACACCCAGTAGTGTAATAGCTCTTCTACTGTTCCTCAATTTTACCGAAATAGATTCTATTTTTGACTCCTCATCAACCTCACTTATCCTTCTCGGGTGCTGCAATCGTATATTTGATCAATACTACCACTCCCACTCCGTTTTTATAACCATAATTTGAGCCTGCCTGGAGGTGTTAAAGCAGACACCTGCAGGATTACACTCAAGTGCTGATTAGATGCAATTTTCACGGAGCAGTGTTCGTGGGTTCCACGCACCCACTGACTGACACACAGCAGTACATCGCAGGATGCCTCAGGGACCGATGGAGAGGGCGCACAGGTTCTAGTATATGGCACTGGAGGGAGATCCTGGTGGAGAAGGTCCTGAGGAGGAACGATGTCCTATACCCACACAGCGGAAGGATGCCATCTCGCCCTCCTGTCCCTCTCTCCTGCAGCAGCTGGTGCTGCTTTGCCTGGCCTTGTGTCCTCCTCTAATTCCTCATCCAGCCCAAATGGGAACTCAAGCAAGATGCCCACAACCTGGTGACTCTTATCAGGTGTTCAATACAGTGGAGTAGCACAGTACTTACTCTTTTTAGGTGAAGTCCTCAGAAAATTTCCTGAATAAATGTTGGTAAATTGTTGTTGAAGTCTTGACAAAGTGTCACAGAAAATCTTCTGATGTGTTTCAGAGCTCCTTTTCACAGATCGAGCAGCAAGAGAACAGAAATGATGAGTAGCCCTTTAAGAAGCACTTGAAATCCACATCAACTCCTTGTTTACTCCCAAACAGCCTGTTGCTGTTTCGATATGGTGTAGGGGAAGCCCAACCATCAAAATGCCGTGCAGCCGCTGTGATGAGCGCTCACAGGCATTTTAAGTGGCAGTGAGTCCCTCAACAAGCTTCCGGGTGGCAGTTCTTAGCGCAGGCTTCCACTTTTTACCATATTGCGCTAAACCTGGGCTAAACCAGCATTAGAGCTCAAGTCCTCATCTTGGCCACATCAGAGGAGCTTTAGCATCTGAATGCGCAGCTGAAAATTGCCCCCTGAGCTTGCACAAGCATAATTCTTAATTATTTCTGTTAACAATTAGCTACAGAGGGAATTGAATTGTTTGATTAATTTATTTTTTGTTCTGGATGTGGTGTTGGTGCTTATATTTGTAGTGAAGTGATAGTAAGACCCATAGCGGGAGAAATTCTGGGCGTTAACATTAAAAAAAACAGGCGCTAATGGTTTCAAGCTTTTAAAACATTTGGTGGTTGTGCTCCAGGAAGGAAGTGGAATGCTAAATCAAGTGCTCCAATTCTTCCGAGAGCCCAATCGGCAGCAGGCGGGTCGGAGACTTCAGCAGCGCTGCACACTGGGCTGGTGATGATAAGGATTGTGGGACTGTTGATGTATTGGGGTTGGGTGGAATAGTTCAGGGAGGAATGGGTGGCAGTGTGAGCTGTGAGGAGGATGCTAAGAGGCTGCAGGGTGACTTGGACAGGTTAGGTGAGTGGAAAAATGCATGACAGATACAGTATAATGTGGATAAATGTGAGGTTATCCACTTTGGTGGCAAAAACACGAAGGCAGAATATTATCTGAATGGCGGCAGATTAGGAAAAGGGGAGGTGCAACGAGACCCGGGTGTCATGATACATCAGTCATTGAAGGTTGGCATGCAGGTACAGCAGGCGGTGAAGAAGACAAATGGCATGTTGGCCTTCATAGCTAGGGGATTTGAGTATAGGAGCAGGGAGGCCTTGCTGCAGTTGTACAGGGCCTTGGTGAGGCCTCACCTGGAATATTGTGTTCAGTTTTGGTCTCCTAATCTGAGGAAGGATGTTCTTGCTATTGAGGGAGTGCAGCTAAGGTTCACCAGACTGATTCCCGGGATGGCAGGACTGACATATGAGGAGAGGCTGGATCGACTGGGCCTGTATTCACTGGAGTTTAGAAGAATGAGACGGGATCTCATAGAAACATATAAAATTCTGACGGGACTATACAGGTTAGATGCAGGAAGAATGTTCCCGATGTTGGGGGAGTCCAGAACCAGGGGTCACAGTCTAAGGATAAGGGGTAAGCCATTTAGGACTGAGATGAGGAGAAACTTCTTCACTCAGAGAGTTGTTAACCTGTGGAATTCTCTACCGCAGAGAGTTGTTGATGCCAGTTCGTTAGATGTATTCAAGAGGCAGTTGGATATGGTCCTTACGGCTAAAGGGATCAAGGGGTATGGAGAGAAAGCAGGAAAGGGGTACTGAGGGAATGATCAGTCATGATCTTATTGAATGGTGGTGCAGGCTTGAAGGACCGAATGGCCTACTCCTGCATCTATTTTCTATGTTTCTATGTTTCTAAGTGAAGTGCTCTTGGATGAGCTGGTCACTGAGAGCTCCGGCAGCTCAGGGCAATGGTGGTCGATGCCGCTGCAGCTCTTCAGGATCCTCCTCCCCCTGCTGCACCTCTTGCTGCCCAGGTGATGGTTGGGGTTGGTCTCTCATGATGGCAACATTATGGAGCATGCAGCTGACGACCACAAATCTGAATATTTGTCCATCATATTAGCTGCTTATGCACTCATTTTGTGCCTCAAAAGTCGGCAAGTTGCCAAATAATTTCTTGGTAGTTGATTCAGTTAAAAATAAATGGGTGTAAGAGAGAAGACAAGGAATCCCTCTGCAGTACATCTGCCCCATAAGACTGTAGCTGGGATTACTGTTAGTGACAAATCAGAGACTGCTTACATTAAAAATCTGCTAACATCGAATAGTGCAGTTTCAAGGACGTTTTGTAACATTTTTAACTTTCAAGTGTTGTTTTATTTTTTATGATTAAAGTCCCACAGTAATTAAATCCTACGGAAGCCGATGTGAGCATGTACTAAAGCGTTTTAAAAGCCAATTTCGACATTTTATTTCATATTACCAACCCGCCCTCAATCACACGCACACTTGTTCCTGCCTGAAAAGATTTTGGCCGTAATTTTCACTATCCAACGCGTTGGCAGCAGGGGAGCCCTGGAGTGCCTGGAGATCCTGAAAGTTGCAGCAGTGTGTTTGTCAGTGGCTTTTCATTTCTATCCGATTTCCGGGTTTCCGAACCAATGAACGCAAGTGAGCGCGATGACAACAGCCACGGATCTATTTCAGCAGAGGTAGCTAAAGGAACACTGCAAAGATAGAGGTGGGAGAAAGGTTGGTTGCAGATAAAAATGGATTTTCAACTTTCCAAAGCTGCCTCTTGCTTTAGTGATGCCTCCTTGGATCGTATACTGTGAGGTGTAAGGCCCATCTGATGGGAGGAAGAAGCCAGTCTTAATTATGAAGCATGAAGCAGGTATGGCTGGAGATAGCGGCAGGGACCAGCAGCAGGAGTGTGGTGCAATGCTCCTGGATACAATGCAGGAAGAGATTTAATGGCCTCATCAGGGCAGGAAAGATGACTAAAATGCCACATTCAACTACGTCCTGATGTGCGTGTCACACCAACCCCTGCACTCTGCCTTCCCAGGCTTATTCCTGCACATCACTCTTCACATCAACGTAGCTGGCAGATGCAGTCATCGCTCTCCATCGATGCACTTCCTCACATCCACCACTGACACTCACCCTCATCTTAATGCAGTGTCATGCCTCCGCCTCATAGTCAACCTCAACAGATTTTGTCCATCCGTCGATACAATCATTCCATGACACAGCAGCAAAATACCACCGCGGATGCTGGAATCTGAAATTAAAAACAAAAATGCTGGAAGTACTCGGCAGGTCAGGCAGCATCTGTAGAGAGAGAAACAAAGTCAACGGATGAGGTCTGTGACCTTTCGTCAGAACTGGAAAAAGTTAGAGAAGTAACAGTTTTTAAGCAGGTGCAGAGGGAGGGGAGGAAAGAACAAAAGGGACAGTCTGTGATAAGCTGAAAAACAGGAGTGGTTCAGTGCTGCAAACAGGAATGGCACAATCATCAATAGCTGCCATCTGGAAAAATTAGGGGCAGCGGTTATGGTCTGAAATTGTTGAACTCAGTGATGAGTACAGAAGGTTATGAAGTGCCTAATTGAAAGATAAGGGGCTCAATTTTCCCCAAATCTTTTTTTGGCGTACTTGAAGAGTTCCGCCCATTTTTTGGGGGGCCCCAAGTACGCCAAAAAAAAAACTGTTCTAAGTTTCCCCGTTGGATTTCTTCATTTTGGCGTGGCTTAACGTGTCCTTTAATTTTGGGGGTTGTCATGTTTGTGACCATCACATAACTGTAACCAATATGTAACAACACTGTACACTGTATACAACTGTGAAATACACACCTTGACCACAGGGGGTGAACTTGTGGGAGACTCTCCTTACCTGGTCAGCCAGGTACTTAAAGGGAGGTTCCACGCAGGCTCAGCACTCCTTGGTTCGGGGAATAAAGGTGCAGGTCATGAGTGACCTTGTCTGCAGTATGTGCCTCGTGTGAATATGTTCGAGAGTTGAGAACTCTACATCTGGCGACGAGAAACGGGAATCACTGAACCACAAGGATGGCCACTGGTAGCACAGAGGAACGTTACTGTGTGGGTGAGGACTGGGATGATTTTGTGGAGTGACTCCAGCAGACCTTTGTCACAAAGGCCTGGCTGGGAGTGGAAGCGGCTGACAAGCGGAGGGCGCATCTACGGACAAGCTGCGGGACAAAAACGTACGCACTGATGAAAGACCTGCTTGCACCTCTCAAGCCAGCTGACAAGTCCTTCGAAGAGCTCAGCCAGCTGATCAGCGAACATCTGAAATCGGCGAGCAGTGCACACATGGCCAAGTACCGGTTCTACACACACCAGCGTCGGGAAGGGCAAAATATCTCGGACTTCGTTGCAGACCTGAGGCACTTGGCCAGCTTCTGTAAGTTCACTGACACCTGCAGGGGGGAGATGTTAAGGGATTTTTTCATTGAGGGCATTAGTCATGCCGGTATTTTCAGGAAGCTTATTGAGGACAAGGACTTGACTTTGGAAAGGGCAGCTTTGATAGCTCAGACCTTCTTGGTGGGGGGAGAGGAGACCAAGATAATTTATGCAAGCAGCCCTGATTTTAACGTTGCGATGAACCAGGGAGTTCATGTTGTAAAAGTGATACAGAACCCCGCAGGCAGGCAAGGGCAATTCGACACCGCCCAGGCAAGCAGGCAAGGACAATTCGACACCGCCCAGGCAGCAACAGACTCTAGGGTGGGACAGCAACAGAGATAATGGCAGGGGGATCGGCAATTCACACCATCAAGAGAAACAATGCGTCCCGTAATGGGACCATTGACACTCACCAACAGAGTGCTTAGAAACAACCAAGGGGACAATCAGAGAGGAATGCCTGGTAACAGCCCCTTTGTGAACATCAATCTCAGCCAATGCTGGAGATGCAGGGGTAGACATACTGCTAAAAGCTGCAAGTTCCAGCAATTCACCTGCAGGAATTGTAATGCCAGAGGATATTTGGCTAGAATGTGCCAAAAGGCTGCAGCGAGACTAATCTAAGAAACAGAGGAATCAGACGAGGGGTCTGCAATGCAGGATGATGCCTGGGGCAAAGCCATGGATGCTGAGGTTCAGAGGATTCATGTGGCTGACGTCTGCAGCTCATACACCAAAATGCCACCCATGATGATGAAAGTTTTATTGAATGGCATCCTGGTGCGCATGGAGCTGGATACGGGAGCCAGCCAGTCCCTCATGAGCGTCCAACAATTTGAGAGACTATGGCCACACAGAGCTAGCAGGCCCAAACTGGAACACATTGACATGCAGCTACGTACGTACACCAAAGAAATCATCCCAGTGCTGGGCAGTGCAAACCTGATGGTAACACACAATGGATCACAGAACCGCCTGCCACTCTGGATTGTTCCAGGAAATGGCCCCGCGCTTTTGGGAAGGAGCTGGCTAGCCGAGATGAACTGGAAATAGGGAGATGTGCACGCCATTTCGTCTGTAGAGCGAAGTTCATGCTCGCAGGTCCTACAAAAATTCGGGTCACTGTTTCAACCCGGTGTCGGAACGTTCAAGGGCACAAAAGTAGTGATACACATCACCCTGGATGCCAGACCAGTGCACCACAAAGCCAGAGCGGTGCCGTACGTGATGTGTGAGGAAATTGAGAGTGAATTGGACAGGCTGCTCAGAGAGGCATAATTTTGCCCGTTGAAGTCCCATCGTTCCTGTCCTTAAATCGGATGGCTCAGTCAGGATCTGCGGCGACTACAAAGCCAACATCAACCAAGTGTCGCTGCAGGATCAATACCCGCTCCCGAGAGCGGAGGACCTTTTTGCCACTTTGGCAGGTGGCAAGCTGTTCACTAAGTTGGACCTCACTTTGCCCTACATGACTCAGGAACTGGCTGAAGAATCCAAGCTTCTGACCACCATCACGACGCACAAGGGATTATTCATCTACAACAGGTGTCCATTTAGCATTCGTTCAGCGGCCGCAATCTTCCAGAGGAACATGGAAAGCTTGCTCAAATCCATTTCTGGCACAATCGTATTCCAAGACGACATCCTAATAACGGGTCGAGACACCGAGGAACACCTCCACAATCTGGAGGAGATGCTACGCCAACTGGACCGGGTAGGCCTGCGGCTGAAAAAGGCCAAGTGTGTGTTTTTGGCCCCAGAGATCGAGTTTTTGGGCAGGAGGGTTGCCGTAGACAGGAACCGGCCCACTGAATCAAAAACGGAGGCGATCCGCCGGGCGCCCCGGCCCAGCAACACGTCGGAGTTGCGATCGTTCCTGGGACTTTTGAATTATTTCGGGAACTTCCTGCCTAACTTAAGCACATTGTTGGAGCCGTTACATGTGCTCCTGCGTAAGGGTTGTGACTGGTTCTGGGGGGACTATCAGGAACGGGCTTTCAACAGGGCGCGGAACCTGCTTTGTTCGAACAAACTGTTAACTTTGTGTGACCCTGTAAAAAACTAGTTTTAACATGCGATGCATCATCGTACGGGGTTGTGTGTGTGTTGCAGCAGGGAAATGACGACGGCTGACTACAACCTGTGGCTTATGCCTCCAGGTCGCTCTCCCAGGCAGAGCATGGGTATGGCATGGTCGAAAAGGAAGCACTCGCTTGCCTTTTCGTGTGAAAAAGATGCACCAGTATCTTTTCGGCAGACCATTCAAGTTAGAAATGGATCACAAACCATTAACATCCCTGTTGTCCGACAGCAAGGCGGTCAATGCAAATGCGTCAACTCGCATACAGTGATGGGCTCTCACGTTGGCTGCGTATGACTACACCATACGGCACCGGCCAGGCACGGAAAATTGTGCTGACGCGCTCAGCAGGCTTCCACTGGCCACTACCGAGGGGACGGCGGAGCAAAGCGCTGAGATGATCATGGCCTTTAAGGTTTTTGACACCGCAGGCTCCACCATCACAGCCTGCCAGATCAAACTCTGGACCAATAGGGACCCCCTTCTATTCATGATAAAGTAATGTGTCCTGACTGGGGATTGGGCGCCCACACACGGGGCGTGCCCCGAGGAGGTCAGACCGTTTCAGAGACGGATGGATGAGCTCTCCATCCAAGCCGACTGCCTACTATGGGGCAGCCGGGTAGTCATGCCCCAGAGGGGCAGGGAAGCATTCATCAGGGAACTCGACAGCGAGCACCCTGGCATTGTGCTAATGAAGGCCATTGCCCTTATGTATGGTGGCCGGAGATTGACTCAGACCTGGAACACTGGGTTCGCAGGTGCACGACATGTGCTCAGCTGGGCAATGCCCCCAGGGACGCCCCGCTCAGCCAGTGGCCCCGGCCCACCAGGCCATGGTCACGCATCCACGTGGACTATGCGGGCCCATTCATGGGAAACATTTTCTTGATTGCAGTCGATGCATACTCGAAATGGATCGAGTGCATCATATTAAACTCATGCACGATATCCTTCACCTTGGAGAGTCTGCGCACGGTTTTCGCGACCCACGGCTTGCCAGACATTATGGTCAGCGACAATGGCCAGGTTTCACCAGCCATGAATTCCACAAGTTTATGTCGGGTAATGGCATTAAACACGTCCGGACGGTGCCGTTCAAGCCGGTTTCCAATGGCCAGGCAGAACATGCGGTCCAAGTCATAAAACAAGGCATGCTCCGTATCCAGGGACCGTCTCTTCAGTACCGCCTATCGCGCCTCCTGCTGGCCTATGGGTCCCGCCCGCACTCGCTCATGCGAGTCAGAACTCCTCATGAAACGCACGCTCAAAACGCGGCTGCCCCTCATTCACCCAAGCCGGGCAGACATTGTTGAGGGCAAGCGGCAGTCCCAAACCGAGTGCCATGATCGAAACTCAAGGGGGAGGTGTATAGAAATGGATGACCCGGTATTTGTGCTTAACCATGCACTCGGACTCAAGTGGCTTGAGGGCAGCGCAATTGGTAAAGTTGGGAGTAGGGACATAGTGGTCAGACTAAACAATGGGCAGATATGCTGCAAACATCTGGACCAGGTAAAGAAAAGGTTCAGCACGGACACTGAGGAACCTGAAATAGACCATGGGATGTCAACCACACCACTGCCAGTGAACGAGCAACAAGGACATTCAACAGCATGCACAGTCCCTGCGGCCAGCCCGGACAGGCCGGAACCAACTTAGGCCACAGAGACGCAGGCCACGGCTCAACCACCAGGGCCACAACTGCGGCGCTCCACGAGAGAGCGTCGACCGCCTGAAAGACTCAATCTTTGACCAAAAGACATGAGGGGGGAGGTGATGTCATGTTTGTAAGCTTCACATAACTGTAACCAATATGTAACAACACTGTACACTGTATACAACTGTGAAATACACATCTTGACCAGAGGGGGCGAACTTGTGGGAGACACTCCTTACCTGGTCAGCCAGGTACTTAAAGGGAGGTTCTACACAGGCTCAGCACTCCTTGGTCCGGGGAATAAAGGTGTAGGTCATGAGTGACCTTGTCTGCAGTATATGCCTCGTGTGAATATGTTCTCGAGTTGAGAACTCTACAGGGGTGAAGCCTTGATCTGTGCCAAAAAAATCAATTTCCACGGTAACCAGGGACACACTGCGAGCTGAGGCTGCAAAGTGAAACATACAGCCGGCTCCCAATACATTAAAACACATTGCATCAATTTAAAAACACATTAAAACATATTGCATCAACTTAAAAACACATTAAAATATATTGCAGCAAATTACCTCCAATAATTAAAGCCGATTCCGCTCCAATGCCCCTAGCCCTGGCCGAAGGACTTGCCAGTCTGCTTGCCGAGCCCGCCCCGAGCCCCTTGCCAGTGTCAGTCCAGCTCCAGCTCCCCCACACCCCCCCCATTCCCCCCAGTCCCGAGTGCCTTGCCGGTCGCTCCTCCGCCCCTAGCCCAGGCCGAGTGGCCTCCCGGTCCACTTCCCCGCCCCTAGCCCAGGCCGAGTAGTCTCCCGGTCCACTTCCCCGCCCCTATCCCAGGCCGAGTGGCCTCCTCCCTCCCGGTCCCCACACCCAACTATACTAGAAAAGGCTTCCCCCCACCCTCTCTCTCTCCCCCCACCTCTCTTCCCCGACCTCTGTCTCCCCCTCTCTCTTGCCTTTCCTGCTGCTGTTGTCCGGGCAGCTGCTGCATTTACCTGTGCCAATTTCCTTATCTGCGCCAATTTCTTTAAATCTCCAGAAGGTTTTTCTGCAGAGGCCACATACGCTGGCCTAAGCAGAACTGGAGTAACTCTCAGCTGGCCAAACTTGCCTAAATGGCCAGAATTGGAATGGGTGGCAGGTTACGCCCCCTTTGGCTGGAAAAAAACTTACCTAAAAAAATCTAATTAACTGAGTTATGCCCTTCCTCCAAGTCATTATTATAGATTGTAAATAGTTGGGGTCCCAGCACTGATCCCTGCCGAACCCCACTGGTTACTGATTGCCAACCTGAGAATGAACCATTTATCCCTACTCTCTGTTTTCTGCTCGTTAGCCAATCCTCTATCCATGCTAATATATTAGCCCCAACCCGTGAACTTTTATCTTGTGCAGTAACCTTTTATGTGGCACCTTGTCAAATGCCTTCTGGAAGTCCAAATACACCACATCCGTTGGTTTCCCTTTATCCACCCTGTTCGTTACATCTTCAAAGAATTCCAGCAAATTTGTCAAACATGACTTCCCCTTCATAAATCCATGCCGGCTCTGCCTGACCGAATTTTGCTTTTCCAAATGTCCTGCTACTGCTTTTTTAATAATGGACTCCAACATTTTCCCAACCACAGATGTTAGGCTAGCTGATCTGTAGTTTCCTGCTTTTTGTCTGCCTCCTTTTTTAAATAGGGATGTTATATTTGCAGTTTTCCAATCTGCAGGGACCTCCCCAGAATCCAGGGAATTTTGGTAAATTACAACCAATGCATCCACTATCCCTGCTGCTAATTCTCTTAAGACCCTAGGATGTAAGCCATGAGGTCCAGGGGATTTATCTGCCTTTAGTCCCATCATCTTACTGAGTACCACCTCCTTAGTGATTGTGATTGTGTTAAGTTCCTCCCCGCTATAGCCCCTTGACTATCCACTGTTGGAATATTATTCGTGTCCTCTACCATAAATACTGATACAAAATATTTGTTCAGAGTTTCTGCCATCTCCATGTTCCCCATTACTAATTCCCCGGTCTCGTCCTCGAAGGGACCAACATTTACTTTAGCCACTCTTTTCCTTTTTATCTACCTATAGAAACTTTTGCTACCTGTTTTATATTTCATGCTAGTTTACTTTCATAGTCTATCTTCCCTTTCTTAATCATTTTTTTAGTCATTCTTTGATGGCTTTTAAAAGTTTCCCAATCTTCTGTTCTCCCACTAGTTTTGGCCACTTTGTATGCCCTTGGTTTTTTTATTGGATACCATCCTTTATTTCTTTAGTTAGCCACGGATGGCTATCTTTTCCCTTATGCCCTTTCCTCCTCACTGGAATATATTTTTCTTGAAAGTTGTGAAATATCTCCTGAAATGTACACCACCTTAATCTAAAGTCCTACACTTTAATCTATTTTCCCAGTCCACTTTCGCCAACTCAGCCCTCATACCTTCATAGTTTCCTTTATTTAAGCTTAGTACGCTGGTTAGAAATGCAACTTTCTCACCCTCCATCTGAATTTGAAATTCAATCATGCTATGATCACTCAATCCAAGGGGATCCTTTACTAGGAGATTGTTTATTAATCCTGTCTCATTACCCAGGACCAGATCTAAGATAGCCTTCCCCCTGGTTGGTTCCGTTACATACTGCTCAAGGAACCCATCTCTTATGCACTCTATGAACATGCTGCCTCATGTTCCGATGCTTGAGTTTGCCCCTGCGGTCTTTGGTGGGGCCCTCATGGGTTCCAAATCCCAGAGGACGTCAGCCAAGAGCATACATAAGAACATAAGAATTAGGAACAGGAGTAGGCCATCTAGCCCCTCGAGCCTGCTCCGCCATTCAACAAGATCATGGCTGATCTGGCCGTGGACTCAGCTCCACTTACCTGCCCGCTCCCCGTAACCCTTAATTCCCTTATTGGTTAAAAATCTATCTATCTGTGATTTGAATACATTCAATGAGCTCGCCTCAACTGCTTCCTTGGGCAGAGAATTCCACAGATTCACAACCCTCTGGAAGAAGAAATTCCTTCTCAACTCGGTTTTACATTGGCTCCCCCGTATTTTGAGGCTGTGCCCCCTAGTTCTAGTCTCCCCGACCAGTGGAAACAACCTCTCTGCCTCTATCTTGTCTATCCCTTTCATTACTTTAAATGTTTCTATAAGATCACCCCTCATCCTTCTGAACTCCAACGAGTAAAGACCCAGTCTACTCAATCTATCATCATAAGGTAACCCCCTCATCTCCGGAATCAGCCTCGTGAATCGTCTCTGTACCCCCTCCAAAGCTAGTATATCCTTCCTTAAGTAAGGTGACCAAAACTGCATGCAGTACTCCAGGTGCGGCCTCACCAATACCCTATACAGTTGCAGAAGGACCTCCCTGCTTTTGTACTCCATCCCTCTTGCAATGAAGGCTAACATTCCATTCGCCTTCCTGATTACCTGCTGTACCTGCAAACTAATTTTTGGGATTCATGCACAAGGACCCCCAGGTCCCTCTGCACCGCAGCATGTTGTAATTTCTCCCCATTCAAATAATATTCCCTTTTACTGTTTTTTTTCCCAAGGTGGATGACCTCACATTTTTCGACATTGTATTTCATCTGCCAAACCTTAGCCCATTCGCTTAACCTATCTAAATCTCTTTGCAGCCTTTCTGTGTCCTCTACACAACCCGCTTTCCCACTAATCTTTGTGTCATCTGCAAATTTTGTTACACTACACTCCGTCCCCTCTTCCAGGTCATCTATGTATATTGTAAACAGTTGTGGTCCCAGCACCGATCCCTGTGGCACACCACTAACCAATAATTTCCAACCCGAAAAGGACCCATTTATCCCGACTCTCTGCTTTCTGTTAGCCAGCCAATTCTCTATCCATGCTAATACATTTCCTCTGACTCCGCGTACCTTTATCTTTTGCAGTAACCTTTTGTGTGGCACCTTATCGAATGCCTTTTGGAAATCTAAATACACCACATCCATCGGAGCACCTCTATCCACCATGCTCGTTATTTCCTGGACTTCAGATGATGACCAAGGTGAGCACCAGTATCAACAGCCCCAGCATCTGAGCAGTCAGAGTAAGGTAGTGAGCAGCCTGCTTCTACCTCTGCTGAAGGTTGCACATTGTGGCGGCTCTAGGAAAAGGAAGATGAAAGTTATTAGTTGCACAACGGTATGCACTTGAGTGTTTTAGACATGTCGCAATAAGTTACTGTACATTTTGATGCACAGATAAAATTATTCTTTGCACCACTTTCCACACTTGCCCATTTTTGCCTGCAGCTAACCAACTGGACTTCTCATTTCTGATGAAAGGTAAGACAAGACTTAAATCTGACCATTGGGTGTCTGTGAAAGGGATGTTTTGTTGATTGCAGAACTGCTTTGAGCTGGCGGGGTGAGGAAAATCTGTTCAGCGTGGCTGCCAGTTCAGTACAGTGGTGCAACCTATCTAAATGTTGCCATGACAAATCCATCTCGGGCAGCAATGTGCGATGCTGCTGGGGCTGTTGATACTGGTGCTCACCTTGGTCATCATCTGAAGTCTAGGGAGAAACAGCATAAGCAGCACCCATGTTGATCTAATATGACAGTTCTGGGGCTCAATTTTCCCAAATTATGTGCGGCTTTTTTTTTGGCGGCATAATTTTTTTTGAGTTCCCCAAAGTTTCTGCCCTAGTGTAATTCACTTAGAGAGGATTTTTTTTGGCTACGATTTTTTTTTACCTCTTTGGGGGCATAACCTGCCACCCGTGCCAATTCTGGCCATTTAAGCAAATTTGGCCAACTCCAATTTACTCCAATTTTTCTTAGGACGGCGTATGTGACCACTCTGGAAAAACCTTCTGGGCAGTTAACAAAATTGGCGCAGCAGATGCAATTCCATTGCCTGAACAGCAGCAACAATGAGGGAGAGAGGAGAGAGGAGAGGGGGGAGTGGGGGGGGGGGCGGGGGTGAGAGGAGAGGGGGGGTGGGTGTGAGGAGGGGGGTGAGAGGAGAGGGGGGGTTGAGAGGAGAGAGGGGAGGGAGAGGAGAGAGGGGAAAGGGGAGAGGGAGCGAGGCCTTTCGGCCAAGGTTAGGAGCAGCAACCGGCACCGGCAGGGGAGGGAAGCCTTTCGGCCAGGGGTTGGAGCGGCACCCAGCACCAGGAGGAGGTTGGGATAGATTTTGGCATAAACTCTTTAATGATTTAATGCTGGAATGCTGCTGCAATGTATAAGGTGCTTGTGCAGGTTGCTGTGAACTGGCCAGAATGTGTTGTATGTTTCACTTTCCAGCCTCAGCCCACAGTGTGCCCCTCATTACCCTGGCAACCCGATCCTCTTGGCGCAGATCTTAGACTCAACCCCCAAAGCTAATGGACAGGCTAGACGGCTGCAAAATCAACAATTCAAACGGGGAAAGTTGGATGATTTTTTTTGGCGTAGTTGGGCCTCCAAAAAACTGGCGTAACTCTTCAAGTATGGCAAAAAACAGCTTTGGGGAAAATTGAGCCCTTGTAGTACTCACCTCTGAAGTTGTAGAAATCGCCTCCAAAGTATTGAAAGCAAACTCTCAGAACCAGTGCTATGAGTAAAAGCCTTTCACTTAGTCATGGAAGCAGGTGCGAGGTCTCGTTTTGCCTGTCATTTGACCAGCCTGCTCAATTACCACTGTGCTCATGCCTTCTTTTCACCGGCAAGGTCCAGAAAGCTCGGGAAACCCGTGGACCCAGAGCGAAAATGGAAAACTCCTGTTAAAAAACCTGTTAACTTCTGTGCCTTCAGATGTTTGGGCCCTAAACTCTGGAACTCCCTCCTTAAAACTCTCCACCTCTCTACCTCTCTTTCCTCCTTTTAAGACGCTTCTTAAAACCTACCTCTTTAACCAAGCCTTTGCTTAGTTTCTCCTTCTGTGGCTCAGCGTCAAATTTATCTGTTTTGTCTTATATCACTGCTGTGAAGCGCCTTGGGGCGTTTTACTACATTAAAGGTGCTATATAAATAAAAGTTGTTGTTTAATTTCTAACCTGCTTCTCCCAAGGGGGTTTCTTGCACACTGCCAAACGCGCTCTAGTGAAATGCAGAAGTTGGCGGGTTGGAGCTGGCTTCCCGATGCGCTGTCAATTTCAGCGCTTTCTACTACCCACCTGCTCCCAAACCCACTCACTGCTGCTCGTAAAAATTCTCCCCTTCATCTCAGTAATTTGTCACTTCTCTAATCATTTGTAGCGTGAGCATCTCACATCAATATAAAAAATGAGGCATCACAGTGCGAGAATGTAAAACATCTTAGCAACACCATCCCTAATGACTCCGTTACATCAACATTTCTTGATGTTTTGAAATCAATTTGATATCATAAAATTCTGGCATGAACTGGTTGATCTTGGCGATGATTACCATATTTTTCTGCAGTTACTACTATATACTCGCACAACTCCTACAGCAGCAGTGACAACTGCATATTTTACAAATAGAATCAATTTGAAAAATTTCATCTTTGTAGTTGTCAGTAGGGTACTGTAGTGAGCAACAGTGGCTCTAAAATTCATAGAACAGCTCCTACAGTGTAAGCGCCAACGAGTGTCTGCTCGTGACCTTCGCTCCTGACTCCACTAAAGTATTCAATTTAAATGCCATTGGCGGGCACCTGTGTCTCCATGGACTCTGTTCTTTTGTGGGAGAAGCATTTTTACTCTACTGCTACATTCTGCTTTAACATCTGATCAATGATTCATTCTGCAATACACAACACAAAATAAACCATATACTCTTCAAGCTCAGCAGAATTTCAGGATGAATAATTTTCAGAAATGCTTTTGAAATTGTATTTCTAGAAATAATCTACTAAATCTGTTTTCTGTGAGGCATGGCAAAAGTTAGAAGATTTTAATTAATCAAGCTGACACCATTTTGGCTTTGATTTTGAATTCATCTCAGCAGTGTTTCCTTTGCAAACATTGGAGTAAAATGAGGTACAGGAACCTGTCCTATTTAGAACACACATTTTCTAATCATGGCTTTAATTAATTAATCTCCTGCCATTCATTATGAAGTATTGATGTTTTTTAATAGAAATCAAATAATAGACTGTCTGCTTGTGGTGCTAATACTAGTTTGGTTAAGAGCAAATATCAATGCAATGGATAAATATATATAAATTGATTGTTGCTTATATTGATCTCTGTGTCAAATATTTAGGGATAGAGTTTGTGCTAGTTTGCACTAATATAATCAGTGCAAAATAAGTGAAATCGACAGAACCAACACAAAAGCATGGGGAATTCCAAAAGTGGTTTACGCCAAGTGTAAATCAAGTTTCCAAATCTTTTGCGCAGGTTTAAAAATTATTTCGCCCGAAGCCGGCCCCACCCACAAAACTGACCTCGTCCCCAAATCAAAATAATGAGGTGACGGGTTACCACCAATTGTGGCCACTCGAGGAGG
The DNA here is from genome assembly GCF_044704955.1 of Pristiophorus japonicus. NCBI lineage: Eukaryota > Metazoa > Chordata > Chondrichthyes > Pristiophoridae > Pristiophorus > Pristiophorus japonicus. The sequence continues at coordinate 139,244,675 of NC_091990.1, forward strand.
CTCCTCACATTGAGCTGATCTTTTATACACACACAGGCACCAGTAGGCACATTTTCTAAGTTTTTACATCTTGTAAAAATATTTAATTTTCTTCGAAACTGACTAATGTATACAAATGGAGCTCGTAAATGGTTCAATATATTTTTAAGTCATTTTCAGTGATTTTCAATCAGGTTACTCACAGGTGTCACAGACGCTATCATTAAAAATGCTTATTTGTTGGTGATAAACCCATTTTCAACTGTATTACTAAAACTGCACCAGGTGAACACTCTTAAATACATCAATGAATATTTTTTAATGTAAAGAGAAATAATAAACACTGACATACTATTACGCAACCCGATTGTGCTGGTTCATGGCAGATTTTCTGTTTGGGATTATGCAAATGAGTTTGGGCAGAAATTTGAACTTTAACTTCACTTCGGGAAAACAATCCAATTTCGAGCGTAATTTGCACTAAGTTTGCCGATTGCATCCAAAGCCAAAGCTTCATGCATTCCAAAATTCTAATTCTGGGGCACTGTAACTTTTAATCTTTGAGAACTAAATGTTCTTTCCAGTCAAAAAGATGCACATATATTTTAAGAAATATTTTATGATGTTGATTGAGGGACAAATATTGTCCAGGACACCGGGGATAACTCCCCTGCTCTTCTTTGAAAAAGTGCCATGGGATCTTTTATATCCACGTGAGAGAGCATACAGAGCTTTGGTTTATTGTCTCATCCGAAAGCGCAGTACTCCCTTAGTACACTGGAGACTCTTCCTAGATTTTTGTGCACAAGTCTCTGGAGTGGGACTTTGAATCCAAACCTTCTGAATCAGAGGCAAAAGTGCTACCAACTGAGCCATGGCTGGCAGCAATTTTAATCATATGATTCAAGCAAATGTGGAAAATAAAGTCATGCTTGAGTAATCCCCAGAATTGTTATTTGAAGGAAAAATTTCAATAGAAAAACTGATGTCAAATAACTATTAAGGGCACTCAACTCAAAAATCTATGAGGCCGTTTATAGATCTCAATACAAACTCATTGGCCACAAAATACAAGAGCAGGAAAGGGAACTTCTATTAAAGTTTAATGTCTTGGTAATCTACTACATTCTCATAAAATTGCACAACTGAATAGTTTATAAAATAGTAGATAGATATGCATGGTTTCTCCAGGGACTTATGATCAAGCTGGCTTTTGCAACTTTGGAGAAAAACATCTTAAAGGAAATTGATTCATGCAACAAAAAAAAGGAACCATTGTAGCACAGAAGGAGGCAATTTGACCCATCATGCCTATGCCGAATCTAAGGGCTGGATTTTGAGGGCGTCAGCAGGCGCGTTCGATGGTGGGTCAGGTGGGAAAGTGTTTTTTTTCCCCAGCAGAAAAGGATCCCGCTGTCAATCTGCCGCCACCCACCTTTCCCCGATGATGGATCTGTCAACGCTGAGCAGAGCCAACACGCAACAGCGGGTTCAAAACACAGGATCCAATTCAGGTAATTAGTGGCTTGTTTAGAGCCACTTAAGAATGAATTTCAGCTCACCTACTGCATTGGACAACTCGCCCATGTGGTCCATACTGGTCGTCGATTATGTCTGTCAAGCTGAAGTGGGAGTTCAGTTGCATTTCAATCAGCTGTTAAGTTGATAGCTTCAAATGTACAGTCTTTGGGCTAGAACCTCCACTTTTTTGCTTGCTTAATGCCCACTTAACGCTCATTTTACCACTGAAATGACGTATAACGCCCATATAGCGACCATTTTGGCACAAAATGGAAACTGACGGGCATTTTTAGGAAACTTATCACCGAGTGTTACTTTCCCCATGTGCCAGGAAAAAATATTACCTGCCGCCCACTTTTTTTGGGCTGAACATCAGAATGGGCGAAATCAACGCCCATAATATCGCCCAGCGTTACTTTCCACACGGAATTAATGCCGAGATTCAATAATACCGCCTGCCCACTTTTTTTGTCGAAAAGAGCACATTTGGCGAAACTAACGCCCAGGAGATCGCCCATCATCACTTTCACCACCTCGCACACATATCGCCCACAATATCGCTTGCCCAAAAAAACGCCCAGAAAAAGTGAAATTGTTCTGAGCGAGCGCCAGCAGTGTGGCTGGCATTTTTAAAATCGCAGGTCGCTTCATTCAAAAGGCTGCTTCAACTTCGGGGAAGTTTGCATTGACTCTGGAGTTCTTCTCAGGTGAAGTGAACAATTCAACAGACATATTTTTAGACTCTGGACGATTGGGGTTTTACTCCAGGTGTATTTTAGTGAGAAAATCACTGCTTCTGATCAATCGCTATTATACTTTCAATGCAATGGGGCCACCAAACAATAACTGTGCTTAAGCAGCACTTCAGATGTCTTAACCACACAGGAGAAGACTTACAGTACAACCGTGAGTAAATAGCTAAATTCATGGTCATGTGCTCCACGCTGCACAACCTGGCTATCAGGAGGGGCCAAGAATTGCCAGAAGGGACTGATGCTCCACCTCATGAGATAGAGGAAGAGGACGACGACGGGCTGGAGGCTGACCTAGGGCCAGACAATCAGGTTGGTTATGCAACCATGCCCACAACCCCCTCCAGACCACAGGAAAGAGCCCATGGTGGCTACATAGTTGCAAGACTCTTATGTGAGGAGCTGATATCTGAACGATTTGCCTGAAAGAGCGTTGATGTGAGTGATAACGCTGACACACTGCTGTGTGTGTGCAGCTCAGACATCAATGGTGCCCATCACCTTGCTGCCAGTTAAAGTTTACGTTGATTGATGTTAAGTTGTATTTAACCCTTTCATGTTAAGGAATCACCAATGTGTAACAGTGCAGCTATCTCAGACAATGTGCAACAAGGTTATGTTCAATAACAAAATCATTGACATTAATCAAATGTTCAACATGTCCAACAACACAGAATACAAAGGCAGAGCAGGAGGGTGATCCCCAGCCCCCATACATTACAACAAATTGAATACACCCAGATGGAGATATAACACAGCCATCATCTGCGGACATGCACGTCACTTTCCTTCACCACTCCCCTTCTTCTTCCCACCTCTACCCCTTCCCCTTCACGCTCCACGGCGCTTGGCCGAGGAGCTCCTCAGGCGGTGCCTCATTGGGGAGGATGAAGGCAGATGCGGTCGTTGCACGGGTACGCGAGCGGGGAGTGCCGAGGGGCAACATTCTCTGATGCAGAAGCAGGATCTTGGTCCTTGTTCTCATCTGTCGTTCGCAGTGGTAGTGCAGAACCTAGAGGTGGAATGCCGCGTTCAGGGACCACTGGGAGGCCTGTGCCAGCAGTGTTCCTGACTATCGCAACTAGGGCCTCCGCCATCCGCAGAATGTACTCGGGCATGGTGGCCAAATGTCGGGATATGCCCCCCCAATGCTTCAATGAACTGGTCACGAATGTCTACAGTCCTCCTGGACAACTGTACCATCTCTCAGCTGTCATTTGGCGCTCATGGAACAGGCCTGCTGCGTCCACGAGACCTCCGCAGAGTCGGCACCGTCCTGGGGACAAATGGGGTGCCCTGTGGTGAGGTGCTTGGGGCCAGTACCCCCAGAGTGAAGGTGGAAATGACCAGAGGAGCACTAGATGGCCTTGTGGTGGAATGGCTTCTGGAGCGAGGCGATGTAGGTTCCTCAAAGTCCGCACTCTCATCAGAGAGTGAACAGACCCAGCAGATTGACGGGTGAGAATCGGAGCTCCTCAGCACCAGATGTTGGATCGTCCGAAGAATTGGGCCCTGCACCCCCACCTTCTGGCCTCTGTGGTCTTGCCTGGGGCCGCGCTGCTGGCTGAGCTGAAAAACACAAATGAATTTATTAGAGTAGAAAGGGGTGCTAGGGTCACAAGGTGAATCCAGCGCTACACACAGCATATGCACGACAAAAGGACCACCGCTCTCAAAATCATCGCAGACATCACATTTCATGACCATCAACACATTTGCATTCCGATGATTTTCATTATGCCATCGTTATTTCTAGGACAATTTTAGAAATCATCTATCATATATGATTGTTCAGATATGAGTGGGTGTGGCATCTATTGACTTTACATCACACAATGGTGTAAGCTTTACTCATGTGGCATCACTTCAGGGTCTGCAGATGCGTCTGTGGCTGTCTGGGGGTGCTTCCCCACGAGTGTGAGCACCCGCTCCTCCATCTCAGTGATGTTGCTGGGGACTGGTGGTCCCTCACTCATTCGCCTCTGCACGGACCTCATCGTCGATAGCTTCTCCTGTAAAAGGTGACAGGACAACATGACATGAGATCATGGCATGATATCATTGCTAGGTGCCATCACAGAGTCTGATACAACACATAATCAACAGATGTAATCATGATTATTATGAAAATTATCCTTCTTTACCTAAAGACGTACAACGTGATCGCAGGCTTTGAGTAAAACTTTTCCAGTAAAAGTGAAAGACCTCGCACCTGATGATATAGTCACACATGACTATTACAAATTACATTGTCTAAATACATAAATACATGTAGATCAACATAATACTTACTCTTGCGGATCCCACAAGGTCGTTCCATCGTTTGCGGCATTGGTTGCCCTCACGAACCTCGTTGGGCGCCAACGAGACCACCTCTGCTATCTCGGTCCATATTCTCTGGTGTGTCTTTGGGGTGGTCTTCCCATGCCCTCCCTGTGTCAAATCACCCCAGCGTGACTCAACCTCCTGCAGTAAGGAGGCATTTGCCTCATCCGAGAACCTCATGGCTCTTTTGCGCCCTCCAATGTGCTCCTCTCCCACCTCACTGCTCTCTCCAGCATCAGTCTCCATAGCATAGAAACATATAAACATAGAAAATAATTGCAGGAGTAGGCCATTCGGCCCTTCAAGCCTGCACCGCCATTCAATGAGTTCATGGCTGAACATGCAACTTCAGTACCCCATTCCTGCTTTCTCGCCATACCCCTTGATTTCCCCTAGTAGTAAGGACTACATCTAACTCCTTTTTGAATATATTTAGTGAATTGGCCTCAACAACTTTCTGTGGTAGAGAATTCTACAGGTTCACCACTCTCTGGGTGAAGAAGTTTCTCCTCATCTCAGTCCTAAATAGCTTACCCCTTATCCTTAGACTGTGACCCCTAGTTCTGGACTTCCCCAACATTGGGAACATTCTTCCTGAATCTAACCTGTCTAAACCCGTCAGAATTTTAAACGTTTCTATGAGATCCCCTCTCATTTTTCTGAACTCCAGTGCATACAAGCCCAGTTGATCCAGTCTTTATTGATATGTCAGTCCCGCTATCCCGGGAATCAGTCTGGTGAACCTTCGCTGCACTCCCTCAATAGCAAGAATGTCCTTCCTCAAGTTAGGAGACCAAAACTGTACACAATACTCCAGGTGTGGCCTTACCAAGGCCCTGTTCAACTGTAGTAACACCTCCCTGCCCCTGTACTCAAATCTCCTTGCTATGAAGGCCAACATGCCATTTGCTTTCTTAACTGCCTGCTGTACCTGCATGCCAACCTTCAATGACTGATGTACCATGACACCCAGGTCTCGTTGCACCTCCCCTTTTCCTAATCTGTCACCATTCAGATAATAGTCTGTCTCTCTGTTTTTACCACCAAAGTGGATAACTTCACATTTATCCACATTATACTTCATCTGCCATGCATTTGCCCACTCACCTAACCTATCCAAGTCACTCTGCAGCCTCATAGCATCCTTCTCACAGCCCACGCTGCCACCCAACTTAGTGTCATCTGCAAATTTGGAGATACTACATTTAATCCCCTCGTCCAAATCATTAATGTACAATGTAAACGGCTGGGGCCCCAACACAGAACCTTGCGGTACCCCACTAGTTACTGCCTGCCATTCTGAAAAGTACCCATTTACTTCTACTCTTTGCTTCCTGTCTGACAACCAGTTCTCAATCCACGTCAGCACACTACCCCCAATCCCATGTGCTTTAACTTTGCACATTAATCTCTTGTGTGGGACCTTGTCGAAAGCCTTCTGAAAGTCCAAATACACCACATCAACTGGTTCTCCCTTGTCCACTCTACTGGAAACATCCTCAAAAAATTCCAGAAGATTTGTCAAGCTTGATTTCCCTTTCACAAATCCATGCTGACTTGGACCTATCATGTCACCTCGTTCCAAATGCGTTGCTATGACATCCTTAAAAATTGATTCCATCATTTTACCCACTACCGATGTCAGGCTGACCAGTCTATAATTCTCTGTTTTCTCTCTCCCTCCTTTTTTAAAAGTGGGGTTACATTGGCTACCCTCCACTCCATAGGAACTGATCCAGAATCTATGGAATGTTGGAAAATGACTGTCAATGCATCCGCTATTTCCAAGGTCACCTCCTTAAGTACCCTGGGAAGCAGTCCATCAGGCCCTGGGGCTTCATCAGCCTTCAATCCCATCAATTTCCCCAACACAATTTCCCGACCAATAAGGATTTCCCTCAGTTCCTCCTTCTTACGAGACCCTCTGACCCCTTTTATATCCGGAAGGTTGTTTGTGTCCTCCTTAGTGAATACCAAACCAAAGTACTTGTTCATTTGGTCTGTAATTTCTTTGTTCCCCGTTATGACTTCCCCTGATTCTGACTGCAGGGGACCTACGTTTGTCTTTACTAACCTTTTTCTCTTTACATATCTATAGAAGCTTTTGCAGCCCGTCTTAATGTTCCCTGCAAGCTTCCTCTCGTACTCTATTTTCCTTGCCCTAATCAAACCCTTTGTCCTCCTCTGCTGAGTTCTAAATTTCTCCCAGTCCCTGGGTTCGCTGCTATTTCTGGCCAATTTGTATGCCACTTCCTTGGCTTTAATACTATCACTGATTTCCCTTGATAGCCACGGTTGAGCCATCTTCCCTTTTTTATTTTTACGTCAGACAGGAACGTACAATTGTTGTAGTTCATCCATGCGGTCTCTAAATGTCTGCCATTGCCCATCAACAGTCAACCCCTTAAGTATCATTCGCCAATCTATCCTAGCCAATTCACGCCTCATACCTTCAAAGTTACCCTTCTTTAATGTCTGGACCATGGTATCTGAATTAACTGTTTCATTCTCCATCCTAATGTAGAATTCCACCATATTATGGTCACTCTTTCTCAAGCATGCTGTGATGCCTCCTCCTCTCTCTCCATTATAATCCAAATTCGGGCAAATATTTTTGTTTGCCTACTTGCTGTGAAGCTTTAAATTCTCCCTCCTTCCTCCCAAAGCAGCCACATCACACCCAGACACGCTTTCAGTCTCTCTGAGCTCCCTCTTTCTCTGTCTCCTCTTCTGCGCATGTCATGATGACCCTTGACCTCCTGAATCGCAGGAATCGAGCGTTGCCATGCCGTTGCTAAGGGCGGCCACACTTTATGGCAGAAGGTCAAAAAAAATGTACCGCTACCGCCCATTTCATATCACTCACGGTAATGCCCATTTTCAAAAATGGAAACTCGATGCTTTGAAAATGGGCGAGAAGCTGGCATTCTGAAAACCCTTTTTTAATGCCCATGCCAGAAATAACGTCCATTTTTGGGTGATATGCACAAAAGTGGTGGTTCTAGCCCATAGTTTCCACCTGACAGAGGTATTTTCCCTCAGCCACAAACTCTTCCTCACTATATTTCTACAACAAATTCACCAAGCTGCAAGTCTTTACACAAGTCTCCATCCAGTCTGACCTCATTATATCTCTCACCATTGAAAGATTGCTTCTGTCATCTCTATTTCACCTGCCATCTATTCCATCAGCATGGGTGCCCTTTATACTCTCTCAGAATCCCACCACAATCAGCCCTAACACCAGCAGCACCAGGCACAACAGCAGCACCAACAGCAACACCACCAACTTCACCGCAATCACCTGATGCTGCACAGGACACAGGGCATCAGCACTAGTCCACATTGTTGCCCAGGAGGCCAGAGATGGCCTCACCATGGCCAGATTTACTTCACTTGATGCTGTCCACCTGGCAGCCACATGATGACCCAGGTTGGCACCCATCGCACACCAACACCATAAAACATCCCTACAATGCCCCAGTCATTCCTTTCACACTCATCACCATTACAAGGGGTAATGTTATGCCTCACCATGCACTACAACTCATTAAGCCACTTCCAAACGTGGACACAAATCTAACCAAGAACGCAAAGTGTTCAAAATAAAGGTTTCAATGTTTGACACCACATTAATTGAAACTTTACATGAACTTTGCATAAAATACGCAAGTACCTACCCTTGTGCATTGTTAGTTGGTATGATTGCCCTAGGATGAAGGTGAGTGTGAGGGTTGGCTAGTGAGATGGGGAAGTGATAGTGTAGATAGAGAGGGTTGGGTGGAGGTACAAGGTAAATTGGTGTGCTAAGGATGTGCAGGAGTACTGTCGGTCAGGCAAAGTGATGGGGATGTAATGAGAGGCATAGCAGGATGAGGTTGAGTGTGGCTTTGTACTAGCATTTCCTGATTTACTGAGATTATTGAATGTTTGCGGCACTGCACCAGGTCCCCCTGACCACATCCCTGCTTTTGCTCTTCTCTGCAATGTGCAAACAGGCTGTCTTGAATCTCCTAGGGAGGTCACTTCCACCCACGGGAAGGGAAGATGACCTCTCTGAGTGCTAGACCCCCTCCATAAGCATATGGGGAGAGTCATGGGAGAGCCTGGGTGCAGTCCTGCACCTGTGCAGTGCTTGTCAGTGCTTGCAGCACCTCAGTGCTGTTCAACACTGACAGCACAAATATCAAAATAAATTTGGCCATGTTCCCTTTAAGGAAACATCAGCAGACCCACTTCCTCTAATTGGCTGGCAAATGTACTGGGCGGGTCCCATCAAAGGAAATTAATTTCAAAGGCTGGGCTGGAGCCAGCAACGAGGCCAGGACTCGTTACTGACATTACCGAGCCACGGACCCACCGAGGTTACCAAAATCACAGCCTCTGAAAGAGCTATAGATTTCTTCTTCCTTCTCTTTCCGTATGCCTTCTTGAATTGCTTTTGTAATTTAGCCCCGTCTCTCTTAAATCCTATTATGTATTCTACTTACACCTCTGGTTCTAGGAGGGCTTTCCAAGTAATAATCACCCTCTGTATAAAACTCATTCTCCTAATCCCTTTCTTTATTCTTTTGATAATGACCTTAAATTTATGTCTTCTAATTGCCTACTCACCGACTGTGCTAAATAGTTTTTCTCAAATTACTTTATTCAAACCCCACATAATTTCGAAAGCCTCTATTAGATCTCGTAACCTCTGTTCGAGCACCAGTTTCTTTCTCTCGCCGCTCCTTCACCCCAACCGTGCCGCTCCGGCTGTACCTGCCCACGCTCCAATCACCGACCTGGAACTTGATGACGTCCCTCTTCGCTGCTGATGCTCTCCTGCTCCAGCACATGCTGCTCCCTAGAGTGGTGCACCGCCATGCTAATCCTTCTGCTTCCTGGCCTGCGATGCAGAGCTGGTCTCCAGTCATCTTGGGTAATCCTTGCCACTGGACCAAGACCTAACTCTGTCAAGCCCGTGTGGTGGCTGGTGTGCAACGGTCTCCACACGTTAAAAAAATCCATGCACACCCTTCAAGATTTAGTTCGGGACCTGGAACATTAGGTCCTTCATTGAAATACCTGTGAACTTTTTGACGTGGAAGCAAGTCATCCTTGATTCGAGGGACTGCCTATGATGATGATGATTAGGAAGGCAACTGGCATGTTGACCTTTCTTGCAAAGGGGTTGGACTACAAGAGTAAGGAAGTCTTGCTACAATTGTACAGGGGTTTAGTGAGACCACACCTGGAGTACTGTACACAGTTTTGGTTTCCTTATCTGAGCAAGGATATACTTGCCTTAGAGATAGTGCAACATAAGTTTAATAGATTGATCCCTGGGATGAGAGGGATTTCCTATGAAGAGAGATTGACTAGATTGGGCGTATACTCTCTGGAGTTAAGAAGAATAAGAGGTGATCTCATTGAATCATCTAAGATTCTGAGGGGGATTTACAGGCTAAATGCTGAGAGATTGTTTCCCCTGGCTGGAGCATTTCGAACTAGGGGGTATAGTCTCAGGATAAGGGGTCAGCCATTCAAGACTGAGATGAGGAGGAATTACTTCATTCAGAGAGTTAGAATCTTTGGAATTATCTATCCCAAAGAGCTGTGGATGCTCAATCATTGAGTATATTCAAGGCTGAGATCAATAGATTTTTGGACTCTAGGGGATTCAAAGGATATGGACATTGGTGGGAAAATGGAGTTGAAGTCAAAGATCAGTCATGATCTTATTGAAGGCAGAGCAGGCTTGAGGGTCTGTATGGCCCACTCCTGCTTCTAATTCTTATCTTCTTCTGTTCTAATGAGTCCAAGCTCAGAGGGAAGGTTAGATTTAATTACTTTACGTAGAGGCTAGTGGGTATGTGGAATGGACTATGGCAACAGAGGAGGCAGATAATATGGAACAATTTACAGGAGAGTTGGATAAATATTTGAGGGAATGGTCGATTGATAGATATTTTTGAATGGCCAGATGAACAGCATAGTCTTTTCTGATTCTGTACTTTTGTACTTTCCCTGTGTTCCTGCACAGCTGTGGGAAGTAACAACCTGTTCCACAAATAAGAGTAAAGAGCAAAATCTAAAAAAGCTAGAAATCTGAAGTAAAACAGAAAATGCTGGAAACATATAACACTCAGCATCAGTGGAGAGAACAGTTACAAATTTGGTTTTGGACCCTTCGGAACTGAAAAATAAGATGGCGACAGGCGACGGATATCAGAAAAAGGAAGGGGAAATATATATATAATAGACAAACCCAGGGTAATGGGCAGAAATATTAAGACATGAACGAAACAGTGGGGGAAATATTTGTCCCCTTAGTGCCTCCTGTTAGCACCGGTAGATGGCGCGAATGGGTCGCTAGCCCAGAATCGCTGGGGCAAGGCGAATCCCCTCCCCCCACCATAGCACAACCTTTAAGAGGTATCGCCGGGAACATCAACGGCAGGGAGATGATTATACTGCTTTATTTCTAAGTGAAAAATAAAATATTGACCACTCGTCGTAACTTTAAGATTGAAGGACGAATAGAAATCGAAAGTGTTTTGAATTATACAGTCTGGATTTTTAAAAATTTGGCCCAGTTTGAAACGTTTGGCATTTGAGGTGGTTTAACTATTTTAAGTTTTTTTAAATGGTACAAAAGCACAAAATATTCCACTGTGTTTAGCGGTCATCTACATCCATCCCAGTAGACTACCATGGATTGGATATATTGACCATGAAAATATGGCATCCTAAAACCTCTCCCTTTAGATTAGTAAAGCTAGCTATGCATCTTTAAGATTCTGTGTGAGAAAGTTTATTATGAATAAGCTTATTGTCAACAAGCTTTCTTACTGAAAACTGCGAGTACATGATGTGGAAATGATTCATATGTCAGTGTGCTGTTGGTTTCTATTCTGCAACACAAATGGTACAAATACAATAATGGTCTGTCATAAATGTGTTAACTGTCCTTATTGTTTAAGAAAAACATTATTTCAAAACCAATTTTAAACTGTTTGGGTGAATATCACATTGCTCTGGTTATTGAATCAGCTTCATTGGAGCTGTTGCCTGAAAATTGCCCATTTCATAATTTGATTCTCTCATACAAAAAAATGAACCTTATTGCAGTGAATGTTATCATGAAATGGTATGAAGTTGAACAAATACTTTTGGATATCTTGTCAACATGAACACTGAAAAATCGAAGCTATCATTTAAGGCCATAACCATACTTTATCATTGGGGTTTGTGCACAAATTGGCTGTTTTTCTTTGACTCTTATGAGTCACTACGATGATCAATAACATATAATGATTTGTTGGTATTAATAGAAAGATCAATTTTATCATGCTGTACGAAAGAACAATAAATGTACAGACTGTGTAGAAATTGGTCCTCGTTGCTCTCGTTTACTAATGGAAAACTGAAACAAAAAGTACCAACTTCACAGAACTATGTCCTGCATCTCATGGATGCCTGAAATACTTCCAACCCCATATTTATATGGCTGGTTTTTCAGGCGTCCCTGGCGGCCATCTAAAACAGATGTTAGCTCCCTTACATATGTTAATAAGGGGCCTACTGCCTCTTTTAAGACCCCCTCTGCCAAATCCAGCTGCCCTGAATGGAGCAGCCACTATGTGTGCTCCATTCAGGTTTTCCTGTCGTGGATGCGGCCTAACAAGTGACTGCCACCAAAAAGGTTACCAAATGTTTTTTTTCAGCTTGTTGCAGAGCCAATAGGAAAAGGAAAAGGAAGACTTGCATTTCTATAGCGCCATTCACAAGCTCAGGATGTTCTGAAGCGCTTTACAGCCAATGAAGTACATTTGGTGTATAGTTACTGTTGTAATGTAGGAAACACGGCACCCAATTTGTGCAAGCACCCATAAACAGCAGTGCGATAATGACCAGATAATTTATTTCTGGTGATGTTCGTTGAGGGATAAATATTGGCCAGGATACCAGGGAGAACTCCCCTGTTTTTCTTCAAAATAGTGCCATGGGATCTTTTACGTCCACCTGAGAGAGCACACGGGTGCTTGGTTTAACATCTCATGTGAAAGATTGCACCTTCAACAGTGCTGCACTCCCTCCAACAGTGCAGCACTCCAGTGCTCCCTCCAGCACTGCACTGGGGTGTCAGCCTAGATTATGGACCATGGTTGCTGCTCCCAGTTCCACAATACTCCTAAGGGCAGTTGCAGGACTGCGATTGGCCACTCCTTCCATTGTCTTTCCTTCCTCCCTTTCCTTGAACTTATCTGAAGATTACTGTCAGAGGTGGCCCGTTATTGAAATGAGGCCTAATTTAGGGGTAGCCTTGGGCCTTCATGTTTAGACGTGTACTGTTGGCTATATCCCTGAAAATGGGCCATACACAATTTCTATCCTAGTCTACTGTGATATATTTTATGCTGCTGTTTCCAATCAACACATTTTACACTATCTCTATATTCTATACAGTCGTTTAAGAATGACATTTTTAGAAAAGAGGTCGACCTACAAAATGTCTGTGTTCCTACTCCTGTTTGGTGCCCGTAACTGGCCAGTTTGGTTTACATGAGGCAAGGGCCTCAAAATGGCTCCAATCTCATCACCTCCAGAACATATAAGCTAATGGTGTGCTCTGCCAGTCAGCTTTCCAAAAGTTAAGATTGACATCACTGTCTCAAGTTATCCACTGTTTATTGGCGATGTTAGGATATCATTGCCTTAGAAACAAAAACTGAAAGTGACCCATTAGAAAAGATGAATCCATCCCAAATAGATGAAACTTTCTTTGACAGCTAGGCCCAGCCAAGCTCAGATTCAGATGTAGATACTATCCTTTAAGGAAGGCAATGAATATTAAAATGTTTTAAGTATATTTTTACACATTGTTCACGACATCATCAGACTCAGTCATATGCTCCAAACTAACACCTAGTTCAATCACCGAGCTGAATGCAACTGTTACAAAACATGGAATGGAATGGATATATATTTTAAAATACAACTCCAAGTATTAAAATAAACCAGTATCCAGTAAATTAAATCAAATTTGGCCTATTTCAAAGATAATTAAGAAACATATATTTGGCCCTATTTGTTTATTATATATCTGGTTTGCCAGAAACTTTTATTTCTATTGATTAAGCAACTTAAATACGATCTTTTGTAAAAATGCTCATTTTGTATTTAGGCCAGCTGAAATTCCGATAACTCAAATCTACATTGGATTAGTCAGCAGCAAAAACATTTACCAGGAATCAAATTAAAATCCTCACCAAGAAATCACTGCCACCTTCCTCTTTGGACCACAAGGAAAATACTCAACTCGAAGACTTGTGCTCAAAGCAGAAACTGCTATCACAAAGGAACTTAAGACACAAACCTGTCCCTCCACCATTGTTCATTGCCAACAGACACCATGACACAGAAGCTATTGTCTTCCTCCATTGCTGCCAGGACACTTGGTCTTCAACTCCCATGTTTTCCTGTTGCCAGGAAATATAAACAGAAAATAATAGTATTTAAAAGTTAGGTTAAAAATGACATCCTATCCCATTCTCTTCACACCCTTTCAACTGTTAATGGCACTTGCCTACAAAGCAGTTGGTGTGAACTCCAAAATGTCAACTCTCATGCACAGATGGGCAAATGGAATAAAATGGCATCCTTTGCATGTTCTGTATTTTTTTTTTAACTCACTGCCCATTCAAGCTTCACACAAACTCAGATTTCGCACTTTTCTGAATATCCACATTTTGGCTCAATTTGGATGTGTTCAGGTTTAAAACTCAGCTTCAGTAATTATTTTTGATGGCATCTGACTGACCTGTATAGCAGGTAAAAGACAGCATATGCTCATTTAATGGGCCAAATCTTGCTGGAGCGGGGAACCTTGCTGTATGTGCTATTAGTTAGAACTTGTCCTGCACCTTTCAGGTTGCTAAAAAAGTTTTCATCTAAAATTTGACATTTTTAAAAATCTCCAACAACAATTTACTAAATGCAGGAAATAGTTTAAATTGTTCCCTTTCTCGGGTAGAGAATTTGATTGGCATTGCATGAACAATTATCACATCATTAAAAGGGTACTTAAGCTACTAATTATGAGTCCTAAATTTCTGTGGTGAGTTTAATGGGCAATTAATGTACAAATCCAGCAAGTTCTTCAAAATACCATGGAGACTAAGGGCGAGACACCATTTGTGCGAGACAAATGGTGGAGTGGTGTAAGATTCGCAACGAACGGTGTATCTCTTCATCCCCTCAACTCACTCGCTGATTTGCATATTAATAATGGCATGCGTCGTTAACACCCCATTATTTTTCCAGGAAGATTTGGCCGAATATACTTTTTCTTTGCATCGATTGGACTGTTTTTAAAAACATTTTACTGGTATCTTGTTAAACTTGAATACTTCACAGGAAGATGCTCATTTTCATTGTCCCTTAATTCGCAATCGGTATGGCGGTGTATTCTCAGAGTATGCCGTCATACCATCATTGAAATTGACTGCAGGTTCGGGCTGTCCGCTTGCGCATGCGTTAAATCCCGAACTTGTGATCTGTCAAGTTTCTATTTTACACCAGCTTCACTGCACATTTCACCTCATCATTCAAATCAAACTGCTGGTGAAAAGTTGGGCTGTTGGGGAGGAGTTAAACTAATATGGCAGGGGGATGGGAACCAATGCAGGGAGATAGAGGGAAACAAAAAGGAGGCAAAAACAAAAGACAGAAAGGAGATGAGGAAAAGTGGAGGGCAGAGAAACCCAAGGCAAAGAACAAAAAGGGCCATTGTACAGCAAAATTCTAAAAGGACAGAGGGTGTTAAAAAAACAAGCCTAAAGGCTTTGTGTCTTAATGCAAGGAGTATCCGCAATAAGGTGGATGAATTAACTGTGCAAATAGATGTTAACAAATATGATGTGATTGGGATTACGGAGACGTGGCTCCAGGATGAGCAGGGCTGGGAACTCAACATCCAGAGGTATTCAACATTCAGGAAGGATAGAATAAAAGGAAAAGGAGGTGGGGTAGCATTGCTGGTTAAGGAGGAGATTAAGGCAATAGTTAGGAAGGACATTAGCTTGGATGATGTGGAATCTATATGGGTAGAGCTGCAGAACACGAAAGGGCAAAAAACGTTAATGGGAGTTGTGTACAGACCTCCAAACAGTAGTAGTGATGTTGGGGAGGGCATCAAACAGGAAATTAGGGGTGCGTGCAATAAAGGTGCAGCAGTTATAATGGGTGACTTTAATATGCACATAGATTGGGCTAACCAAACTGGAAGCAATACGGTGGAGGAGGATTTTCTGGAGTGCATAAGGGATGGTTTTTTAGACCAATATGTCGAGGAACCAACTAGGGGGGAGGCCATCTTAGACTGGGTGTTATGTAATGAGAAAGGATTAATTAGCAATCTCGTTGTGCGAGGCCCCTTGGGGAAGAGTGACCATAATATGGTGGAATTCTGCATTAGGATGGAGAATGAAACAGTTAATTCAGAGACCATGGTCCAGAACTTAAAGAAGGCTAACTTTGAAGGTATGAGGCGTGAATTGGCTGAGATGGATTGGCGAATGATACTTAAGGGGTTGACTGTGGATGGGCAATGGCAGACATTTAGAGACCGCATGGATGAACTACAACAATTGTACATTCCTGTCTGGCATAGAAATAAAAAAGGGAAGGTGGCTCAACCGTGGCTATCAAGGGAAATCAGGGATAGTATTAAAGCCAAGGAAGTGGCATACAAATTGGCCAGAAATAGCAGCGAACCTGGGGACTGGGAGAAATTTAGAACTCAGCAGAGGAGGACAAAGGGTTTGATTAGGGCAGGGAAAATGGAGTATGAGAAGAAGCTTGCAGGGAACATTAAGACGGATTGCAAAAGTTTCTATCGATATGTAAAGAGAAAAAGGTTAGTAAAGACAAATGTAGGTCCCCTGCAGTCAGAATCAGGGGAAGTCATAACGGGGAACAAAGAAATGGCGGACCAATTGAACAAGTACTTTGATTCGGTATTCACGAAGGAGGACACGAACAACCTTCCGGTTATAAAAGGGGTCGGGGGGTCTAGTAAGGAGGAGGAACTGAGGGAAATCCTTATTAGCCGGGAAATTGTGTTGGGGAAATTGATGGGATTGAAGGCCGATAAATCCCCAGGGCCTGATGGACTGCATCCCAGAGTACTTAAGGAGGTGGCCTTGGGAATAGTGGATGCGTTGACAGTCATTTTCCAACATTCCATTGACTCTGGATCAGTTCCTATGGAGTGGAGGGTAGCCAATGTAACCCCACTTTTTAAAAAAGGAGGGAGAGAGAAAACAGGGAATTATAGACCGGTCAGCCTGACATCGGTAGTGGGTAAAATGATGGAATCAATTATTAAGGATGTCATAGCAGTGCATTTGGAAAGAGGTGACATGATAGGTCCAAGTCAGCATGGATTTGTGAAAGGGAAATCATGCTTGACAAATCTTCTGGAATTTTTTGAGGATGTTTCCAGTAGAGTGGATAAGGGAGAACCAGTTGATGTGGTATATTTGGACTTTCAGAAGGCGTTCGACAAGGTCCCACACAAGAGATTAATGTGCAAAGTTAGAGCACATGGGATTGGGGGTAGTGTACTGACATGGATTGAGAACTGGTTGTCAGACAGGAAGCAAAGAGTAGGAGTAAATGGGTACTTTTCAGAATGGCAGGCAGTGACTAGTGGGGTACCGCAAGGTTCTGTGCTGGGGCCCCAGCTGTTTACACTGTACATTAATGATTTAGATGAGGGGATTAAATGTAGTATCTCCAAATTTGCGGATGACACTAAGTTGGGTGGCAGTGTGAGCTGCGAGGAGGATGCTGTGAGGCTGCAGAGCGACTTGGATAGGTTAGGTGAGTGGGCAAATGCATGGCAGATGAAGTATAATGTGGATAAATGTGAGGTTATCCACTTTGGTGGTAAAAACAGAGAGACAGACTATTATCTGAATGGTGACAGATTAGGAAAAGGGGAGGTGCAAAGAGACCTGGGTGTCATGGTACATCAGTCATTGAAGGTTGGCATGCAGGTGCAGCAGGCGGTTAAGAAAGCAAATGGCATGTTGGCCTTCATAGCAAGGGGATTTGAGTACAGGGGCAGGGAGGTGTTGCTACAGTTGTACAGGGCATTGGTGAGGCCACACCTGGAGTATTGTGTACAGTTTTGGTCTCCTAACCTGAGGAAGGACATTCTTGCTATTGAGGGAGTGCAGCGAAGGTTCACCAGACTGATTCCCGGGATGGAGGGACTGACCTATCAAGAAAGACTGGATCAACTGGGCTTGTATTCACTGGAGTTCAGAAGAATGAGAGGGGACCTCATAGAAACATATAAAATTCTGACGGGGTTAGACAGGTTAGATGCAGGAAGAATGTTCCCAATGTTGGGGAAGTCCAGAACCAGGGGTCACAGTCTAAGGATAAGGGGTAAGCCATTTAGGACCGAGATGCGGAGGAACTTCTTCACCCAGAGAGTGGTGAACCTGTGGAATTCTCTACCACAGAAAGTTGTTGAGGCCAATTCACTAAATATATTCAAAAAGGAGTTAGATGAGGTCCTTACTGCTAGGGGGATCAAGGGGTATGGCGAGAAAGCAGGAATGGGGTACTGAAGTTGAATGTTCAGCCATGAACTCATTGAATGGCGGTGCAGGCTAGAAGGGCCGAATGGCCTACTCCTGCACCTATTTTCTATGTTTCTATGTTTCTATGTAATTGCCCAGTTACTGCGCATTAACCAACCTGAAAATGGAGGTTTTCAACCTCCATTTAACTACCCTCAGGGAAGGTGATGAGAAAAATGTATGAATATTGAGCTAGGTTTATGCTACAACCCATAACAATGAGACACTGGTTCGTGTCTGAGCAGGTACAAACTTTGAAAGAAACTTTCCTTTGTTCGAGTTTGGGCCTTTTTGTATTACTGTCTTTGCTGCCGAAAAGCCTTTTGTAGTTTTGGTTTAATGATTTCCCAACTTGTATTTAGATAGGATTCAATTCACTTTCATGATTTCCTCATGTTATCAGACATTTAAACTGTTGATTTTAGGTTAATTAAATTAATCAAAAGTTAGTTAGTCTAATAGAGGCAAAACAAATTTGATAGGCCTATAAGATTATAATTATAGCTTTGTATATAATAATCTTGGTTTGTATAATAAATACTATTCCACTGATTGTGATTTATTAATAAAGTAGCATTTCTGCTAAATTATTAAGTTGTTGGCAAATCAGCAATCTCTTCGGTTTCCTGAATGACTAAGAGTCAGGAAGTGAAAGGTGAAAGGTGGAATGCCCCAAGTGATGTCAAGTCCGCATAGGCACAACGGTGCGTCCCTGGGACCTGTGGACCACTACGCTGCGCACAATTCTGCAGTGTTTAAAAGCAACTTTTTGAAGGGGGGGCTTTGCACGAGGTAAGTGCGGATTTTATTCGGATATCGACGGCATACTCCTTAGCTACATCACTGGCCGCAAATTCAGGGCCATTATCTAACCTTATTGTCTCCTATATGACTTTTTTAAAGTTGACTCTTCTTGATGGACCTGCACACATAAAATAAAACACAGTTTTAATATAATGGTTCAGAAATGTCTACTAAATGAAAATAGCTTTCCTATCATCATAAACACATTACCCCCCTGTCCACCCCACCAAAACTAAAAACAGCAGAAGTAATCAAAGTGTCAGGTTACAAAACTGGACAAGGCAAACCTTCTCTTTAAACTCAGGAAAATATCATGAACATGTAGCTGCTGTGGTTTAAAGTGCATTTGCTCAAATCTTAGGAGTTTCAATTTATATGCAAGTCAATTTAACCATTACTTATAAAAATTATATAGAGTTGACTGATTACTTCCATATCATGGGTTTACAAGTTGGTGACATTTACATAAAAAGAGCCCTTGTCCTTTTCTGCATTCACTGTATCTGATGAAGAATGGTGTACGATGTACTTAAGGGCGCAAATTGAAACTGGTGAAGTTCAGAGTACCAAGTCACCTACATTTGCCGAATCACACTAACTGAATAAGAGCAGCTTCTCTAACATGGTGAACATATTTAACAGCCATTTTTCTTCATACCAGAAAAAAAACAACTGGCTCTTTGGGGCGTTCCTTACTTTTAGAAAACACAAAACTCTCATGATAAATTAAAATATCTGAATCTGGGTTCCCAGTTAACAAATTCTTTTGTTCAGAGTGGCTTCATTTCTCATGTTCGGGGGGGGATAAAAATGGCCAAGAGTCACATCTTGCAGATTCGAATTCCCCAGTGAGATCGGGCACTCCGCTTTTTGTCGCTGCAAACAAAGCAAAAAAAAAGTAAAAATAAAAAACAGTAGTATCAGCATTCCTGCGGGGGAAATAAAAGTGCTAGCGAGTTGAAGCGTGTGTTGAGCAAGGTGTCCATTTTAGTTTACAATCTGTCAAGTCTGCCTTTAATAAAAATGAGGACGCATCATATCATTTCCATTGAAATTTGCCAGGTATGAGTAAATACGCATACAAAACCTCCCCTGAACAAAGCTATTATTAGAGGTGATACATGTATCAACACAGGATAGGAACTCAGTCTGAAGAAATGGCTTAATTCATTCATTTAAAGCTGTTCTCTCCCCTACAAATTCTCTTTTTCATGCTCTGAACATTTTGAGTTTTGCTGGGACAAGCTCCATTTTCAGAAACACCTCCCGATGGCCCTGATTTTCCACATTCACGATTTATGGCGCCCACGTAAGATACGTATGTTTTTTTCCCCCGTTTGCGCGAAAAAAAAGGCACTTTCCACAAAGCAGAAGTTATTTTTAGTGCACGCTACCCGAATTCTGGGGACCAATCTTGTAGTGTGAGCTGAAAAATTGCTGCACATGCGCTGGGAAAAAAATCGTTGCGCATGCGCTGGAGAAAAAAGACTAATGACATGCTTTATCCTCCATTCCTCCATCAGTATCAGTAAATCTATGACCTGCAATAGGAATGAATACCTGTGGACAAATAATCGATGATTTACCTTTGCCAATGGAAACAGATAAACCACTTAAACTGGTGGTGCTGTTCTGCCTTGATTGGATTGATTAACATCCCCTCCTCTGAGCCTTGTGGAGAACAGGAGGAAATCTGATACCTGCGAGCAACCTCATTGATGCTGCTTCTGCCAGGATAATGGATTATAAAATCACTGGCAGTGGCATAATTTGTAGTTACTGTCCCTTCAAAAATGAAAGTTTGGCATTTCGGCCTGGGATTGCAGCGGGCCTGCGCCGATTTCCTTAACTTCAGGTAGGCTTTTTTACAACATTAAGGACTCTGCAACATTTTGAAAAAAAATCGTTGATGGGGAAACTGGAATAAATGGCCAGAAACGGCGTAGAATCCCTTTTCCAAGCAGACCAACGCCAAAATATCTGGGGCCAAAAAATCTGCCACCTGCGCCAAAACTTTGGGGAAAATTTCAAATGACTGATTACAGCAAAGAAATCACCGGGCGCCAAAAAATCGGCACCCCATGATTGCGAAAATTTCCCCCTATGGAACCAGGAGGAGCATGAGTTGTGTTCGCCCTTCACCTTCCACACACCCCTTCCCCCCGACCCTGGACGTCCCCGAGGGCAGTTGATGTCTAAGCTGGCGGCTTGAAATTGGTTCTCCCGTTGTGTGAGCTACCTGTGGAGGTGGCCAGCAAAGGCAGATCACCCCCCAGTATGCAGATGAGGTGCGATGACCAATTTATGTCAATATTCATAAGAACATAAGAAATAGGAGCAGGAGTAGTCCATACAGACTCTCGAGTCTGCTCCGCCATTTAATACGATCATGGCTGATCCAATCATCAACTCAGGTCCACTTCCCTGCCCGCTCCCCATAATCCCTTTTTCCCTTATCAGTTAAGAAACTGTCTATCTTTGTCTTAAATTTATTCAATGACCCAGCTTCCACAGCTCTCTGAGGCAGCGAATTCCACAGATTTACAACCCTCTGAGAGAAGAAATTCTTCCTCATCTCAGTTTTAAATGGGCGGCCCCTTATTCTAAGATTATGCCTCCTAGTTCTAGTCTCCCACATCAGTGGAAACATCCTCTCTGTATCCACCTTGTCAAGCCCCTCATAATCTTATACGTTTTGATAAGATCACCTCTCATTCTTCTGAATTCCAATGAGTAGAGGCCCAACCTACTCAACCTTTCCTCATATGTCAAACCCCTCATCTCTGGAATCAACCTTCGCTGAACTGCCTCTAAAACAAGTATATCCTTTCATAAATATGGAAACCAAAACTGCATGCAGTATTCCAGGTGTGGCCTCACCAGTACTGTTGTATATGTATATACCCTGTACACTCAATGTACAGTTACATAAGACCAATGAATGTATCTCTACACTCTATACAATATGCCTGTACTACTAGAGGGTGCAACAGGTGGAGACCTAGAGGTCACCTGTAAACCACAGGTAACCAGGTATAAAAGGGAGCCCAACTTACTGTAACCTCATTCAGGAGCTACAATAAATGGACTAAGTTCACAACAATTCAAGTGCAATTACCTTACCTCGTGGAGTCATTGCTAGAGTGCCTGCAAACACTACAATTACCCTGTATAACTGTAACAAGAAATCCCTGCTTTTATATTCCATCCCTTTGCAATAAAGGCCAAGATTCCATTGGCTTTCCTGATCACTTGCTGTACTTGCATACTAATCTTTTGTGTTTTATGCACCAAGACCCCCAGGTCCCGCTGTACTGCAGCATTGTGCAATTTTTCTTCATTTAAATAATAACTTGCTCTTTGATTTTTTTTCTGCTGTAGTGCATAACCTCACACTTTCCAACATTATACTCCATCTGCCAACTCACTGAACCTGTCTATGTCCTTTTGCAGATTTTTTGTGTCCTCCTCACACATCAAGGGAAATCAGGGATAGTATTAAAGCCAAGGAAGTGGCATACAAATTGGCCAGAAATAGCAGCGAACCTGGGGACTGGGATAAATTTAGAACTCAGCAGAGGAGGACAAAGGTTTTGATTAGGGCAGGGAAAATGGAGTATGAGAAGAAGCTTGCAGGGAACATTAAGACGGATTGCAAAACTTTCTATAGATATGTAAAGAGAAAAAGGTTAGTAAAGACAAACGTAGGTCCCCTGCAGTCAGAATCAGGGGAAGTCATAACGGGAAACAAAGAAATGGCGGACCAATTGAACAACTACTTTGGTTCGGTATTCACGAAGGAGGACACAAACAACCTTCCGGTTATAAAAGGGGTCGGGGGGTCTAGTAAGGAGGAGGAACTGAGGGAAATCCTTATTAGCCAGGAAATTGTGTTGGGGAAATTGATGGGATTGAAGGCCGATAAATCCCCAGGGCCTGATGGACTGCATCCCAGAGTACTTAAGGAGGTGGCCTTGGAAATAGTGGATGCATTGAGAGTCATTTTCCAACATTCCATTGACTCTGGATCAGTTCCTATAGAGTGGAGGGTAGCCAATGTAACCCCACTTTTTAAAAAAGGAGGGAGAGAGAAAACAGGGAATTATAGACCGGTCAGCCTGACATCGGTAGTGGGTAAAATGATGGAATCAATTATTAAGGATGTCATAGCAGTGCATTTGGAAAGAGGTGACATGATAGGTCCAAGTCAGCATGGATTTGTGAAAGGGAAATCATGCTTGACAAATCTTCTGGAATTTTTTGAGGATGTTTCCAGTAGAGTGGACAAGGGAGAACCAGTTGATGTGGTATATTTGGACTTTCAGAAGGCGTTCGACAAGGTCCCACACAAGAGATTGATGTGCAAAGTTAGAGCACATGGGATTGGGAGTAGTGTGCTGACATGGATTGAGAACTGGTTGTCAGACAGGAAGCAAAGAGTAGGAGTAAATGGGGACTTTTCAGAATGGCAGGCAGTGACTAGTGGGGTATCGCAAGGTTCTGTGCTGGGGCCCCAGCTGTTTACACTGTACATTAATGATTTAGATGAGGGGATTAAATGTAGTATCTCCAAATTTGCGGATGACACTAAGTTGGGTGGCAGTGTGAGCTGCGAGGAGGATGCTATGAGGCTGCAGAGTGACTTGGATAGGTTAGGTGAGTGGGCAAATGCATGGCAGATGAAGTATAATGTGGATAAATGTGAGGTTATCCACTTTGGTGGTAAAAACAGAGAGACAGACTATTATCTGAATGGTGACAGATTAGGAAAAGGGGAGGTGCAAAGAGACCTGGGTGTCGTGGTACATCAGTCATTGAAGGTTGGCATGCAGATGCAGCAGGCGGTTAAGAAAGCAAATGGCATGTTGGCCTTCATAGCAAGGGGATTTGAGTACAGGGGCAGGGAGGTGTTGCTACAGTTGTACAGGGCATTGGTGAGGCCACACCTGGAGTATTGTGTACAGTTTTGGTCTCCTAACTTGAGGAAGGACATTCTTGCTATTGAGGGAGTGCAGCAAAGGTTCACCAGACTGATTCCCGGGATGGCGGGACTGACCTATCAAGAAAGACTGGATCAACTGGGCTTGTATTCACTGGGGTTCAGAAGAATGAGAGGGGACCTCATAGAAACATTTAAAATTCTGACGGGGTTAGACAGGTTAGATGCAGGAAGAATGTTCCCAATGTTGGGGAAGTCCAGAACCAGAGGTCACAGTCTAAGGATAAGGGGTAAGCCATTTAGGACCAAGATGCGGAGGAACTTCTTCACCCAGAGAGTGGTGAACCTGTGGAATTCTCTACCACAGAAAGTTGTTGAGGCCAATTCACTAAATATATTCAAAAAGGAGTTAGATGAGGTTCTTACTATTCGGGGGATCAAGGGGTATGGCGAGAAAGCAGGAATGGGGTACTGAAGTTGAATGTTCAGCCATGAACTCATTGAATGGCTGTGCAGGCTAGAAGGGCCGAATGGCCTACTCCTGCACCTATTTTCTATGTTTCTATGTTTCTATTGCTTTTCCTCCCATTTTTGTATCGTCAGCAAACTTGGCTACGTTACATGCGGTCCCTTCATCTAAGTCGTTAATATAGATTTTAAATAGTTGGGGTCCTATTACTAATCCCTGCGGCACCCCACTAGTTACTGATTGCCAACCCAAGAATGGACCATTTATCCCGACTTCTTTGTTTTCTGTTAGTTAGCCAATCCTTTATCCAATATATTACCCCCAACCTGTGAACTTTTATCTTGTGCCTTTTATGTGGCACCTTGTCAAATGCTTTCTGGAATTCCAAATACACCACATCGACTGGGTTCCCCTTTATCCACCCTGTTCATTACATCCTCAAAGAATTCCAGCAAATTTGTCACACATGACTTCCACTTCATAAATCCATGCTGACTCTGCCTGACTAAATTATGCTTTCCCAAATGTCCTGCTACTGCTTCATTAATAATGGACTCCAACATTTTCCCAACCACAGATGTTAGGCTAACTGATCTATAGTTTCTTGCTTTTTGTCTGCCTCCTTTTTTAAATAGGGGTGTTACATTTGCAATTTTCCAATCTGCTGGGATCTCCCTAGAATCCAGGGAATTTTGATAAATTACATCCAATGCATCCACTATCCCTGCCGCTACTTCTCTTAAGACCCTAGGATGCAAGCCAACAGGATCATGTCCAGGGGATTTATCTGCCTTTAGTCCCATTATTTTACTGAGTACCACCTCCTTAGTGATTGTTCCTCCACCCCTATAGCCCCTTGACTATCCACTGTTTGGATATTTTTAGTGTCCTCCACCGTAAAGAAAGATACAAAATATTTGTTCAGAATTTCTGCCATCTCCATGTTCTTCATCACTAATTCCCCGGTCTCGCCCTCTAAGGGACCAACATTTACTTTAGCCACTCTTTTGCTTTTATGTGCTTCTTACTTTGTCTGTGCACTGCCACTGCAGCGCTGGAGTAAATTTGACCCTTTACTTCCCTATTAGACATTATACAGCCCTGCAATCTTAATATAGATTTCAATAATTTCAGACCTTAAGCTTCCACTTACTCTTTGACAGGAAGTGCTGAAGGTGTGTGATGGGTGAATGGCATTGGATAGGGGACCCTCTGTCAGAACACTGTGCTCGTGGAGCTGTCCACAGCCTCGGTGTTGAACTTTTTTGCTTCTCCCAAGCTCCTGTCCATGGGCCACTGGAACCTCCTTCGCTTTGGCAGATTTTCCTGCTTTCCATTTCTAACTTGCCTTACCCTTCGCCACCACAACTATTCTTACGTATTATGTGCCTGTTCAATGTCTATAATGTCCCTCTTTAGATGCCTCCTATTGTATCATATTTACACTTCAGCCAATTAACAATCTCCTGTTTCATGGAATCATAGAATAGTACAGCACAGAAGGAGGCCATTCAACCCATCGAGCTGTGCGGCTCTTTCGAAGAGAAGTCCAATTAGTCCCACTCCCCCACTTTTTCCCCATATCCCTGCCATATTACCTTCTTTAAGTCTTTATCCAATTCCCTTTTGAAAGCTACTATTGAATCTGTTTCCACCACTCTATCAGGCAGTGCATTCCAGATCCTAACCACTCGTTACATAAAAATGTTATTCCTCAAGTTGCCTCTGGTTCTTCTGCCATTTAAACATTTTACAGGTCATTCTATTTCTTCTCTTGTGTATGCAACTGTGTCTCTTTGTATTTCCCTCATGCTTTCCTCAGTCTGTTCCTTTATAAGTCATAATCAAAGAGTGTATTCTTGAAACCTTTATCTTGGTTAAACTAGCATTAATGTTACTGTATGCAAACCATTATTTTGTTTTTAAATGTTCATAACATTACAACATTGTAACAGTACAACAGTGACTACACTTCAAAACATTACTTCAGCGGTTATAAAGTGCTACAGGACGTCCTGAGGCCATGAAAGGCGCTATATAAGTGCAAGTATTTGTTTGTGTCATTCTATAACTGGCTGTGGTAATTAAAGGGGAGATTACAGTTAGCCATTCGATCTTCAGATGGTATTTGCATTTGTGGCTTCGGGTGTGGGGATCGGGTGGGTGTTAATTAACATTATCACAAGGTATAAATTTGAGTTTATTTCAGTTGAAGCAAAAATTATGAAATGTTTGTCAAACATTATTTTAAGTGGAAGTTGTTATGTATTTAACCCCTTGCAACCAGTATTACACTACCACCAGAGGGCCTACCTGTTGGGATCCCTTGGGAGCACGGTATATAAGCAGGCCACCAACGAGGTACCTGCACTCTGGAGTCTCATTAAAGGAGCTAAGGTCACACTTGCTCATTGCACACAGTACTCAGTTTCATCCTTTATTGTGAACTTATCAATTGGCGACAAGGTAACGAACAACCGCGGGAAAATGCAAAGAACATTTGGAATCCTGGAAAAGTTCTCAGAAGGGAACGATTGGAAGGCCTTCATGGAGAGATTCCACCAATACTTTGTGTCCAACGAGCTAGAAGGGAACGAGAGCACTGCCAAACGAAGGGCGATCCTCCTAACTGTCTGTGGGTCAGCAACCTATGGCCTCATGAAGAATCTCCTAGCTCCAGCAAAGCCAACAGCTAAATCCTATGAAGAATTGTGTCCACTGGGCCGGGAGCACCTAAATCCTAAGGAAAGCGTTTTGATGGCGAGCTATCGGTTCTACACATGTCGACGGTCGAAGGGCCAGGAAGTGGCAAGCTATGTTGCCGAACTAAGATGCCTTGCAGGACATTGTGAATTTGAGGGATTCCTAGAACAAATGTTTCGAGACTTTTTTGTACTGGGCATTGGCCTTGAGGCAATCCTTCGCAAACTGTTAACCATTGAAACTCCGAATCTAAGTAAAGCCACAACGATAGCCCAGGCATTTATGTCTACCAGTGACAGTACCAAACAGAATTTGCAGAGTAAAGAAGTTTTTGCCAGTACTGTGAACAAAGTAATGTCGTTTTCGAGCAGGAATATATATGGCAGAATGTACACACCGGCTGCTGCTGACCCAGATGACCCAGAGTCCGCCATCAATCATTAATACAAGGCAGTTAACACCTTGTTGGCGCTTGGAGGTGATCATCGGCCCCATCAATGCCGCTTCAAGCACTATGCAGATCAATGGTACACCTACAGCGAATGTGCAGGTGAGCTGCAAACCCTACAAACCCTGCAAACCACCACGTTGCAGAGGAAGATCGATCCACTGTGGAACAGACTGAATCGGAGACTCGAACCGAGGCGGCAGAAGTGTATGGGGTACACACATTCACCACGAACTGTCCACCAATAATGTTGAAAGTTGAACTGAACGGAATTCCAGTATCGATAGAACTGGACACGGGTGTGAGTCAGTCCATAATGAGTAAGAAGGCCTTCGGCAGGCTGTGGTGCAACAAGACACACAGGCCCAAGCTCAGCTCCATTCACGGCAAACTAAGGACTTACACCAAGGAACTAATCCTTGTAATTGGCAGTGCAGAAGTCAAAGTCTCCTTTGATGGAGCAGTACACGAACTCCCATTGTGGATTGTGCCAGGGGATGGCCCCACATTGTTTGGCAGAAGCTGTCTGGGAAAAATCCGCTGGAACCGGGACTATCATGTATCTCACATTACTGTATATAACTGTATCTTACCAAGCTATACATGACTGTAACTGGATATGACCTGTAACAATAAGCATACCTTACCACCAGGGGTGCACTTGCAGGAGGCACTCCATACCTGTCCCACTGTGGTATATAAAGAGAGGTCTCAGGCAAGTGCAGCACTGGAGAGCTGGAATTAAAGGTGCAGGTCCTGAGTGACCTTGACTTCAGCATGTGTCTCGTGTAAGTCAGTACATTAGAGTCAGGACTTAACAGGGACGACATCCGAGTGCTCTCGTCCATCGACGACGCCTCATGTGCCCAGCTTCTGAGTAGGTTTCCATCATTGTTCGAGCTAGACATTGGAAGCTTCTCGGGGGTGTAAGTGCAGATCCATTTGGTTCCCGGTACGCGACCCATCCACCACAAGGCACGGGCGGTACCATATATGATACGTGAGAAAGTGGAAATTGAGCTGGACAGGCTGCAGCGAGAAAGCATCATCGCACCGGTGGAATTCAATGAATGGGCTAGTCCGATTGTCCCGGTACTTAAAGAGGACGGCACGGTCAGAATTTGTGGGGAATATAAAGTAACGATTAATCGTTTTTCACTATAGGACCAGTACCCGCTACCCAAGGCAGATGACCTATTTGCAACTCTGGCTGGAGGGAAGACGTTCACCAAGTTGGACCTGACCTCGGCCTACATGACACAGGAGCTGGAGGAGTCTTCAAAAGGCCTCACCTGCATCATCACGCACAAAGGTCTGTTCATGTATAACAGATGCCCGTTCGGGATTCGGTCGACCGCGGCAATCTTCCAACGGAACATGGAGAACCTGCTAAAGTCAGTTCGTCGCACTATGGTTTTCCAGGACGACATACTGGTGGTTACAGGTCAGGACACCATCGAACACTTGCAGAACCTGGAAGAGGTTCTTAGTTATTTGGATCGTGTAGGGCTCAGGTTCAAACGCTCGAAATGTCTTTTCCTGGCGCAGGAGGTTGAATTCTTGGGAGCAGACAGCATCAGCAGCAGACAGCATCAGACCCACCGACGCCAAGATGGAGGCTGTCAAGAACGCGCTGAGACCACAGAACGTGACGGAGCTGTGGTCATTCCTGGAACTTCTTAACTATTTTGGTAATTTCCGACCTGGGTTAAGCACCCTGCTAGAACCCCTACATGCACTAATGCGCAAGGGAGACGACTGGAAATGGAGGAATTCACAAGAGGCTGCCTTTAAGAAAGTCAGAAACCTGTTATGTTCAAACACACTGCTTGTCCTGTATAACCCTTGTAAACGATTAGTGCTGGCTTGCGATGCATCGTCATACGGGGTCGGGTATGTGTTACAATAGGCTAACGAATCAGGGATTTTGAAACAGGTCGTTTATGCATCCAGGAGTTTGTCCAAGGCCGAAAAGGCCTACAGCATGATTGAAAAAGAAGCTCTGCCGTGCATTTACGGGGTGAAAAAAATGCACCAGTACTTATTTGGCCTCAAGTTTGAGCTTGAAACTGACCACAAGCCGCTCATATCGCTGTTCTCTGAGAGCAAAGGGATTACCAATGCCTCTGCCCACATCCAAAGATGGGCGCTCACGCTGTCGGCATACAACTATGTAATCCGCCACAGACCGGGCACAGAGGACTGCGAAGATGCTCTCAGTCAGCTGCCGTTGCCCACCACCGGAGTGGAAATGGCACAGCCTGCGGACTTTCTCATGGTAATGGATGCATTCGAGAACGAGAAGTCCCCCGTCGTGACCCGCCAGATCAGGACCTGGACCAGCCAGGATCCTTTACTGTCCTTGGTAAAAAACTGTGTCCTCCATGGGAGCTGGTCCAGCATCCCAGTGGAGATGCAGGAGGCGATTAAGCTGTTCCACAGGCGCAAAGGCGAAATGACCCTGCAGGTGGACTGTCTGTTGTGGGACAATCACGTGGTCTTGTCCAAGAAAGACAGAGATACATTCATTTGTGAACTGCACAGCACCCACCCAGGCAATGTAACGATGAAAGCCGTAGCCAGATCTCATGTGTGGTGGCCCGGCATCCACTCAGATTTAGAATCATGCGTGCGCCAGTGCAACACTTGCTCTCAGCTAGGCAATGCACCCAGAGAGGCACCGCTAAGTTTGTGGTCGTGGCCCTCCAAACCGTGGACTATGCAGGCCCATTTCTAGGCAAAATGTTTTTGGTTGTCGTGGATGCTTACTCAAAATGGATTGAATATGCGATAATGTCTGTAAGCATGTCCATGGCCATTATTGAAAGTCTACAGGCCATGTTTGCCATGCACGGCCTGCCTGATGCCCTGGTCAGCGACAATGGGCTGTGCTTCACCAGCACTGAATTGAACGAATTCATGACCCGCAATGGCATCAAGCACATCACATCTGCCCCGTTCAAGCCCACATCCAAAGGCCAGGCAGAACTGGCAGTTCAGACCATCAGAGGGCCCACCTGTTGGAGTCCCAAGGAATCCCAGCATCCCTTGGGAGCACGGTATATAAGCAGGCCACCCACGAGGTACCTGCACCCTGGAGTCTCATTAAAGGAGCTAAGGTCACACTTGCTCATTGTACACAGTACTCAGTTTCATCCTTTATTGTGAGCTTATCAGAAGTTGCACACGAATTGCTAGAGAGACAACAACAGTACTGTTTGTCTCAAGATTTATTTCCTATTTAGTTGAAAATTTGCAGCTGTATATTTTAAATAAGGATTACATTCACTTTAAATTGTTTGTGCCATTTGCATAAAGTCATAAGTATCATCATTGATAGCACTGTGGTTTCCTGCTGTTAAAGGTGATCTGGCTAACTTAATTTAGAATTTTAAAAAAATCAATAAAAAGATGACTCCGTGTAATAATAATGAGTGTGTTCTATCCTTTGGTTTTTGCATCACAGCCTCTGAAGTTGGCATGTATTGGTTAAGCAAAGATTGGTTGGGATAATGCAGACCAGAACATGTCTCCTCACATTGTTAAGGAATGCAAAGCTTGCTAGATTGACAGGAATCATCTTATTGTGAGACCTACATTCAGCTGAAGCTAAGACAGGGGTTAGTCTTAATCCTATTCTGTTTCAGCTGAAACTTTGGGAAGGCACTGGCTGCACGGAGTGGTTTCCTCTTGGTGCAGGCTTTGTACCAATAATAAAGTATTCAAAGCTAAATTAGTTTGAGTTAGTTTGTAAAAGAATAAATATGTACTCACATTTGCACAATTTTTAGTGTTTTTTTCCTTTGCTTTGTGTCTATCAGCGTGAAAGACTCCATGCTCTGGAATGGAAGATATCTCTATTTTTGTTTTTGTTCTCTTATCCTCGAATAATTGGGTTGAAACTAGCCAAGGTGATTTCACTTTTATCACAAGTGTCTGATCCAAATCTTGGGGGCAAAACAAGAGTGTTCTAATCCATTTGCACTTTAAAGTTTTTAATTTGCTTTAGCACACAGACAAATTTAATGAACAGAAACATCCTCTAAGTAAAATACAGAATTATTTTTAAAAATCTAACATTGAATGCCCTTTGCAACGGAAAGTTAAAGGCATTATTCTGCCATCTGCTTGGGTGATTGTGTCACTACTGGAACAAGCTGGCAGAGTATGGCATTGCATTATGTTGACATTGCAAACATCCTTTGAAAGCAAGTGCACCCTCATTTTCATGTTTGCCGTTTACATATTCCATCTGACTGTTGACTATTGCCATCTGTTTTCTTACTTCCACTTAGAATACAGACAAGATTGGAACTTTATATTTGAGCAACTTGCTCACCTCAGTGAAACATTATGTAAATATATAACTGTTTTTACCCAAACCAATTTCAAAGTATATTTTAGAATCATAGAATCATAGAATGGTTACAGCACCATAGGAGGCCATTCGGCCCGTCGAGCCCGTGCCGACTCTCTGCAAGAGCACTTCAGCTAGTCCCACTCCCCTGCCCTTTCCCCGTAACCCTACATTTTTTTTCCTTCAGGGATTTATCTAGTTCCATTTTGAAAGCCGCAATTGAATCTGCCTCCACCACCCTTTCAGGCGGTGCATTCCAGATCCTAACCGCTTGCTGCATAAATTTTTTTTCCCTCATTTCGCCTTTGGATCTAACATAAGAATGTAAGAAATAGGAGCAGAAGTAGGCCATGCGCCCCCTCGAGCCTGCTCCGTCATTCAATAAGATCATGGCTGATCTTCTACCTCAACTCCACTTTCCTGCACTGTCCCCATATAACTTGATTCCCTTAATATCCAACAAACTATCAATTTCTGTCTTGAATATACTCAATGTGAGCCTCCACAGCCCTCTGGGGTAGAGAATACCAAAGGTTCACCACCCTCTGAGTGAAGAAATTTCTCCTCATCTCAATCCTAAAGGCCGACCTCTTATTCTGAGACTGTGCCCTCCGGTTCTAGATTCCCCAGCCAGGGGTACACCCTCCCTGTATCTACCCTGTGAGAATTTTGTATGTTTCAATGAGATCACCTCTCATTCTTTTAAACTCTAGAGAATATAGCCCTAGTCTACTCAATCTCTCCTGATAGGGCAATCCCCTCATCCCAGGAATCAGTCTGGTGAACTTTTGTTGCACTCCCTCTATGGCAAGTATATCCTTCCTTAGGTAAGGGTACCAAAACTACACAATACTCCGGGTGTGTTTTCACCAGAGCCCATATAAATTGCAGTAAGAAATCTTGGGGCCGAAATTGGCCCCCGGCCGAAACGGAGTGCAGGCACCGCATTTGAGCGTTCTTTACCGCCGATATGGATGGGGTGGTATTAAAAGGGAAATTCCACTCTCTCGGTCCCAAAATGGAGTGGAGTGATAAGGGCTGCTTTCAACGGTGTGGCAGTGGAGTGACGTTTGGACCGTGAAATTCCCCTCCTAACTATTTGATGCTAACCATTTGATGCTAATGATGCAGCTGCTCCCTGGTCTTCTTAAAGGGCAGGTTTTGCAGCTGTGTGTTGAGTTCGTTCTGACCTGCATCCGAGGAGATGGCTGCAAGGGGAGGTTTGAGGAAGGCCAGCCGCTTCAGCGATGCAGGACTCGAGACTCTAATGGAAGCTGTGGAGGGAAGCAGGTGGCTACTGTTCCCTGAAAGTGGTGGGAGACCAAGTCGGAGCATCTTCACAGAAGCCTGGAGGGAGATTGCGGTAGAGGTTTTGGGGACCTCCATTCCCTAGCGGACCCCCAACCAATGCAGGAAAAGGCTAACCGACCTTAGTCGAGTGATGAAAGTGAGTACATCTTCCCCTAACTCCTCACATTACATCTGCCACACTCTCCTTCACCTTAACTTGTTTCTCACAACACGACTTAGTAGCTGAAGTGCCTGTTGATTGCTAGTCCTGTATGTGTGCACACTCACAATGGTGGAGGCTTTACATCTGATATTCACAGCTGCATCTTAACGAAACATATAAGATAATGATGGGGCTCGACAAATTGGATGCAGAGAGGATATTTCCACTCAGAGGGGAAACTAAAACTAGGGGGCATAGTCTCAAAATAAGGGGCCGCCCATTTAAAACTGAGATGAGGAGGAATTTCTTCTCTCAAAGGGTTATAAATCTGTGGAGTTCTCTGCCCCAGAGAGCTGTGGAGGCTGGGTCATTGAATATATTTAAGGTGGAGATAGACAGATTTTTGAGCGATAAGGGAATAAAGGGTTATGGGCAGCGGGCAGGCAAGTGGAGCTGAGTCCATGATCAGATCAGCCATGATCTTATTAAATGGTGGAGCAGGCTCGAGGGATCAAATGGCCTACTCCTGCTCCTATTTTTTGCGTTCTTGTGGGCCCACACTTACACTCATTGCCGAGGCCTCTGGAAACTACCATTTACCAACTCTTCGTTATTTTGCATGCCAAGGTGGCGCACAACCATGCCGACCAACAAGTCACTGGTGGGGGCAAATCCCAAATTGTGCAGCTCACAGATCTTGAGCAGAGGGTGCAGCAGCTAGTGGGCGCACACGTTAGTCTCCCCATGGCTGTCGGTTGCTCTGAAGGTGCATGGGTAAGTGAAGGCCTTTGTGCAATGCCATCTCTCCCTCACAGTGCAATGGGCTACCTGGCTATTGCCTCTGCTTCTGTGCAAGCTGCTTGCTGCATGGTGCAGTGTGGCTCCTTACCCTCACAGCACCCCTTCTCTTTTTTATGCTAGCAGATGAGACCCTGAGTGGGAGCCAGGTAGCTGCTGGTTGGTCCAATGTTGCTGGGGGCAGCATGGGATGCTCTCTCTCTCTCACAGTGCAATGGTCTACCGGGCTATTGCTTATGCTTCTGTGCAAGTTGCTTGCTGCATGGTGCAATGCAGCTCTGCACCCTCATGGCACCTCTTCTCCCTTTTATAATTGCAGATGATACCCCCAACATCATCATGATCAACACAGAGACCCTTGATGCGACTGGCAGCCACAGTCAGGAGGAGACAGTTGACACCCTCGATGATCTTGGTGGCATCTCGGATGAGAGAGATGGCGAGGGGGTGAGCTCTGCCAGCAACAGTGTGTCACTGCTTCCTACATTCCCATGCACCAGCTCGGATACCTGGAGTCCGCGGTCGGGTAACATAATGGTAGGCGAGGGGTTTGCACTGGGTGAAGCACTGGGGCAAAGTGGGCTGCAGCATGGTGTAGGGCAAAGGGAACCTCGGGTGCCATCTCTCCAGGGGACAAGCGCGCAGCCGAGTCCTGCTGAGGAGGACTCAGGCGAGCCTATCAAAGTTGGGACTTAAGAGCAAAGGGTGGAGGCTAGGCAATCGGAGCAATTGGTGGCAATGCAAGGGGTGCCAGAGAGGCTGTCGCAAGCGTGGAGGAGTCCGCCTCCCAAATTGTGGACAGCTCTACGCACACCATGGGGACCATCATTGCCTGTGTGCAGATGATGGTGGAATCCCAGAGTGACAGTGTGGATTCAGCTGCGATGACCCGTCTCTTGGCGGAGGTGACAGCTGCCATTGCAGCACAGGCACGAGTGAATGAGTGTGACTGTGCTTCTTTGGACAGGATGGCTGCTGCCCTCGAAGCTCAGAATGCTCTCATGCACTCTGGGCAACAAGACACGGAGTGCCTGGCTGCTGTCGTCTCGGGTGGCTTCCAAAGTATGGCTGCTGTCATGCAGTCTCAGCTGGAGGCTACGCGAGATCTGACTGCTGCCATTGCGGCTGGGTCCACCACGGTCGATCAGGGGCCTAACAGTGCAACCCCACTGCACTGACCGTTGCTCTAGCAACTTAGTGGGGAGGTGGTGTCCTGCCACGGGGCGAGGGGGTGGGGGTGACGCTGGCTCCCCGGACCAGGATACTGATGTGGGCTCTCCGGTTCACAGCAGCCCACTCCACAATTGCTGCTAACCATGGCTTCGCCCCAGCCACTTCCGATTGAAGGTGCATAAGAGGATGTGGCCCAGTCTGCAGCTTCCTCAACACACACACAGCAGCCTTCCCAAAGCCATGCAGCAGCCACAAGGGAGACACTGCGGCATAGTGCAAGGATAGGTCTGTGTTAGAGGGGTATTAAGGAGTTGCACAAGGGTGATAATTAGTGATGTATATATTTTGGAAACCCATTGTTTGGGTTCTAATAAATTCTTATTTTGTGTTTGGAATTTGTGATGAGATCTCTCATTTTACTGTGTGGGAATGATGTGTGAGAAGGTTCACAGGTTGGCCCATGGACATGACCAGATTCAGGCTCAACTGGGCATTGAGTTATGTGAATTGCGCAGCTATGAGATGACTTTGTGCTTCCCTTGCGCTGCCGCCTCCTGCATGGCTGCCCACCCAAATCCTCTTGTACCTCCTCCTCCACCTCCTCATGTGCCTCCTCCTGCTCCTCCTCCACAGGTGCCACTGCTGCCTCATCCTCCAAAGGCTGCACCCTCATGATGGCCAGGTTGTGCAGCATGCAGCACACCACCACGAATATGGAGACACGCTCAGGCAAGTACTGCAGAACACCCCTTGAGTGGTCCAGGCAACGGAACCTCTGTTTGAGAATGCCAATAGTGTGTTCGATAATGGTCCTGGTGGATGTCAGATTCTTATTGCATGTGAGCTGCCCATCAGTTCTCGGGTTGTGCACCAAGTGCTCAGTGTGTAACCTTGGTCACCCAGGAGCTAGCTGCAATCTTCATTGGGACCAGTGAAGATGCCTGGCACACCGCTCTGGCGCAGTATCAAAGAGTTGTGGCTGCTGCCAGGAAACCGGGCATGCACTTGCATAATCTTGCAGTTGTAGTTGCAAACGAGTTGAACATTGAGGGACAGGAAGCCCTTGCAGTTTCTGAATTGCTCGGGAGTGCGATGGGGTGCCCTGAGACCAACATGGGTGCAGTCAATGACCCCCTGCACCTTGGGGAAACCCACAATGCACAGGACTGTACTCTCGTGCTCCAATTGTTTGCCCCTGGTCATGGGGACTGAGATGTAGTCAACCCTTCTCCTGTACAGAGTATCTGTGACTTCCCGTATTGATGTGTAGGTTGCAAACTGCGAAATGTTGCACATGTCCCCAGTGGCAGCATGGAAGGACCCAGTTGCATAAAAGTTCAGGGCTATAGTCACCTTAGATGCCATGCTCAGGGCTGTCCTCACCCGTGTCTGTGGCTCCAATTCTGCCTGCAGGAGATAACAGAGCTCCGTCACGATGTCCTTCCGGAATCTTAGTCTGCGCAGGCACTGATCATCATTCACATCTCTGTGTGAGAATTGCTGGCGGAAAACCCTTTCTCGATATGGCCTGGTGCCCCCACCTCTGATCTGTGATGTGGCTCATTGGCCTGTCCCTGCTCCTCTGCTGGATCCTCCATTATATTCCATTTGCCATGTTCCTGCCTGTCTTGCATTTAGCCTGCCTATATCCCTTTGAAGTCTCTTTGCATCCTCCTCACAACTTACATTCCCACCTAGCTTTGTATCATCAGCAAACTTGGATATATTACATTTGGTGCCCTCATGATTTTGAACACCTTAATCAAATCTCCTCTTACGCTTCTATGCTCGAAAGAGAACCATCCCAGCTTCTCTAGTCTATCCACGTAACTGAAGTCCCTCATCCCTGGATTCATTTTGTAAATGTTCTTACATGTCAGTTAAGTAGCTGCATTGTCCACAGAAAGGTGAGTCCCAGCTTTTACTAGTTTTCTATGATCCATTAAAGATTAAATAAAAAATGTTGATAACAGTAGTCTCAAAGTCTACTTTTTACCAGGAAGATCAGTTTAATTGTCATTGATCTAAATGAATTTTGACTGAACAGAAGGCAAGTGCCTTTAGTATTACCTCCTTGATCGAGCATCCCTGCCGAATCCATCCTCCTGCGATCGGAGCCCGCTCACCGCACCCCCCCCCCCCCCGTCCCAAGGTGCCTCCCCTCCGTCCCACGCTCCTCTGGCACCCCCAAGTCGTCTGCCTCGCAC
This sequence comes from Pristiophorus japonicus, assembly GCF_044704955.1. Taxonomy (NCBI): domain Eukaryota; kingdom Metazoa; phylum Chordata; class Chondrichthyes; family Pristiophoridae; genus Pristiophorus; species Pristiophorus japonicus. The sequence continues at coordinate 139,282,243 of NC_091990.1, forward strand.
CCCACCCTCCCCCCATGCTCCCCTGACCCCCCCCTGATGTTCTCTGGATCTCCCCTGCTCCTCCAGCACTCCAACGACATTCCTGACCTCCCAATGAGCTCCCAACCCCCATCCCTCTTGCTCCTCTCGGCCGCTTCTGTGCAGGGGCGGGGTAGCAGACCGACAAGCCCTTCAGCCTGGGCTAGGAGCAGGGAGCGGGACCGGGATGGCATTCGGGGCCGGGGTCAGTCGGGGAGCAGACCGGGAGGACAATCGGGGCCAGGGTCGGGCGGGGGAGCGGACCGGCTTTAATAATTGGAGGTAAGTTGCTGCAATATATTTTAATGTGTTTTTAAGTTGATGCAATATGTTTTAATGTGTCGGGAGCTGGCTGTATGTTTCACTTTGCAGCCTCAGCTCGCATTGTGTCCCTGGTTACCGTGGCAACCCGATCTTTATGGCGCAGATCAAGGCTCGACCCCCCGAGAAGACTGGACACACTGCATGGAGCCAAATTCGAATTATACATCGGGGAAAGTTGGCAAACTATTTCTGGTGCATTTCTGGCCTAAAAAACCCACGTAACTCTGGCAATATGCCAGAAAATGGGCTTGGGGAAAATTGAGCCCTTAATCTTTTGACTTGTTAATATTAATCTTCTGTTTTTATGGTAAAGATAATGCCAAATATGCCACACAGAATAGAAGGTCTATATTCTGTGTGGCACATTGGCATTTTCTTCACTGTAATGTTAATTTTTTCCTTCCAACAAAAATATTTTTTTTCCAATTTATAATTCCCATTCCCATTGCATTTCAATCAGTTTTCATGAAAACTAATTTAATTAATGTACATTTATTTGCTCTAATGGCTGCATAATATTACATTTATTTTTAAAACATAACTCGGATATGTGTGTAGAAATTGGATATGTTGTGTCTGCTTTATGGGTGAAAATGGGGGCAATGAGAACCAAATTTCCATGCTAAAATGGATGCCTGAAAAATGATTGGCCCAAAATTGGCGTGGACTATTGTTCAGGAGATCCTGACGGACCCCTTCAACATGCGTTAGGTTCCTTGCATAAGTAAATGAAGAGTCTAATGCCTCTTTTAGGTCCCCTCACAGGATTCTTCAGCAACCAGCAATTATATTTTTTTTAATGCAACTTTTTACAAAAGAACTTGAACCAGTCTTTACCCTCGCCAACCCCTCAGACGGGATATACCATTGGTCACTGCCAGTGAGGCAAGTAGCCCAACATTCATGCTCTTCAAATGCCCGAGTTGCCTGTGGATGGCTGCAGTGTGTACTATCTACAGGATGCACTGCAGCAACTCGCCAAGGCCTATTCAATAGCACCTCCAAAACCCGTGACTTCTAGCACCTAGAAGGACAAGGGCAGCAGGTGGGAGCACCATCACCTGCAAGTTTCCCTCCAAGTAACACATCATCTTGACTTAGAAATATATCGCTGTTCCTTCATCATCGCTGGGTCACAATCTTGAAACTCCCTGCCTAACAGTACTGTGGGAGTACCTTCACCACATGAACTGCGGCAGTTCAAGAGTAGTGATGCCCATATCACAAGAATGAATTTTAAAAAGCACTGGCAACTCATGCATAAAATGTGAATGAGGCCTGAGCCCAGAGGCCCAATTTCAGGCCAGCTTCAGGCCTCTCGGTGAACCTGGGCCCAAACAAGTTTTTACCCAAAAGCTCTTTTGGAGTTCCCTTTATAACAAGTGTCAAGAAGCAGAATTACATTAACTTTCAAAAAATCACAATCATCACTACATTAACTCAGGTAATTAAAGTCACTCACAATTAGTGCTCTCCTTTTCATCAAAGCACTCATTATCTGGTTGTATAATTTTACATCAGTTTCTTCCTTTTTTGTCCCGGTGGACTATAAAATCTTCCAATTATAAATGACCTTTCATTGATACTCAAATTAACTCATACAACTTCTACAAACTGAAATCAACTCTTTCAACAGAACACTGGGAATTGAAATCACAAGAGAGCTGACATTGGTGAGTTGATATTAATGTTTTGAGCAGAGCACAGTGAATTGAAGTAAAATGTGCTGTCTGAGACAGATCTTTACATATCTAAAGTGTGTAATGGTAGTTTTCTGCAACAAGTGCGTTAGTGAGTGTGGAGAAAGAATAACAATAAAAATATGGTACTTACCCTGAACTTCAAAGGGATCACCAGCTTCACAACGAGCCACTTCACATTTATATGGCTTATTTATATTGATTTGGTCAGGGGGAGGGTGTATAAAGTCAAGTTGTTGTTGATGTTACTGTACTACTTTCTCCTGCAGAGAAGTAGTGCCGAGCGATTTGAAGTTTGAAGTGCAAATCGATGAGTGACAGCTAAATGGCTACCCTGCATCACAGCTTATGTCTGAGTGAATGAACATGCATAGTGCAGGTTAGTTATGTGGTTAGCTTGCTTTGTGGGGTCATTTTTCCAAATGATCATGCAATACCAGCTCTCATTTAAAATGGCAAGAATAAAGTGTGCCTTACTGTATTGTGAGCATGCATGTGAAGCCTCAGATAGAGTGTGACAGGAAACTGTTAATAACTTGCATACTTCACCCATGTGCTTGATGTAGTGCAATGATGGCTTGCCTTACCTTGGCAGGCTTCATGAGGCTTTTTGCTTTTACTTCACCTGCTTCTATGATCTTGTCACCTCATTGACTCTGGCAACCACCTCCTACGATCAGCATGGTTATCTCTTTTGTGATAATTGTGCCCTGGGGTGTTAAAGAGGGCAGTGCACCTTTGCTGTACACATCACTTCCACAGGTACTTCCTAACATGCCTCCGACAACAGAGATGGCCCATGCCTCTCTCGAGCCATTTCTCCTTATGTTCCCAGTGCAAATGAAAAAAGCTTTTTAAATAGCAACTACAGTCTTGAAGAGTTACTTCCCACCCCTTACTGACTGCAAGCTCACAATCAAGGCTGGGACCACACTAATGAGGCCAATCTTAGAAAATTATGTGACATTAGTCCAGCATGTGTAAGGTGAACCTTATACTACCTGCACAAAGACTGGAAAATGTTCCTTCTTGTTATCTGTGACCTTGGTTACAGCACTTTCGCATCACAATGAATATGATTCCCATGTATTGCAGTGATCTGTTTTTCTTTCTCCATTTTGCATAGTGCACTAGAAACAACAATTTGGCTATTAAGTGCACTTTCTACACTTTTAAAATGTAATATTTAAACTTCTTTATCATTCTATATCGAGTTAGTGTTCACTTCTGCCAGATTCTCATTATGGGTCCTGGTAGATACACATTCTAATTTCTGATGGAACGGAATGGAAAAGTAAAGTACTGATTTCAGCAATCATAACATTTCAATTTCAATTTTCAGTATTTTTTTAAGTATATAGCCTAAAAATTGTTGTTGGCAAAATTAGTAGATGAACTTTTAAGGTTTTCCAAAACCCACTTTTACACAGATATTAACCTGTTTCTTTAAAAAAAGATTACTACCTCTATTAAAATAGCAGAGGAATGCAAACATGCCAACGTTTGTCCATTAATATCATCAACCATAAACCTAGAAACATAGAAAATAGGAGCAGTAGTAGGTCATTCGGCCCTTCGATGCACTGCCATTCAATATGATTATGGTTGATCCTCTAGCCCAACACCATATTCCCGCTTTTTCCCCATACCCCTTGATGCCTTTTGTTTCTAGAAATCTATCTATCTCCCTCTTAAATATATTCAGTGACTTGGCCTCCACAGCGTTCTGTGGTAGAGAATTTCACAGGTTCACCATCATCTGAGTGAAAAAATTTCTCATCTCAGTCCTAAATTTACTACCCATTTTCTGAGAATGTGACCCATTGTTCTAGACTTCCCAGCCAGGGGAAACATCCTCCCCGCATCCAGTCTATCCAACCCAGTCAGAATTTATATGTTTCAATGAGATCCCCTCTCATTCTTCTAAACTATAATGAATACAGACCGAGTCGACCCAATCTCTCCTTTATACGAGAGTCCTGCCAGCTCAGGAATCAGTCTGGTGAACCTTCGCTGCACTCCCTCTATGGCAAGTATATCCTTTCTTAGGTAAGGAGACCAAAATTGCACACAATATTCCAGGTGCGGTCACACCAAGGCCTTGTATAACTGTAGTAAGACATCGTTGCTCCTGTACTCAAATCCTCTTGCAATGAAGGCCAACATACTATTTGCCTTTCTAACTGCTTGCTGCTCCTGCATGTTTGCTTTCAATGACTGCTGTACAAGGACACCCAGGTCCTTCTGTACATCGACACTTCCCAAGCCATAACTATTTAAATAATACTTTGTCCTTATGTTTTTCCTACCAAAGTGGATAACTTCACATTTATCCACATTATACTGCATCTGCCATGTGTTTACCCAGTCACTCAACCTATCTAAATCGCCTTGCAGCGTCTTTGCATCCTCCTCACAACTCACAATCCCACCTAGTTTTGTATTGTCAGCAAACTTGGAAGTATTACATTTGGTTCTCTCATTCAAATCATTTATATATATTGTGAATAGCTGGGGCTCAAGCACTAATCCCTGTGGTACCCCACTAGTCACTGCTCGCCACCCCGAAAAAGACCCATTTATTCCTACTCTCTGTTTCCTGTCAATTAACCAATTTTCAATCCATGCCAATACATTACCCCCAATCCTATGTGCTTTAATTTTGCACACTATCCTCTTGTGTGGGACTTTATCAAAGGCCTTCTGAAAATCCAAATACATTACATCCACTGGTTCTCCCTTATCTATTCTATCAGTTACATCCTCAAAAAACTTCAGTAGGTTTGTCAAACATGATTTTCCTTTCATAAATCCATGTTGACTTTGTTTAATCCCGTTGATATTATCTAAGTGTGCCATTTTCCCTAATACTGATGTCAGGATAACCGGTCTGTAGTTCCCCGTTTTCTCTCTCCCTCCTTCTTTAAATAGTGGGGTTACATTTGCCATCCTCCAATCTGCAGGAATTGTTCCATAATCTATAAAATTTTGGAAGATGACAACCAATGCATCTACTATTTCCATGGCTACCTCTTTTAGCACTCTGGGATGCAGATCATCAGATTATCTGCCTTCAGTCCCATTAGTTTCTCCAGCCCTATTTTCTTACGAATAATAATTTCCTTTAATTCCTCTTGCTCACTAGACCCTTGGTTCCCTAGCATTTCTCGGACGTTATTTGTGTCCCCTTCCGCGGAGACAGAACCGAAGTATATATTTAATTGTTCTGCCAATTAATTGTTACCCATTACAAATTCTCCCGCATCTGTCTGTAAAGGACCTACATTTGTCTTCATTAATCTTTTTCTTTTTACGTACTTGTAGAAACTTTTGCAGTCGTCTTTTTATGTCCCTTGCAAGTTTACTCTCATACTCTATTTTCCCCCTCTTAATCAATCTCTTGGACCTTTTTTGCTGAATTATAAACTGCTCCCAATCCTCAGGCATGCTACTTTTTCTGGCAACTTTGTATAACTCCTCTTTGGATCTAATACTATCCTTAATTTCTTTTCTTAACCATAGTTGCGCCACTTTTCTTTTTGTGTTTTTATGCCAGAAAGGAATGTATAACTGTTGCAATTCATGCATTCTTTCCTTAAATATTAGCCATTGCCTATCCACCGTCATGCCTTTTAATGAATCTTCCCAATCTATCATAGCTAATTCATTCCTCATACCTTCGTAGTTTCCTTTGTTTAGATTTAGGACCCTAGTTTTGGATTGGACTACTTCACTTTCCATCTTAATAAAGAATTCAATCATGTTATTGGGCCCAAGTTTCGAGCCGCGTCTAGAACGGCGGAGTCCTGACCTGGACGCCCGTTTTTCGTGCCACAAAATGCTCCTAAAAAAAACTTCCAGATTCTCCAGCTCCCTGCACGTCCTCTGGCCCTCGACGCAGCGCAGCACGAGCTGTAGGGGGTGGAGCCAGGTCCCTGCGCTGAAAACAGTGCCGGGACCTCTGCACATGCGCGCTACAGTGGGCGTGCATGTGCAGTAGCTCCAGGCGCCCAAAACTGTGTGGGAGGGGCCGAAGCACGCAGCCCCTAGCCCTGGCCGAATGGCCTCACTGGGGCTGTGTGAATAAGGCTCCTCCCACGGCCAGCTCCTGCTTCCTCCCGACCCGACTCGACACCCGCTTCCCGCCCCCCCGCCTCCGGACCAGACCCAACTCCCGCTTCCCCCCCACCCCCCCCTCCCTGGACCGGACCCGACTCCTGCTTCCCCTCCCCCCCCCGCCGCCCCCGGACCGGACCGGACCTGACCCGACCCCCCGGACTGGACCCAACCCGACTCCCGCTTCCCCCGCCCCCCGCCTCCGGACCGGACCCGACACCGACATCGACCCGACTCCCGCTTCCCCCCGCCCCCCCCCGACTGGACCCAACCTGACCTCCCTCTCCCTCCCTCCCCCCGACCCGAACCGAACCGACCTCCCTCCCACCACCCCCCCGACCCGCGCTCCCCCCGACCCGACCCAACGCCACCTACCTGTAAATCTGGTGCTGGGGACGGGCCCTGCCCGAAGTCTTGGGCCCTGCCCGAAGTCTCGGGCCCGGCCAGGCCCAGCCTGTTCAGCCTCCCTCCCCCTTCTCCTTCTCCCCCCCATCTCCTTTCCCCCCATCTCCTTTCCCTCCATCTCCTTTCCCCCTCCCATCTCCTTCCCCCATCTCCTTTCCCCCCATCTCCTTTCCCCACCACCTCCTTTCCCCCCCTACCCCCCTCCCCCCTCCCCCCTTCTCCTCCTCCCCCCTCCCTCCATCTCCTCCCCCTACTCCCCCCTCCCCCTTCTCCCCCTTCCCTCCCTCTGCACCCCCCCTCTCTCCCTCTACCCCCCTCCTCCCCCTCTCCTCGCTGTCAGAAACACAGACACTGACAGACAGAGAATGAGAGACACACACACACAGACAGACAGAGAGATGGAGACACTGACAGAGACACACTGGGGGGGGGGGGGGGGGGGCATCCCAGCACACTGTTGGAGGGCTCCTAGTACTGCAGTCGGTAAGTAGAAAATGTTTTATTTATTGATTTAAAAAATATATATATTTATTATTAATTTTTTTTGATTGATTTATTGGTTGATTTATTGATGTTTTTATCATTTATTATTGATGATGGCTCTTTATTTGTAAAACTGAAGTGTTTAATGTTTGTAAACTTCCCTTTAAACCCCCCCCCCCCTTCATTCCCTACGCCTGATTTGTAGCCTGATTTGTAACCTACGCCTGATTTTCTAAAGTGTAGACAAAGTTTTTTCGAGCATACAAAAATCTTCACTTACTCCATTCTAAATTAGTTTGGAGTAAGGTTTCACTGACGAAACTTTGAAAACAGGCGTATGTGACCGGACACGCCCCCTTTTGAAAATAAAATTCTGTTCCAAAGTGAAACTGTTCTAACTGACTAGAACTGGAGAAAACTAAATGGCGAGAATTCCGATTTCTAAGATACTCCGTTCAACACCAGTTGCTCCTAAAAATCAGGAGCAAATCATGTCGAAACTTGGGGCCATTGTCACTCTTCCCTAAAGAACTCCGCACAACCAGACCGTTAATTAACCCCTTCTCATTACAAAATATCCAATCTAGGATAGCCTGCTCCCTAGTAGGCTCCTCAACACACTGGTCTAAAAAAACATCTCGTACACACTCCAGGAATTCATCTGCCACAGTATTATTACTAATTTGGTTTGGCCAGTCTATATGTAGATTAAAGTCACCTATGATTACTGTAGCATCCTTGCTACATGCATCTCTAATTTCCTGTTTGATGACGTCCACTACACTACCACTGCTATTTGGAGGCTATAGACAACTCCCACCAATGTTTTCTGTCCCTTGGTGCTCCTTAGCTCCACGCAGACTGATTCTACATCCTGATTTTCTGAGCCAATATCCTTTCTCACTATTGCTCTGATTTCATCCTTTACTAACAACACCACACCACCCCATCTTCCTTTTTGCCTGTCCTTCCTAAATATCGAATATTCTTGGATATTTAGTTCCCAACCCTGGTCACCCTGCAACCATGTCTCCGTAATTGCAATTATATCATATCTGTTTACATCTATTTGCGCTGTTAATTCATCTACCTTATTACAGATGCTTTGTGCATTCAGATACAATGCTTTTAAATTTGTCTTTTTAACATTATTAGACATCTTAACATTATTTTGTACTATAGCCCTATTTGTCTTATCGCTATTTTTTCTTAACTGGACCCTATTTGTTAGTGCACTCTTTTGTTTGTATGCTCTGTCCCTTCCTGACATAAACTGGTTATCCTTACCACAATCACTTTCCTGCATTGCTTCCTTTTCTTTTCTCAATAGCATTCTAGATTGCTCTTCGCTGCGACCGTCCTCTGCCACCTCCCCGCCCCCCCCACCACCCCGCCCCCCCCCCCCCACCCACCCTTATTTAGTTTAAAGCCCTGTGTAAATGTGTTGCATGTGTGTACAGTACAAAATCAGTTTCCTTCAATTCAATTTTTTCCAATAAGTGGACTGGGCTGAAGAACACACAATGGGCATGGATTATGGAATTTGGAGAAATGGCAAGAAATATTTCATTTAGTTTCTCATGCTAACAACATTATGGGCTCAAATTTCCCCAAGAGTTGCCCCGTTTATTTTGGAGAAAGTAACTTTTTTTGTAGTAACTTAAAAATCGCGAATTTCCCCATTTAACTTGCCCCAGTTAATTAGGTTTTTTTCTAGTTTAGTTTGTTCTCTCCAAAAGGAGGCGTGACAAGCCATTTACGCCTCTTCTGGCCATAGAAGCAAATTTGACCAGCTGAAAGTTACTCCAAACTAACTTAGTCCAGTGTATGTGGCCACTTTTGTAGGCACCGAAAAACCTTACCTACATTTAAGAAATCAGCGCAGGTAGACAGAGATAGGGTGGGGCGTTGGGGGGGGGGGCGGCAGGGGGAAGGTGAGTTTGAGGATTCTAAAGCAATAAAGACCTTCACAACATCAGCACAACATTACAACATCTTCAGCACAATAGCTGCACAACATCATCAAAAATAAATGAAAGATAAATCAGCTACTAAAAATAGAGCAGTTCTACCTTGCCATCTGCAGAATGCACCAGCTAGCCCTCCCACCAGGGCTAGGGGCAGCAGGCATGCATGACTGTAGGGGTGAGGGATTTTTACTTTATACAGTTCTCCCTAAATGTTGAATGGTCCTAATGGAGCATGATTCTGTTTTAATGCAAAATATCTTTTATTGGATATTTTACAGTGCACTTCAATGACAACAACAACAACTTTTTCTGGCCAATTTATATGCCTCTTCCTTGGATTTAACACTATCCGTAATTTCCCTTATTAGCCACAGTTGAGCCACTTTCCCCGTTTTATTTTTACGCCAAACAGGGATGTACAATTGTTGAAGTTCATCCATGTGATCTTTAAATGTCTGCCATTGCCTAACCACCATCATCCCTTTAAGTATCATTCGCCAGTCTACCCTCGCCAATTCACGTCTCATACCATCTAAGTTACCTTTCTTTAAGTTCAGGACCCTAGTCTCTGAATTAACTATGTCACTCTCCATCTTAATGAAGAATTCTACCATATTATGATCACTCTTCCCCAAGGGGCTTCACACAACAAGATTGCCAATTAATTCTCTCTCATTCCACAACACCCAGTCTAGGATGGCCTGCTCTCTAGTTGGTTCCTCGACATATTGGTCGAGAAAACCATCCCTTATACACTCCAGGAAATCCTCCTCCACTGTTTTGCTACCAGTTTGGTTAGCCCAATCTATATGTAGATTAAAGTCGCCCATGAAAACTGCTGTACCTTTATTGCACACATCCCTAATTTCCTGTTTGATGCCATCCCCAACCTCATTACCACTGTTTGGTGGTCTGTACACAATTCCCACTCGCGTTTTCTGCCCTTTGGTGTTTCGCAGCTCTACCCATACAGATTCCTCATCATCCAAGCTAATGTCCTTCCTTACTGTTGCATTATTCTCCTCTTTAACCAGCAATGCTACCCCACCTCCTTTTCTTTTCTCTCATTGGGTGAGGAGACCAATGCCCTCACAAGATCACTCGTGGCAGCCGTCAGTGGGGTGCATGATGAGGTAGCGACACTGTCGGGTGAAATCTCAGCACTGAGACGGGAAGCGAGTGCGGATGCCATGAGGGAGCTAGCTTCTACAATAAGGGCACAAAGACTGGATAGTCAAATGCGACTCCCACTTCAATCCATGTGCCAACCACCGGTCACACCAAAGCCGGGCCCCCAACTGCCCCCACCACCATCACCATCCCTATGAGGAAGTGCACTTTCTCCGAGATGTGGGTGAGGGATGGGTGCAGCCTTTCTTTGCTGTTGTATGAAGGGAAAATCATGCTTGACAAATCTTCTAGAATTTTTTGAGGATGTAACAAGTAGAGTGGACAAGGGAAAACCAGTGGATGTGGTGTATTTGGACTTTCAAAAGGCTTTTGACAAGGTTAGTGGGAAAGCGGGTTGTGTAGAGGACACAGAGAGGCTGCAAAGAGATTTAGTTAGGTTAAGCGAATGGGCTAAGGTTTGGCAGATGGAATACAATGTTGGAAAATGTGAGGTCATCCACCTTGGAAAAAAAAACAGTAAAAGGGAATAGTATTTGAATGGGGAGAAATTACAACATGCTGCGGTGAAGAGGGACCTGGGGGTCCTTGTGCATGAATCCCAAAAAGTTAGTTTGCAGGTGCAGCAGGAAATCAGGAAGGCGAATGGAATGTTGGTCTTCATTGCGAGAGGGATGGAGTACAAAAGCAGGGAGATCCTGTTGCAACTGTATAAAGTATTGGTGAGGCCGCACCTGGAGTACTGCATGCAGTTTTGGTCACCTTTCTTAAGGAAAGATATACTAGCTTTGGAGTGGGTACAGAGACGATTCACTTGGCTGATTCCGGAGATAAGAGGGTTACCTTATGATGATAGATTGAGTAGATTGGGTCTTTACTCGTTGGAGTTCAGAAGGATGAGGGGTGATCTTATAGAAACATTTAAAATAATGAAAGGGATAGACAAGATAGAGGCAGAGAGGTTGTTTCCATTGGTTGGGGAGACTAGAACTAGGGGGCACAGCCTCAAAATACGGGGGAGCCAATTTAAAACCGAGTTGAGAAGGAATTTCTTCTCCCAGAGGGTTGTGAATCTGTGGAATTCTCTGCCCAAGGAAGCAGTTGAGGCGAGCTCATTGAATGTATTCAAATCACAGATAGATAGATTTTTAACCAATAAGGGAATTAAGGGTTACGGGGAGCGGGCGGGTAAGTGGAGATGAGTCCACGGCCAGATCAGCCATGATCTTGTTGAATGGTGGAGCAGGCTCGAGGGGCTAGATGGCCTACTCCTGTTCCTAATTCTTATGTTCTTATGTTCCCACACAAGAAATTAGTGTGCAAAATTAAAGCACATGATATTGGGGAGAAATGTATTGACGTGGATAGAGAACTGGTTGGCAGACAGAAAGCAAAGAGTAGGAATAAACGAGTCCTTTTCAGAATGGCAGGCAGTGACTAGTGGGGTACCGCAAGGTTCAACGCCAGGCCCACAGCTATTTACAATATACATTAATGATTTAGACGAAGGAATTGAATGTAGATTACCAAGTTTGCAGATTACACTAAGTTGGGTGGCAGTGTGAGCTGTAAGGAGGATGCTAAGAGGCTGCAGGGTGACTTGGACAGGTTAGGTGAGTGGGCAAATGCATGGCAAGTGCAGTATAATGTAGATAAATGTGAGGTTATCCATTTTGGTGGCAAAAACAGGGAGGCAGAATACTGTCTGAATGGTGACAGATTAGGAAAAGGGGAGGTGCAATGAGATCTGCGTGTCATGTTACATCAGTCATTGAAAGTTGTCATGCAGGTACAGCAGGCGGTGAAGAAGGCAAATGGCATGTTGGCCTTCATAGCGAGAGGATTTGAGTATCGGAGCAGGGAGGTCTTACTGCAGTTATACAGGGCCTTGGTGAGGCCACACCTTGAATATTGTGTACAGTTTTGGGCTCCGAATCTGAGGAAGGACATTCTTGCTATTGAGGGAGTGCAGTGAAGGTTCAACAGACTGATTCCCGGGATGGCAGGACTGACATATGAAGAAAGACTGGATTGATTATATTCACTGGAATTTAGAAGAATGAGAGAGGATCTCATGGAGACATATAAAATTCTGATGAGATAGGACAGGTTAGATGCAGTAAGAATGTTCCCGATGTTGGGGAAGTCCAGAATCAGGGGTCAGTCTAAGGATAAGGGGTAAGCCATTTAGGACCAAGATGAGGAAAAACTTCTTCACTCAGAGAATTGTGAACCTGTGGAATTCTCTACCACAGAAAGTTTTTGAGGCCAGTTCATTAGATATATTCAAAAGGGATTTATATGTGTCCCTTACTGCTCAAGAGATCAAGGGGTATGGAGAGAAAACAGGAATGGGGTACTGATCAGCCATGATCATATTGAATGGTGGTGCAGGCTCGAAGGGCCGAATGGCCTACTCCTGCAACTATTTGCTATATTTCTATATTTCTATGACACAACCTGATTAACCTCTGCTGAGGGCTGCATCTCAGGAGAGACTGGTCGGCTTCTCCTTCCCCTCGCCGTGGGTTTGCCGAATGGCACCCCTCCAGTGTGAGGCGCAGGTTGGGACGGTGGGGGACTGGGTGTCCCAAGATGCATTTCAGGGCCGCCACTGGGACCCGCTACCTCAGAAGGTGTGAACCCATGGAATGTTGCCGAGTAGCTCATGGAGATGTCTGGCAGTGTGATGCCCTGTACTATGGCCTGATCCATATCGCGGTCAGCATTCTCCCGTGCACACATTTCCTCCTACCTCTGGTCTGGAGTGTACGCATCAGGATCCTCTGGTGAATCTTCAGGATGTTGAGGAGTGTCTTCTTTTTCTGCAAAAGACAACACAACAGTCAAATGGTTAGCAGCACAGGAGGGGGCAGGATAGGTGGCATGAGTAGTCTAACGTGTAGCAGGCCAGTCAGCAGGTTGATTTGAAGGGCAACTATGCATTTAATGACTCACTCTCACCCTCGCCTGTGGGTCCAGCTTATGCAGAGCTGATTCTTTTCCTGCTGGTTCAAGTCAGCTAGGCAGCAATCCTCTGTTCCAGGGGTGACTGTTGGTGCAGATTTGGCTGACTTTCTCCTGTTCTAAGTCTTTCCCTTTTGTTGTGGGCCAATTTCTTCTGCAAAGATGAAAATATTAATTTTCAGACATGGTGCGCTTCTGATAGGTGTGACACATGCAGATGGTCATATTTTCCATTGCAATTCCATTTAAAGATGAAGATATTACTTACACTCACTACTTGACCAACGTCATGCCATTTCTTCTTGCACTAGTTTTCAGATCTTGTGGTATTGACCCCGACAACTAGGTTCCATCTTTTTCTCATTTCCTTCGGTGAAACTTTTGACGGACCACTCTTGCTGATATCCAGCTTCAGCCATTTCTCTTCAATGATAGTCGTTAGTTTCTCCATTTCCTCATGGAGGAAATTCTTGGTTTGTCTTGCACGCTCTTGCGCCATTTGTCTATTGGACACACACTCAGGTAATGTTCAAAAATCACACTTCTCACCTTTCTTCCATCTATCCAGCATTCCTTTCCACTCACTCAGCCACACAAAAATCAATATTTAAATGTTACCTTTATATATGCTCCATCGCCAATGATACTGAGGACGCTCTCTCTTTAATTGGTCGATTGCCAAGCTTCCTGTTGCACTGCACATGCACGCACGCTGAAACATCCATTGTGCATGCGCGCATGCTCAAACAGACATGCGTCCCCCTGCTGGTACTCCACAAGACGCTGGGCCCAAGCCCCGCCCCCCGCCAGCCGTGCTGATCAAGCACGGATGAATCTCCACCCCTCCCAGAATCTGCAGCGCCACACCGATGGATCTGGACGACGAGGGAGCGGCCAAAGTGGAGGGTAAGTTTTTGGCACTTTTATTGCCCCAAAAAGTCAGCGCCCACCCCTAACTACGCTGCTCTAGGTGGCTGGGGAAATTTGGGCTCTCAAGATGTAGCAGGAAGATTTCCTCTTATGTTTCTGGCAAAATTGTATCATTTTAGAATTCTTACGATTTCGCTGCCCCAGTGTCTTGGGAACAGATATGGTCTTGGACAGAAAAAAGAAAGTAGCGCATTTATATAGCACTTTTCACAACATCAGAGTGTTCCAAAGTGCTTCATAACCAATTAAGTATTTTTGAAGTGTAGTCACTGCTGTAATGTAGGAAACGCAGCAGCTAATTTGCCATTACATCTTTTATGAGAGGGCAGGCTTGGTTTAACATTTCAGCTGAAAGATGGTACCACCAACAGTGCTGAACTGGAGTGTGAGCCTAGATTTTGTGCTCAAGACTCTGGAGTTGAACACACAACTGTTTGACTCAGAGGTGAGACTGCTACCACTGACATTTCTACCTGGTCCATGGCCGCACCTACTGCTGAAACCCTCATCCATGCCTTTGTTACCTCTAGGCTTGACTATTCCGACACACGCCTAGCTGGGCTCCCACGATCTACCCTACGTAAACTTTGAGGTCATCCAAAACTCGGTTTCCCATGTCTTAACTCGCACAAAGTCCTGTACACTGACCTACATTGGCTCCTGGTTAAGCAATGCCTTGATTTTAAAATTCTCATCCTTGTTTTCAAATCCCTCCATGGCCTCACCCCTCTATCTCTGTAAGCACCTCCAGCCTCACAACCCTCCGAGATATCTACGCTTCTCTTATTCTGCCCACTTGAGCAACCCTGCTTTCCATTATTCCAACATTGGTGGCTGTGTCTGCAGCTGCCTGGGCCCAAAACTCTGGAATTCCCTCCCTAAACCTCTCCATCTTGCTAACTCTCTCTCCTCCTTTTAAGACGCTCCTTAAATCTCTTTGATCAAGCTTTTGGTCACCTGTCCTAATACTCCTTATGTGACTCGGTGTCAAATTTTGTTTTATAGTGCTCCTGGCAAGCGCCTTTGGGTGTTTTACTATGTTAAAGGCGCTATATAAATACAAGTTGTTATTCCAACACCAGAGTAGTTATGGGGTTTCTGGATCATAGTCTGCAGAATGTGGTCACCAAGAGATAGTACTAGACAGTTCAGGTCACATTTCTAGTGTAGAAAGAGAGAGGTGGTTGAACACTCATGGGGTAGTAGAGTGAAAAAGGACTCCCACGTGCAGGGAACCCCTGAATTACTAGCACTGTCCAATTGCTACTTAGAGTTGGACAAGTATGAAGCGGACAGTGACAATGACTCAGAGGAGGGTAATCCTGAGCAACACTGCAGCACCATGGAACAAGAGACTATATAAACCGCTTGACTCCTTTACAATCATGACCTCCCCGATTGGAACATTGACCCCCCGCAACACCCCCATCCCCTAAACGCAACCTCAGCTGCCCGATCCCCATCATCACCTCCCCCTGATCCTGGCCACTATGATCCTCTCTGATCCAGCCACCTCCTCCCAATTGCCCCCCCCCTCTTTGAATTGCCTCTTTTCTCAGTTCAAATTAAGCACTTAACTCAGGGCTGCTGCTGGCAATGTCGTAACCATCTTTATTTCTCAGGCAATGTCATAAAGATACGTCCAAGTTGATATTAAAAAAATTGAATAAATGAACTTGATCAAGTTTCCTTCCAATTTGTCATTCCTTATATTTTTGGCACCATGAAGCAATTTTTTCCTCCTTTTTTACACACTTAGGGCTAGAAACTCCACTTTTGAGCTTAACGCCCAAAAATGGGCGTTATTTCCGGTGTGGGTGTTAAAAAAGGGTTTTCAGATCGCCGGCTTCTCGCTCATTCTCAAAATACCTAGTTTTCATTTCTGAAAATGGGCGTTAATGCGAGCGATATCAAATGGACGGTAGCGTTAAATTTTTCTGACCTTCTGAGTAAAGTGTGGCCATCCTTATCAACGGCATGGCAACGCTCGATTCCTGCGATTCTGGAGGTCAAGGGTCACCATGACATGTGCAGAAGAGGAGACAGAGAGAGAGGGAGCTCAGAGGCACTGAAAGCGTGTGTGGCTGTGGTGTGTGCTTGCTTGGCTGTTGTGGGAGGCACGAGGGAGATTCACCAGCAGTAAAAAGCCCACTAAGCACCAAGAACATAGTTGGCACCGAGTTTTTGTCCAACAAATAACATATAAAATGGAAGGGATGGAGGAGGCCCTGGAGCTTGTAGCCAGGAACATTGGTGGCAGAGGGCTCCCAGTGGTCCCGGATAGCCACATTGCACCCCAAGGTGGTGCACCCCCATAGCCAACCACACATGAGAGCCAGCAGCAACATCTTGCTTCTGGCTTGGAGCACATTCCCACCTCAGGACCATCCTCTCCCGTATCCATCCAAGCAGCGCTTCGGTCATCACCCCCCACCACCCCCCCAATGAAGCATCGCCTGAGGACCTCTTTGGCCAGGTGGCTTGGAGTCAGGAGGGTAAGGGGAAAGGGTAGAGGTGGGGAGGAGAAGCGGGTTGGGGGGGGGGGGGCGGTGGGGGGGGGGGGAGGGTTGGTTTGTACAGAAATACTGATGATTTTATTTAACAAAATCTTGCAGCACATTGGCTCAGATACCTATACCATTACACGCTGGTGATTCTTTAACATCAAAGGGTATAATCACACTTATATTCAATCAACGTAAACTTTAACGGTCACCAAGCTGATGCCCACCATTGATGTATGACCTGCACACCCAGCAGTGTGTCAGCCATGGAAATAACACCACCGTTCTTTCAGGCAAAGCAACCATTGATGAGCTCCTGACGCAAGGCTCTTGCAGCTATCATGCCTCCATAGGCCCTTTAATGCGGTATACAGGGGGGCGGGGACATGGCTTCAGTGTCAGCCTGATTGTCTGGCCCGATATCAGCATCCGCTTCCTCGTCCTCCTCTTCCTCTCTCTGGTGAGGTGGACTTTCAGACTCATCAGGCAATTCTTATCCCCTCCTGATAGCTAAGTTGTGCAGCATGGAGCACACCACCTCGAATTGAGCTACCTGCTCAGGGTAGTATTGGAGCTCACCTCCTGAGTGGTCCAGCCATCTGAAGCGTTGCCTCAGTACTCCAATGGTTTTCTCCACAATATTGTGAGTTGCTCTGTGGCTCTTGTTGTATCGCCTCTCAGCCTCGGTGTGGGTGTCACGCAGGGGGGGTCATCAGCCAGGTGGCAAGGCCATATCCTTTGTCCCCAAGCATCCAGCATTGACCTTGTGGCTCATTGTTAAACAAGTCAGATACGGTGCTCTCACGCAGGATGTGTGCATCATGGATGCTGCCTGGAAATTGAGCATTCACTGCCAGTATAATTCGCTGGTGGTCGACAACCAGCTGGACATTCAGGGAGTGGAATCCCTTGCGGTTCCTGAGAACTTCAGCATCCTGAAAAGCTGCATCATGATGTGCGTGCAGTCTATTGCTCCCTGCACCTTGGGGAAGTTTGCAATTCTGGAGAAACTTAGAGCCCATTCTGTTGATACTGCCCAAAAAAAGTGATAAGGTGGTAATATTTTTTCTCGGTGTTAAGCCCATTGGGAAAATAACGCTCGGCGATAAGTCTCCTAAAAATGCCCGTCAGTTTCCATGTTGTGCCAAAATGGGAGATATCTGGCCATTATACGTCATTTCAGTGGTAAAATGGGTGTTAAGTGGGTGTTAAGTAGACAAAAAAAGTGGAGGCTCTAGCCCCATATTCTGTCCTATCAAGTCACTTACTGTGATTCCTCTAATACTGACCTTGATCAGCTATGCTCAAAACTTACAACCAATTTTGAACATTATCTAAACATTTTAGACAGGGAAGGGTCAGCAGAGAAATTATTGCTTGTTTTTTCAGTATCAAACTGCAATTTATTCAATATTGCCAGTGTTACAGTACATCTATTTGCCAACTAGACCCATGGCATGTGCATTTTATATCCTCACAGCTTGTCTGGAAAGAGAGAAAGAACATCATGAAACCAAAGGGAGCAATTAGTTTTGCAGTTTCATTCTGAGCCAGAACAGGATATGAAGTTGTTAGAATGCTAGTTTCATCCTTTAGGCACCAGTCAAGATCTATTACTAATGTGATCATCATTTTGGTTGATGTGCTGTATAAAACTTTCCAATATATTTACTGCTCTGAAGAGGCAAGCCCTTCTCTCACAAGGGTATTTATTCACAACTCATGGATGGCTCAAGAATCTTATTATTGATTAGCTGAGTCATACAAATCAGGAAGGTCGACAGTTTAATTCCTTGTTTGTGTAGAACTAGCTGATCTACGTTGGGGTAGTGGCAGGGCCACTATGATTAATCTCGGCATCCCTGGGTTAAATTAGTTAAAACTGGCTGGCGCTCTCGCCCCCGATCACTGTCCAGTAAGCTTGATGACAGATTCAGTCCTTGCTGTAATGCCCCTGAACCTCACACTTGAATAACTTTGAGATAGAAATGAGGGGCTGGATTTTCGGCTTTGATGTTTTTGGGGCGGTAATGTTTGCGACCGGGAGCAGTTTGCACCTCAGTAAGTAAAATTAGGCAGCTGGGCCCTGAGTCAGAGGGCGCAGTGTTAAGGGAGACGTTCTGCACCTCTCTTGGGGCGTTAGCATGGGAAACTCCCGAGCTAAAAAGCTGGGCCAGGAGCGCTCCAAGAGACGCCTGGTAGGAGGATCTAAAAAAACAACCACAAAAACATTCCCAAAGCATTGCCCACGCCACCTCAAGAAAAATCGCAAAAAAAATTAAAAGAAGGAACAATCACACATACCTTAGGAGTCCATTACTTACCCCTCCGCTGTCAGTATCATTGGACCACCTGAGTTCCCAGGAAGTCACTGCGGGGTGCGCTTTGGGGTGTACGGATCAGGCAAGAGTCAAAACTCGCGCTGGTGTTGCAGCCAGGCACATTGCACATCGGCACAGCTTTTCCGGGCGGTGCTGCTCAGCGCCGCTGCTAAACCGGACCCGAGGATCGCTGCGGAGTGCTGGAGGCTGACCGCCTGGCCAGAATACTGCACCGCCGTCATTGCCGCCGCTCCGGGATGAAAAATGGAGCGGAGTGGAGCTGAAAATCCGCCTCCTGTAGAGGTTGTAAATGTATAAAACTGACATGAAGAATGAAGAGTGCCGTGTTTAAATCATTAGGTTAGATTTGGAGCTGAAATTTCTCCTCAGACTAGTATTAGATGCCTTGAAATGCTAATGGTTTGGTACCCTGCAGAGATGTTATAACAGTCTGCACTATGACAACCATTACATGTTGATTTCAAGTTTAGATTTCAACTTTATTTATGTATCCTTAAGGCAATTTGTTATAGAAAGACTAAGAATGCATGGAAGTTGTGAGAGTTAATGTAAACACCTGCTACCTCATAAAGGAGGTAATACTGAAGCAAGCAGTTTTCTGTTTTTGGCCTCATGGCATTAAAGGCAGGATTTGGATGAAAAAGAGATGAAATGATTTCCACAGGAAGAAACCCTGGGACAATGTAACCAAAGAAAGACGTGGCCAAAATCATGCAACATCTTTCAGGAGGGTTTTTGATTCAGAATCGAAACAAAGAACGCGATTCGGCATTGGATAGCAAGTTTTTAAGGAAACCCCTATAGCTAAAAAGATCTTGTCAATATCCCATGTCAGGCCCACCCCTTAAAAGAGAATAAATGTTGCCTTCCTTACAAACAGTGTGAGAGGAGAGTGAAACGGAAGTTGGGTCTGTCAAACGCTCTTTGAGCAATTCCATGCTTTACTGAAGGAAGCTCTAGGTGAAAAGAAATAAGCTGCAAGCCAAAGAACTGCTCATGTACGCCAGCCATTTGTTCGATCAGATCGGCATCAACTACTTGCCATGGTCGTATAGAAACATAGAAACATAGAAAATAGGTGCAGGAGCAGGCCATTCGGCCCTTCTAGCCTGCACCGCCATTCAATGAGTTCATGGCTGAACATGCAACTTCAGTACCCCATTCCTGCTTTCTCACCATACCTCTTGATTCCCCTAGTAGTAAGGACTTCATCTAACTCCTTTTTGAATATATTCAGTGAACTGGCCTCAACAACTTTCTGTGGTAGAGAATTCCACAGGTTCACCACTCTCTGGGTGAAGAAATTCCTCCTCATCTCAGTCCTAAATGGCTTACCCCTTATCCTTAGACTGTGTCCCCTGGTTCTGGACTTCCCCAACATTGGGAACATTCTTCCTGCATCTAACCTGTCTAACCCCATCAGAATTTTAAACGTTTCTATGAGGTCCCCTCTCATTCTTCTGAACTCCAGTGAATACAAGCCCAGTTGATCCAGTCTTTCTTGATAGGTCAGTCCCGCCATCCCGGGAATCAGTCTGGTGAACCTTCGCTGCACTCCCTCAATAGCAAGAATGTCCTTCCTCAGGTTAGGAGACCAAAATTGCACACAATACTCCTGGTGTGGCCTCACCAAGGCCCTGTACAACTGTAGCAACACCTCCCTGCCCCTGTATTCAAATCCCCTCGTTATGAAGGCCAACATGCCATTTGCTTTCTTAACCGCCTGCTGTACCTGCATGCCAACCTTCAATGACTGATGTACCATGACACCCAGGTCTCTTTGCACCTCCCCTTTTCCTAATCTGTCACCATTCAGATAATAGTCTGTTTCTCTGTTTTTACCACCAAAGTGGATAACCTCATATTTATCCACATTATACTTCATCTGCCATGCATTTGCCCACTCACCTAACCTATCCAAGTCACTCTGCAGCCTCATAGCATCCTCCTCGCAGCTCACACTGCCACCCAACTTAGTGTCATCCGCAAATTTGGAGATACTACATTTAATCCCCTCGTCTAAATCATTAATGTACAGTGTAAACAGCTGGGGCCCCAGCACAGAACCTTGCGGTACCCCACTAGTCACTGCCTGCCATTCTGAAAAGTCCCCATTTCCTCCTACTCTTTGCTTCCTGTCTGACAACCAGTTCTCAATCCATGTCAGCACACTACCCCCAATCCCATGTGCTTTAACTTTGCATATTAATCTCTTGTGTGGGACCTTGTCGAAAGCCTTCTGAAAGTCCAAATATACCACATCAACTGGTTCTCCCTTGTCCACTCTACTGGAAACATCCTCAAAAAATTCCAGAAGATTTGTCAAGCATGATTTCCCTTTCACAAATCCATACTGACTTGGACCTATCATATTACCTCTTTCCAAATGCACTGCTATGACATCCTTAATAATTGATTCCATCATTTTACCCACTATCGATGTCAGGCTGACCGGTCTATAATTCCCTGTTTTCTCTCTCCCTCCTTTTTTAAAAAGTGGGGTTACATTGGCTACCCTCCACTCCATAGGAAATGATCCAGAGTCAATGGAATGTTGGAAAATGACTGTCAATGCATCCACTATTTCCAAGGCCACTTCCTTAAGTACTCTGGGATGCAGTCCATCAGGCCCTGGGGATTTATCGGCCTTCAATCCCATCAGTTTCCCCAATACAATTTCCCGACTAATAAGGATTTCCCTCAGTTCCTCCTCCTTACTAGACCCTCTGACCCCTTTTATATCCGGAAGGTTGTTTGTGTCCTCCTCAGTGAATACCGAACCAAAGTACTTGTTCAATTGGTCCGCCATTTCTTTGTTCCCCGTTATGACTTCCCCTGATTCTGACTGCAGGGGACCTACGTTTGTCTTTACTAACCTTTTTCTCTTTACATATCTATAGAAACTTTTGCAATCCGTCTTAATGTTCCCTGCAAGCTTCTTCTCGTACTCCATTTTCCCTGCCCTAATCAAACCCTTTGTCCTCCTCTGCTGAGTTCTAAATTTCTCCCAGTCCCCGGGTTCGCTGCTATTTCTGTCCAATTTGTATGCCACTTCCTTGGCTTTAATACTATCCCTGATTTCCCTTGATAGCCACGGTTGAGCCACCTTCCCTTTTTTATTTTTACGCCAGACAGGAATGTACAATTGTTGTAGTTCATCCATGCGGTCTCTAAATGTCTGCCATTGCCCATCCACAGTCAACCCCTTCAGTATCATTCGCCAATCTATCCTAGCCAATTCACGCCTCATACCTTCAAAGTTACCCTTCTTTAAGTTCTGGACCATGGTCTCTGAATTAACTGTTTCATTCTCCATCCTAATGCAGAATTTCACCATATTATGGTCACTCTTCCCCAAGGGGCCTCGCATAACGAGATTGCTAATTAATCCTCTCTCATTACACAACACCCAGTCTAAGTTGGCCTCCCCCCTAGTTGGTTCCTCGACATATTGGTCTGAAAAACCATCCTTTATGCATTCCAGGAAATCCTCCTCCACCGTATTGCTTCCAGTTTGGTTAACCCAATCGATGTGCATATTAAAGTCACCCATTATAACTGCTGCACCTTTATTGCACGCACCTCTAATTTAATGTTTGATGCCCTCCCCAACATCACTACTACTGTTTGGAGGTCTGTACACAACTCCCACTAACGTTTTTTGCCCTTTGGTATTCTGCAGCTCTACCCATATAGATTCCACATCGTCCAAGCTAATGTCCTTCTGAACTATTGCCTTAATTTCCTCCTTAACCAGCAATGCTACCCCACCTCCTTTTCCTTTTATTCTATCTTTCCTGAATGTTGAATACCCCTGGATGTTGAGTTCCCAGCCCTGATCATCCTGGAGCCACGTCTCCGTAATCCCAATCACATCATATTTGTTAACATCTATTTGCACAGTTAATTTATCCACCTTATTGCGGATACTCCTTGCATTAAGACACAAAGCCTTCAGGCTTGATTTTTAACTCCCTTTGTCCTTTTCGCTGTATAACGAATGAGTTATATTCTGTCTTAAACTCTGATTAAACACAATGTGCTAAAATTTCAGCACCGTTTCCGCCCGGTTTGTCGGCAGTATTCTTTGTTTTCGGCAGAAAACCACCTGGCGGAAATTTCTACAAAGAGTTCCACTGGCAATCTCAAAATATGGCTGGGGAGCGGACCACCAGCGTGCACCACCAAAAAAACTATTACCGCCCATGTTTGGCCACAGCGGTGACCTGTAGGTGAGTAGAAAGAAAATCCTCATGAAAAAACAGCCAGAGCTGGGCGGTAGGTATGAAGCCCCACAAAAAAAGGTAAGTTAAAGTTTTTTTTAAATTCTTTTTGAGCGATTAAGTGGAAAAGGGTCCTGAGAATGTTTTCCGATTTTTGTAATTTTTAATTTTTTGGCAAAATATTTTTTGTGTTTTCCCCTAGGACTAAATTTTGAGTAAGTAACGCCCAATTTGCCTAACTTTCCCAGGATCATGTTTACTGCCGAAAATCTGCCGAGAATTCGTGTTTAAGACTCATTTTTCCCACCGGGCGGAATTTTTTCCTTTTTTTCAGCAATTTTTTGCCGCCGTTAATTTAATAATCTTAGCATTTTTTGGGGCGGCAATCCGGCGGTGGCGGATTTTCTGGAATATTTAGCCCGTTAATATACCCACCAGATTGGTTTATAGTTGATCCTGAGTGACCAAAGATGGCCTTAAACTTGGCTATTTAAAACACTATCATGCTCGCATATTAATAACTGCTACTTTTGTGATATAACAGCGGGCAAGCAGAGTGTTAGAAACATGGGAAAATTAGGAACAGAAGTAGGCCATTCAGTCTCTCAGACTTTGTAAGGGGAAAATGGGAAGGCTTCTTTTCCCACGAGCGGGCCCACTGATATAGAGGGTCGATGCTCGCCCCAGCCCACGTAGCAATTCTCGAAGTTAGCAGACAGAGACGGATGGCAAAGTATAACGATCTTTATTGCGAACGTCCGGGAACACCCCTTATCACAGCTGCCTGTGAGTGGAGATGCTCCCCGAACAGCACAATCATACAACTTTTATACATTTCAAAACCCCTCTGTTCCCGGACAAGACCTCCCTAGATTTCTAATTGAACTACCTTATCAGTGCTACTTCCCTAATTGGATACCTTATTAGTGCTACTTTAGATTGACAGGCCAAGACCATCGGCCGTGACTAGTCACACCTTAGGCCGTGACTAGAATGACTTCATTAGGTCAGAATTTGTTGATTCTCCTTGGTGCCCGTGAGTCTGCCTCGAGCCTCTTCGCAAGGTCTTATCAATGTCTGTTTAGGTCCTCACATCGTATCCTGTCGGATAACTTCTGGAGCCTTGGTACAAGGCCGAAGAGAGGCCTTTTACCTCCTTATGGGCCAGTGCAGGAACCAACACTTTAACCCTTGTCCCGCTGGTACCCCTAATGCGAAATTTCTCTTACAATTACCCTCTTTTGGCCCTTAGTTATATGCCAAGCTGGCCATATTTCCCGATAATTGTCTCCCTGTCGGTGAGTTCCAGATAGGTTCGTTCACCTGGGTGGCCATCTCCCAAGCTTCGGGACCTCCTGAAACCTTCCCACAGAGTTATATAAGGTAAGTCCTTCCTGTAGGACTGCTTAAATTTTCATCCCTTATGGCCTTAATCAGACTTATCGTTTGGCCTGTTTAATTCGTGCACATGTTAATCCCATCATGACCATCAGAACCAGGCCCTGTATTATTACAAGTACATGTGATATAATTCTTATGGGTGGATCTGAATATTAAGTCCCACAGCTTTGAGTACCAGGGCTGATCAGCCAGCATTGCGTGAGTGTCTCTCTGTAAGTTGTCTATTTCTTCCATCAGCCGGACATACTGTCGTCTTTGATTCTGGATTCCTTGCACCAATGTAATTGTTCCTCATTTAGTTCCAGTATCTGTTTGCCTTGCGGTTCCCATACCGCCTCTTTGTACCCTTCTCGGAGGGTATCTATGATTGGTCCGTGGATGATTTCCGTTGTCTCGGGATATATGTGGTATCCATTTACATTTATTTTACCCATGGGTCTGAAACACAAGTTAGGGTTGGTGATGACACAGGGGGTGACTCCTCCCCTGGTCTTAATCGTTGGGTTGGCTGCTCCTGTGCTCACGCACCAAATCTCCATTCCCTTGTGGAGCAGCGATTGTTTCGGAATCGTGTTTGAGAGGAGTGCTACTCAGCATGCATCCATTTGTTTGGTGGAATCTGCAATCATCATTCGTCATTCGTGGCGTACCTCGACATAAAACCACTTGATTATTTTTATAGCAATCAGTTATGTCAATGCCTTTCATACTAATTTAATTTTAATCACCCGTCTGGCAGGCTGATGGTAACGCCACCGAGTTTGGTTTCTTATTTCACCGATATTATCGATCTGGTATAAGGGGTCTCCCTTTGTTACATCATTGTGTGGTATGGACAACATAAATCCGATCATATTCACCCGCCCAGTAATACATCTGAAATTTGGCACCCATGCGTGACTATTCCTTTGTACCTCGCATGGGTTATTCATTTTATTATCTAGAGTCCAATTGTTAAGTATGCTGTTCGGGATCCAATCTGGTATGTCTCCATTCTGGAGTTGCTCCAAGTTATGTTGTACTTCACTTAATCCAGGCCCCATACCCGAAGCAAACTATCTCGCCTTGTAATCGTTTACTTATGTCGTTCCCCATTGCATGGATCAAATTTGTCTTGGCATGCTTCTGTAATGTATGGGCCACTTGTAACAGTTCCCCTTCCGCGCCATCTCCCAACCGCGTTTGTAGGGCTTGGTTATCCAAGTCCCTCCCCAGTAAACCCCTCAAGACTATGCCATTAAGTTGTTAACCCGGTCGTATATTGCCTACAGGTCTATGGAATTCATCGTCATAACCCCTGCCACATAACCCCTGCCTAGTGTTTTCAGTATTCCCCTTTTTGTTCGACCTTGCCCTGTTCCCTTTCTGACATTAAATCTCAGAGTAATGGGTTCCGGGCCTTCGAGGATCCGTTGTGCCAGGTTCTGGTGTAGACTTATAGTTTTATTTCCACAGAAGCTAGGAAAAATTATATCCATTAGGTTTAGGTTAAGTAGTCGCTGACGCACCCCAAATTATATACTTTCTTCAGATTCTTTTATTACTAGCCCCCATTTGGCTTCAGTTTTTATGGACGGGCTTATAGGAGGACTTGCGTGGTTGTGCTGGGAAGAGTTGTTGTCCCCAGGGTGGTTGTCGGGGCAGTGGTAGGGCTTCCCAGGGTCCCTTTGGGTGTGTTTGGTGTCTCAGCCGGACACCTTGTCATCTTTCCTCCACACTCCATCCACCCCCCTTTTTAGGTTGTATTCCTTCTTGTTTGCGCTGCGCATGATCAATACCGGCTTCTCCGTGTTATAACCGTGTCACGCTTCGGGACATACACCTTATATTCCAGCGACTTCCCTTGGTCTTCATTTTATCCCATTGGCCAGTTTTCCGAAACATCCCACCCTTCTGTTCTTGCGGGGTGGATTTGGCTGCTTGATTTGCAGCTTCGTCTGCCCAGGCATGAGCTTCTAGAACTGAAATTGCATCCAGTTGGATTTCTGCGCCCTTCCCCTTTTGGTCCTATGAACTTGGTCCTGTCCTCGGAATATACTGGCGCCCATGGCACGGCAGCCTGCTGCATTGCAACCTTACTTAATACACTATACATAGCCATGCGTTAAAATAAGTTCTGTCCTTGCTCCAGTACTTAGATGCTGGGATGCATATTTCGGCAGTTAAATTAAACAAAGCTAGTTCATGTAGTTGTGTCTTTCCTGCGTGTGCTATATCTCTCATAGTCCATCTGTATTATCCAGTGCTTGCATGGGCCTTAAGGTTCCCAGTATCCTGACTCTCCAGAGTCGAAGTAGCCGCTGCGGTCCCATCTCGGTGAGTGTTTTATCTGCAAATTTTAAACAGATAGCCTGGTCGTCACCAGGTGTTAGGTTCTGGTCTACTCATCTTTTATCCATGCAGGTCGAGGTCACTCTGTGAAATTGGAGGTAAGGGTTAGGTTGGGTTTGTGGACTACACTTACCCACCGTGGGGTACATTGGCTCTATTGCCATAGGTGATGGTGCTATGGCTGCGCACTGCACTATCTGCCTGCCCCCGTTTTTCTAAAATCTCTTCCAGCTTATTTATCTTAACTTTTGAATTTGTTTTGTTTGAGTATCCTTCTTTTATTTGTATCAGGCGAGTATTATTACATAGGCTAGTTCTGTTTTTATTTTTATTCTGACTATCCCACCATTTCTTCTATCTGTCAGGTGAGTCTTTTTTTATTCTATTTAGAAATCCAAATTAATAATGTCCAGTATAAAACAGCTGTCAATGGAAAGGGTTAACTCCTTTACAGGTTTGTGAGAAAGCCTGATGTCATTACGTGACTTCGCGTAATCATCCGAAAAATTATTTTTTTAATTGATTTAAAACGAGACCACACATTTTTAATCGCTATTTTGTTTTACTGAAATCCAATTTTCACACACGCTGTATACATTCCAACATTTTTTTTTTCCGGTCCTGTTCACTGGGCAAATCTTCTGTTTTATTTCTCTCTCAGCACAAAATCTAAACATCCGTGCCAGTTCCATTTTCAATAAGAATTTAGAAATTCAGTAAGATTCTCTAATTCCCAGTTTTTTCTTTCTGTGCTGAGTTCGCATAGCTTAGGTCTTTTCTTCTCTAATTTTCAAAACCCTCCTGCTTGTTTAGACTGTTCGGGACTTTTCTTGATAAACAACGTCCATTTTGGAAATCTTTCAAACTGCAGTGAAACTTTCTCATAATTTAAAATCATTATCAATGGAGAGTGTCTTTTACCTCTTCAAATTCTTTTTTTTTCCAATTAAACCAATATCTTTTTCACAGCCGATATCAACTAGTATTTAGTAAGTTATGTATTTTTCCATCGCAAACACCCCTTTTTTTCCCCAGCACCTAATTAGTGCATTACGTCTTTTTTTTCAGATCACCTTTCTTCAAATTAGGTTTTGTATTTTACATGGAGGGCTCGTGACTCTGTAAATTTATTAATTTAAAATCATCAGACAATCGAAGACACTTTTTCTTTCAAATTTGTTCAATTTGTTTTCTTTCAAAGTGGCGTCTTTATCTTTTTCTTTTCTCCATAACTAGAATGGAGTCTAGCACGTAGGCTTTGAGGGCTGCTTTTCGTTATCCCAAATTCCAGTTTCAAGGTCATTACAATGTCTTTTCCTAAACTGCTAAAGCTTGCTGTTTTAACATTTGAAAAAGTCCCTTTTACACCTTCGCAGATAGTTCACCACTCGCCCAGGAGTTTGACCTGACCCCTGAAGGTATTTCTAGATTGTTTCCAAACCTTTTAGTTTTATATCCTCCTTTTTTCTTTAAGAGATCAGATTTAATTTAATAATTATTATTTTTTTGAATCCATCTCAGTATTTTGCTGTGCCTTCTCTTAATATCTCAAATGTTGTAATTTCAATCTTTATCCGAATAAATCCACACCTGCGTTTCTAACTTAAAATGTCTTAAAACTTCCCACATATAGGACAACACTACAAAGGTTTTAAAAAAACTTTCACTCTGTTTGGAAAAGTGGGTGGAGCTGCACTATTTTTCCAAACAGGCTTTCAGAAACATGAACAATTCATTCCGCAGTCAAAAAGTCACACAAGGACTCTCACTCAATGACAGACATTCAAAAAAGTCTCTCTTCATTCAACAAAGTCTCTCTTCATTCAACAAAGCCTATTAATTACGTAGTTACAATTAATCATTGGTTTTATTTGCCTTTTGAATAGCCGTGTTACCCATCTTCTTTGGGGCTATGAGGGTCTTGGGTACTCCCTTAAATTGGTGTCAAGTATGCAGGACTCTATTTATATATCTTCCCTTGGCACCGTACACTTGTACCACTGCACGCTTTGGGTCAATATATCCCGTCACTGCCGGGACGTTGTCTCTATTCCCTCTCTCTCTCATCCCTGCACCGTGTGCTCGTACCGCTTCGGGTCAATAGACCTCTCTCTATATCTTCCCTTGCGTCGTACCCTCGCACTGCCATGCTACCTCCACGCGCGCATTTTAGGATGCATCTTTTGACCCCCTTTCACCCCTAGATCGTCCCTGTCCTCCATCTCCATCCCTCCAGGACTCACTACAGCTGGTTCTTTTGTACGGATGTCCTTCCCTTGCGGTTTACAATGCCACAGCTCTAACTTGAAGGTGGTAAGTTAAAACATACTCACCCCAACAGCTGGGTCATTGTTCTGTTCGGGAAGTCTGAATCCTGTTCGTGACGTCAAATGTAAGGGGAAAATGAGAAGGCTTCTTTTTC
The DNA here is from genome assembly GCF_044704955.1 of Pristiophorus japonicus. Lineage (NCBI taxonomy): Eukaryota > Metazoa > Chordata > Chondrichthyes > Pristiophoridae > Pristiophorus > Pristiophorus japonicus. Next base: position 139,311,507 of record NC_091990.1, read on the forward strand.
CATGAGCGGGCCCACTGACTTGGAGAGTCGACGCTCACCCCCACCCACGTAGCAATTCTCGAAGTTAGCAGACAGAGACGGATGGCAAAGTATAACGATCTTTATTACGAACATCCGGGAGCACCCCTTATCACAGCTGCCTGTGAGTGGAGATGCTCTCCGAACAGCACAATCATACAACTTTTATACATTTCAAAACCCCTCTGTTCCCGGACAAGACCTCCCTAGATTTCTAATTGAACTACCTTATCAGTGCTACTTCTCTAATTGGACTACCTTATTAGTGCTATTTTGGATTGACAGGCCAAGACCATTGTGACCACCTTAGGCCGTGACGAGAATGACTTCATTAGGTCAGAATTTGTTGATTCTCCTTGGTGCTCGTGAGTCCGCCTCGAGCCTCTTCGCAAGGTCTTATCAATGTCTGTTTAGGTTCTCACATTGTATCCTGTCGGAATATTATTGAATTGATAACTTCTGGAGCCTTGGTACAAGGCCGAAGTGAGGCCTTTTACCTCCTTATGGGCCAGTGCAGGAACCAGCACTTTAACCCTTGTCTCGCTGGTACCCCTAATGCCAAATTTCTCTTACAGACTTGCTCCACTATTCAAGTAGATGATGGCTAATTTGCATCTCAACATAATTTTCTGGTGTTTTCTCCATATCCTTGATATCCTGACCAAACAAAAATCTATCTCAGAATTAAAAGCTCCATATTTGTCTTAGCTTCCACAGCCTTTTGGGAAAGAGAATTACAAATTGCAGTTACTCATTGTGTGATTTGGTGCTTCCTGGTTCCAAACCTGAAAGGCCTAACTCTATTTTTAAGATGATCTCCCCTTGTTCTTGATTCTCTCACCAAAGGATATAGTTTCTCTGTGTCTACATACCAAATCCTTTTAACAACTTAAAAACCATGGTCCAGGACATAAGGACATAAGAAATAGGAGCAGGAGTAGGCCATTTTGGTTCTGATAGTGCAGTTGGGAGGGCTTTAAACTAGCTTGGCAGGGGGATGGGAACCCAGGAGAGGGCTCTGAGCTAGTTAGAGTGGGTGAGAGCTCAGATGAACAGAACCCCAAGAAAAGATGCAAAAGGCAGGAGACAACAGAGCAGAGTAGCACTGGGGTAAGTGTAAACCACAAAGTGATAGGAAGGGACAATATGTATGAATATAAAGGGGCTGCAGGAGGGGTCAAAATTAAAAATCATGCTTTAAAAATTAGTAGTAAAACACTTTACCTAAACGCACGCAGTATTCGAAACAAAGTAAATGAACTGACGGCACAAATCATTACAAATGGGTATGATTTGGTGGCCATTACAGAAACGTGGTTGCAGGGTGGCCAAGACTGGGAATTAAACATACAGGGGCATCTGACAATTTGGAAAGATAGACAAGAAGGGAAAGGAGGTGGGGTAGCTCTGTTAATGAAGGATGATATCAGGGCAGTTGCGAGAGATGATATTAGCTCTAATGAACAAACTGTTGAATCATTGTGGGTGGAAATTAGAGATAGTAAGGGGAAAAAGTCACTGGTGGGCATAGTTTATAGGCCCCCAAATAATAACTTCACGGTGGGGCAGTCAATAATCAAGGGAATAATGGAAGCATGTGAAAAAGGAACGGCAGTAAACATGGGGGATTTTAACCTACATATCGATTGGTCAAATCAAATCGCACGGGGTAGCCTTGAGGAGGAATTCATAGAATGCATACGGGATTGTTTCTTAGAACAGTATGTCACAGAACCGACAAGGGAGTAAGCTATCTTAGATCTGTGTAATGAGACAGGAATAATCAATGATCTCCGAGTAAAAGATCCATCTCGGAATGAGTGATCACAGTATGGTTAAATTTGTAATACAGATTGAGGGTGAGGAAGTAGTGTCTCAAACGAGCATACTATGCTTAAACAAAGGGGACTACAGTGGGATGAGGGCAGAGTTGGCTAAAGTAGACTGGGAACACAGACTAAACGGTGGCACAATTGAGGAACAGTGGAGGACTTTTAAGGAGCTCTTTCATAGTGCTCAACAAAAATATGTTCCAGTGAAAAAGAAGGTCGGTAAGAGAAGGGATAACCAGCCATGGATAACCAAGGAAATAAAGGAGAGTATCAAATTAAAAACCAATGCGTGTAAGGTGGCCAAGGTTAGTGGGAAACTAGAAGATTGGGAAAATTTTAAACGACAGCAAAGAATGACGAAGAAAGCAATAAAGAAAGGAAAGATAGATTACGAAAGTAAACTTGCGCAAAACATAAAAACAGATAGTAAAAGGTTTTACCGATATATAAAACGGAAAAGAGTGACTAAAGTAAATGTTGGTCCCTTAGAAGATGAGAAGGGGGATTTAATAATGGGAAATGTGGAAATGGCTCAGACCTTAAACAATTATTTTGCTTCCGTCTTCACAGTGGAAGACACAAAAACCATGCCAAAAATTGCTGGACATAGGAATGTGGGAAGGGAGGACCTTGAGATGATCACTATCACTAGGGAGGTAGTGCTGGACAGACGAATGGGATTGAAGGTAGACAAGTCCCCTGGTCCTGATGAAATGCATCCCAGGGTATTAAAAGAGATGGCGGAAGTTACAGCAGATGCATTTGTTATAATCTACCAAAATTCTCTGGACTCTGGGGAGGTACCATCGGATTGGAAAGCAGCTAATGTAACGCCTCTGTTTAAAAAAGGGGGCAGACAAAAGGCAGGTAACTATAGGCCAGTTAGTTTAACATCTGTAGTGGGGAAAATGCTTGAAACTATCATTAAGGAAGAAATAGCGGGACATCGAGATAGGAATAGTGCAATCAGGCAGACGCAGCATGGAGGACAGAGGTGTACCGATGGATGTGGTGTATTTAGATTTCCAAAAGGCATTCGATAAGGGGCCACACAAAAGGTTACTGCAGAAGATAAAAGTACGCGGAGTCAGAGGAAATGTATTAGCATGGATCGAGAATTGGCTGACAGTAAGCAGAGAGTCAGGATAAATGGGTCCTTTTCGGGTTGGAAATCAGTGGTTAGTGGTGTGCCACAGGGATCGATGCTGGGACCACAACTGTTTACAATATACATAGATGACCTGGAAGATGGGACCGAGTATAGTGTAACAAAATTTGCAGATGACACAAAGATTAGTGGGAAAGCGGGTTGAGTAGAGGACACAGAAAGGCTGCAATGTGATTTAGATAGGTTAAGCGAATGAGCTAAGTTTTGGCAGATGGAATACAATGTCGGAAAATGTGAGGTCATCCACCTTGGGAAAAAAAAACAGTAAAAGGGAATATTATTTGAATGGGGAGAAATTACAACATGCTGTGGTGCAGCGGGACTTGAGGGTCCTTGTGCATGAATCCCAAAAAGTTAGTTTGCAGGTGCAGCAGGTAATCAGGAAGGCGAATGGAATGTTGGCATTCATTGCGAGAGAGATGGAGTACAAAAGCAGGGAGGTCCTGCTGCAACTGTACAGGGTATTGGTGAGGCCGCACCTGGAGTACTGCGTGCAGTTTTGGTCACCTTACTTAAGGAAGGATATACTAGCTTTGGAAGGGGTACAGAGACGATTCATTAGGCTGATTCCGGAGATGAGGGGGTTACCTTATGATGATAGATTGAGTAGACTGGGTCTTTACTCATTGGAGTTCAGAAGGATGAGGGGTGATCTTATAGAAACATTGAAAATAATGAAAGGGATAGACAAGATAGAGGCAGAGAGATTGTTTCCACTGGTCGGGGAGACTCGAACTAGGGGGCACAGCCTCAAAATACGGGGGAGCCAATTTAAAACTGAGTTGAGAAGGAATTTCTTCTCCCAGAGGGTTGTGAATCTGTGGAATTCTCTGCCCAGGGAAGCAGTTGAGGCTAGCTCATTGAATGTATTCAAATCACAGATAGATAGATTTTTAACCAATAAGGGAATTAAGGGTTTTGTGGAGCAGGCGGGTAAGTGGAGCTGAGTCCACGGCCAGATCAGCCATGATCTTGTTGAGTGACGGAGCAGGCTCGAGGGGCTAGATAGCCTACTCCTGTTCTTAATTCTTATGTTTTTATGTTCTTATATGGCCCCTCGAGCCTGCTCCGCCATTTAATATGATCATGGCTAATCCGACATGGATTCAGGTCCACTTCCCTGCTTGCTCCCCATAACCCCTTAATCCCTTATCTGTCAAGAAACTGTTTATCTCTGTCTTAAATTTATTCAATGTCCCAGCTTCCATAGCTCTCTGAGACAGCGAATTCCACAGATTTACAACCCTCTGAGAGAAGAAATTCCTCCTCATCTCAGTTTTAAAAGGGCGGCCACTTATTCTAAAATTATGCCCCCTAGTTCTAGTCTCCCCTATCTTTGGAAACATCCTCTCTGCATCCACCTTCTCAAGCCCCCTCATAATCATATGCATTTCGATAAGATCACCTCATTCTTCTGAATTCCAATGAGTAGAGGCCCAACTTACTCAACCTTTCCTCATAAGTAAACCCTCTTATCTCCAGAATCAACCAAGTGAACCTTCTCTGAACTGCCTCCAACGCAAGTCTATCCTTTCGTAAATATGGAAACCAAAACTGTACGCAGTATTCCAGGTGTTGCCTCACCAATACCCTGTAACACTATAGTTAAGACTTCCCTGCTTTTATATTCCTTCCCCTTTGCAATAATGGCTAAGATTCCATTGGCCTTCCTGATCACTTGCTGTACCTGCACACTAACCTTTTGTGTTTCATGCACAAGTACCCCCAGGTCCCGCTGTACTACAGCACGTTGCAATTTTTCTCCTTTTAAATATTAAATTGCCCTTTGATTTTTTTCTGCCAAAGTGCATGACCTCACACTTTCCAACATTATACTCCATCTGCCAAATCTTTGCCCACTCACTTAGCCTGTCTATGTCCTTTTGCAGATTTTTTGTGTCCTCCTCACATATTGCTTTTCCTCCTATCTTTGTATCATCAGCAAACTTAGCTACATTACAGTTGGTCCTTTCTTCCAAGTCGTTAATATAGATTGTAAATAGTTCGGGTCCCAGCACTGATCCCAGCGGCACCCCATTAGTTACTGATTGCCAACCCGAGAATGAACCATTTATCATGACTCTCTGTTTTCTGTTATTTAGCCAATGCTCTATCCATGCTAATATATCACCCCCAACCCCATGAACTTTTATCTTGTGCAGTAACCTTTTATGTGGCACCTTGTCAAATGCCTTCTGGATGTCCAAATACACCACATCCACTGGTTCCCCTTTATCCACCCTGTTCATTACATCCTCAAAGAATTCTCGCAAATTTGTCAAACATGACTTCCCCTTCATAAATCCATGCTGACTCTGCCTGACTGAATTATGCTTTTCCAAATGTCCTGCTACTGCTTCTTTAATAATGGACTCCAACATTTTCCTAACCACAGATGTTAGGCTAACTGGTCGATAGTTTCCTGCTTTTTGTCTGCCTCCTTTTTTAGATAAGGGTGTTACATTTTCAGTCTGATCACCCCGCAATCTCCTATACTCAAGGGAATACAAGACAGGTGTATGAAATCTGTCCCCATAATTTCAACTTCTCAGCCCCCTTAACATTTTAGTGAATCTGCGCTTCACCTCCTCCAAAACCAATATATTCTTTCTAAGGTGTGGTGCCCAAGTCTGAACGCAGTACTCCAGATGGGATTTAACCAAAGGACTGTAAAACTGAAACACTACATCTTCCTCTTTGCATTTCAGTCCACAGAGATAAAGGCCACCATTTCATTCACCTTTTTAATTGCTTTTAGTACCTGTCCACTAGTTTTTAATGATTTGTGCACATGGACTCCAAAATGTCTTTGCTCCTCCACAGTTCCTTTTTCTATCACCATTTAAAACATACTCTCATTTGTCTTTTTTGGATCCAAAGTGGATGACCTCACATTTCCTCACATTGAAATCCATCTATGTTTCTCTAGGAATGGGGTACTGAAGTTGCATGTTCAGCCATGAACTCATTGAATGGCGGTGCAGGCTCGAAGGGCCGAATGGCCTACCCCTGCATCTATTTTCTATGTTTCTATGTTTCTTTCTATTTGCTACAGATTTTCCTGTTGTGTATGGAGAAAGAGTCAGACTGAACACTGTGAGCTCAAAGTAAAGTGTGACCTTAGTCTTTTATTGAAGGTCTCCAGACTGCCTTTCCAACCTGTGAAGCCTCCTTAAATACCTGCGCTCCCAAGGGTGTAAACCCTCTGGTGGCTGTACAGAGTAAATACAATATAACAACAGTAAAGTCAATACTGCAACTATTTACAATGTGAGTCGATCTGGAGCCCTTCTTGCCCTGGTTGAACATCTCGATGTGAAAGCTGGTGTTGTTGAATCACTTGTTGGGCCCTTGCTGGGCTGCTGTGCAGCTGGCCTTGCTGGGCTGCCTGGTGTGTTGGGCCCTGCTGGGCTGCTGTGGATGATGGGTTCTGCTTCATGGTCAACCGTGGTGCCAGTTGCCACTGGTGTGAATGTTGGGGGATCAAAAAAGGTAGAGTCCAAGGAAGGTGGGTTGCTCAGGATAGTCCGTGAATCTGAGTTTGATTTGGTCCAAGTGTTTCCGGTGAATGAATCCATTTGAAAGTTTGACCCAAAACACCCTGCTCCCCTCTTTGGCCACGACAGTGCCGGGAAGCCACTTGGGATCGTGTCCATAATTTAATACAAATACAGGATCATTGATTTCAAACTCGCGTGACACATTTGCGCTATCATGGAATGCACTTTGTTGAAGCCGCCTGCTCTCTACCTGTTCATGTAGATCAGGGTGAACTAATAAGAGCCTTGCCTTATGAGCAGTTCAGCTGGTGGGATCCCAGTGAGTGAGTGGGGTCTCATGCGCTAGCTAAGCAGGACTCGGGATAGGCGAGTCTGCAGTGAGCCTTCAGTTACCCTCTTCAAGCCTTGCTTGGCGGTTTGCATTGCTCTCTCTGCCTTACCATTGGACGCTGATTTAAACGGGGCAGATGTGACATGTTTGATCCCGTTATGGGTCATGAATTCTCTGAACTCAGCACTGGTAAAACATGGCCCGTTGTCGCTCACCAGGACATCGGGTAAGCCGTGCGAGCATGTATTACATTTGTGAATGCAGGATTCTAAGTCCGCATCGATACCAGGCCACCACACGTGGGATCTGGCTATCGCTTTCATCATTACGATGCCTGGGTGGGCACTGTGGAGGTCATTGATGAAGGTGTCTCTGCCCTTCTTGGGGACCACTACTCGATTGCCCCACAGAAGGCACTCTGCCTGTATAGACATTTCATCCTTGTGCCGCTGGAATCGCTTTATCTCTTCCTGCATTTCCACTGGGACAATGGATCAGCTCTCGTGAAGTACACAGCTTTTGATTAGAGATAATAAGGGGTCCTGGCTTGTCCAGGTTTTGATCTGCCGGGCAGTGACAGGTGATTGCTCACTCTCAAATGCTTCCATAGCCATGGCTAGATCTGTGGGCTACGCCATTTCCACCCCCGTGGTGGGCAATGGCAGCCTACTGATAGCATCGGCGCAGTCTTCTGTGCCTGGCCTGTGGAGGATAGCGTAGTTGTACGCGGACAACGTGAGCACCCATCTCTGGATGCAGGCCGATGCACTGGTATTTATCCCTTTACTCTTGGAAAACAGGGATATAAGTGGCTTATGGTGAGTTTCCAATTTGAATTTTAGCCCAAACATTTTCTTTACCCCATAGACACACTCTAATGCTTCTTTTTCAAACATGCTGTAGGTTCTCTCAGCCTTAGACAGACGCCTGGATGCATAAGCAACCGGTTGCAGTTTCCCAAAATCATTAGCTTGTTGCAATGCACACCCGACGCCATATGATGACGCATCACATGCTAGTACCAAACGCTTACATGGATCATACAACACAAGCAATTTGTTTGAGCATAACAATTTTCTCGCTTTTACAAAGACATTTTCTTGGCTTTTGCCCCAATCCCATTCACCACCTTTTCGTAGTAAGACATGCAATGGTTCTAGCAGGGTGCTGTGACCCGGTAAGAAGTTACCAAAGTAGTTCATGAGTCCGAGAAACGACCGCAGCTCCATCACATTCTGTGGCCTCGGTGCATTCTCGATTGCCTCCGTCTTCGCGTTGGTGGGCCTGATGCTGCCCGCCACATCCTCTTTCCCAAGAATTCCAATTCAGGTGCCAGGAAAACGCACTTCGAGCGTTTTTAGCCTGAGCCCCACACGGTTGAGTCGACTAAGAACCTCCTCCAGGTTCTGCAGGTGCTCGACTGTGTTCATCCTGAAAGACCACGGTGTGCGGGACCGACTTCAATAAACTTTCCTTGTTTCTCTGGAATATTGCCGCCATTGATTGGATTCCAAACGGGCATCTGTTATAAACAAAAAGACCTTTGTGCGTGTTGATGCAGGTGAGGGCCTTCGATGATTCCTCCAGTTCCTGCTTCAAGTAGGCTGAAGTCAGATCCAGCTTCATGAACGTCTTTCCTCCCACCGGCATTGCAAAGAGGTCGTCGGCCTTCAGTAGTGGGTATTGGTCCCGCAGGGAGAAACGATGGATAGTTACTTTGTAATCGCCACAGATTCTGACGGTGCCACCTCCCTTGAGGACTGGGACAATAGGATTGGCCCACTCGCTGAACTCGATTGGTGAAATGATGCCCTCTCTTTGCAGCCGGTCTAGCTCGATCCCAACCCTTTCTCTCTTCATGTACAGTACTGCTCTCACATTGTGATGGATGGGTCACGCCCCCAGAATTAGGTGAATCTGCACTTTTGCTCCTTGGAATTTCCTGATGCCTGTTCGAACAGCGAAGGAAATTTGTTTAAGACCTGGGCACATGAAGTGTTGTCAGCGGGCAATAGTGCTCAGATGTCGTCCCAGTTCCAGCATGTCTTTCCCAGCCAGCTCCTGCCGAGCAGCGTGGGACCATCGCCCGGTACCGCCCAGAGTGGTAGCTTGTGCACCGCTCCATCGTAGGAGACCGTTAAGGTAGCACTGCCGATTACAGGAATCAGTTCTTTTGTGTATGTTCTTAGTTTCGTGCAAACTGGATTTAAGACTGGCCTAGAGGCCTTATTGCACCACAACCTTTCGAAAGTCTTTCTGCCCATGATGGACTGGCTCGTGCCCGTGTCCAGCTCCATTGACACCGGGATTCCATTTAGTTCAACATTCAGCATTATCGGGGGACAATTCGTGGTGATTGCACCCCATGTGATTCTGCCTCCTCGATCTGAAGTTCTGGTTCGTTGTGATCCTCCATGGATCTGTCCTCCTCTGCAACATGGTGGTTTGCAGGTTTAACAGGCTTTGCAGCTCGCCTGCACACTTGTTGGAGGTGTCCCATTGTTCCACAGCCCTTGCAAACGTACTCTTTGAATCAGCATGAGTGGAAACGACGATCACCCCCGCAGCGCCAACAAGGTGTTATTGGCCTTGCATTCATCACCATTGATGGTGGACTCTGAGACATCTGTGGACATGCAGCTGCAGGCATGTGTGAGCTGCCCTGTACGTTACGATTCGAAAATAACATCACTTTGTTCACAGTACTTGTAGCAGCGCTTGTGTGCTGAGAGATTTGCTTCGTATTGTCACTGGTGGCAATGAACGCCTGGGCTATCGCTATGGCCTTACTCAAGGTTGCGGTCTCTACAGTCAAAAGTTTGCAAAGTATTATTTTGTGGCCAATGCCAAGTACGAAAAAGTCTCTGAGCATGTGCTCCAAATGTCCTTCAAATTCGCAATGTCCTGCATGGCTTCTTAGTTTGGCGACATAACTCACCACTTCCTGGCCTTCAGACCTTTTGAAAGTGTGGAACCGGTACCTCGCCATCAGAACGCTTTCCTTCAGGTTCAAATGCTCTCAGACCAGTGTGCACAAAGCGTCCTATGATTTCTCCGTGGGTTTTGCTGGAGTAAGCAGATTCTTCTTGAGGCCATATATTTATGCTCCACAGACGGTGAGGAAGATCGCCCTTCATTTGGCAGCACTCTCTTCCCCATCTAACTCATTGGCCACGAAGTATTGGTCTAGTCGCTCCACAAAAGTTTCCCAATCATCTCCCTCCGAGAATTTCTCCAGGATGCCCACTGTTCACTGCATCTTTAGGTTCGCTATCTGTATCTCATCGCCAGTTGTAATGTATGGAGAAAGAGTCAGACTGAACACTGTGAGTTCAAAGTAAAGTGTGACCTTAGTCTTTTATTGCAGGTCTCCAGAGTGCCTCTCCAACCTGTGAAGCCTCCTTAAATACCTGCGCTCCCAAGGAATTATGGGATCCCTTGGGACTCCAGGGAATGAGCTCTCTGGGGGCTATACCGAGTAAATACAAGTCCACATATATAACATTTCCCACCCACTTTATCTGTCTATATCTCATTGTAACTTCCTGCTCTCATCTGCACTCGTTACTGTGTGTCCCAACATTGCTGCACTCTTGAAGACATCCAGGCTGCTGCAATGAGTAGGAGGTCTTCCTCCCGATTTTTTTGATGCCTCCCTGGATGTCCAAGTGGATGACGTTAGGGCAAGGAGGGAGGTACTGTTCTCCAAAAGTTGCAGGAGCTATCAAGCAATAACTACAAACACAATATACTGTGGATGCTTGAAATCTGAAATATAAATAGAAAATGCTGGAAATACTCAGCAGGTCAGGCAGCATCTGTGGAGAGAGAAGCAGAGTTAACGTATCAGGCCGATGATCTTTCGTCAGAACTTAGCTTTATATTTATCAAGCAAACCTGGAAAGATGGCTGAAAGGGTTAGTACCACCAGCATCATCCCCAGGACTTGGGTTCAATGCAAAAAAACAGTGCAATGGTCTCACCAGAGCAGCAAAGGTGAGTACAGCTTTTCATCTCTCCTGATCTCTCAGCACCTGGCAATACTCCTTTAACCGCTCCATATTCCACTCTCAACAATGCCTCCCATCACATCCAGCATACAATCACAAGGGCATACTGCCACACTTCTCCTTCTCACTCCAAATACACTCAACTTTTCCTTTTCTTACTTCACACCACATAGTAATACTATACTGTCACTTGCAAAACCACAAACTCTTCTTAGCATCTTTTCTCACTCACATTACACACACCTGTCTTTACATTTATCATTGCCCATTCACATTCCATCTTGTTTCTTTTCCACCTCTCAGCACAGGTTTTACTGGCTGTTTGGTCACTGGGCTGGATGCCTGCAATTATGAATTTAAATTACGGCAGGTCCTGGCGATGTCATCGGAGTGTGACTTTTTATACTTTAAGGAGGCCCCTGCCTCTTAGTTGCGAGTACCTCTTATGTGGCCCAAAACAGTGCAGTTTAAATGGCAGTGGGTAAGACGCATCGGGAACACAGCAGAAAACACTCGACTGCCATTTTGGCCACTTACCCGCCCCATTTCCCCCAAGTGGGCATGGTTAAAATTGGGCTCATGATCAATTTATTTCTGTAGTCATCTTATCCAGGCTTGGAGTATTGTACTATTCATTTTAAATTGCTTTGTTTGCTGCTCACATAGTGACACAGAAACATATATTGTTAAGATTCTTCGGTTTGGGGACCATTACTCGAGGTGAGACCCAAATATGTAGGATCATCTGCTCTTCATTTATATCGTTATTCTCCAACTCTTTTAGCTTTGCCTAAATTTCCTTCCATAGAGGAAATTATATTTTGCAAAATTGCTGAACAACAGGAATTACAGTCAAAAGACAGTTTGATCTGTATGCCCTTCAGTGTGCCTTTACTGTCAAATACTTGAGAGAATTTGCTGCAAATAGCATCCTCCAGTGTTGGTATATTGATGCTACATAGCACTGAAGATAAACTAATGATGTGTAGTTCTTGAGTTGTATGTAGACCAACTAGATAGCCAGGTTTTTGCCTCACGACAAACTCATCCACTGAGACTGCTTGCTTGCCAGTTCTCGATATGGGCAAAATAATTAACAAAGCATTGGAAGAGGTGCCTTTATACCAAATGGAAGTAATTGAATCTGTATGCGGTGGTACTAAGAATCAGAACCAGCAAACATAGGTTGCTAACTGAATTCCTTGATGATATTTTGTGAACACCCAGAATCAATAGTGACTTGAACTGGTACACCTTGAAAATATGTATTTTGTTGTTGGCTCAATGCTGCTCATCAATTTGACCGTGGGCTGTCTTGATATGATGAACAAATGTTTGCCAACAATTCCAAAGCTGAATACAATAGGTTCTCTGTTTCAGAAACTTGTTGCACTTTGTTGGGGGAGTTTTAAACCCTGCACACCTGTGCGGGCAGTTAAAATCAGCTGGAGGTCTTAGCCGCAGGTGTCCAGTTCCATTCCTACTGTCTTCGATTTTAATCTGCCTGTCTGAGCAGATAGCAAGGACACCCGCTGGAACTGATGGGATCCTTCTTTAAATATGAAGATCGGGGTCCGTTGATGTCACAGGCCATGACTGCTATTGTATCTGACGGCCTGACCTGGGAAACCATGGTGGATTTCCCACCTGGTACAGCTAGCAGGAAGAGGAGGCATGACCAGAAGAGGCACGTTTGTTTTTAACTTTTTTGTTTTAATGTCCTTGTGGACCCAGGAGGAATAGGAATGCCTCTAAGCCCCACAAGGAAGGTTTAGACCATCCCTGTGAGCCCCACAAGGAAAGGTTAGACCACCCCTGGCTTGGACTCGCCCCCAGCCTCCTCACCTTCTAGATTGCGAGACCTTCCTAAAACGCTCTGCCTGTGATTTAGCTGAGTCCCAGGCACCGTTCCTTCGGCCCTGAATGGAGTCGTCTTGCCGCTTGTCATTCTGCTCCTGGTGGCCGGCCAACATCGGTTTCCTGCCAGTTACGGGCAGCCAATTGACCAGTGGTATGCCAATGAGGCCTGGCAAAATGTCTTGGGCCTCATACTGCCACAATCAGGGGGTTTGATGTTCACCTTAGCCCTCTGTCTGCCCGATTTGCCCCTCTGCATTAAAATTGGGGCTCATCTTTTGACTGACTAGATTTTTACCAGCTATATTTCTGTGGATACATCTGGGCTACCATCTTCCATTGGATCTGTTTGCAAAGGTCTATGATTGGGTTACTGATAACCATCATCATCATAGGCAGTCCCTTGGAATCGAGGAAGACTTGTTTCCACTCCTGAAGTGAGTCCTTTGGTGGCTGAACATTCCAATGCGAGAGCCACAGACCCTGTCACAGGTGGGACAGACATTCTTCGGGGGAAGGGGAGGGGGGGGGCGGGACTGATTTGCTGCACGCTCCTTCCGCTGCCTGTGTCTGACCTCTTCACGCTCGTAGCGTTGAGATTTGAAGAGCTCAACGCCCTCCCGGATGCATTTTCTCCATCTAGGGCGGTCTTCACTCAGGGACTCCCAGGTGTCAATGGTGATGTCGCACTTTACCAGGGAGGCTTTGAGGGTGTCCTTGTAATGTTTTCGCTGCCCACCTTTGGCTCGTTTGCCGTGAAGGGGCTCCGCATAGAGCAATTGCTTAGGGGGTCTCGTGTCTGGCATGCGAACTATGTGGCCTGCCCAGCGAAGCTGATCGAATGTGGTCTGTGCTGGGGATGTTAGCCTGGGCAAGGACACTGATGTTGGTGCACCTGTCCTCCCAGGGGATTTGCAGGAGCTTGCGGAGACATTGTTGGTGATATATCTCCAGCGACTTGAAGTGTCTTCTATACATCGTCCATGCCTCTGATCCATACAGAAGGCCGGCTATTACTACAGCCCTGTAGACCATGAGCTTGTTGGTAGATTTGAGGGCCAGGTCTTTGAACACTCTTTTCCTCAGGCGGCCAAAGGCTGCACTGGCGCACTGGAGGCGATGTTGAATTTCTGCATCAATGTCTGCCTTTGTTGATAAAAGGCTCCCAAGGTATGGGAAGTGGTCCACGTTGTCGAGGGCCGCGCTGTGAATCTTGCTGACTGGGGGGCAGTGCTGTGCGGCGGGGACAGGCTGGTGGAAGACCTTTGTCTTAAGCGTAAAGCCCATGCTTTCATGTGCCTCGGTGAATACATCGACTATATCCTGGAGTTCAGCCTCAGAATGTGCGCAGACGCAGTCGTTGTCCGCATACTGCAGCTCAACGACAGAGGTTGGTGTGATCTTGGACCTGGCCTGGAGGTGGCGTAGGTTAAACAGCTTCCCACTAGTTCTGTAGTTTAGTTCCACTCCAGCGGGGAGCTTGTTGACTGTGAGGTGTGTGGTGTTTGCAGGCACTCTAGTGATGACTCCACGAGGTAAGGTATTGCACTTGAACTGTTGTGACCTTAGTCCCTCGGGAGTTTGGACCATAGGTGGCCTTGGCAGCAATGAAGAATCCTCGCATATCGTGGCTGTCGACCAGTTGTTGTATCTCCTGTGCTTTCTCCATCCACCACCTGTTCTTTAGGTCCCAGGTTTTTTGTTGGACCTCAGCCTTGAGCCATCTGTAACGTTGCTTTGCAGCTCCCGAGTTGGGTTGTTGCTTGAGGCTCAGAAATGCTCTGCGCTTATGATCTATTAGTTCTTGGAGCTCCTGATCATTTTCATCAAACCAGTCCTGATGTTTTCTGGTTGAGTAACCAAGTGTCTATTCACAGGCACTGGTTATGGAGACCTGGAGGGCAGACCAAGCGCTGTGGGCATTCAGCATCTCAGGGTCATCAAGGCACGCCAGATTAGTTGTGAGGTGCTGGCTGTATGGGGCTCTCTTAGCTGGGTCTTTAAGTGCCCCGGCATTAACTTTTTTGCAGCACTACTTCTGCTGTCCCCTCTGCTTTGGGGCTATGTTTATAATTGATGATGGATCGGATTAGGTGATGGTCCATCCAGCAGTCGTCAGCTCCTGTCATGGCGCGGGTAATGCGCACATCCTTGCGACCCCTGGCTCGGATGATGACGTAGTCGAGCAGGTACCAGTGTTGGAGCGAGGTTGTTGTCACAATGCCTTGTATTTGTCCCTCTGGCGGAACAGGGTGTTGGTGATGAGAAGTTCATGTTCTAGACATTTTGTCAGGAGTAGGGTACCGCTGGCATTGGCTTCCCCTACCCCCTCTCTGCCAATCACTCCTCCCCAGAGGGCTGTGTCTTTGCCGACCCTGGCATTAAAGTCATCTAGGAGGATCAATTTGTCACCCGTGGGGATGTGGGACAGGGATGTCTCGAAGTTGGAGTAAAAATCCTCTTTAGCCTCATCCGTTGCATCGAGTGTTAGGGCGTAAGCACTGATGACTGTGGCACATCGGTTCCGGGATAGTTTAAAGCGAAGAGTCATGAGACGTTCATTAATCCCGCAGGGGGAGTCTTTGAGATGGTCGACCAGTTCATTTTTGATGGCGAAGCCAACTCCATGCAGGCGGCGTTCTTCCTCTGGTTTTCCTTTTCTGAAAAAGGTGTAACCTCCACCATGTTCCTTGAGCTGGCCTTCCCCTGCCCGCTTAGGGCGGCAATGTCAATGTCAAAACGTCTAAGTTCCCGGGCAACTATGGCGGTGCGGCGTTCCGGCCTGTTGCTGTCGGAATTGTCCATGAGGGTCCTGACGTTCCAGGTCCCGAACTTCATATTAGTGAAGTGGAAGATGCCTGTGCATGGGGTGGCCGCTGCACACCAGCAACCACACGGGCTTAGCCGAGCAAGGTCTTGGTCCAGTGGCACGGGAGTCCAAGACAACTGGAGACCAGGCACTGCTGTATAAGCCTAATTGCCTACGGCAAGATGTTGGCCGCATGCTCGGCACCGAGTAGCGCCATTAATGATAGATGGCCCGAGGCTTGGATTGGGTCAGGCATTGGGAAGGTCAGCTGCCCGCTGGGGCTCCGAGGGTTGTTTTGGGACGTTGCTTCCAAGGTTAAAAGTTTTCCCAGAGGTTTCCAAGTTGTTTTAAAAGTATTTCCAGATTATTTAAAAAAAAGTTACACAGGTTGATTGAAGGTTTAATAAATAGATTAAGAGATGATTAAAAGTTAAAGAAAAAAAGTTCTCCAAGTAGTTTCAAAATTTAAAAGTTTTCCCGAATTGTTTAAGAAGTTTAAAAGTTGATTAAAAGTTTAAAAATTGAGTCCCTTCGGCCGGTTCTGTGCCAGCCCCGGAGTGCCTTCGGCCGGTTCAGTGCCGGCTCCGGAGTCCCTTCGGCCGGTTTGATACCAGCCCCGGAGTGCCTTCGGCCGGTTTGACGCCAGCCCCCGAGTCCTTTTGGCCGGTTCGACACCGGCCCCAGAGTCCCTTTGGCCGGTTCGACACCGGCCCCAGAGTCCCTTTGGCCGGTTCAGTGCCAGCCCCGGAATCCCTTCGACCGGTTGAGCGCCGGCCCTAGGCAGAATGTTTCACAGTACTGCCGGAACACTCCACCCTAGCGTCTTCCTTGTGGCCGGCGGGTCGGCGGGCCTCGAAGAGTTGGCGGGCCCGGAAGAGCCGGAAGCCCCCGGATGAGTCGGCGGGCCCCGGAAGAGTCGGCAGGTCCTGGCGGGCCCCAAAGAGCCGGCGGGCCTCGAAGAGTCAGCGGGCCCTGAAGTGTTGGCGGACCCCAGGAAAGTCGGCAGGCCCCAGAAGAGTCGGCGGGCCCCAGCACTTCTCGGAAGAGCCGGTGGGCCCCAGTAGTGTCGGCGGGCCCCGGCGAGCCTCGGAAGAGCTGGCAGGCCCAGAATAGCCAGTGGGCCCGAAGGACCTTTCAGCCCGGGGTAGAAGTGGGCATGTGCGGTGTCCCTTTGGCCTGGGATAGCAGGTTGGTGCAGGGTCCCTTCGGCCTGGGATAGAAGCGGGCTGGTGCGGGGTCCCTTCGGCCTGGGATAGAAGCGGGCTGGTGCGGGGTCCCTTCGGCCTGGGATAGAAGCGGGCTGGTGCGGGGTCCTTTCGATAGCACCTGGAGAAGCATGCACATCATTCTTTGCTTTTTCCTGTGCAATCACCAGTATGGAGGGGAGTGAAGTGTCATTCCACTGCAGTAACACCATCTAAGCATTTGACTGCAGTTTTTCCGTGATGTTATGCAATTTGAGCTTGACATTTATCCATTTGATACAGACAAGTAGCTTCGTTTCCACACCTGCTGCATGACATTCTGCTCAGTCAATTGATGTGGCCAGTTCTAACAGCACATAGGCAGCGCAAAATATTTGATAAACATCTTCCTATAATCTTGCATTTTGATTTCAGGATCTGTATCACAGCGATCATATTTTGTTGACAAGTGCGTGAAAAAGCCATCTACAGATTTATTCGTGTTCAACCCATCAATATATGACTGATTTGTATGTGGTATTTTGATTGCAAGTGAAATGACCACTTAAAATCTTCTGAGCTTTTTCACAGTCTGTATCACTTTCAGTGTTATGACAGCCTGCCAAATAAATCTTGCAAATGTTTCACCCCGTAATACAAAATAAAATGTTTCTCCCACATAAGAAGATAGGAACAGGAGGAGGCCATTCAACCCCTCAAGTCTGTTCTGCCATTCAGTTAGATCATGGTTGACCTGTGCCTTAACTCCGTTTATCCACCTTGATTCTTTATCCCTTAATACCCTTACCTAACAAATTTCTATCAATCTCAGTTTGTAATGTTTCAATTAACCAAGCCTCAACAGCTTTTTGAGGGAGAAAGTTCTGGATTTTCACTACCCTTTTTGTGAAGAGCTGCTTCCTGACATCACTCTGAACAGACTGGCTTCAATTTCAAGGTTGTGGCCCCTTGTTCTGGACTCCTAGCTTCTCTCGATCTACCCTATCAAAACTTTAATTATCTTAAACACCTCAAATAGATCACCTCTTAAACTTCTATATGCAAGAAAATACAAACCTAGGCTATGCAACCTGTTCCATAGTTTAGCCCTTTTAGCCCGGTATCATTCTGGAATCTGCGCTGCTCCTACTCCAAGGCCAATATATCCTTCCTGAAACACGGTGCCCAAAACTGAATGCAGTACTTCAGATAGAGCTTTATACAACTGTAGCATAACTTCCACCCCTTTATATTCCAGGAATTAGTGATAATCAAAACTTTCTAATGCACATTCAAACCCGTTACCCATTTCTCCTGCCATGAAGAGACTGTAATTGGATTATTGTATAGGCTGAAAGGGGATATAAGGGGTAATCCTGAGGCCATATTATAGCAGAAAATTGTAACTATTTGAACTGGATCCAGGGCTGTTTTTTCGTTCCAGACATATAGGCACCTACAGCTAAGTGAAATCCATGTACTGTATAGAAGGTCATTAGTCATATTCATACCACCTGAACTGAGATTTATTTCCCCTTTAATTATCCAGAAATCACTTAATATTATTGAACTAACTGTGCTGCCAAAAGTGTTTTGCTTTGGTTCCAACCAAAAACATAAATTCCCTCTTTACTGTCCAGATGATTACAGTGCTACTTTAGTTTTATATTGGAGAAAGCAGTGTTATGCCGGTATTTTACTGCCAGATTTGATGGCCTTTGCCAAAGATGAAATGACTGAGAACGAATGTGATTCAACTGTTGTATACTTGAATTTTTGCTTTGAATTCATACAACTGTTGAATAAATTTGGTGCAAAAATATAGTAGAAGAGCAAGGCTGTAGGAAATATAATTGGCGAGTGTTTAATTTATATTATCATAGCTGATGTTTAATTCACTACAAATAAACACATTTTCTCAGTCAATAGTTCGATCATGACCAGATTTGGCAAAGATACCACAATACCACAAAACCTCATTGTGTTGATTTTCAGTCTGTTCGGGCCAGACCTATTTACCTGTTGTCATTCTTCTCGATACAGTTCCATCATCTGAGCCTTACCTTCTAAGTGAACTTTTCTTAGATGGCATTTTTTCCAGCTGCTTCTGAGAATACCTATCAGCAGCCATATAGCACATATATGAAAGTACGCATTACAGAGTTCTTGCTTTAGTCTTGTGTCCATCCTCGTTCGTTGCCCCACTATGGGCAGCCAAACATTCAGCTGCGATGTGCCATGCTCTGGTATTCGATTCCGAAACTCCACTAACTTGCCATCTTTCTTTCCTCCTTGAAGACTGTCCTTAACACCTACCTCTTTGACCAAACTTTTTTGACCCTGCTCCTAATCTTTCCCTCTTTGGCTTAGGGGGCAAAATTGCCCCTTTCCAAAAAGCTCCATTAATGCCTCCAGGAGGCGCTAAAGGGGTGCCAATGAATTACCGTCTGGGAGCGGGCGGTGGAAGCAACCCGCCCGGAATTGTCCCCGGGAATCCGCAGACGAAAACAGCTTTGTGCTGTGCCCTGTACTTTTCGTCCTGGGAGGGGACACACACGACGATGACATCATCGGCATGCGTGTCGACCCCTTATCGCCCCGTGCCAACCCCTTTGCGCCCCGTGGGGAAAATTGTCCCGTCGGGTGAAAGATTCGCATGGGGCGATGCCAATGAAAGCTTCGCAAGCCACTAAGCTGTCGTGGCTGGGGCACCCCAGCCCCCCTCAAAGGCGAGGGCCTTGCACTGTGGCCGCCATCTTTTTATTGTCGGCCGACTGTGCAGTTGGCCCGACAATGGCAATCGCTGGTTCGGCCAGGCCGCCAACATGCAGCCTGCCCCCTTTTGCGTGCTGGGCTGCTGATCCGGTTAAAACCCTCCTTGGTAGCCCACTGACACTAGGAAAGTGCCTGCAGAGTTCGCAGCAGCCCTCCCCTTTAAAAGAAGGGGATGGACGGTGTGGCGTGTCAGCGGAGGCAAATTATGTCTCCGATACCACCCTGCAGATTTTTTTGATTCAAAGACCCCAATTCCAGTACATTTAGCTGCCCATCTCGGTGGGTGCTAAATTTCATTTAATTCAAATTGAACGATCCAAAGGGGCGTGGGGCAATTTCGCCCCAATAGTATCCAGTTTCCTCACACCTCTGTGAATCACTTTAAGATTTTTTTCTATATTAAATTTAAATGCAGCTTAGTCTGTTACTGCATGGAGACCATTTCTCCTCATTATTTTGACATACCACCTAATACATTCTGTCCTCCTTGCACAGGGTATTTGCAGCTCATTCACCATCTGTCGCTGTGCCTCCGACAGAGTGCCAGTCTCTGCAGCACTCTGCCGAAAATCGTGGACTGCACATGAACCACATGCCATTTTGTTTTAACAATCAATGATACATTTCTCCTCCATAGTAGATTCCATAATCCATACAAAACAGATCCGACAAAACCGATGTGCCTCTTCAATTATTTCTTGAATTTC
The DNA here is from genome assembly GCF_044704955.1 of Pristiophorus japonicus. Taxonomy (NCBI): domain Eukaryota; kingdom Metazoa; phylum Chordata; class Chondrichthyes; family Pristiophoridae; genus Pristiophorus; species Pristiophorus japonicus. Next base: position 139,331,698 of record NC_091990.1, read on the forward strand.
TCTGCCAGATGTTCAACTAGTAGTTTTCTTTAATCCTTTTGTCATTGAGAAGCTGATATTAAGCCCCCATTCTTTTCCTTCAGCATTTAGCTCCTTTGTAATGGAGGCAAACAAGGATCCATGGAAACAAACATCATCTGTATCATACAAGCCCTGGCCTATCCTTACACCTTGAAACCTTTGGTGTTGTAATGTATTTGCTTCATGGGTTCTTTGCTTAAGCATTCATAGAAACATATTGCAATTAAGAATGAGTTGGTTTATTAACAAAGGTTTAACAATCACACTACACATTACCAGTTTGTCCACTAGGCTCACAACCACATGCCTCATCGTGGATGACCTGGACTCAACTGACTGGGGTTTTATAGAGTCTTGTGACCATCACGTGACTGGCTAAGCCAATCACTATGTAACAGTTATACAACTATTTTTGTTGTTGATCTGTAAATCAAGTGCCCCTTGATTAAAGGGGGCACTAAAACCAACACATTTAATAAATTAAACTTTGGACAGTAAACTTAAATCAAATTAAGTTGCCGGGGGTGATGATGCACTCCAGTCCCTCCAGTGCCCACCTCGATCGCGTGCTGCCTGGACCAGCTGATGGCCCCCTTGGCCATGCCCAGGTGCAGTCCTACAAGAAGGCCTTCCGGCCTGCCTGCTCCCCTCCGCACAGGGTGCCCAAAGATCAGAAGTGTGGGACTGAAGTGCAACCAGAATTTAAGAAGCAGCCCCATCAAATAATGGAATAGCTGTAACAGTTCTCCAACTATTTTGTTGTAATCTGTAAAACATAATTTGTTAACTCAAATGCCCCCTGATGGGGGGGCAGGGGGGGCACTAAAACAGAAACTTTCAATCAAGTGCCCCTCTTGTTTTTTTTTGAGGGCACCAACACACAAATTATACAAGTGCCCCCTGGCTAAAAGTGGGGCGGGGGGGGGGGGCACTACAACTGACAAACTTAAACAAATTAAACTTTAGACAAATGGTGCAAATCAAAATTTGGTTGCCAGGGGTGATGATGCACTCCAGTCCCTCTGGCGCCCACCTCTCGCGGAAGGCCGCGAGCGTACCAATGGACACCGCGTGCTCCATCTCCAGGGACACCCTGGCTCGGATGTAACCGCGGAAGAGAGGCAGGCAGTCGGGCTGAACGACCCCTCGACCACCCGCTACCTAGACTGGCCGATGGCCCCCTTGGCCATGCCCAGGAGCAGTCATACGAGGAGGTCTTCCGACCTACCCGCTCCCCTCCGCACAGGGTGCCCAAAGATCAGGAGTGTGGGACTGAAGTACCACCAGAATTTGAGGAGCAGCCCCTTCAAATAATGGAACAGGGGCTGCAACCTCGTGCATTCGATAAAAACATGGAACACGTACTCTTCCAGACCGCAGAAATTGCAGGTGGCCTGGGAGCCCGTGAACCGACTTAAAAACTTATTGCAAGGGACTGTTCCATGCAACACCCTGCAGGCCAAGTCTCCAGTAAATAAGGGGAGGACTCCCGCGTAGAGTTTGTTCCATTGAAGACCTCCGCCTCCTCCGGCCGGCAAGATGGTGCACCATGGCGTGTCCGGATGGCAGACGAGGATGGCAACATGGAAAGTGTGCAAGGGCAGTCCGTACAGGAATCCCCTCTGCGCAGAAATGAAAGGCACGGAGGGGATTTCCCCGAGGAAGCTCAAGCTGTGAGGCGCCGGCTCCCGAGGGAGGTTTTGGGGCTTGGCGCCGATGAGGAATTCAGTCCAGATGAGGGTCAGTTAGGACGGGATCTCCCCTTGGACTTGAGCCTCCTCGACACACCTAATGGAGTCAGGGCCCAGCGCGGGTTTTAGTGACTCGATGATATTGGCCGCACGCCGGACCTCGGCTCAGGATAGGCGCCGTACCAGCTCGTCTGGCGTCTAACAATTCTCCAACTATTTTGTTGTAATAATTTAAATCAAGTGTCCCCTGATTAAAGAGGGAGGCACACACTCCAAAAACCTTTCAAGTGCCCCCTTGTTTTTTTTCCTCTTTTTTGAGGGCATTAAAACAAAAATTATACAAGTGCCCCCTGGCTAAAAGGTGGGGTGGGCACTAAAACCGACAAACTTAAACAAATTAAACTTTGGACAATTCAATCAAATTTAAATGTGATGCACTCCAGTCCCTCCGGCGCCCACCTCTCGCGAAAGGCCACGAGCGTACCGGTGAACACCGTGTGCTCCATCTCCAGGGATACTCTGGCTCGGATTCATCCATGGAAGAGAGGCAGGCAGTCGCGCTGAACGACCCCCTCGACCGCCTGCTGCCTGGACCGGCTGATGGCCCTCTTGGCCGTGCCCAGGTGCAGTCCTACGAAGAGGCCTTCCGACCTGCCCGCTCCCCTCCGCACAGGATCGGGAGTGTGGGACTGAAGTGCACCCAGAATTTGAGCAGCAGCCCCTTTAAATAATGGAACAGGGGCTGCAACCTCGCATGTTCCATAAAAACGTGGAACACGGACTCCTCCAGAAATTGCAGGCGGCCTGGAAGCCCGTGAACCAACATAAAAACTTATTGCACGGGACCAGTCAGGGCCCAGCGCTGTTTTTAGCGACTCGATGGTATTGGCCTCACGCCGGACGTCGGCCCAGGATAGGCACTGTGACAGCTCGTCTGGCTTGTAACAGTTCTACAACTCTTTTGAGAGAACAATAAATAAACATTAAATCAAGTGCCCCTTATGAAAGGGGGGGGGGGGAGACTCCAAACAGTTTTCAAGTGCCCTTTTTCATTTTTTTTTTTTTGGGGGGGGGGGGTTTGTTTTTTTTGGGGGCACTAAATCCACAAATTATACAAGTGCCCCCTGGCTAAAAGGGAAGGGAGACACTAAAACCTGGCAATAAAACAAATTAAACTTTAAAACATATAAAATGAAATTAAAATTTGGTTGCCGGGGTGATGATGCACTCCAGTCCCTCCGGCGCCCACCTCTCGTGGAAGGCCGCGAGCGTACCGGTGGACACCGCGTGCTCCATCTCCAGGGACACTCTGGCTCAGATGTAACCGCGGAAGAGAGGCAGGCAGTCAGGCTGAACGACCCCCTCGATCGCCCACTGCCTGGACCGGCTGATGGCCCCCTTGGCCGTGCCCAAGAGCAGTCCTACAAGGAGGCCCCCGGACCTACCCACTCCCCTCCGCACAGGGTGCCCAAAGATCAGGAGTGTGGGACTGAAGTGCAACCAGAAATTGAGGAGCAGCCCCTTTAAATAATGGAACAGGGGCTGCAACCTCGCACACTTGATAAAAACGTGGAACACGGACTCTTCCAGACCGCAGAAATTGCAGGCAGCCTGGAAGCCCGTGAACTGACATAAAAATTTATTGCACGGTACCAGTCAGGGCCCAGCGCTGTTTTTAGTGACTCGATGGTATTGGCCTCACGCCAGACGTCGGCCCACGATACCAGGATAGGCACCGTGCCAGCTCATCTGGCGTGTAACAGTTCCACAACTCTTTTAGTTAGAAACAAAGTTAAACAGTTAAATCAAGTGCCCCCGGATCTGGGGGACACTCCAAACACTTATCAAGGACCTTTTTTGTTTTTTGGGTGTTTTTTTTATGTGTTTTTTTTCTGTGCTTTTTGTGGAGGGGAGTTTTTGGGCACTAAAACACAAATATATACAAGTGCCCCCTATAAAAGGGGAGTGGGACACTAAGAACCGGCAATAAAACAAATTAAACTTTAAAACATATAAAATCAAATTAAAATTTGGTTGCCGGGGGTGACAATGCACTCCAGTCCCTCCGGTGCCCACCTCTCGTGGAAGGCCGTGAGCATACCGGTGGACACCGCGTGCTCCATCTCTGGGGACACCCTGGCTTGGATGTAGGCGCGGAAGAGAGGCAGGCAGTCAGGCTGAACAACCCCCTCGACCGCCCGCTGCCTGGACTGGCTGATGGCACCCTTGGCCGTGCCCAGGAGCAGTCCTACGAGGAGGCCTTCGGGCCTACCCGCTTCCCCCCGCACGTGGTGCCCTAAGATCAGGCGTGTGGGACTGAAGTGCAAACAAAATTTGAGGAGCAGCCCATAAATAGTGGAATAGGAGCTGCAACCTCGTACATTCCATAAAAACGTGGAACACGGACTCCTCCAGATCGCAGAAATTGCAGGCAGCCTTGGAGCCCGTGAACCGACTTAAAAACTTATTGCACGGGACCAGTCAGGGCCCAGCATTGTTTTTAGCGACTCGATGGCATTGGCCTCACGCCGGACGTCGGCCCAGGATAGGCGCCGTGCCAGCTCATCTGGCGTGTAACAGTTCTACAACTCTTTTGTTTGCAAATAAATAACAGTTAATCCAAGTGCCCCCTCATTAAAGTGGGGGGGGAGGCGGTGGGAAACACTCCAAAAAACCTTTCAGGTGCCCTTTGGGTTTTTTTTTTAGGGCACCGAGAGGCAAATTATACAAGTGCCCCCTGACTCGGGGGACACTAAAACCGGCAATAAAAACAAATTAAACTTTAAAACATATAAAATCAAATTAAAATTTGGTTGCCCGGGGTGATGATGCACTCCAGTCCCTCTGGTGCCCACCTCTCATGGAAGTCCGCGAGCATACCGGCATGTTCCATCTCCAAGGACACCCTGGCTCGGATGAACGCATGGACAGTCAGTCAGGCTGAACGACCCCCTCGACCACCCGCTGCCTGGACCGGATGATGGAACCCTTGGCCGTGCCCAGGAGAAGTCCTACGAGGAGGCCCTCGGACCTACCTGATCCCCTCCGCACAGGGTGCCCAAAGATCAGGAGTGTGGGACTGAAGTGCAACCAGAAATTGAGCAGCAGCCCCTTTAAATAATGGAACAGGGACTGCAACCTTGCACATTCTATAAAAACATGGAACACAGACTCCTCCAGACCAACAGCTCTACAACTCTTTTAAAGGAGACAAAATAAACATTAGTTCAAGTGCCCCCCGATCTGGGGACACTCCAGACACTTTTCAAATGCCCTTTTTTTTTGTTTTTTTGTTTTTTTTGTGTTTTTTAAAAAACATTTCGGGGCATTAAAATCATAAATTTTACAAGTGCCCCCTATAAAAGGGGAGGGGGACACTAAAACCCAGCAATTAAAACAAATTAAACTTTAAAACATATAAAATCACATTAAAATTTGGTTGCCGGGGGTGATGATGCACTCCAATCCCTCCGGCGCCCACCTCTCGCGGAAGGCCGCGAGCATACCGGTGGACACCACGTGCTCCATCTCTAAGGACACCCTGGCCCGGATGTAGGCACGGAAGAGAGGCAGGCAGGGGCTGAACGACCCCCTCGACTGCCTGCTGCCTGGACCGGCTGATGGCACCCTTGGACGTGCTCAGGAGCAGTCCTACGAGGAGGCCCTCGGACCTACCCGCTCCCCTCTGCACAGGGTGCCCAAAGATCAGGAGTGTGGGACTGAAGTGCAGCCAGAATTTCAGGAGCAGCCCCTTTAAATAGTTGAACAGGGGTTGTAACCTCGTGCATTCAATAAAAACATGAAACACGGACTCCTCCAGACCGCAGAAATTGCAGGCGGCCTGGGAGCCCGTGAACCGGCTTAAATATTTGTTGCACGGGACTGCTCTGTGCACCACCCTCCAGGCCAAGTCCCCGATAAATAGTGGGAGGACTCCTGCGTAAAGTACACTCCATCGGGGACCCCTCCTCTTCCGGACGGCAAGATGGTACGCCATGGCGTGTCTGGATGGCCGGCGAGGATGGCAAGGTTGAGAGTGTGCAGGAGCAGCCCGTACAGGAAACCCCTCCGCGCGGAACTGAAAGGCACGGAGTGGATTTCCCCGAGGCGGCTCAAGTTGTGAGGCGCCGGCTCCCGAGGGAGGTTTTGGGGTTTGGCACCGATGAGGAATTCTGACCGGACGGGGGTCAGTTCGGACGGGATCTCCCCACGTGCTTGAGCCTCCTCGACACACCTAACGGAGTCAGGGCCCAGAGCTGTTTTTAGCGACTCGATGGCATCGGCTGCGCGGCGGACGTCGGCCCAGTTTAGGCGCCGCGCCAACACGTCTGGCATGTAACAGTTCTACAACTCTTTTGGGGTAAACAAAATTAAACATTAAATCAAGTGCCCCCCGATCTGCGGGCATTCCAAACACTTTTCACATGCCCTTTTTTTTGGTTTTTTGGGGGTTTTTTTGGGCAGTAAAACCATAATTTACAAGTGCTCCCTATAAAAGGGGAGGGGGACACTAAAACCCGGCAATTAAAACAAATTAAACTTTAAAACATATAAAATCAAATTAAAATTTGGTTGCCAGGGGTGATGATGCACTCCAGTCCCTCCGGCGCCCACCTGTCGCGGAAGGCCGCGAACGTACTGGTGGACACCGCGTGCTCCATCTCCAGGGACACCCTGGCCCGGATGTAAGCACGGAAGAGAGGCAGGGCTGAATGACCCACTCGACTACCCGCTGCCTGGACCGGCTAATGGCACCCTTGGCCGTGCCCAGGAACAGTCCTACAAGGAGGCCCTTGGACCTACCCGCTCCCCTCCGCACAGGGTGCCCAAAGATCAGAAGTGTGGGACTGAAGTGCAACCAGAAATTGAGGAGCAGCCCCTTTTAATAATGAAACAGGGGCTGCAACCTCGCACACTCCATAAAAACATGGAACACGGACTCTTCCAGACCGCAGAAATTGCAGGTGGCCTGGGAGCCCGTGAACCAGCTTTAAAATATGTTGCACGGGACTGCTCCGTGCACCACCCTCCAGGCCAAGTCCCCGATAAATAGTGGGAGGACTCCCGCGTAGAGTGCACTCCATCGGGGACCCCCGCCTCCTCCGGACGGCAAGTTGGTACGCCATGGCGTGTCCGGACGGCAGGCGAGGATGGCAAGGTTGAGAGTGTGCAGGAGCAGCCCGTACAGGAAACCCCTCCGCGCGGAACTGAAAGGCACAGAGGGGATTTCCCCGAGGCGGCTCAAGTTATGAGGTGCCGGCTCCCGAGGGAGGTTCCGAGGTTTGGCGCCGATGATGATTCCGTCTGGACGGGGGTAATTTCGGACGGGATCTCCCCACGTGCTTGAGCCTCCTCAACACACCTAATGGAGTCAGGGCCCAGAGCTGTTTTTAGCGACTCGATGGCATCGGCTGCACGGCAGACGTCGGCCCAGTTTAGGCGCCGTGCCAGCACGTCTGGCATGTAACAGTTCTACAAACCTGTGAGCATACTCACAGGTGCTTACATTACAAGTGTCTTTGCTTTCCATTGCATCAGTCACAATGCAATTTATGACAATATTGTACATTTATTGCCAAAGTGTTAACATGATATGCATCACTTTCCATAAAGTAATGAATTCCTTGGCTGTAAATGTAACTATTCAATCATGCAGGTTCAAATTGTGCAAGTGAATCAGCATAACTATGCATAAATGAAGCAATCGAGTTTGATAAATCGGTCAACATTGTTTCTGCTATTGATAACCAGTGGAAAATGGAATTTAAACAACAATAGAAAATCCTACTTGGGGAAGGAAGAAGTTGTTCGTTTGATGTAAGAAGTTTTGAAAGGATTTGAAGTAATTTTTCACCTAAAATTAAATGCCTGAACACCACACGGATGTTGTTCTATGTCAGTCAGAATTGACACTGTTATATAAGTGTGCGAATTATTTGGAATGAACACTGTAAAAAATTAAATGATGTGAAATGGTCCACCAGAGCCAAAATATGCAGCTAACAGAAGCTACTGGAGAAATGCAGAATGCTGCCCAGATTGGCTTCATCCAGGCAGATAGTACCCAGTAACAATTATAAACAATTATGTAACCTGATTTAGAATAAATTATCAAGGAATAAAGTTCAGTTGTCAGCCTGCTTCTCAGAGACCAGTCACACACTGCCGTCCAGCTAAAGAATGTTGCATGCTGCATCTACAGTACATTACTTAACTGGAGCGAGTTTTAAGTTTGCTTTATTTGGGCTGGTGTCTAAATTGCTCAGAATTGCTGCAGCTCTGATTTCTCTCCCCCCCACCCCCCAACCCCATCCTCATGCATTAAGTTGATAGCAACAGCAAGTGATGCCTGACAATTATTTCAACACAAGGGCACATTTGTATTGTTAGGTATTTAACGACCTTAACCAAGCACTTTGCCATCTCTTTGATGTGCATGCCACCATGGGAGTAATTGTAACCTCATTTGCCCAGTGGTAAAATGATCGTTTACATCCTGCCTTATTTTCTTTTCCATTGAAGTCAATAGAAGGTAAAATCAGACGGGTTGCATAATGGATGGCCGATCCCATCTCATCAGTTCACCACTGGGCAGGTAAGGTCTTTACGCCCTTTATTCTCTGTTGAATTACAAATTCTATACCATAACGTGGATACAGATGGCAACTTGTGAAAAGTTTGATGGCACACAGTCCTTTTTTCCCTAAGTGCTGTTATTGCTGTGACACATCCTATAATATATGTGTACCTCCTGACCAGTTACATTTCTTTTTTTATCTGTCATGCCAAACTTACGTATTCATAATCTCCAAAGGAGTTTTAAGAGGGCCATAAAAAGAATGATACTGATTTTTTTTGTTGGGAGAAGTATGCCTGGATTAAACTATTACTGGCTGTAGTATTTTGTTTACCATCACCAGCAGACTGACATGATATGTATAAGAAGCCTTTGGCTTTAAGGCATAATGCATTTTGTGTCTCTTCTGTAGGATCCAGTGTCGTGTCACATTACTTTGCAAAAATGCCCCTCTCAACTTGTCAGGATATGAAAGTGCCTATATTTAATATAACAAGATTTAATATCTATAAAATTATATTTATGCATTTCATTAAATCTGTGTTAAGGGGAATGAGAACTGGACAGTTATCAGTCATGTCTTGACATCATTCCCTCAATTGTCCACAAACCAACACTCAAGTGTTTAATCTGACTCAAACATATGCTCAGGCATTTGAAAATGAAAAAGATCTTAATGTGTTCCATCATTGTTGACTGTGATGTTGCCTATGGAAAGCAATTATATCCCTGTAAAAAAAAGAGAAACTAGCAAAACCATCTACACAGTGATCAAATAAAGATGCCACGAATAGCCAAAAAACGAAGAAAATTTGTTTCAACAGATACAAGTAATCGATGTTTTATACTTGAATTCTACAAACTGCACCCGAGGATAACTGAAATTACTTTAACCTTGGTTTCCACCAGGCAAGTAAGAATTAAAATGAGCAGATTACCTACCCGCACAGAACTCCACATGCTTCCTGCTGTCTCCGATATTAACCTGCAGGGTTCTGATGGCAGATGAGATCTCCATTTAAAGTAGGCGAGAGCCTCATGAAATTATGACAGTGCTATACGTCAATCCTATACATCTGGGCCCCACAAGCTAAATCATTGCCTCCTCTGTCCCTGACTGCCCCCCGCCACCCCGCCCCCCCTGCCGGCTGCCTCTCACTCTTTCTGTGAGGCACTCCTGCAACCCTCTTCATGTCACTTTCTTGCAAGCTCGGAGAGACCAAAGGATGCTCAATCTTCCCCTGATGGCTACTTCTCTGCACCTTTCTGCTGCCCGGAATGGTTAGGAAGTGGACCGGCGGCATTTAAATCAGGCCAAGTAGTTAAAAACGTCATGATTTCCCGTGACTTCTGGCAAGTGAGGAATAAACTCACCAGAGCCAGCCCAAGGATTAAAATTAAAAAGCAAAAAGTGATATGTACAAGAAGCATTAAGATAATTGCTTTTAACTTGGTACAAAGCTATATATAAAATGATGTGAAAGAACTGGATGAGGGACTTCAGTTACGTGGATAGACTGGAGAAGCTGGGGTTGTTCTCCTTAGAGCAGAGAAGGTTGACAGGAGATTTGATAGAGGTGTTCAAAATCATGAGAGGTCGAGACAGAGAGGTGTCTAGGTAGAGATAAACTGTTCCCATTGGTGGAAGATCAAGAATGAGAGGACACAGATTTAAGGTGATTGGCAAAAGAACCAAAGGCGACATGAGGAAAAACTTTTTTACTCAGCGAGCAGTTAGGATCTGGAATGCACTGCCTGAAATGGTGGTGGAGGCAGATTCAATCATGACTTTCAAAAGGGAATTGGTTAAGTACCTGAAAGAAAAAAATTGCAGGGCTGTGGGGAAAGGGTGGGAGAGTGGGATTAGCTGAAGTGCTCTTGCAAAGAGCCAGCACGGGCTCTATGGGCCGAATGGCCACCGTCGCTGCTGTCACCATTCTATGATTCTATGATTCTATGATTCTAATGGATAAATTGGAATATAGGGATAAGAACATAAGAACATAAGAAATGGGAGCAGGATTAGGCCATTCAGCCCATTGAGCCTGCTCTGCCATTCAATAAGATCATGGCTGATCTGATCATGGGCTCAGTTCGACTTCCCTGCCTGTTCCTCATAACCCTTTGCTCCCTTATCGCTCAGAAATCTGTCAATCTCCGCCTTAAATATATTCAATGACCCAGCCTCCACAGCTCTCTGGGGCAGAGAATTCCATACATTTACAACCCTCTGAGAGAAGAAATTCCTCCTCATCTCAGTTTTAAATGGGCAGCCCCTTATTCTGAGACTAGGTCCCCTAGTTTTAGTTTTCCCTATGAGTGGAAATTTCCTTTCTGCATCCACCTTATCTTGTATGTTTCGATAAGATCACCTCTCATTCTCCTGAACTCCAATGTGCATAGGCCCAACCTACTCAACCTATCTTCATAAGTCAACTCCCTCAACTCCAGGATCAACCTAGTGAACCTTCTCTGAACAGCCTCCAGTGCAAGTATATCCTTCCTTAAATACGGAGAGCAAAACTATACACAATATTCTAGGTGTGGCCTTACCAATATCCTGTACAGTTATAGCAGGACTTCTATGCTTTTATACTCTATCCCCCTTACAATGAAGGCCAACATTCCATTTGCCTTCCTGATTCTTGCTGTACCTACCTACTAACTTTTTGTGTTTCATGCACAAGGACACCCAGATCCCTCTGTACTACACTTTGCAATTTTTCTCCATTTAAATTGAAATTTGCTTTTCTATTTTTACTGCCAAAGTGGATAGCCTCACATTATACTCCATCTGCCAGATTTTTGCCCACTCACTTAGCCTGTATATATATCTCTGCAGACTTTTTGTGTCCTCCTCACAGTTTGCTTTATCACCTATCTTTGTATCATCAGCAAACTTGGCTACATTACACTTGGTCCCTTCATCTAAGTCATTAATATAGGTTGTAAATAGTTGAGGACCTAGCACCAATCCCTGCGGCACCCCCGCTAGTCACTGTTTGCCAATCGGAAAATGACCCATTTATCCCGACTCTGTTTTCTGTTAGTTAGCCAATCCTCTACCATGCTAATATTTTACCCCCTACCCCGTGAACTTTTATTTTGTGCAGTAACATTTTATGTGGCACCTTATTGAATGTCTTCTGGAAATCCAAATACACCACATCCCCTGGTTCCCCCTTATCCACCCTGTTCGTTACATCCTCAAAGAATTCCAGCAAATTTGTCAAACATGATTTCACTTTCATAAAACCATGCTGACTCTGCTTGATTGAATTATGCTTTTCCAAATTCCCGCCACTGCTTCCTTAATAATGGACTCCAGCATTTTCCCAACGACAAATGTTAGGCTAACTGGTCTATGTTTCCCTGCTTTTTGTCTGCCTCCTTTTTTAAATAGGGGTGTTACATTTGCCAATCTGCTGGGACCGCCCCAAAATCCAGGGAAATTTGGTAGATTACAACCAATGCATCCACTATCTCTGCAGCCACCTCTTTTAAGACCCTAGGATGTAGGCTTCAGGTCCAGGGGACTTGTCCACCTTTAGTCCCATTATTTTACTGAGTACTACTTCATTAGTGATAGTGATTGTATTAAGTTCCTCCCTCCCTATAGCCCCATTGATTATCCACTATTGGGATATTTTTAATATCTTCTACCGTGAAGACCAATACAAAATATTTGTTCAATGTCTCTGCCATTTCCCTGTTCTGCATTATTAATTCCCCAGTCTCATCCTCTAGGGGACTAACATTTCCTTTAGCCACTCTTTTCCTTTTTATGTACTTGTAGAAACTCTTACTATCTGTTTTTATATTTTGTGCTGGTTTACTCTCATAATTTATCTTCCATTGCTTTATCATTTTTGTAGTCGTTCTTTGCTGGCTTTTAAAAGTTTCCCAATCCTCTGGCCTCCCACTAGTCTTGGCCACATTGTATGGCTTTGTTTTCAATTTGATACCCTTCCTTATTTCCTTAGTTAGCCATGGATGGTTATCCTTTCTCTTACAGTCTTTCCTTCTCATTGGGTTATATTTTTGCTGCGAGTTATGGAATATCTCCTTAAATGTCTGCCACTGGTCATATTTTAATATATTTTCCCAGTCCACATTAGCCAACTCTGCCCTCATACCTTTGTAGTCTCCTTTATTTAAGCTTCGGACCCTGGTTTGCGAACCAACTTTCTCACCCTCCAACTGAATTTGACATTCAATCATGTAATGGTCACTCATTCCTGGTGGATCCTTTACTACGAGATCATTTATTAATCCTGCCTCATTACACAGTATCAGTCTAAGATAGCCTGCTCCCTGGTTGGTTCTGCAAAGTACTGTTCAAGGAAACTATCCTGGATACACTCTATGAACTCTTCCTCAATGCTGCCCTGGCCAATTAGCTTTGTCCAATCAATATGAAAGTTAAAATTGCCATGATTATTTCCATTCCTTTATTACAAGCCTCCCTTATTTCTTGATTTATACTCCGTCCAACTGTGCAGCTACTGTTAGGGGGGCTATAGACTACACCCATCAGCGACTTTTTCCCCTTATTATTCCTTATCTCCACCTAAACTGATTCAACATCTTGATCATCTAAGCCAATATCGTTTCTCACTAACTCACTGATCCCATCCTTTATTAACAGTGACACCCCACCTCCTTTTCCTTTTTGTCAGTCCTTCCAAATTGTCAAATACACCTGAATATTTAGTTCCCAGCCCTGGTCACCTAGCAATCATGTCTCTGTAATGGCTAACAGATCATACCCATTTGTATCTATTTGTGCCTTCAACCCAACTATTTTGTTACGAATGCTATATGCATTCAGATAAAGAGCTTTTAATTTTTTTTTCCTACCATTTTTCCATGCTTTGACCCCATTTTCTGATTCACCTTTATGCTTATACATTTTGTCCCTTCCTGGCACTCTCTGGTTTTTATTTTCCCCAGTGCTACCTTGATCTATTGCCTCCTGCTTGTTAATTGACATTTTAAATTTTCACTCAGCTGAATCCTTTACCCCCCCCCCACTCCCCACTAATTAGTTAAAAGCCCTATCTACAGCCCTAGTTATTTGATTCGCCAGGAACCTAGTCCCAGTATGGTCTAAGTGGAGCCCATCCCAACGGAATAGCTCCCTCTTACCCAGGTACTGGTGCCAGTGTCCCACGAACCAAAAACCCATTTCTCCCACACCAGTCTTTGAACCACATTTTTAACTCTCTGATCTTACTTACCCTATACAAACTTGCTCGTGGCTTGGGTAATAATTCAGAGATTATTACCTTTGTGGTTCTACTTTTTAAATTGGCCCCTCGCTGCTCATACTCTCTCAGCAAAACCTATTTCTTTGTCCTATCTATGTCGTTGGTACCCATGTGGACCATGACAACTGGATCTTCCCCCTCCCACTCCAAGTTCCTCTGCACCCCTAAGGAGATGTCTGAGGAGCAGGATTAGGCTATTCAACCACTTAAGCCTATTCTGCTATTCAATCAGATAATCTAACTGTACTTCAACTCCATTTGCCCACCTATGATCCATTTCCCTTGATGCCCTTACCCAATAAAAATCTTCAATCTTAGTCTTGAAAACGTCAATTGACCTCACATCCACAGCCTTTTGGGGAGAGGGTTCCAGATTTACACCACACTTTCTTAGAGACAAATTGGAAAATGTGCTTTGTGTGAAAAAGTGTATCTTGATTTCATTCCTGAATGGCCTAGCTCGAATTTTAAGATTGTGCCCATGTATTCTGGGCTGCTCTGCCAGAGGAAATAATTTATCTGTATCTACCCTATCAAATCCCTTTATTATTTTAAACTCCTCAACTAAATCACCCCTTAAACCTTCTAAACTCAAGGAGTATAAGTTGGGTTTATGCAACCTCTCCATATAATGTAACCCTTTAAGCCCTGGTATCATTCTGGTGAATCTGTGCTGTAACCACTCCCAGGTCAATATATCCTTCCTAAGGTGCGGTGCCCAAAAATGAACACAGTACTCCAGAAGGAGTCTGGCTAAGGCTCTATACAACTGAAACGCCCTCCTTTTTGAACTGCATGCCCTGTGAGATAAAGAGCTACTTTGCATTGACTTTTTTGAATACTTTTTGTACCTGAGCAAAAGCTTTTAGTGATTTGTGTACATGCACTCCCAAGTCCCTTTGCTTCTCCATAGCTGCTACTCTCTCACCATTAAAAAAATTGTGCAGAAAGATCATCTGGTAGCAGGGGATGGCAGATGTGTTAAATCATCTCTTCAAATTAATCAACACATATGATGTTAACTGTAAGATATGGTTTACATTGTTGGAGCTATGCAAGTTTCAGGTTTTAGCATATGTCATATTCCAGTAGCCACTGGAATCTGGTTTGACAGGGTTGAAGATTATGCCCTGACATTTATTACTATATCCAGTCACAAAAATCAGATCGAGATCAGTCACCTATTATTGCAAGCTTATTCTCAACCACAGCAATATAGCCTCATCATTAACTGATTTGATACAAAAAGCGAAGCCCAACAAAGTTGGGCAGAAAATTGATGCAGAAAATGCTGCTGTAAAGATAAAAGTTGCCCTAAGTACAAAGCATGTTCCAACTCCTCCAGGTTACTTTTGAGCTTTCACAGTCCACACAATATGCATCTGACAGGGATGTCGGTGCCATGCTGAGCCAGATAAATGATTGTGAAGAGGAATACTCCATCTTCTACCTGAGTTGCAAGCTACTGCCAAGTGGTTATTCCAACAAGTGTAAAAGACTGTGCATACCTGTGCTCTGGCAGAGTTACAACTCATCATCATCATAGGCAGTCCCTCGAAATGAGGATGAAATGCTTACAGGCCAAAAAGGGATGAGTTCACAGGTATTTCAATGAAAGACTTAATATTCCAGATCCCGAACTACATGTTGAAGGGTGGAAGATGCCTGCGCGTGGAATTTTTTTAATGTGTGGTGGCCATTGCACACCAGCCAGCACACGGGCTTGACAGAGCTTGATCTTGGTCCAGTGGCAAAAATTAACCAAGATGACTGGAGACCAGCTCTGCTGCATGGATCTAGCACATACACATATCGCAGTGTGGGCTGGCCTGTGCTGCCCCTGGGCCCTCGCCTCTTCTGCGCCCCAAACTCACACTTCTCCTGGGCCCCAATCACATCCCTCTATGAACACTTGCCGCTCCTTCACCTCGGCCTCGCAGCTTCTGCTGTACCTGCCCACACTGCAATCAGCGACCTGGATTTGGGTGACGTCAAATCCAATCGCCCTCTTCACAGCCATCGTCCTCCTGTAGCAGCACGTGCTGCTCCCTGCAGTGGCATGCCGCCGCACATTGCTCCCTCTAATGGCCCCGGCCTGCTGATGGTCTTGCAGGCCTGGACCGTGCCGATTTCCAGGCTGGGCCGGGCATGTTGCTCCCTCTAATGGCCCTGGCCTGCTGGAACTATGTTTATACTGAACTACACTTAATGCGTATGATGACATGCGGTTACATGCGACTTGAGAGAAAAATGTCTTTTGTGACAGTTCATCGCCCTGCCTGGATAGAACATGTCATCCAATATTGTCATGATTTTCAAAATGGCAACATCAGTGCTCTGTCATATTAGGAATGCAGCCTCAGTCCTCACAAGTGCCAAACCGGGTCCACTTTGTCGAGAATGTTTCTTAATGCTGGCTTTTATTTTTTGCCATGCTATATATGAACTGAAAAGCCAGGTTCATTCATAAACTTGCTTTGATACAATAGGCCCTGAATGTAGATGTTGGGCAGAATTCTCTGAGGTGCTAAGCAGCCAGTGGGAACTTGCATGCCATGGGCACTCTATCAGAAAATCACAGACGTTATATTCATATAATAGTAGACCTCTGAAACAAGCTATCGTTTCATGTGGTGGATGTAGATTCGTTGAATTCCTTCAATCAAAAGCTGGATTTGTTTCTGGCTGTGGCAGAGATCACCTCTTACGGAAGTTAGGTAATGCAGGGAATTTAATGGCCAGAGTAATCTTGTGGACTAGTTTCGATGACCTAGATGGGTTGGAGAGGAATTTCCCAGGCTTTATTTTCCCAAATTGGCCTGGGTTGTTTGTCTGTTCTTTTGCTTCTCCTGGGAGAGTGCATGGTTTTGGGTGGGGTGGAGTGTTTATGTTGTGATACACAAGGTATTGCAATTGTGTGGGATAGCTTCAATGGTCTTTACCAATCCGTCATTGTTCGTATGTTTGTAATGGATGGAAAATCCTGGGCATTGCACCTACAATTCACCAATAAGTTATCCCCTGCACGCAAGGCTTTGGACGTGTGGTGTTTAACCTCGGAAAATTCTGGTCAAATTGTCTGGACATATGTCTGAAGAAGGGGCTCAACCATTCAATTCAAATATAAGCATTTTCTGGGTTATATTAGTATATTTCTTTGATGGGCGACTCCTTTTGAATTTAAGGAATTTAAGGACACAAAGAGGGTGAAATTGGATTTGGGTGGGAATGCAAAACAGGTGGAATCGTATTTACTGACTGCTATACCACACACCCGATATTTCATTCGAATTAACTCAATGGAACTGAATATCAGGCAGCGTGTATAACGGGAAACAATACCGCCCATTTTGCGTCCCCCACCCATGTCTAAAATTTTCAACTTTATTAAATTTAGGTTCACTCGTCATTTTTGGAAAAGTATTTCTCAGTCGGTTTAAATTGAGTATTTTGTCTGAAACCAACAGAAAGAAATAAGCCAAAAAGATAATCTCCATGATCAGCAACATACTGCAATGTAAAGGTAAATATTCAGGGACCTGTGCCCAGTACAGTTTACAATGCAGCTTAGTCCAGCTGTCGTGACTATTGCTATTTTTTTATCTCTTCCGAAAAGAGAGAGTTAGCCTTTTAACAACTGTTAGTTGACAGTGTGCTTCTGGTCTCTTATCCATTTACTGATTAATAAATCTATTTGGTAGTTTATAGCATAAGTCGTTATCGAGAGATGTGTTTATTGAACCACCTTCCAACATTGAGGTAGGTCATGTGAGGGTAGATGGTATCACTGGTATCCAAAGTAATGAGGGTTTTCTGATTGATTCGTGCATTCACTACAAATTAGCTAGATATTAAGCAGGTGAAAGGTTGAGAGCTTAGCTATAAAAATGGTTTGAGGTGTTGAACTCAAAAACAAATCTAGAATAAGAACAACCACAAATATATCCTTCCAACAGGAAAACATGGTTCTGTCACACTAACAATGGAGTGTGCTATCTATATAATGAGGAAAATGTATTTGAATGTGATACAAATGTCTTTATTTGAATATGATATTACAAAAACAAAGTTTGTGAATATTGTTGGTGTGTGGTCAAATATCAATGTGAGAGCTATCAGTGCTGTACAGGTGGTGAGATCTGAAAATTCTCCTATAAAACTCTTCATCGCTCTTTTTAAAAATTGTACTATAGTATACAGTAATAGTTTTCCACCGGTTTGTTCAGCTGCCTAGTAATGCAAGTAAAAAGATTATCTATTTAATTTTCTATCTGCTTTGCCATATGCAAAAACATGAAAATTCCCATGTTTTTTGAGTATAAACATTAAGCTTGGCTCAATGGTAGCACTTTTTAAAAATCAAAGTCAGAAAGTTATGGATTCAAGCCTCACCCCAAGACTTGAGCATTTTGAGCATAATTTAGGCTGGCACATCATTGGATTGTCATGGGTGCTGTCTTCTGGATTAGATGTTAGACCAAGACCCTACCTGTTCAAGTGGACATTAAATGAAACTGTCAATCACAAGAGACGTATTTTTAAAGAAGAGCAGGAAGTTCTCCTGGCCAGCATTAATCCCTCAGCCAATACCACAAAAAACAACTTAACTGGTCACTCACATCATTACTGTTTGTAAAACCTTGCTAACTGGCTGCCACGTTTGCCTACAATATAACATTGACTATACTTCAAAATAATTATTTGGTTGTGAAGCACTTTGTGACACCTTGAGGATATGAAAGTTGATAAATAAATGCATTATAATAATCTCCGCATGAATAAAAAATTGTAGTCAACCATCTGGTAATATTTACACTTTATCAATATAAACATTTCAGTAGTTTGGGATTACCAGGACACTAAAACGTTGTTATTATTTGTTCTCCCTTTATGTTCTGCTCATGCTCAATGCAAAATCCATATTCCAAGCATGAACTCACATCTCCTGTGATCAGAAATTAGACCTTATGCACAACATAATTGAGGTGAAAATTCCCAGGGTGAACAATAAGATCCATTTACTGTCAATATGTATACTGAAAATAATAAAGTTACTCCCAGTAACCTCTTTGAACCTGGTCTAAAGTAACATACTGTCAGACATATCTCAGGCTAAAAACTACAAATCACATTTATTTAACTGTAAAAGTAAACAGAATCATAATTAACTTAGTAGACCGAGTACATTACATGAATATTTGATTTCTAACCAGTACTTAAAACCATTTCAAAATAATAATAATATTCCCAAAGCTATGCCTTTGAAGAAAGGTTTTACACATGAATTTTAAATGCCAGAGGGAGTTGTGTGGGCAGGGGCCAGGCCGCATTTGCAAAGCCCTGTCAGTCTCTGACTGAACGCAGCGGGAAGCGATTGCTGGCAACGGGTGGTACTGGGATTTTGGGTGGCAGGAAACTGAAGATGGGGACCTAAAGGAATAAACCCTGACACTGCATGTAAGTGCTTAGGAGGGGAGTTGGGAGTGTTTTGCGGTATAGGAAGGGGAGGAGAGGTCCAAGTTTTCCATCTGCAACTACTGCTCCTACTGGCCCACAAAGAAACAAACGAATTTTAAAATAACTAACTGTTAAGGACATCTTCTGACTCCGATACCACTTTCCAGCAAGATGGCCTGGAGAGGAAGCTACATTGCCTTCCTTGCTTGGGTCTCAGTTTAAATTGCAGTCAAGCCCCGATTATGTAATTAGAGCCGATGCTGCATATTTAAAGAAGGACCCACAGCCTTCTGGTAGATGTTCCATTCACCTGCTCAAAGGAGCAGGGTTAAATTGAAACCAACAGGAAGGAAGCAGGATTGGAGGGGATACCAATCTGTGGCCATTTTAAGTTCTTGCCTGGCGTCCGATGGGTGAGTAGGGTTAACTCCTTTTAAGGACCGACGGATCCTTTGGTTTTTCTCCAACCCACATAGCAGTTGAGCAGGACTGAAAGAGCCATCAGTCTTGCTTGTATCTTTCTCTTTTGTTTTGGTACTAAGCTGATATAAATTACAGCCATACATTTGGCTCAGAGACATACACCATATACAGCAGACACCACAAATCGCTGGAGAAATACCACCAACGATGTCACCGCAAGATCCTGCAAATCCCCTGGGAGGACAGACGCACCAACGTTAGTGTCCTTGACCAGGCCAACATCCCCAGCATCAAGGCACTGACCACACTCGACCAGCTCCGCTGGGTGAGCCACATTATTCGGATGCCTGACACAAGACTCCCAAAAGAAGAGCTCTACTTGGAACTCCTACATGGCAGGCGGGCCCAAGGTGGGCAGAGGAAACGTTTTAAGGACACCCTCAAAGCCTTCTTGATAAAGTGCAATATCCCCACCGACACCTGGAAGTCCCTGGCCAAAGACTGCCCTATGTGGAGGAAGTGCATCTGGGAGGGCGCTGAGCACCTTGAGTCTCATCACCAAGAGCATGCAGAAGCCAAGCGCAGGCAGCGGAAGGAACGCGCGGCAAACCAGCCCCACCATCCCTTTTCTTCAATGACTGTCTGTCCCACCTGTGACAGGGTCTGTAATTCCCATATTGGACTGTTTAGTCACCTAAGGACTCATTTTTGGAGTGGAAACAAGTCTTGTTTCTATTTTGAGGGACTGCCTATGATGATGATGATATAAAATAAGATGAAAATAATATATTTTTCACAAAGAAGCAAAACTGTCAAAGAAAAACAGGCTCCAAAGCATAACAACACTGGGATTTATACCTTGACAAGAATATTCATCAAGCCGCATACTTAAACCTGCTTCACCTGAACGTTTTGTCAAAGAAACATCTGAGGTTTACTACCCACTCTTTTCTATGAATTAATGATGCCTAAATTTGGCTTGCCAAACTGTTTTACATCAGCTATTTTAATTATGTTAGCATTTACACTACCATCAGGATTCACAATCTACTGAGGGAATGAATTAACCCTTTCTTGTCAATTATTGAAGAAGAAGTTACACAACAAAATCATGAGCTAGCAATTCTTCATTAACCTTTGGACCACAGTTAGCAGCACTTTAGCATTGGAATTATTAACAGATAGGATTAAGCGGAAGAGCAGGAGAAGGAGAGGAAGACGATGAGGCTTCTTGTCAGAGGAGGAGAGCGATTGCTCCAGCAGCTATACAGGCAGTTGACTCAGATCTCAATGACCCCACATTCAAAGGAAAAATGATTTCAGAGCATGATAGACCGCTGCAGTTATTATGTGATACACCGAGCAACTGGTAAATAACTTCCGCATGATGGGGGGACAATTAGTGAAATGGTAAACACAGTGGGGAGATTTACATTGACCAAAACTTCTGGAAAAATGATAAGTACATTTGGGAAAGCTTTTACAATTTTGCTAGAAATAGCAACCATAAAAAAATCTTCCTGCTATGTTTACAATGTCGTTAAAACATAAAGAAAAAGACTTACATTTATATAGCGCCACAACCACCAGATGTCTCAAAGTGCTTTACAGCCAATGAAGTACTTTTGGAGTGTCGTCACTGTTGTAATGTGGGAACCGTGGCAGCCGATTTGTGCACAGTAAGCTCCCACAAACAGCAATGTGATAATGACCAGATAAACTGTTTTTATTATGTTGATTGAGAGATAAATATTGGCCAGGACACTAGGAATAACTCCCCTGCTCTTCTTTGAAATAATGCCATGGGGTATTTTATGTGCATTTGAGAGAGGAGACATCTCATCTAAAAGATGGCACCTCCGACAGTGCAGCACTCCCTCAGCACTGTACTGGAGTGCCAGCCAACATTTATGTACTCAAGTCCTTGGAGTGGGACTTGAACCCACAACCTTCTAACTGCAGAGGCAAGTGTGCTATCCACTGAGCATCATCTTATACACAGTGATTAGAAGAAGTTTTCTCCATTAATATTCTATTTATGGGGATGAAATTCAGAAAACTGATCAACAAATACACATCAAAGCTTAAGACAGAAGTTTACAATTTATTTTGTTCCAAGAACAAAGTAAAACTTTAAAATTCCTATAAATTATTCATCATAGGTGTAGAATGCGAAACAACTTCAAAGGTGAAGCCTTTAGGACATTATTCGGTATTCTATTCAATTCCAGAAAAAAAACTCATGACAACTGGCGCTGATCCAACTCATTTGAATGGTGCTTTCCTCTGAT
Organism: Pristiophorus japonicus; assembly: GCF_044704955.1. NCBI lineage: Eukaryota > Metazoa > Chordata > Chondrichthyes > Pristiophoridae > Pristiophorus > Pristiophorus japonicus. The sequence goes on from NC_091990.1 coordinate 139,353,428, forward strand.
TTTGAGCTGATTCATTTAGTTGTCTCTTTTCTTGATCAAAAGAAGTATGCTGCACATAATTAACTTTTTAAGTTGTTAATTGCCTTTGTACTTCTTGATTTTCCTACATTAATATTAAATTGCAAAGAAGAGTTGGGCAGTGTTCTCTGAATCTATCAATGAAAGTAACTGTGTTAATTAATACTTTGCATTTAATTTTGCAAATGGATATCAAAAGGTTAAATGATGTATATCTGAAACAAAGAAATAAATCTCAGCAAGTGATGACTTTTATCCAAATTGGTTCAAATTGGATTAATTTGAGTTCCTTTGAAATTTGCCACAATTTGGACATGGATGCCAAAGAACTTTAGTTGTCCCGGGGTATAGCTTTGTTGTGGGTGGTATCACAAAATGGGTGTTAATGAATCAGCAGCTCATTTTGCACTCTGCCCAAATTTATTTTCTGATTACTTCAATAGAAAAGAAAATTGGGTGGAGCGTAAAACGGGCTGCCAATTCACTCGTTTTGCATAACTGTCCAAGGCTGAATTTATACCCCAGCTGTCTCGAAAACAAACGCATACATGGTGATGTATACATATGCAATGTAATTTTCATTCTTGTCACACATTTTTACATGTCCTAAGTCACAGGTGGCTATGCTGAGCGAATGCTCTTGCAATGGGATGCATCTTTAAATTCTTATTCATGTGTTAATATAAATAATTGATAGAAAAGTGTCATGTATTTCACTATCTTGCAATGACAATAGTTATGTAACTGTAACTCATGCACACTGTACCTGTACCCTTGAAATGCACACCCTGACCACATGGGGTGAGCTTGTGGGAGACACTCCTCACCTGGGTTTCCAGGTATAAAAGGGGAGGTCCCACCCAGGGTCAGCACTTCTTGGTCCTAGGAATAAAGTGAAGGTCACAGAGTGACTGTGTCTGATATATACATGCCTCGTGTGAGTTTGTAACAAGGTGCAAAGACACTACATTTGGCGACGAGAAACGCGAATCACCGAACCACGAGGATGGCCACCGGGTGGCACAGAGGAACGCTACTGTGTGGGTGAGGACTGGGACGATTTTGTGGAAAGACTCCAGCGGAGCTTTGTCACAAAGGACTGGCTGGAAGAGACAGCGGCTGAGAAGCGGAGGACGCATCTACTGACCAGCTGTGGTCCACAGACGTATGCGCTGATGAAAGATCTGCTTGCACCCCAAAAGCCAGCAGACAAGTCCTTCGAAGAGCTCAGCCAGCTGATCAGTGAGCATCTCAAGCCGGCAAGTAGCGTACACATGGCCCGGCACCGGTTCTACTCTCACCGGCGTTGGGAGGGTCAAAACGTCTCAGACTTCGTGGTGGAACTACGGCATTTGGCCAGTCTCTGTAAGTTCTCCGATGTCTGCAGGGGGGTGATGTTAAGGGACTTTTTCATCGAGGGCATTAATCATGCCGGCATTTTCAGGAAGCTCATAAAAACCAAGGACCTGACGTTAGAAGGGATAGCATTGATAGCTCAGACCTTTATGGCAGGGGAAGAGGAGATCAAGCTAATTTATGCACGCAGCCCTGGTTTTAATGTTGCGATGAACCAGGGAGTTAATGTTGTAAAAGTGGTACAAAACCCCGCAGGCAGGCAAGGGCAATTCAACACCGCACAGGCAGGCAGACAAGGGCAATTCGACACCGCCCAGGCAGGCAGACAAGGGCAATTCGACACCGCCCAGGCAGCAACAAGCTCCAGGTTGGGCCCGCAACAGGGACAATGGAAAGGGGATCAGCAATTCATACCATCACGAGGAACAATGCATCCCGTGATGGGACCATTAACACCCCCCATCAGAGTGCTTAGAAACAGCCAAATGGGCCAACAGAGAGGAATGCCTGGGAATAGTCCTTTTGTTAACAGCAATCTCAGCTCATGTTGGAGGTGTGGGGGTAGACACACTGCCAAAAGCTGCAGGTTCCAGCTTTATACCTGTATGATTTGTAATGTCAGTGGACACTTGGCCAGGATGTGCAAAAAGGCAGTAGCGAGGCTAGTCTGCGTGACAGAGGAACCAGATGAGAGGCCTGTAATGTAGGATGAGGCCTGAGGAACAACCATGGATGCTGAAGTTCAGAGAGTTCATGTGGTTGACGTCCACAGCTCATACATTAAAACACCACCCATGATGATGATAAATCTTACTGAATGGCATCCCGGTGCACATGGAGCTGGATACCGGAGCTAGTCAGTCACTCATGAGTGCCGAACAATTTGAGAGACTATGGCCACACAGAGCTAGCAGGCCCAAACTGGAACGCATTGAGACGCAGCTACGTACGTACACCAAAGAGATCATCCCAGTGCTGGGCAGTGCAAACTTGGTGGTAACGCATATTGCAGTACAGAACCGGCTGCCACTCTGAATTGTTCCGGGAAATGGCCCCGCGCTTTTGGGGAAGAGTTGGCTAGCTGAGATGAATTGGAAATGGGGGGATGTGCACGCCATTTCATCCGTGGAGCGAAGTTCATGCTTGCAGGTATTGCAAAAATTCGAGTCATTCTTTCAACCCGGTGTCGGAACGTTCAAGGGCACTAAAGTAGAGATATGCATCACTCCGGACGCCACAGCAGTGCACCACAAAGCCAGAGCGGTGCCGTACGTGATGCATGAGAAAATTGAAAGTGAACTGGACAGGCTGCTTAGAGAGGGCATAATTTCGGCCGTTGAATTCAGCAACTGAGCAAGTCCCATCGTTCCCGTCCTCAAAGCAGATGGCTCGGTTAGGATTTGTGGCGACTACAAAGCCACCATCAACCGAGTGTCACTGCAAGACCAATACCCGTTTCCAAGAGCGGAGGACCTCTTTGCCACGCTGGCAGGTGTAAAGCTGTTCACGAAGCTGGACCTCACTTCGGCCTACATGACTCAGGAACTGGCGGAAGATTCCAAGCTTCTGACCACCACCACGACGCATAAAGGATTATTTGTCTACAACAGGTGCCCATTTGGCATTCGTTCGGCAGCGACTATCTTTCAGCGAAACATGGAAAGCTTACTCAAGTCCATCCCTGGAATGGTCGTATTCCAAGACGACATCCTTATAACGGGTCGAGACACCGAGGAACACCTCCGCAACCTGGAGGAGGTGCTACTCCGATTGGATCGGGTAGGCTTGTGGCTGAAAAAGGCCAAGTGCGTGTTTTTGGCCCCAGAGGTCGAGTTCCTAGGCAGAAGGGTTGCCGCAGATGGGATCCGGCCCACTGAATCAAAAACTGAGGCGAGTCACCGGGTGCCCAGGCCCGGCAACACGTCAGAGTTGCGATCATTCCTGGGACTTTTGAACTATTTTGGGAACCTTCTGCCGAACTTAAGCACATTGTTGAAGCCATTACACATGCTCCTCCGTAAAGGGTGTGAATGGTTTTGGAGGGATTGTCAAGAATGGGCTTTCAATAAGGCGAGGAACCTGCTGTGTTCCAACAAACTGTTGACTTTGTATGAGCCCTGTAAAAAACTGGTTTTAACATGCGATGCGTCATGCTACAGGGTTGGGTGTCTGTTGCAGCAGGGTAACGATGACGGCCGACTCCAACCGGTGGCTTACGCCTCCAGGTTGCTCTCCCAGACAGAGTGTGGAGACGGCATGGTCGAGAAGGAGGCACTCGCGTGTGTGTACGGTGTGAAAAAGATGCACCAGCACCTTTTCGGTAGACAGTTCGAGCTCGATACGGACCACAAGCCGTTAACATCCCTGTTGTCTGACAGCAAGGCTGTCAACGCTAACACATCAGCTCGCATACAGCGATGGGCCCTCATGCTGGCTGCATATGACTACACCATACGGCACCGGCCAGCACCAAAAATTGCGCTGACACACTCAGCAGGCTCCCACTGGCCACCACCGAGGGGGCGTCGGAGCAGAGCGCCGAGATGGTCATGGCCGCTGAGGCCTTTGACACTGCGGGCTCCCCCATCACAGCCTGACAAATCAAACTCTGGACCAACAGGGACCCCCTCCTATCCATGATAAAGAAATGTGTCCTGACTGGGGACTGGACGCCCGCACACAGGGCGTGCCCCAAGGAAGTCAGGCCATTTCAGAGACGGATGGATGAACTCTCCGTCCAAGCCGACTGCCTGTTATGGGGCAGCTGGGTAGTCATGCCCCAGAAAGGAAGGGAAGGTTCATCAGGGAACTCCACAGCGAACACCCAGGCATCATGTTAATGAAGGCCATTGCCCTGTCACATGTATGGTGGCCGGGGATTGACTCAGACCTGGAACACTGGGTTCGCAGGTGCACGACGTGTGCCCAGCTGGGCAATGCCCCCAGGGAGGCCCCACTCAGCCTGTGGCCCTGGCCCACCAGGCCATGGTCACGTATTCACGTAGACTATGCAGGCCTGTTCATGGGGAAAATGTTCCTGATCGTTGTCGATGCATACTCGAAGTGGATCGAGTGCATCATACTGAACTCGTGCACGACATCCATCACTGTGGAGAGTCTGAGTCCGGTTTTCATGACCCACCGCTTGCCGGGCATCCTGGTCAGTGACAATGGCCCGTGTTTTAACAGCCATGAATTCCAGGAGTTTATGTCGGGCAATGGGATCAAGCACGTGCGGACAGCACCATTCAAGCCGGCTTCCAATGGCCAGGCGGAATGGGCGGTCCAAATCATAAAGCTGGGCATGCTTCGTATCCAAGGATCCTCTCTTCAGTACTGCCTATCATGCCTCCTGCTGGCCTACAGGTCCCGGCCACACTCGCTCACGGGAGTCCCGCCAGCGGAACTCCTCATGAAACGCACGCTCAAGACGCGGCTGTCCCTCATTCTCCCAGCCCTGGCAGACATTGTTGAAGGCAAGCGCTAGTCCCAAACCGAGCTCCATGATCGAGGCTCAAGGGGGAGGTGTATAGAAATAGATAACCCGATATTTGTTCTTAACCATGCTTTGGGACGCAAATGGCTTGAGGGCACCGTAATTGGCAAAGAAGGAAACAGGGCCATGGTGGTCAGACTAAACAATGGGCAGATATGCCGCAAACACTTGGACCAAGTAACGACAAGGTTCAGCATAGACACAGAGAAACCGGAAGAAGAGCATGATGAGATAGCACCCACACCACTGCCAGCGTACGAGCAACAAAGACAGCCCTCCGCATGCACAGTCCCTGCAGCCAGCCCGGACAGGCCGTAATCACCTCAAGTGACAGAGACGCGTGCTGAGATTCAGCCACCAGAGCCACAACTGCGGCGCTCCACGAGAGAGTGTCGACCACCTAATAGACTTAACCTCTGAAGCTAAAAGACTTAAGGGGGGAGGTGATGTCATGTATTTCACAATCTTGCAATGACAATAGTTATGTAATTGTAACTCATGCACATTGTACCTGTACCCTTGAAATGCACACCCTGACAACAGGGGGTGAGCTTGTGGGAGACATTCCTCACCTGGGTTTCCAGGTATAAAAGGGGAGGTCCCACCCAGGGTCAGCAATCCTTGGTCCTGCGAATAAAGTGAAGGTCACAGAGTGGTCGTGTCTGATATATACTTGCCTCGTGTGAGTTTGTAACAAGGTGCAGAGACACTACAAAAAGACTTGTGGCCAAGGTTATAGTTGTTTTTACTAGCATCTATTCTTCATGTGACCTGGTGAGTGCACCACAGATGATCCATTTTGAGGTCGGTACTCATTCTCCTGCACTTCTTTGCCTGGTGGAATTGAAGAGAAAATCTTGTTTTCAGTGACAGGCAGCAATGGACTCAAAGTTATGCTGAATTGGGCAGATTTGGATCTGCAGGATGGTCTAGTTTGTAATATATATTTGTAGTATATATTTTGTAGTATGTATTAATGATTTGGACTTAAATGTAGGAGGCATGGTAAAGAGGTTTGCAGGTGATACAAAAATTGGCCGTGTGGTTGACGGTGAGGAGGAAAGCTGTAGACTGCAGGAAGATATCAATGAACTGGTCAATTGGGCAGAAAAGTGGCAAATGGAATTCAATCCGGAGAAGTGTGAGGTAATGCATTGGGGGGGAGGGGGATGGTGGGTGGGGCAACAAGGCAAGGGAATCCACAATGGGCCCAAGTTTCCACATGATTCGCGCCTGATTTTTAGGAGCAACTGGTGGAGAACGGACTATTTTAGAAATCGCAATTCTCCACATTTTTTCTTCTGCAGTTCTAGTCAGGTAGAACAGTTCTAGTTTAGAACAGAATTTTTTCTTCAAAAGGGGGCGTGTCCGGCCACTGACGCCTGATTTGAAAGTTTCCACAGTGAAAATGTACTCCAAACTAAAGTAGAATGGAGCCAGTGAAGATTTTTGTAGAACTGAAAAAACCTGTTCTACACATTAAAAAATCAGGCGCAGGTTACAAATTAGGCGTCCAGAACGAGGTGGGGGAAGGGAACTCATTAAATTTGACAATAAATCCTTATTTATACTTCTACAATTATTATACAAATAAATCCAACCTGAATAAACATTTATAAGCCAAGAAAAGATTAAATAAACCATCTTCCTACCTGTGTGAAAGTGCTTCAGCCAGGGAGAATTCTGCAGCTGTTCGTGCCGCTGAGCAGGAGGGGGGGGGAGAGAGAGAGAGAGAGAGAGAGGGGGGGGTGTGGGCCGGGTCGGGGAATAGGAGCGCGGGTCGGGTTGGGTCAGTCGGGGGGGGGGGGGGCGCGGATGTCGGGGCGGTGGGGGGAGGGGGAGCGGGTGTCGGGTCGGGGCGGGGGGGGGAGCGGGGGTCGGGTCTCGGGTCGGGGGGGGGAGCGGGTGTCGGGTCGGGGCGGGTGGGGGGAGCAGGTGCCGGGGGGGGGAGCAGATGTCTGGTCGGCGGGGGGGGGTGCGTGGGTGTCGGGTCGGGTCTGGTCGGCGGGGGGGGGAGCGAGTGTCGGGTCTGGTCAGAGGGGGGGAGCAGGAGCTGGCCGTGGGAGGAGCCTCATTCACGCAGCCCCAGTGAGGCCATTCAGCCAGGGCTAGGGGCTGCGTGCTTCAGGCCCCTCCCACACAGTTCGGCGCCTGGAGCTACTGCACTTGCGTGCTGACTGTAGCGCGCATGTGCAGAGGTCCCGGCACTGTTTTCAGCGCCGGGACCTGGCTCCGCCCCCCACAGCTCGTGCTGGCTGTGCCGAGAGCCAGAGAACCTGTAAGTAGGTGGAGAATACCGAGGATCTTTTTAGGCGCCATTTTAGGCGCGAAAAACGGGCGCCCAGCTCGGCGGGGCGCCCGTTTTTTTTCTTGTGGAAACTTGGGCCCATTAACTGGGAGGGTACTGAGAGATGTGGATGAACAGAGGGACCTTGGCGTGTATGTCCACAGATCCTTAAAGGTAGCAGGACAAGTTGATAAGGTAATTAAAAAGGCATACGTAATGCTGTCCTTTATTAGCCAAGGCATAGAATATAAGAACAGGGAAGTTATGCTAGATCTGTATACAACACTAGTTAGGCCACAGCTTGAGTACTGCATAAAGATTGGAATGGCTGGGGTTGTTTTCTTTGGAATAGAGGAGACTAAGAGGAGGTTTAATTGAGCTGTATAAAATTATGAGGGTCTTAAATAGAGTGTATAGGAAGGACCTATTTCCCTTAGCAGAGGGGTCAATAACCAAGGGGCATAGAATTAAAGTATTTTGTAGAAGGATTAGAGGGGAGCTGAGGAAAAGAAAATGTCACCCAGAGGGTTGTGGGGGTCTGGAACTCACTGCCTGAAAGGATGGTAGAGACAGAAACCCTCACCACATTTAAAAACTTGGATGTGCATTTAAAGAGCCGGGACTTACAAGGCTACGGACCTACTGCTGGAAGGTGGGATTAGGCTGGGAACTCTTTTCCGACCAGCATAGACATGATGGAATGAATGGCCTCTTTCTGTGTCATAATTTTTCTATGATTCTATGACCCTATGGTTAGAGTCCTGTCATGTATGTACATTCTGTTTGTAGCTGCCAGATGGCGTCATTGTTGGAGGCCACTGAGCAGCATGCACATGGTGCTGCTCAGGTATAAAATGCAAGCGATTTTGAGAGTCAGGCACTTTGGGCCTAAATAAAGCAGAGCCAAGGTTGTACCTTGCTTAGTTAAACAGTACCCAGTTTGAACCTTTATTGCATACATAACATTTGGCGACGAGAATACAAGAACCTTTGTTTGCAAAATTAGCACGATTGGAATTTTAGAGCGATTCATGGAGGGAGAAGATTGGGCAGACTTTGTGAGCCGTTTGAACCAGTACTTCGTGGCCAACAAAATGAAGGAGGTCGACGATGCAGATCGGCACCGGGCCGTGTTCCTCACTGTGTGCGGTTCAAAGATCGACGGTCTGATAAAGAATCTACTCATGCCTAGTGATCCAACAGAGAAAACGTACGAGGAGTTGTGCACATTGGTATGGGAGCACCTCAAGCCAGACGACGGCATCATCATCTCGAGATACAGGTTTTATACACATATTCGATCAGAGGGCCAGAGTGCTGCGGAATTCGTTGCCGACCTGAGACGTCTAGCGGGTCCGTGCAAGTTCGGGACGCTGTTGGCAGACATGCTGCGGGACTTCTTTATTATCGGTATCAACCACGAGGTGATCCTGCGCAAACTTCTGGCGGTGGTGGAGTTGGATTTAAAAAGGGCCATCCAGATCGCTCAATCATGTATGACGACGGACAGGTGTCTAAAGCAAATAGCGGTGAAGAACCAAACCTCGGCAAGTACTGTAAATGCGATTGATTCGGCATTCGGCAGAGCGGCACATGGCAGGGCCTATCCAGCTGCGTTCACGAAATCTGTGGCTGCCCAAAGTCCGCCAGCAGGAATGTATCCGACTTCTCCGTGTTGGCATTGTGGGAGAAATCATCGGCACCAGCAGTGCTGATTTAAGCAATATAGTTGCAAAGGCTGTCTGACAGTGGGGCATCTGCAGCACAAGTATCCGCAGATGAGCAAGCAAGCTGTGACACACCACGTGGAGGATGAGAGTCAAACTAGCGCGGATCCGGATATGCAATCCGAGATGCCAGAGGAGGAAGTGTATGGACTGTACTCCTTCATAACCAAGAGTAAACCAATTTTGATTAATGTGAAGTTTAACGGGATACCGGTATCGATGGAATTTGACACGGGGGCGAGTGAATCGATCATGAATGAGAGTGGGATACTAAGACTGTGAGGCCAAGGCTGAGCCCTGTTAATGCCAAGCTGTGCACGTACACCAAAGAACTGATAAAGGTGATTGGTAGTGCACAAATTAATATGTCATATAACCTGTGCGGTTCATGAGTTACCGCTGTGGATTGTTCCAGGCAAAGACCCTATGCTGCTCGGCAGGAGCTGGTTGGAGAAAATCAGATGCAACTGAAACGACATAAAGGCATTGTCATCAGAGGAAGATACACATGCCCAAGTATTGAGCAAATTCCCCTCGCTGTTTGAACCGGATATCGACAACTTCTCGGAAGCTAAGGTGCAGATCCACATGGACTCAGATGCAAGACCCGTCCATCATAAAGCTCGGGCAGTGCTGTATATGATGAGGAAGAAGGTCGAAATTGAACTGGACAGACTCCAGCATGAAGGGATCATATGACCGGTTGAATTTAATGAATGGGCCAGCCCCATTGTTCCTGTGCTGAAAAGTGATGGCACAGTCAGAATCTGTAGAGACTACAAGGCTACAATCAACAGAGTTTCGAAACAGGATTAGTACCCTTTACCAAAGACTGATGACTTGTTTGTGTCGTTAGCCGGAGGGAAGTCATTCACAAAACTGGACCTGACGTCAGACTATATGACACAGGAGTTGGTCGAGACGTCGAAGAGACTTACGTGCATTAACATGCACAAAGGACTGTTTATTTACCACAGGTGCCCTTTCGGAATTCGCTCAGCTGCAGCAATATTCCAGAGGAATATGGAAAGTCTACTGAAGTCCATTCCCAGAAATATCGTGTTCCAAGATGACATCCTGATCATCAGTCGTGACTCCAAGGAACATCTGAACAACCTGGAAGAATTTCTACTGCATTTGGACAGAGTGGTACTCAGACTGAAACACTTGAAATGCATTTTCGTGGCACCGGAGGTCGAATTCCTCGGGAGGAAAATCGCCGCCGATGGCATCAGACCTACTGATGTGAAAACCAAGGCCATCAAGAATGCACCCAAGTTGCAGAATGTGACGGAGCTGCGTTCGTTCCTGGGTCTACTCAACTACTTTGGTAACTTCCTACCTAAATTGAGCACCTTACTAGAACCACTGCACATGCTATTGAGAAAAGGCGACAACGAGGTGTGGGGCGCATCGCAAGACAGAGCTTTCGAGAAAGCCACCAATCTGCTTTGCTCGAACAAGCTGCTGGTACATTATTTGGAATTGGTTGCGTCATATGCAATTGGTTGCGCATTCCAACAAGCCAATGATTCGGGGAAACTTTAACCTGTCGCGTATGCATCCAAAAGTTTGTCTAAAGCAGAAAGAGCTACAATATGATAGAAAAAGAAGCTTTAGTGTGTGTGTACAGTGTTAGAAAGATGCATCAATACCTGTTCGGCCTGAGGTTCGAATTAGAGACTGATCACAAGCCGCTCATTTCATTGTTTTCCGAGAGCAAAGGAATCAATACCAACGCTTCATCCCGAATCCAAAAGTGGGCACTGACATTATCTGCCTATGATTATGTCATTCACCACAGACCTGGCACAGAGAATTGTGCCGATGCTTTGAGCTGGTTGCCGTTGCGCACACCGGAGATGGAAACGCCACAACAGGCGGATCTAATGTTATTCACGGAAGATTTTGAGAGTGAAGGAACTCCTGTCACGGCTCAACAAGTTAAGACAGGGATAGAGGTTCGTGCGTGAGTTACATAGAAACATAGAAAATAGGTGCAGGCGTAGGCCATTCGGCCCTTCGAGCCTGCACCACCATTCAATAAGATCATGGCTGATCATTCACCTCAGTACCCCTTTCCTGCTTTCTCTCCATACCCCTTGACCTCTTTAGCCGTAAGGGCCATATCTAACTCCATTTTGAATATATCCAATGAACTGGCATCAACAACTCTCTGGGGTAGGGAATTCCACAGGTTAACAACTCTCTGAGTGAAGAAGTTTCTCCTCATCACAATCCTAAATGGCTTACCCCTTATCCTTAGACTGTGTCCCCTGGTTATGGAATTCCCCAACATCAGGAACATTTTCCCAGCATCTAACCTGTCCAGTCCCGTCAGAATTTTATAAGTTTCTATGAGATCCCCCTCTCATCCTTCTAAACTCCAATGAATACAGGCCCAGTTGATCCAGTCTCTCCTCATATGTCAGTCCTGCCATCCCGGGAATCAGTCTGGTAAACCTTCGCTGCACTCTCTCAATAGCAAAAATGTCCTTCCTCAGAATAGGAGACCAAAACTGAACACAATATTCCAGGTGAGGTCTCACCAAGGCTCTGTACAACTGCAGTAAGACCTCCCTGCTCCTCTACTCAAATCCCCTAGCTATGAAGGCCAACATATCATTTGCCTTCTTCACCGTCTGCTGTACCTGCATGCCAGCTTTTAATGACTGATGTACCATGACACCCAGGTCTCATTGCACCTCCCCTTTTCCTAATCTGCCACCATTCAGATAATAATCTGCTTTCGTGTTTTTGCCACCAAAGTGGATAACCTCACATTTATCCACATTATACTGCATCTGCCATGCATTTGCCCACTCACCTAACCTGTCCAAGTCACCCTACAGGCTCTTAGCATCCTCCTCACAGCTCACACTGCCATCCAGCTTAGTGTCATCCGCAAACTTGGAGATATTACACTCAATTCCTTCATCAAAATCATTAATGTATTTTGTAAATAGCTGGGGTCCCAGCACTGAGCCCTGCGGCACTCCACTAGTCAGTGCCTGCCATTCTGAAAAGGACCCATTTATCCCAACTCTCTGGTTCCTGTCTGCCAACCTGGTCTCTATGCAGGTCAGTACATTACCCCCAATACCATGTACTTTAATTTTGCACACCAATCTCTTGTGTGGGACCTTGTCAAAAGCCTTTTGAAAGTCCAAATACACCACATCCACTGGTTCTCCCTTGTCCACTCTATTAGTTACGTCCTCAAAAAATTCTAGAAGATTTGTCAAGCATGATTTCCCTTTCATAAATCCATGCTGACTTTGACCGATCCTGTCACTGCTTTCCAAATGCGCTGCCATTTCATCTTTAATAATTGATTCCAACATTTTCCCCACTACTGATGTCAGGCTAACCATTCTATAATTACCCATTTTCTCTCTCCCTCATTTTTTAAAAAGTGGGGTTACATTAGCTACCCTCCAGTCCATAGGAATTGATCCAGAGTCGATAGACTGTTGGAAAATGATCACCAATGCATCCACTATTTCTAGGGCCACTTCCTTAAGTACTCTGGGATGCAGACTATCAGGCCCCGGGGATTTATCCGCCTTCAATCCCATCAATTACCCGAACACAATTTCCCGCCTAATAAGGATTTCCTTCAGTTCCTCCTTCTCACTAGACCCTCGGTCCCCTAGTATTTCCGGAAGGTTATTTGTGTCTTCCTTCGTGAAGACAGAACTAAAGTATTTTTTCAACTGGTCTGCCATTTCTTTGTTCCGCATTATAAATTCACCTGAATCAGACTTCAAGGGACTTACGTTTGTCTTCACTAATCTTTTTCTCTTCACGTATCTATAGAAGCTTTTGCAGTCCATTTTTATGTTCCCAGCAAGCTTCCTCTCATACTCTATTTTTCCCCCTCCTTATTAAACCCGTTGTCCTCCTCTGCTGAATTCTAAATTTCTCCCAGTCCTCAGGTTTTCTGGCCAATTTATCTGCCAATTCTTTGGATCTAACACTATCTTTAATTTCCCTTGTTAGCCACAGTTGAACCACATTCCCCGTTTTATTTTTACTCCAGACAGGGATGTACAATTTTACACAGCACACATCCTGGTATAGTGATGATAAAGCCCATCACCAGGTCCCATGTATGGTGGCCAGGAATTGACTCTGAGCTGGAAGCATGCGTGTATCAGTGCAATACTTGCATGCAGCTCAGCAAAGCATCAGCAGAATCACCGCTGAGTCTGTGGTCGTGGCCATCCAAACATTGGTCCAGGATCCATGTAGATTTTGCAGGTTCCTTCCTGGGCAAGATGTTTTTAATGGCGGTGGACGCTTATTTGAAGTGCATAGAGTGTATAATCATGTCATCCAGCATGTCCATGGCAACCATAGAGAATCTCAATGTCATGTTCGCGACACATGGTCTGCCTGACATAGTGGTGAGCGACAATGGGTCGTGCTTCACCAGTCAGGAGGTTCTGAAACTTAATGGCATAAAACATATAAGGTCAGCACCATTCAAGCCTGCGTGCAATGGGCAAGCTGAACGTGCAGTACAAATTATCAAGCAAAGCATGAGGAGAGTAACCCAAGGGTCACGACAGATCCGCTTGTCCTGCATACTGCTGAGGTACAGGACAAGAACCCACACACTCATAGGGGTCTTGCCTGCTGAACTCATGATGAAAAGAGGTCTTAAGATCAAGCTATCTCTGGTACATCCAGATTTAAATAATCATGTTGAATACAGAAGACAAAGTCAACAAGGATACCACGATCGCGCAACTGTGTCACACGAGATTTCTGTTAATGACCCTGTATATGTGTTGAACTATTGTCAGGGTCCCAAATGGATCGCTAGTACAGTCATGGCCAAGGAGGGCAACAGAGTATTCATCATTAAGCTCAAGAATGGGCAAACTTGCAGGAAACACATGGATCAGACAAAGCTGAGGCACACAGATGAGCCAGAACAGTCGGATGAAAAAACCATCGCCGACCAACCAACCTACCAGCAGTCTTCTGAGGACTCAAGGGTCATCAGTGAACCCGGAATTTCCATCACGGACCTGTTCAATAAAAATGGACTTGCAATTCCTGACATGGCCACTGCCACCCTCAACAAATCCGTCATCCAGCCATCAGCCGCAACAGACCCTGCACATTCACCCAAGGCCAGAATCGAACTGAGATGGTTAACCTGGAGAGCAAAGCACCAGACCGTCCCAAACTGTGAAAGACTGTGATAAGATCTCAGAGGGTGGTATTGTCATGTATGTACATGCTGTTTATAGCCACCAGATGGCGTCATTGTAGGTGGCCACTGAGCAGCATGCACATGGTAGAAAAGTCCAGCCATTTTGAGAATCAGGCACATTGGGCCTAAATAAAGCAGAGCCGAGGTTGTACCTTTCTTAATTAAACAGTACTCAGTTTGAACCTTTATTGCATACATAACAAGTCCCTTCTGGTATTGACTTCTTATTAAGCTCATTCAGTCCTGCAAAATGAAGTAGAAGTTCCAATGGCATCAGGAGCAAACATACATTGTTTGTTGAGGATTTTAAAATGCTAATAGACCAAACATCGATCAATGGAGACGGCTTAATTGGCTAAGTAGCTTCAAGAATAATAGATGATTATGACAATTTAGTCATAGTGATGCATTAGCATTCAAAAGAATAGTGATACAATTTAAGCAAGAAGATAAAATCTCCTCTGCAAACACGTCGACTCAAAATATTGTTACCTGTGCCGAATCCAGCCTCTAAGACAAGAATATAAATCATTTAATGTAAGTAGCTGGAATAAGGAACAATACTTCACCCACTTCCATTCTGTACTGAAAAAAACCTACTTATTGAATGTTCTGAGTCAGCCTCGGTACCTTAAACACCTCCAAGCAATTTAAACTTTGCTGAAAAACAGGCCACTAGCATACTGTCTCTGGAACATTGTGATGATAGCATCGGTTTGACGTAGGGCTATCTATCTTGCATAATTGTGTGATCTCTTACACTCTGCAGGCAGGTCAAACTGAGGCAAAATAAATTGCAGTCAACTACATATTTAAATTTTGGTTCAGTTTTTATACAGTTTCAACACTAGTTACGCAATAGAATCTAAATGACAGAATATCTTCACTCTTTCTTTTATCAAAAATAAGTGCTGCTTTGAATAGTGCTTTGCTGACAAGGATATGATTTAGAAATAATTGACTAGAGGAAAGATGACCAAGTAAATTTTGGCAATAATCACTTTATTTTTAGGGTGAGCTACTGAAAATATTTACTTTTTCATAGCCCTAGGATGGTATTTCAACAACAAAAACAACTTTCATTCATATAGCACCTTTAACATAGTAAAACGTCCCAAGGCGCTTAACAGGAGCCTTAACAAACAAAACTTGACACCGAGCCACATAAAGAGATATTGGGGCAGGTGAAGTTGGGCTTTAAGGAGCATCTTAAAGGTGGAAAGAGAGGTGTAGAGGCAGAGAGGTTTAATGAGGGAATTCCAGAGCTTGGGGCCTCGGCAGCTGAAGGCGCCAATGGTGGAGTGATTAAAATCTGGGATGCGCAAGAGGCCAGAATTAGAGGAGCGCAATTATCCCAAAGGGTTGTAGGGCTGGAGGAGATTACAAAGATAGGGAGGAGCGAGGCCATGGAGGGATTTGAAAACAAGGATGAGAATTTTAAAATTGAGGCGTTGCTAAACCGGGATCCAGTTTACGTCAATGAGCACAGGAATGATGGATGAATGGGATGGTGCGAGTCAGGACACGAGCGGCAGAGTTTTGGATGAGCTTAAGTTTATGGAGAGTGGAAAATGGGGGGCTGGCCAGGAGTGCATTTGAATACTCTAGAGGTAACAATGGCATGGATGAAGGTTTCAGCAGCAGATGAGCTGAAGCAGAGTTGGGAAATGTTACGGAGGTGGAAATAGGTGGTCTTAGTAATGGCACAGGTTGGAAGCTCATCTCGGGTTCAAATATGACATCAAGGCTGCGAACAGTCTGGTTTAGCTCATACATATGCCAGGGAGAAGGAAAGAGTTGGAGGCTAGGGAAGGAGTTTGTGGCGGGACCAAAGACAAAGGCTTTGATCTTCTCAATATTTAGCTGCAAGAAATTTCTGCTCGTCCAGCACTGGATATCAGACAACCAGTCTCACAAATTAGAGACAGTGGAGGGGGCGAGAGAGGTGGTTGTGAGGTAGAGCCAGGGTTGCTAGCATATTTGTGGAACCTGTTATCGTTCAGAACTAATTGTCCAGGTCAGCTTGCAATAGAAACATAGAAACATAGAAAATAGGTGCAGGAGTAGGCCATTCAGCCCTTTGAGCCTGCTGTACTATTCAATAACAAAGAAACATAGAAACATAGAAAATAGGTGCAGGAGAAGGCCATTTGGCCCTTCGAGCCTGCACCGCCATTCAATAAGATCATGGCTGATCATTCCCTCAGTACTCCTTTCCTGCTTTCTCTCCATATCCCTTGATCCCCTTAGCCATAAGGGCCATATCTAACTCCCTCTTGAATATATCCAATGAACTGGCATCAACAACTCTCTGCGGCAGGGAATTCCACAGGTTAACAACTCTCTGAGTGAAGAAGTTTCTCCTCATCTCAGTCCTAAATATCCTAAGACTATGTCCCCTGGTTCTGGACTTCCCCAAAATCGGGAACATTCTTCCCACATCTAACCTGTCCAGTCCCGTCAGAATCTTATATGTTTCTATGAGATCCCCTCCCATCCTTCTAAACTCCAGTGAATAAAGGCCCAGTTGATCCAGTCTCTCCTCATATGACAGTCCAGCCATCCATGATATCAGTCTGGTGAACCTTCGCTGCACTCCCTCAATAGCAAGAACATCCTTCCTCAGATTAGGGGACCAAAACTGAACACAATATTCCAGGTGAGGCCTCACTAAGGCCCTGTACAACTGCAGAAAGACCTCCCTGCTCCTATACTCAAATCCCCTAGCTATGAAAGCCAACATACCATTTGTCTTCTTCATCACCTGCTGTACCTGCATGCCAACTTTCAATGACTGATGAACCATGACAACCAGGTCTCGTTGCACTTCCCCTTTTCCTAATCTGCCGCCATTCAGATAATATTCTTTCCTCGTGTTTTTGCCCCCAAAATGGATCACCTCACATTTATCCACATTATACTGCATCTGCCATGCATTTGCCCACTCACCTAACCCGTCCAACTCATCCTGCAGCCTCTTAGCGTCCTCCTCACAGCTCACACCGCCACCCAGTTTAGTGTCATCTGCAAACTTGGAAATATTACACTCAATTCCTTCATCTAAATCGTTAATGAATATTGTTAAGATCTGGGGTCCCAGCACTGAGTCCTGCGGCACTCCACTAGTCACTGCCTGCCATTCTGAAAAGGACCCGTTTATCCCGACTCTGCTTCCTGTCTGCCAAACAGTTCTCTATCCACGTCAGTACATTACCCCCAATAGCATGTGCTTTGATTTTTCACACCAATCTCTTGTGTGGGACCTTGTCAAAAGCCTTTTGAAAGTCCAAATACACCACATCCACTGGTTCTCCCTTGTCCACTCTGCTAGTTACATCCTCAAAAAATTACAGAAGATTCGTCAAGCATGATTTCCCTTTCATAAATCCATGCTGACTTTGACCGATCCTGTCACTGCTTTCCAAATGCGCTGTTATTTCATCCTTAATGATTGATTCCAACATTTTCCCCATTACTGATGTCAAGCTAACCGTTCTATAATTCCCCATTTTCTCTCTCTCTCCTTTTTTAAAAAGTGGTGTTACATTAGCTACCCTCCAGTCCATAGGAACTGATCCAGAATCAATAGACTGTTGGAAAATGATCACCAATGCATCCACTATTTCTAGGGCCACTTCCTTAAGTACTCTGGGATGCAGACTATCAGGCCCCGGGGATCTATCGGCCTTCAATCCCATCAATTTCCCTAACACAATTTCCTGCCGAATAAGGATATCCTTCAGTTGCTCCTTCTCACTAGACCCACTGTCCCCGAGTACATTCGGAAGGTTATTTGTGTCTTCCTTCATGAAGACAGAACCGAAGTATTTGTTCAATTGGTCTGCCAATTCTTTGTTCCCCATTATAAATTCACCTGAATCAGACTGCAAGGGACCTACGTTTGTCTTCACTAATCTTTTTCTCTTCACATATTTATAGAAGCTTTTGCAGCCAGTTTTTATGTTCCCTACAAGCTTCCTCTCGTACTCTATTTTCCCCCTCTTAATTAAACCATTAGTCCTCCTCTGTTGAATTCTAAATTTCTCCTAGTCCTCAGGTTTGTTGCTTTTTCTCGACAATTTATGTACCTCTTCCTTGGTTTTAACTCTATCCTTAATTTCCCTTGTTAGCCACGGTTGAGCCACCTTCCACGTTTTATTTTTACTTCAGACAGGGATGTACAATTGCTGAAGTTCATCCATGTGATCTTTAAATATTTGCCATTGCTTATCCACAGTCAACCCTTTAAGTATCCTTTGCCAGTCTATTTTAGCAAATTCACCCCTCATACCATCAAAGTTACCTTTCTTTAAGTTCAGGACCCGAGTTTGCGAATTAACTGTGTCACTCTCCATCTTAATAAACAATTCTACCATATTATGGTCACTCTTCCCCAAGGGGCCTCGCACAACAAGATTGCTAATTAGTCCCTTCTCATTACACATCACCCAGTCTAGGATGGCCAGCTCTCTCGTTGGTTCCTCGACATATTGGTCTAGAAAACGATCCCGAATATACTCCAGGAAATCTTCCTCCACCACATGGCTACCAGTTTGGTTAGCCAAATCAATATGTAGATTAAAGTCGCCCATGATAACTGCTGTACCTTTATTGCACATCCCTTATTTCTTGTTTGATGCTGTCCCCAACCTCACTACTACTGTTTGGTGGTCTGTACATAACTCCCACTTGCGTTTTCTGCCCTTTGGTATTCCGCAGCTCCACCCATACCGATTCCACATTATCCAGGCTAATGTTCCTCCTTACTATTGCATTAACTTCCTCTTTAACCAGCAATACCACCCCGCCGCCTTTTCCTCTCTGCCTATCCTTCCTAAATGTTGAATACACCTGGATGTTGAGTTCCCAGCCTTGATCACCCTGGAGCCATGTCTCCGTGAGGCAAATTATATCATATCCTTAACTGCTGTCTGCGCAGTTAATTCATCCACCTTATTCCGAATACTCCTCGCATTGAGGCACAGAGCCTTCAGGCTTGTCTTTTTGACACACTTTGCCACTTTAGAATTTTGCTGTAATGTGGCCCTTTTTGTTTTTTGCCTTGGGTTTCTCTGCCCTCCACTTTTACTTTTCTTCTTTCTATCTTTTGCTTCTGCCTCCATTTTATTTCCCTCTGTCTATCTGCATAGATTCCCATCCCCCTGCCATGTTAGTTTAACTCTTCCCCAACAGCTCTTCCCCAAGCACTCCCCTGAGGACATTGGTACTGGTCCTGCCCGGGTGCAGACCGTCCGGTTTGTACTGGTCCCACCTCCTCCAGAACCGGTTCCAATATCCCAGGAATTTGAATCCGTCCCTTTTGCACCACTCCTCAAGCCACATATTCATCTGAGCTATCCTGCGGTTCCTACTTTGACTAGCACGTGGCACTGGTAGCAATCCTGAGATTACTACTTTTGAGGTCCTACTTTTAAATTTAGCTCCTAGCTCCCTAAATTCGTGTTGTAGGACCTCATCCCTTTTTTTACCTATATCGTTAGTACCAATATGCACCACGAGAACTGGCTGTTCACCCTCCCTTTTCAGAATGTCCTGCACCTGCTCTGAGACATCCTTGACCCTTGCACCAGGGAGGCAACATACCTTCATGGAGTCTCGGTTGCGGCCGCAGAAACGCCTATCTATTCCCCTTACAATCGAATCACCTATCACTATAGCACTCCTACTCTTTTTCCTGCCCTCCTGTGGAGCAGAGCCACCCATAGTGCCATGAACTTGGCTGCTGCTGCACCCCCCCTGATGAGTCATCCCCCTCAACAATACCCAAAGCGGTGTATCTGTTTTGCAGGGGGATGACCGCAGGAGACCCCTGCACTACCTTCCTTGCACTGCTCTTCCTGTTGGTCACCCATTTACTATCTGGCTATGTACCCTTTACCTCCGGTAAGACCAACTCACTAAACATGTTATTCACATCATTCTCAGCATCGTGGATGCTCCAGAATTCATCCACTCGCAGCTCCAGTGCCGTAATGTGGTCTGTCAGGAGCTGGAGGTGGATGCACTTCCCACACACGTAGTCGTCAGGGACACCGGAAGCGTCCCTGACTTCCCACATAGTACAGGAGGAGCATAACATGTGTCCGAGCTGTCCTGTCATGACTTAACCCCTAGATATATTTAATTTGGCAACAACAATGCTAAAGTTTACTTACTGATCAAGAAAAGAAAAAAGAAATAAGATCATGGCTAATCATTCACCTCAGTACGCCTTTCCTGCTTTCTCTCCATACCCGCTGATCACTTTAGCCGTAAGAGCCATATCTAACTCCATCTTGAATACATCTAATGAACTGGCATCAACAACTCTCTGTGGTAGAGAACTCCACAGGTTAACAACTCTCTGAGTGAAGAAGTTTCTCCTCGTCTCAGTCCTAAATGGCTTACCCCTTATCCTTAGACTGTGACCCCTGGTTCTGGAATTCCCCAACATCGGGAACATTCTTCCTGCATCCAACCTGTCCAGGCCCGTCAGAATTTTATATGTTTCTATGAGATTCCCTCTCATTCTTCTCAACCCCAGTGAATACAGGCCCAGTTGATCCAATCTCTCTTCATATGTCATCCTGCCATCCCAGGAATCAGTCTGGTGAACCTTCGCTGCACTCCCTCAATAGCAAGAATGTCCTTCCTCAGATTAGGAGACCAAAACTGAACACAATATTCCAGGTGAGGCCTCAATAAGGCCCTGTTCAACTGCAGTAAGACCTCCCTGCTCCTATACTCAAATTCCTTAGCTATGAAGGCCAACATACCATTTGCCTTCTTCACCGCCTGCTGTACCTGCATGTCAACTTTCAATGACTGATGTACCATGACACCCAGGTCACGCTGCATCTCCCCTTCTCCTAATCTGTCGCCATCCAGATAATATTCTGCCTTTCTGTTTTTGCCACCAAAGTGGATAACCTCACATTTATCCACATTATACTGCATCTGCCATGCATTTGCCCACTCACCTAACCTATCCAAGTCACCCTGCAGCCTCTTAGCATTCTCCTCACAGCTCACATCGCCAACCAGCTTAGGGTTATCTGCAAACTTGGAGATATTACATTCAATTGCTTTGTCTAAATCATTGATGTATATTGTAAATAGCTGGGATCCCAGCACTGAGTCCTGCGACACCCCATTAGTCACTGCCTGCCATTCTGAAAAGGACCCGTGTATCCTGACTCTCTGCTTCCTGTCTGCCAACCAGTTTTTTAAACACAACAACACATTATCCCCAATACCATGTGCTTTAATTTTGCACACCAATCTCTTGTGTGTGACCTTGTCAAATGCCTTTTGAAAGTCCAAATACACTACATCCACTCGTTCTCCCTTGTCCACTCTGCGAGTTACATCCTCAAAAAATTCTAGAAGATTTGTCAAGCATAAATCCATGCTGACTTGGACCGATTCTGTCACTGCTTTCCAAATGCGTTGCTATTTCATCTTTAATAATTGATGCCAACATTTTCCCCACTACCGATGCCAGGCTAACCGGTCTATAATTCCCTGTTTTCTCTCTCCTCCTTTTTTAAAAAGTGGTGTTACATTAGCTACCCTCCAGACCCTAGGAACTGATCCAGAATCGATAAACTGTTGGAAAATGATCACCAATGCATCCAGTATGTCTAGGGCCACTTCCTTAAGTACTCTGGGATGCAGACTATTAGGCCTTGGGGATTTATCTGCCTTCGATCCCATCAATTTCCCTAACACAATTTCCTGACGAATAAGGATTTCCTTCAGTTCCTCCTTCTCGTTTGACCCACTGTCCCCTAGTATTTCCAGAAGGTTATTTGTGTCTTCCTTCGTGTAGACAGATCCAAAGTATTTGTTCAATTGGTCTGCCATTTCTTTGTTTCCCATTATAAATTCACCTAATTCTGACTGCAAGAGACCTACGTTTGTCTTCACTAATCTTTTTCTCTTCACATATCTATAGAAGCTTTTGTAGTCAGTTTTTATGTTACCCGGCAAGCTTCCTCTCATACTCTATTTCCCCCCTCCTAATTAAAACTCTTGTCCTTCTCTGCTGAATTCTAAATTTCTCCCGGTCCTCAGGTTTGCTGCCTTTTCTGGCCAATTTATATGCCCCTTCCTTGGATTTAACACTATCCCTAATTTCCCTTGTTAGCCACGGTTGAGCCACCTTCCCCATTTTAATTTTATTCCAGACAGGGATGTACAATTGTTGAAGTTCATCCATGTGATTTTTAAATGTCTGCCATTGCCTATCCACTGTCAACCCATTAAGTATCACTCGCCAGTCTATCCTTGCCAATTCATGTCTCATTCCTTCGAAGTTACCTTTCCTTAAGTTCAGGACCCTAGTCTCTGAATTAACTGTGTCACTCTCCATCTTAATAAAGAATTCTACCATATTATGGTCACTCTTCCCCAAGGGGCCTCGCACAACAAGATTGCTAATTAGTCCTTTCTCATTACACATCACCCAGTCTAGAATGGCCAGCCCTCTAGTTGATTCCTCGACATATTGATCTAGAAAACCATCCCTAATACAGTCCAGGAAATCCTCGTCCACCATGTTGCTACCAGTTTGGTTAGCCCAATCTATATATAGCCCATGATAAGTGCTGTACTTTTTTTCCATGCATCCCTAATTTCTTGTTTGATGCTGTTCCCAACCTCATTCCTACTGTTTGGTGGTCTGTACACAACTCCCACTAGCATTTTCTGGCCTTTGGTATTCAGCATCTCCACCCATACAGATTCCACATCATCCAAGCTAATGTCCTTCCTTACTATTGCATTAATTATTCTCTTACCAGCAATGTTACCCCCCGCCCCCCCACCCCACCTCCACCTTTTCCTTTCTGTCTATCCTTCCTGAATGTTGAATACCCCTGGATGTTGAGTTCCCAGCCTTGGTCACCCTGGAGCCCTGTCTCTATAATCCTAATTATATCATATTCGTTAATGGCTGCCTGCGCAGTTAATTTGTCCACCTTATTATGAGTACTCCTCGCATTTAGGCACAGAGCCTTCAGGCTTGTCTTTTTACCACACTTTGTCCCTTTAGAATTTTGATGTATTGTGGCCCTTTTTGATTTTTGTCTTGGGTTTCTCTGCCCTCCACTTTTACTTTTCTTCTTTTTATCTTTCGCTTCAGCCCCCATTTTACTTGTATAGGTTCCCATCCCCCTGCCACATTAGTTTAACCCCTTCCCAACAGCACTAGCAAGCACTCCCCCTACGACATTGGTTCCGGTCCTGCCCAGGTGCAGACCGTCTAGTTTGTACTGGTCCCACCTCCTCCAGAACTGGTTTCAATGTCCCAGGAATTTGAATCCCTCCCTCTTGCACCACTCCTCAAGCCACATATTTATCTTAGCTATCTTCCAATTCCTACTCTGACTGGCACATGGCACTGGTAGCAATCCTGAGATTACTACCTTTTGAGGTCCTGCTTTTTAATTTAACCCCTAGCTCCCTAAATTCAGCTTGTTGGACCTCATCCCATTTTTTATCTATATCGTTGATACCTATATGCACCACGACAGCTGGCTGTTCACCCTCCCCCTCCAGAATGCGCTGCAGCCGCTCTGAGACATCATTGATTCTTGCACCAGGGAGGCAACATACCATGCTGGAGTCTCGGTTGCGGCCGCAGAAACACCTATCCATTCCTCTTATAATAGAATCCCCTACCACTATAGCTCCCCCACTCTTTTTCCTGTCCTCCTGTGCAGCAGAGCCACCCATGGTGCCATGAACTTGGCTGCTGCTGCCCTCCCCTGATGAGTCATCCCCTCCAACAGCACCCAAGGCGGTGTATCTGTTTTGGAGGGGGATGACTGTAGGGGACCCCTGCATTACCTTCCTTCCATCGCTCTGCCTGATGGTCACCCATTCCCTATCTGCCTTTGTAACCTTTACTTGCGGTGTGACCAAGTCACTAAACGTGCTGTTCACGACATCCTCAGTATCGCGGATGCTCCAGAGTGAATCCATGTGCAGCTCCAGTGCTGCAATGCGGTCAGTCAGGAGCTGCAGCAGGGTACACTTGCTGCGTCCCTGGCTTCCCACATAGCACAGGAGGGGCATGACACGGGTCTGGGCTCTCCTGCCATGACTTAACCCTTAGATTAACTTAATTTGGCAACAATGTCAAAGGTTACCTACTGATAAGGAAATAAAAAGAAGAAAAAAAAGATGAAATACTCACCAATCCACCAGCCAATCACTTACCCGCTTGGCTGTGATGTCACCCTTCGATTTCTTTCTATTTCTTTGTTTACCTTCTGCCCCTGCACCAGCTGGCACCCTCGACTGCCGCCGCTCCCAAACTCTCGGGTCTTTTATAGGCCTCTCGATCTCCCGCCTTCTCGACTGAACCCACTCCAGATAATTCCTTACTTTAAAGGCAGACTAATGTAACCAATCTGCTTTAAGTTCTATTTTAGATTGTAGAAAAAATATCAATTTGATGTAATTTGATCTGCTTGTGAAACTTAAGATCTTGGGGAAAATGCACTAATCAATATATCCATTTTCTATCTCAAATTTCAAGAAATATCCTGGTCTGTAGCTCCAGTTTCCTGTCTCCTGTAAATGCCATATAACCTCCTGAAAGAAGAATTGAGAAATATTGTCCCGGAAGTTGCGGTGGATAAAAACAACGAACGAACAGCGTTTGAAACTGACCGCAACTTCTGTATTTAGCACACGTGCATCCTAATGTGGAAATCCTGAAGTTGCGGTCAATCATTCACCGCTCCGACACTGGCTGTGTTGTGCTGTCTGTCACTGTGCTGTGGCATCTTCCTCTCCCCAGCCCGCTCCCCCCGCCCTCACCATAAACAGCAATCAGTGTAATCAGGGAAATCAGAGAAACTGATGAAAATGTGGCTTTTCTGAGCTAATATCACTGTTAAATAACCAATTAAAAGTTAACCCTTTTGGATTAGGTGTAACTGGTGTTTTAACTGCATATTGACAGCTAAACAAATATTGTAGCCCTGAAAAACGAATTTTAATTTTGTGGTATTTCAAATTTATCGATTTTAATAAAAAATTATAATTTTAAGAAACTTTTAAAAATTTTGTTTTGAAAGTTTGTTCATATTTATTTCAAGTTCTACTTTATCCCCATGTGAGAGCTCCAATCTTCGTTTTGTTCTCTAACATTTTTAAAAATCAAAGGAGCTTACTCACTTCCTGGTTCCTGGACTGTGAAACTTCTACATTGTGATTGGCTGCTTAAACAGCATGTTGCCATCAGAGCAGCTTGCGTTAGGGATTCCCCATGAACTTACACTGATCTCAACTGAACGTTGGCCAAGCCAAACATCTCGCAACAGAGATTGCGAGATCTTTGTGGGAAGTTTACTTCGGGGCCAGCAGTGAACGTCTTTGCTTCATCACTGACTGCAAGTTACGGGCTGTTTTGAAAGTCACTAAAATAACACTTGTGGGATGTAGTCAGTGAACAAAATCACTTTCAAACAATATCAATGTAATCAAAGTAAAAAGCGAATAATTTGCAAATGGTAGAAATCCAAAACAAAACTGAAAATGCCAGAAACACTCAGCAGGTCCATCAGCATCTGTGGAGGAAAGAGTTGTTAAATTTTCAGGTGTAATCCTTCATCTGTACTCATCAAAAATATTGATGAGGAGCATGTAAAAAGAAACAAAACCAAAAGTAGGGGGAGGAAAATAAAACATAGAAGAGAAGAAATATAGATAGAATAAAGTGTAAAGTGCTCAGGCAATAATTAACAGGCAATAGTTAAATGGATAAACTGATAGTAACTTGAGACAATAGGAAGAAGCATAACAAAAGAAATTGAAGACATTTAAGAGACACAAAGAACATGTAAACAACTGAGATGATGTGGAGGCAAGGCAGGTTTGAAATGGAAACAGAAGTTGGCAAAGCAGAACAGGATCTGGTAACCTGAGGGGCAGGGAAAATCAGGCTGATGCCAAGGGTGCAAACTACACTGCCAGTATGGTGTTCTGATGGGGGTCCCCATCTCAAGTGCCAAACTTCTTCCGCTCTCTCCAAGAAATGCTGTTACATTCCACATTGCCAGCATCCACTGGCATAAAGAAAGTGGGAGCTGCAGACAAGAACTGACATTAATAAAGTCAATGTTAAAGCCCGAGAGCTGCAAAGTGCTTAATAGAAAGATAAAGCAATGTTCTTTGAGCTTCTGTTGTGCTTCAATCGAATGGTATAGGAGGGAAAAAATGGAGAAGTTAGAGTGGGAGTGTGATGTAGGAATTGAAGTGGCAAATGACAGAGAGCTCAGAGTTACACTTACAGACGTGTTCAACTAATCTCCGTTTGGTCTTCTCAATGTCGAGAAGACTGCACCATGAGCAACGGAAACAGTATACTAGGTTGGACAACATTCATGTAATATTCTATTTCAGGTGGTAGATGTGTTTGGGCCCCTGGACAGTGACACGGGAGAAGGTGACTGGGAGGGTATTGTATATTATGTGTTCTCAAAGAAGATATCAGGAGAAATACAGCAGGTCATGGGAGTGCTGAAGGGAACCATGTCTTCAGAAAGCAGTGAGGGGAGGGGAGAGGAATATTTACTGATGGGGAACATGTCAGAGGTGATGGAAATGACAGAAGATGTTCTGACGAATGCAGAGACTAGCGGGATGGAAGGTGAGGAAAAGATAATCCTATTGCGGTTGTGGAGGGGGATAGGAGAAAAAGCAGAAGCATGGGAAATGAGGCAGACCCAGCCATAGCAGAGGGGAATCCTCAGCTAAAGAAAAAGAAGGACATTTAAGAAGGTCTTGTGTGGAATAGGATAAAGTTACTACATATAGGATACTTTTTATAGAATAATTCAATAGCTACCTGTTATGTATTCATTGGCTTGCCTTTCAGGTATTCTCAAGGTTTTTGAATGGGCCAACAGAAACACATGCCCATTAAAAGAGCACACACACCCTGCCTTTAATTGAGAAAAGGAGACCCTGTAAGGTTACTCTGACACAGTGAGGGAAAGTGTCAACACACTGCTGCCCATTTTGTACCGGTAAAATGGATGTTAGGCCTCCAGATTTTGTGTGGTGATCTCTCATGCCCGGTGTGAACCGGAAGTGCGCCCGACTAAGTTGGGCATGTTTTAGTCATCCAGTGATAAAATTGACTGGGCCTAATCAATATATGTAAATGAGAAAGATGCGCCTGCTTAAGGGCCCTTCTGCCAATTTCAACTTGCTGTGTGAGCTTACAAGACCAGAACATCTCCCATCCAGTTAAGTGAAGAGCACTGTGTATGGTTGCTCCGCTTCACCAGGGTGGCTATTACAGAGGTATGTCACCTGCGGCAATACCAATTGCATCAGGTCACCTCATTGTCTGTGGCTCTGAGGGGACTGTGGCCCTGAATTTCTGCAACTCAGGGTCATTCCAGGTTGGAACAGCTGACATCAGCAACATTAGTCAATTTGCAGTACTTTTCTGCATCAAGCAGGCCACGGATGTGCTCTATGCCAAAGGCAAGAAATTTACCTCTTTCTCTATGCATGCTGCCTTTCCGTGGTTGTTAAGAATCTGTTCTTTTTGAACACTCTCTGACAAAGGGTCATCGACCCGAAATGTTAACTCTGCTTCCTCTCCACAGATGCTGCCTGACCCGCTGAGATTTCCAGCATTTTATGTTTTTATATCAGATTCCAGCATCTGCAGTATTTTGCTTTTGTATTAGTGTTTAATTCACTGCCACTTCTCTTCTAGGAATACCCACCTTGAAGAAGTTCTGCTCTTCCCTCAAACGGCATTTCTGTTTGCCTCTTTTACCTTGTTCATCTTCTTTGCTTTCTGTTTCCCTTCCTGTGTTTGATCATTACCATTTCAATCCGGCCCATCATCCCTTTTGTCCCTCTAGTCTCTCCTGCCTTCTACCCTCTCACAGACCTTCGTTTTGTTCTTTCTTCCCCTCCCCCTTTCAGTGCGTGTTAAGAATCTGTTCTTTCCGAACACTCTCCAGATCTGACGAAGGGTCATCGACCCGAAACGTTAACTCTGCTTCCTCTCCACAGATGCTGCCTGACCTGCTGAGATTTCCAGCATTTTATGTTTTTATTACAGGAAGAGAGAAATCTGGGCTTTGCCAGGATTGCAGACAACTCCCAGATGCAAGGCATAATTGACTGCATCTACATAACCTTGTGTACTCCACAACAAAACCCCGGACTATACATGAACAGTAAGAGCTTCTACTCACTGAACATGCAGCTGGTGTGCGGCAACAGACATCACATCATACAGGTCTGTGGTCCCTGAAGGTGGACTCCTTGATACTCATTTAGGCATTTTACAGCCTTCTGGATTCAACATTGAGCTCAAAATTTGCATACCGTAACCTCTGACGATGTTTGGCACCCTATCCTCCTTTTTTTAACCCCCCAATCTTATGTATTTTTTTCTCTCTGTCTCCCATGGCAGCTGGTAATTATTCTGCCATTCACAACCTATCTAGATTAACATTTTTCTAACTTCTGCCATTACCATCTCAAGTCGGCCCAGCATCCCTTTTGTCTCTCTAATCTCTCCTGTCTTCCACCCTATCACAAACCTTCCCTTTTGTTCTGTCCTCCCCACCCCCTTTCAGTACACCTTAAGAATCTGTTCATTTCGAACAGTCACCAGTTGTTACAAAGAGTCATCGACCTGAAACATTAACTCTGTTTCTCTCCACAGATGCTGCCTAACCTGTTCAGATTTCCAGTAGTTTCTGTTTTTATTCCAGACTCCTCCATACTGTCTGACATTGTATACATGTTCCTTGACAGGCAGTGCAATCCATTAGCAGTCAGTTTTCTTTAATAGGGTGGGTCCTGGAGGTCTTCATCTGTGCCCTCTGCAACAGGGCTAGGATGTGAGCTCACCCTCCAACAAGCTGGTTCCTGGGCTATCCTAGCCCCTTGCGCAGCTTATCCTCCGGCTTCACCAGTTGCCATGCTTATGATCCATCCTCTGCCCACTACATCAATGGTGGCTTCCTCCATTGTAGGCTGAACTTAAATTATGTGGCCCTCCTCCTGGTAATGTCTGTTCCCTCATATTGTGAGCCAGCAAGAAGAAAGTGAATGTGTTAGCATGTGGCCTGCTGAAGGGTTGTGAGGATGTGCATGTCAGGGTACAATAATGTGGATGGTGCTTGAAAGATGTCATAGGTTTGGGGACATGAGGGGTATAATTGTGAGGACAATAGCAGGTGCAGACTGTGCCAGTAGCAGCAGAAGGAGGTTCAATAAAATGTGTTACCGTGATTAGAGGAGAATCGTAGGTAGTGGGGGAGGGAATGGCTTGTGAGAGCTGAGGTTACAGATATGCAATGCGAAACAAAGAGTAAAAGAGACGTAAGAAGAAATCTTACCTTAGCAGTTCTCGTCACATCATTGAACTGTTTTTTTACCATTGCAACTGAGTCCTGGGCACCATACTACATGCATTCACCTGCTCAGCCACCTCTGACCACTATTGTGTAATTTTCCATGACACCCTTCTTCCTTAAGCCAGAAGGAGAACGTTCTTTCTCCTGGTGACCTCCTCTACAAAGACGTCCGCGGCATTGTCCGAGCCTCAATGAACCATTGCATAACTCATAGTGGATCTTCCCTGTTCCAAGTTTCATGTCTGCTGCATGCAGCACAGGCAAAGAACAGCTCCCCTTTTAGAGGTGTAGGCTCCCTATTAAGTGGTGTCAATGCTGCCCAATTTCTCCCCCACCTCACCAGTGGATGAACTCCCAATAATTAGCAAGGCTAGTAATGACAGCACCTCCACCATATGGAAATGAGGTACAAAGCCGAATTTGGTTCATGCCTCTCAGCCACGTCATTGGGTGCATGAAGCAAATAGCTCGCCCACTTCATGTTCATTTCAAGCAGTGGTAGAATTCCTTGGCCCAGTAACTTAATATCTTATGACTGAGCTATGAGTATGGGTGCCCATGAAATAGCTCTAGAAAGTCACATGCATGTGCCTTCTGCTGCCACTTAAATGATTGTACTTATGAATTCTGTTATACACCTTCACATAAGTGTACTGTTAAATAATGTAACAAGGAAAGCTTTGTCATATTTTTCTTGGTGCAATAGATTTTGAACATTACAATGATGTTATCTGGTACATGAGAGGGTCAAATGACAGGCAGAGGCAAGCTGTAACAATAACTTCTGCACTCTATGATTTAAGATACAGGCTGCATTTGATTTAAGAAGATGTCAGGGAGCACCAATACCACTTCAGGTTGATGTAAAGATTTTTTTCCCATGTATTGCCATGCCATTACATTTCAGTGAAGTGAACATGATTTTACATCTCATTCAGTTCAAAGGCATCCAAATCATCTCTGCTGATTAAGGTGATCTTGCGCCTTATGTCAGCGATGGGAGAGGGTGATTCTGCAAAATTCGGCACTATGTTCTAAAGAATAGACAAAGTAGAATGCATGGCAAATGCTGAGTGATTTTAGTTATACATTATGGGCATGTATATGTATCCTCTATGTTTAATGTTATAATGTTTCTCAGACAATCTCTTACAGTCTATTTAATTAATTACCCATTTAATATCAATAGGCACAAAACAAAAAATTTGAAGCAATTTGGTAGTCCATTGTCAAAAAAACTGACATGAAGTTGATGACACGTGAGATATAAGAGCTATTTCCAACAACAATACAATATTTTCCCCTGATACTAACACCAGGCTTGTGATTTTCTCTTCCTTACTCCTACCAGTGGTAAGGTGCTTCCACATGAACGGAGGGAGGGTGTGCAATGCTGCAAGAACCAGGTTGGAAATAGAGGTGACCAATATCTCTACTTTGTTCTGGTTGTCAAACTTGGCAAGAATAAGAGTAATCAGAAACTGCTGTTGTCTTTATCCTGTTCCCATTTACTAAATTAGTAATCAAGGATCTCATTTACCAATTTTGGAAAGTGTACTTACAATTTTGCCTGAACTCTCATGGAATGCCAAGTGAACACATATTTTAAATGTTCCAAACAGAACTTACGCAAGGGAAGTTTATCTACTCTCTGCTGACTGATGCTAACTGACAAAACAGCCGATATGGCATAGAGAAGTTATCAAACATAGAGCTTAGTTGAAGCATATACTTTTTCTGATTTTTAAAATTTTGTTTTTTATTTTGTTTAAACTCTACAGCACGAATTTTAACTATCTCCAGCCTTCTCTCTACAATCGTCAGGGCTCGAACATTTCCTTATATCTCAGTGCCCAGAACTGTTGATGTAATCACTGATAGCACCAGCTCTGTGTAAAGTTTCTGTCTACAAATTTGCTTTAATAGCACAGACTGCCATATTTACATATTTCCCAGTGAGGCAACGGCAAGCAGTGCCTGCTTGTATTTCTAAAATCACTTTTGAGTTATTCTCAATCCTCCTTTGGCATCTGGTTGAAATCTGTTCAGTTTGATTATGTCCTCTGAAATTTGTGTGATCTCCAATTTTATTTAGGAATCATTGTTGCCCTTAAGCACAATTTATTTTTATTCCAAAATTACAGTGTAGCCTGTCAATGAAGACATGATCTTGCTTTCGGGACCAAGAGCAACAGCAATTTTCACACATTTAAAGCAAATGTGCAGGTGAACCATTTTGCACCTCATCTTTTGCTACCAGACATGTTCTATCAAATTTTGGTAATGTAATGAAATTGAACTGAGATTTTCATCTGATTTCTACCATTGTTACTGTCAATTGCCTTGGTTTGTGCACAGCTATACATCAAAGTGGCTCTTGTGGCCAGTGTATTGTTGAAAATAATAATTTTCTTTGGTAGTTTAAGAGTAAAAAAAATTCCCAATGACTACATATTTAATCAATTTCATGTGACAATGATGGAAATTTAAATAATGTTTATGATAAACACCATTGTCTTTAAACCATATCAAAAATAACTATTCTCTCTTCTTGGAAAGATTCTACTGTCATCAGTTTTAGCAGATGGAGAGCCAGGTTTGAGAGGCTGATATTGAGTTTGGGGAACCAAGAAGCACTTGAAGGATTATAGCTGTTGTGTATAGAAGAACTCCACAAGGCTGAGTACTGTGAGCTAAACTTAGTGTGACCTTAGTCTTCTTTATTACAACTTCAGAGTGCCTAAACAATATGGCAGCCAACCTTTTATACTGGCCCAGCACGTGTGTGCAGGTGTCCATTAGGACTCCAACACTCACGCCCTCTGGTGGCAAGTATTACATTGTTACATAGATAACAATAGTTATGTGAATAATGTTTTCATTATCAATGCCTAGATTATAATAATTAAATTGGTGTATATTGTCCAATGATGGATGCATATAATCTCTTACTGTGATAATAGCAGCAAACTGTCATTATTCCTTGCTAATCTTTATCATTCAAACAAGTATATGTTTCTGCTGATATGCCCAGGATGATTTTGTTATATTCTGGCAAATGCAACACAAGAGTAGTACTTTCTGAAAGACTTCACATACTCGAGTTAAACCCACATGATGTAAGTAATTGCTTTAATGTTTGTGTTACTCCGCAACCTCCACTACATAGCAGTTACCAAGTTTACACATCCAGAGAAAGTTCATTAGGTAAATTTAAACTTACTGCTGGAGCATAAAACTAGCCTTGCGTATCAGGCGCCCATTATAGAAACCGCCGTATTTTGTTTTCCTTTGTGGCCTCAATCTTGGGCCATCTACATAGTGAATTGTACAATTGGATAGCCTTACCTTGCAAAATTCCTTAAGCTATGCCGACTGCTTTTGCAGCTATTCTCAGGCCCTGTGGGTAATGAATGCAGCTTGACCTTGGCTATCAAATCTTGCCATGCATACAGTAGTGCTGTGCAATGGGGTGCTGTCCACTAGAGCTCCAAACAGGGCAGAGATCCTTACACCACCTCAGGAAGCAACATCTCTCTCAGACAGAGAAGCTCTGTTACTTGCTTTCCTTTGGAAAGAATGCCAAACACTTAAAATCAATACTTAGCCTCTATAAATACTGAAATAATGGACCAGATTTTGTTGTAGCATCTAAAACAAGGACATACAATGTGGCCAAAATTAATGGGAGGACAGAAGATTGGGAGGTGTTTAAAAGCCAGCAAAGAATGACTAAAACAATGATTAAGAAAGGGAAGATGGATTGAAATAAACTAGCGCAAAATATAAAAACAGATGGCAAGAGTTTCTATAGGTATATAAAAAGGAAAAGAGTGGCTAGAGTAAATGTTGGTCCCTTAGTGGATGAAACCGGGGAATTAATAATGGGGAACATGGAGATGGCAGAAACTCTGAATATATATTTAGTATCAGTCTTTACGATAGAGGACTCTAACAATATTGCAACAGTGGATAGTTAAGGGGCTATTGGGGGGGTGGAACTTAATGCAATCACAAACACTAAGGAGGTCGTACTCAGAAATATAATGGGACTAAAGGCAGATAAATCCCCTGGACCTGATAGCTTGCATCCTAGGGTCTTAAGACAAGTAGCGGCAGGGATTGTGGATGCATTAGTTGTAAATTACCAAAATTCCCCAGATTCTGGAGAGGTCCCAGCAGATTTGAAAATTGCAAATGTAAAGCCCCTACTTAAAAAAAGGAGGCAGACAAAAAGCAGGAAACTATAGACCAGTTTGCCTAACATCTGTGGTTGGGAAAATGTTGGGAGTCCATTATTACAGTGGGACCTGTACAAAAGGGACGGTTTACACTTGGGCAGGACTGGAACTGATGTCCTGGGGGTAACATTTGATCATGCAATTCGGGAGTGTTTAAACTAATATGGCAGGGGGATGGGAATCTATGCAGCGAGATAGGGCGAAGTAATATGGAGTCAGAAACAGATGGTAGAAAGGTAAAAAGCAATAGTGGAAGGCTGAGTAAATAAAGGCAAGAAACAAAAAGGGCCACACTACATCATAATTCTAAAAGGACAAAGGGTGTTAAAAAAATAAGCCTGAAGGCTTTGTGTCTTAATGCAAGGAGTATCCGTAATAAGGTGGATGAATTAATTGTGCAAATATATGTTAACAGATATGATGTGATTGGGATTACAGAGACGTGGCTCCAGGATGATCAGGGCTGGGAACTCAACATCCAAGGGTATTCAACATTCAGGAAGGATAGAATAAAAGGGAAAGGAGGTGGAGTAGCATTGCTGGTTAAAGAGGAGATCAATGCAATAGTTAGGAAGGACATTAGCTTGGATGATGTGGAATCTATATGGGTAGAGCTGCAGAACACTAAAGGGCAAAAAACGTTAGTGGGAGTTGTGTACAGACCTCCAAACAGTAGTAGTGATGTTGGGGAGGACATCAAACAGGAAATTAGGGGTGCATGCAATAAAGGCGCAGCAGTTATCATGGGTGACTTTAATATGCACATAGAATGGGCTAGCCAAACTGGAAGCAATACGGTGGAGGAGGATTTCCTGGAGTGCATAAGGGATGGTTTTCTAGACCAATATGTCAAGGAACCAACTAGGGGGCAGGCCATCTTAGACTGGGTGTTGTGTAATGAGAGAGGATTAATTAACAATCTCATTTTGCGAGGCCCCTTGGGGAAGAGTGATCATAATATGGTGGAATTTTACATTAGGATGGAGAATGAAACAGTTAATTCAGAGACCATGGTCCAGAACTTAAAGAAGGGTAACTTTGAAGGTATGAGCGTGAATTGGCTAGGATAGATTGGCGAATTATACTTAAGGGGTTGACTGTGGATTGGCAATGGCAGACATTTAGAGACCGCATGGATGAACTACAGCAATTGTACATCCCTGTCTGGCGTAAAAATGAAAAAGCGAAGGTGGCTCAACCGTGGCTATCAAGGGAAATCAGGGATAGTATTAAAGTCAAAGAAGTAGCATACAAATTGGTCAGAAATAGCAGTGAACCCGGGGACTTGGAGAAATTTAGAATTCAGCAGAGGAAGACGAAGAGTTTGATTAGGGCAGGGAAAATAGAGTACGAGAAGAAACTTGAAGGGAACATTAAGACGGACTGCAAAAGCTTCTATAGATATGTAAAGAGAAAAAGGTCAGTAAAGACAAACGTAGGTCCCCTGCAGTCAGAATCAGGGGAAGTCATAACGGGGAACAAAGAAATGGCAGACCAATTGAACAAGTACTTTGGTTCGGTATTCACTAAGGAGGACACAAACAATCTTCCGGATATAAAAGGGGTCAGAGGGTCTAGTAAGGAGGAGGAACTAAGGGAAATCCTTATTAGTTGGGAAATTGTGTTGGGGAAATTGATGGGATTGAAGGCTGATAAATCCCCAGGGCCTGATGGACTGCATCCCAGAGTACTTAAGGAGGTGGCCTTGGAAATAGCGGATGCATTGACAGTCATTTTCCAACACTCTATAGACTCTGGATCATTTCCTATGGAGTGGAGGGTAGCCAATGTAACCCCACTTTTTAAAAAAGGAGGGAGAGAGAAAACAGGGAATTATATAACGAGCAGGGTTGATAAAGGGGAACCAGTGGAGGTGGTGTATTTGGACTTCCAGAAGGCATTTGACAAGGTACCACGTAAAATGTTACTGCACAAGATAAAAGTTCACGGAGTTGAGGGTAATATATTTGCATGGATAGAGGATTGGCTAACAAACAGAAAACAGAGAGTTAGAATAAATGGTTCATTCTTGGGTTGCCAATCAGTAACTCGTGGTGTGCCACAGGGATCAATGCTGGGACCCCAACTATTTACAATCTATATTAATGACTTGGAAGTCATTAATGTAACGTAGCCAAGTTTGCTGATGATACAAAGATGGGATGGAAAACAAAAAAGGACATAGTGAGTGAGTGGGCAAAAATTTGGCAGGTGGATTATAATGTTGGAAAGTGTGAGGTGATGCACTTTGGCCGACAAAATCAAAGAGCAGGTTATTATTTAAATGGAGAGAGATTGCAAAGTGCTCCAGTACAGTGGGACCTGGGGGTACTTGTGCAAGAAATACCAAAGGTTAGTATGCAGGTACAGCAAGTGAACAGGAAGGCCAATGGAATCTTGGCCTTTATCGCAAAGGCGATGGAGTATAAAAGCAGGGAAGTCTTGCTACAGTTGTACAGGGTATTCCTGAGGCCACACCTGGAATACAGTGTGTAGTTTTCGTTTCCATATTTACGAAAGGATACACTTGCTTTGGAGGCAGTTCAGAGAAGATTCACAAGGTTTATTCTGGAGATGAGGGGTTTGCCTTATGAGGAAAGGTCGAGTAGTTTGGGCCTCTACTCATTGGAATTCAGAAGAATGAGAGGTTATCTTATCGAAACGTATAAGATTATGAGGGGGCGTGACAAGGTGGATGCAGAGAGGATGTTTCCACTGATAGGGGAGACTAGAACTAGAGGGCAAAATCTTTGAATAAGGGGCCGACTATTTAAAACTGAGATGAGGAGAAATTTTGAGGATTGTGGATATGTGGAACTCAGTGCCTCAGAGAGCTGTGGAAGCTGGGATATTGAATAAATTTAAGACAGTAATAAACAGTTTCTTAAACGATAAGGGAATAAAGGGTTATGAGGAGTGGGCAGGGAGTTGGACCTGAGTCCATGATCGGATCAGCCATGATCGTATTGAATGACGGAGCAGGCTCAATGGGCTGTATGGCCTACTCCTACTCCTATTTCTAATGTTCTTACGATCTGCCATTACAACAAACACAGAAGCAAAATACTGTGGATGTTGGAATCTGAAATAATAACAGAAAATGCTGGAAATCTCAGTGGGTCAGGCAGCCTCTGTGGAGAGAAAAACAGATTTAACATTTTGGGTCAACGACCCTTCGTCAGAATTGGCGAATATTCGAAAATAACACATTTTTAAGAAGCACTGAAAAGGGGAGGGGAAGAATGAACAACAGGAACAGTCTGTGATAGGGGAGAAGGCAGGAGAGATTAGAGAGACAAAAGGGATGATGGGCCTAATTGAAATGGTAATGACAGGAGTTAGAAAAAAGTTAGTCTAGATAGTAACTGCCATTAGTTAGAATTGCCCCTGCATGCTTTAGCTCAAAACATTTTTTTTCATAAAGTTGCTGAAAGTGTGGGCTGATACTGGTGCACCAGAGGAAACAAGGCATCTGGGACCTGAGTGAACAGGGCCACCAACTGTGTATCTCCTTAACCAATCAAATTGAAGGAATGAGAAATAAACAGCGGGAAGACTGAGAAGGAAGTGTACATTAGAGTGGGTGAATTCAATATCAAATTAGGTAAAGAAAGACAAATAAAGTGAGGGAAAGATAGATTGGATTTTATAATTTATAATTTGGCATCTGAAAATTCTTCCACAACAATTAGGGGAAGAAATTCGCGGTGCTAAATTTTAAAAGTTGAAAAAATTAGTACCAGGTGCTAATGTTTTTTAACTTTTAAAAAGATTCAGCACTTGCTCTCCAGGAAGGAAGTGGAATGGGAAATCAAGCACTCCACTTCCTTTCTGTAGCGCAAGATGTAGCAGGCGTAGCAAGATGTAGCAGGAGATGTATGTGTGTAGCGCTGCACAATGGGCCGTGCAGCACTGCCGTGTTGGAAGGCTCCTTCTCTCCCTTAAAGGGAAGGGCCATCGCTTCAGGCTCTGCAAAATAAAACTTACCTGGTCACTGTCGGCAGCCGTGATCCAGTCCGATCAGCCAGATGCATTGCAGCAGAGTGTCGGACTAATCGATCGTGGACAAATTACATTGAGAAAAATTCAAAGAGAGGATTTACTTTTTTTTAACTTACCTCGGCCACCTCGCCTTTAAGCATCGCCCCCGAAGCATCTGGCCTCCTGATGAATGCCTCCTGCAGCTTTCGGTGTTTTTGCCCGGCGATGCTCCAGGGGATGGAATCGATGTTGGGGTCCGGGGTGCTTACCGGGGCGATGCACATGGCGATGATGTCACGATATCTGAGCGAAGGAGATCGGGGTGCAATGCCAGACCTTTGCTGTAACCCGTCCACTGAATATGGCAGGAGTCAATCTTCTCACCATGCCCAGACAGTAATTGCTTAGCGACCCATTATTGCCCCCCGGAGGCGATAACGGCAGGCACTAGGGAGGCCAATTTCTAAGCCTTAAAACCTGAAGAAATGAGACTCCACTCCTGTATTATTTAATTTTCAGTGCCAGAGAGGCTGATTGCCAGTTATTACCAATTATCACGGTAGCGTGGGTGTGGGGCAGTTGGAGACGGGAGCTCATGTGATGAAACCTCTAGGAATACTGTAAGATTTGGATCACAGGTCACACACAGATTACCCTTAGGAGTTGTAAGGTGTTTTATAGAGCTAGAAATTGATCAGCTTACCGCTGCGTTTCTCGGCGGTATTTCCTTGTTTTGGGCGATGTTTCATCCGTTGGAATTTCATCAGGGCCTTACGCCGGCTGTTTGGAAATATCGCCGGGGAGTGGACCGCTGGCGTGCAACGCTGGGAAAACCGCTCCCACCCGAGTTTGGTGGGAACGGTGATCGTACTTCTTCTTCAAAAAAAACGTCCAGTCGGAGTAGCCTTTCGATGGACAGTACGTATGAAACCCTGCAACAAAAGGTAAGTGAATGCTTTTTTTAAATTCTTTTGCAGCGATTCAGTTTAAAAGGCTCCTTTGAATGTTTTCCAATGTTTTATTTTTTATTTTTTGAAAAAATATTTTTCATGTTTAACCCCCGACTCTAGCCTCGGAATTAATTTCACCAGGATCCCGTTTATCGCGGAGAATCCTCGTGCAATGCCCATTTTTCCTGCTGGCCACTTTTTTATTCATTTTCTGATCAATTTTCCACCAGCGTTAATTGCAGAATTTTAATGTTTATTTGGACATTAAACGGGTGCTGGAGGCCTATGATCAATTTTTAGCCCTATCCAATTGAGAAAGATATCGTAAATATACAACACGTGACAGATGAGAGTGATCTATGGCCCTGGAATGGTTCGGATGGAAATTGAGGCAGAACTGTGGTTTCTGAACAAATCCCGAGGTAGTGGAGGTGTTGGGTTGAAACCAACATTGAGGGTCCACCTTGAGGAAACACTCTCTCCTTAGGCTGCCTGTTTCTCTCTCTCGAGTGCCCATTTTTATACCTTTTTTCGGTGGGCCGGTGGATACCTTGCATCAATCATGTTTTACCCATTCAATTGTCCAATCACAGGGGAAAGGGTACCTATGAGGTCATTTTCATCCTTACATCTGTCTGAATGTCTTATTGCCCTTTCAAGAAGCAATGTTTATCTTTAAGGCTCCTTGCTAAATCCCTTATCGCCACAGCTATGCAGTGAAGGTCTGTTTTCCTGTCTTGACTTCGTAACAACTTTAGCTCTCTAAAGCTATTATTTCTTTTATAATTCGCAATTTGTTCGGATTCATGATTTCGTACAATACATCCAACCAGAGTTGACCACTCCACTGTACAGTTTGTAATCTCTTATACACTTCAATTTGTAGTACTATTTTGTCCTTAGCATAACATGTTGAAGTTATGAATTTTATGCAAAAATGATAGGGAACTTTGTCTTTTTTTAAATGCACTGAATTATTAGTTTAGTTTGGTCTTTCCCTCTTTATTGGGATTGTTTTTTTTTACCTACTTCAATATGTAGAAAATCGTCACATGGAGCTAGAGTTTCCTCGTTTTTTGCATACTTAACGTCCATTTTACCGCTGAAATGATGTATAACATAAGAACATAAGAACATAAGAATTAGGAACAGGAGTAGGCCATCTAGCCCCTCGAGCCTGCTCCGCCATTCAATAAGATCATGGCTGATCTGGTCGTGGACTCAGCTCCACTTACCCACCCTCTGCCCGTAACCCTTAATTCCCTTATTGCTTAAAAATCTATCTATCTTTGACTTGAAAACATTCAATGAGCTAGCCTCAACTGCTTCCTTGGGCAGAGAATTCCACAGATTCACAACCCTCTGGGAGAAGAAATTCTT
This sequence comes from Pristiophorus japonicus, assembly GCF_044704955.1. Taxonomy (NCBI): domain Eukaryota; kingdom Metazoa; phylum Chordata; class Chondrichthyes; family Pristiophoridae; genus Pristiophorus; species Pristiophorus japonicus. The sequence continues at coordinate 139,393,501 of NC_091990.1, forward strand.
TCTCAACTCGGTTTTAAATTGGCTCTTCTGTATTTTGAGGCTGTGCCCCCTAGTTCTAGTCTCCCCCACCAGTGGAAACAACCTCTCTGCCTCTATCTTGTCTATCCCTTTCATGATTTTAAATGTTTCTATAAGATCACCCCTCATCCTTCTGAACTCCAAGGAGTAAAGACCCAGTCTACTCAATCTATCATCATAAGTTAACCCCCTCATTTCTCGAATCAGCCTAGTGAATCGTCTCTTACCCCTTCCAAAGCTAGTATATCCTTCCTCAAGTAAGGTGACCAAAACGCACGCAGTACTCCAGGTGCGGCCTTACCAATACCTTATACAGTTGCAGCAAGACCTTCCTGCTTTTGTACTCCATCCCTTTCGCAATGAAGGCCAACATTCCATTTGCCTTCCTGATTACCTGCTGCACCTGCAAACTAACCTTTTGGGATTCATGCACAAGGACCCCCAGGTCCCTCTGCACCTCAGCATGTTGTAATTTCTCCCCATTCAAATAATATTCCCTTTTACTGTTTTTTTTCCCAAGGTGGATGACCTCACACTTTCCGACATTGTATTCCATCTGCCAAACCTTAGCCCATTCGCTTAACCTATCCAAATCTCCTTGTAGCCTCTCTGAGTCCTCCACACAACCCGCTTTCCCACTAATCTTAGTGTCATCTGCAAATTTTGTTGCACTGCACTCTGTCCCCTCCTCTAGGTCATCTATGTATATTGTAAACAGTTGTGGTCCCAGCACTGATCCCTGTGGCACACCACTAACCACTGATTTCCAACCGGAAAAGGACCCATTTATCCCGACTCTCTGCTTTCTGTTCGCCAGCCAATTCTCTATCCATGCTAATACATTTCCTCTGACTCCGCGTAACTTTATCTTCTGCAGTAACCTTTTCTGTGGCACCTTATCGAATGCCTTTTGGAAATCTAAATACACCACATCCATCGGTACACCTCTATCCACCATGCTCGTTATATCCTCAAAGAATTCCAGTAAGTTAGTTAAACATGATTTCCCTTTCATGAATACATGCTGCGTCTGCTTGATTGCACTATTCCTATCCAGATGTCCCGTTATTTCTTCCTTAATGATAGTTTCAAGCATTTTACCCACTACAGATGTTAAACTAACCGGCCTATAGTTACCTGCCTTTTGCCTGCCCCCTTTTTTAAACAGAGGCGTTACATTAGCTGCTCTCCAATCCGCTGGTACCTCCCCAGAGTCCAGAGAATTTTGGTAGATTATAACAAATGCATCTGCTATAACTTCCGCCATCTCTTTTAATACCCTGGGATGCATTTCATCAGGACCAGGGGACTTGTCTACCTTCAATCCCATTAGTCTGTCCAGCACTACCTCCCTAGTGATAGTGATCATCTCAAGGTCCTCCCTTCCCACATTCCTATGACCAGCAATTTTTGGCATGGTTTTTGTGTCTTCCACTGTGAAGACGGAAGCAAAATAATTGTTTAAGGTCTCAGCCATTTCCACATTTCCCATTATTAAATCCCCCTTTTCATCTTCTAAGGGACCAACATTTACTTTAGTCACTCTTTTCCGTTTTATATATCTGTAAAAGCTTTTACTATCTGTTTTTATGTTTTGCGCAAGTTTACCTTCGTAATCTATCTTCCCTTTCTTTATTGCTTTTTTAGTCATTCTTTGCTGTTGCTTAAAATCTTCCCAATCCTCTAGTTTCCCACTAACCTTGGCCACCTTATACGCATTGGTCTTTGATTTGATACTTTCCTTTATTTCCTTGGTTATCCACAGCTGGTTATCTCTTCTCTTGCTGCCCTTCTTTTTCACTGGAATATATTTTTGTTGCGCATTATGAAAGAGCTCCTTAAAAGTCCTCCACTGTTCCTCAATTGTGCCACCGTTTAGTCCTTGTTTCCAGTCTACTTTAGCCAACTCTGCCCTCATCCCACTGTAGTCCCCTTTGTTTAAGCATAGTACTCTCGTTTCTGACACAACTTCCTTATCCTCAATCTGTATTACAAATTCAACCATATTGTGATCACTCATTCCAAGAGGATCTTTTACGAGGAGATCGTTTAATTTTCCTGTCTCGTTACACAGGACCAGATCCAAAATGGCTTGCTCCCTTGTAGGCTCTGTTACATACTGTTCTAAGAAACAATCCCGTATGCATTCTATGAATTCCTCCTCCAGGCTACCCCCTGCGATTTGATTTGACCAATCGATATGTAGGTTAAAATCCCCCATAACTACTGCCGTTCCTTTTTCACATGCCTCCATTATTCCCTTGATTATTGCCCGCCCCACCATGAAGTTATTATTTGGGGGCCGATAAACTACGCCGACCAGTGACTTTTTCCCCTTACTATCTCTAATCTCCACCCACAATGATTCAACATTTTGTTCATTGGAGCCAATATCATCCCTCACAACTGCCCTGATATCATCCCTTATTAACACCTCCCTTCCCTTCCTGCCTATCTTTCTGAATCGTCAGATACCCCTGTATGTTTAATTCCCAGTCCTGGCCACCTTGCAACCATGTCTCTGTAATGGCCACCAAATCATACACATTTGTAATGATTTGTGCCGTCAACTCATTTACTTTATTTCTAATGCTGCGTGCATTTAGGTAGAGTGTTTTCATCCTAGTTTTTAAACCATGATTTTTAGATTATAACACCCATTTAGCCACATAATGGAAACTAACGGACATTTTTCGGAAACTTATCGGCGAGTATTACTTGCCCCATGTGCGTAACGCCGGGAAAAAATAATATGCCCGCCCACTTTTTTTGGGCAGAATCATCAGAATGGGCGAAATCAACGCCCAGAATATCGCTCAGCGTTACTTTCCACACGAAATTAACGCTGAGATTCAATAATACCGCCCGCCCACTTTTTTTTGTTGTAAAGATCACATTTGACAAAACTAGCGGGAATTAGATCACCCAGCGTCACTTTCACCACCTCGCACATATATCGCCCACAAAACTGCCCGTAAAAATTGGAACTAATCAGAACTTATCACAACGTTATGGATGCCATGTTCTACATCACATGTTGCATCCTTTAAAAGGCTGCTGTGCTTCAACCACGGGGGAGGTCGGATATATTCTGGAGGTCATTCGGAGTTAAAGTGAAAATCTGTACAAACATCTTGACCATACTGTGACCAATTGGAATTTAATACGTGTCTTCGTTGGGACATTCATTGTTTGTGACCAATTGGTGGAAAATAGAGAGCTATTGCAATGGTGCATGTCCTTTCTCATCCTCTCTTGATGATCAATTACATGTTACAGACTCGAAATGGCAGAAGGTATGCTCCACAGCATTATGTGCCCAATGTAAGATGTGCCAGACTGATGCGGAGGACCAAACGTTACACTCCCCGCAAGTACAGGGAAAAGCATTCTTACCTCGATTTGTCCGACACCACCTGCGCTTCCACAAATAGGTTATCACTGAGGTATGCCAGCTCATTAGGGGAGATCTGTAGCCTACCAGCACCATCAGTACTGCACTGTCGATCAAGGTCAAAGTCACCTCGGCACTGTCGTTCTATGCATCGTGTTCTTTTCAGGCCTCAGCTGGCGAAATTTGTGGCCTGTTTCAGCATGCCACACATCACTGCATTAGACAGGTCACTGAAGCCCTGTATGCATGCAGGAGGGAATTGATCAGCTTCCCTATGACCAGTGAGGCACAGAGTGAGAGGGCTCTATGATTCTCCAGAATTGCAAACTTCCCCAAGGTGCAACGAGCAATAGACTGTACGCACATCACGATGCGGGCACCTTTTCAGGATGCAGACGTTTTCAGGAACCGCAAAGGATTCCACTCCCTGAATGTCCAACTTGTTGTCGACCACCGGCAAATTATACTGACAGCGAATGCTCAATTTCCAGGCAGCATCCATGATGCTTACATTCTGCATGAGAGCACTGTATCTGACTTGTTTAACAATGAGCCACAAGGTAAATGCTGGATGCTTGGCGACAAAGAATATGGCCTTGTCACCTGGCTGATGACCCCACTGCATGACACCCACACCAAAGCCAAGAGGCGATACAATGAGAGCCACAGAGCCTTTCGCAATATCGTGGAGAAAATCATTGGCATGCTGAAGCAGCGCTTTAGATGTCTGGACCACTCAGGAGGCAAGCTCCAGTACCACCCTGAGCAGGTAACTCAATTCATGGTGGTGTGCTCCATGCTGCACAACTTGGCTATCAGGAGGGGACAAGAATTGCCTGATGAGTCTGACAGTCCACCTCACCAGAGAGAGGAAGAGGAGGACGAGGAGGCGGATGCTGACATCAGCCAGACAATGAGGCTGATGCTGAAGCCATGCCCCCACCCCCCTGTAGACTGCATGAAAGGGCCTGTGGTGGCTTGATAACTAAAAGAACCTTAGGTCAGGAGCTCATCAAGAGCGCTTTGCATGAAAGAATGTTGGTGGTATTTACAAAGCTGACACACTGCTGGGTGTGCAGGTCCTACATCAATACCTTGGTGACAGTTAAAGTTTAAGTTGATTGAAGTTATGCGTAATTATACCCTTTGATGTTAAAGAATCACCAGCATGTAATGGTGCAGCTATCTGAGCCAATGCGCAACAAGGTTTTGTGAAATAAAAAACAGTTAAGCCGAACAGTTGTCTGAAATCATAACTATTTCTATAAAAAACAACCCTTCCTCCCCCGCTTCTCCTCTGCATCTCTACTCCTTCCCCTTCCCCTCCTAACTCCAAGCTTCCTGACCAAGGAGCTCCTCAGGCGATGGGGGGGAGGGGGGGAGAATGACGGCTGACCCGCTGCTTGGATGGATACGGGAAAGGACAGTCCCGAGGTGGGAACGTGCTCCAAGCCAGAAGCAAGATGTTGCTCCTGGCTCTCATGTGTGGTTGGCAATGGGGGTGCGGCACCTTGCCCTTGCCCTGAACCTGCATCTTTCTTTACTTTCTCCCATATCTCCCCTCATGACCTCTCCAAGCCCATCTTGTCAATAATACCCACCTCTCACTTCCTTAATGCAATTTCCACTCAACTATCACCCAGTGTTTGCACACTGGGTACCATAGTGTATTGTTTATTAGGGCCCAAGTTTCCCCAGGAGTTGCTCCTTTTTTTTTGGAGCAACTCGATTTTTCTGGACTATCTTTTTAGTTGCAATTCTGGCCATTTAATTTGTGCCAGTGTAAGTGAGTTAGTTAGGTTTTTTTTTTAAAGGGGGCTGCCCCAGCCACTTACCCCTGTTTTAGGTGTTTGGCCAGCAAATAGTTGCTCCAAACTTAGGCCAGTGTATGTTGCCACTTCTGTCCACATAGAAAAGTCTTATCTAGAGTTAAGGAATCGCCGCAAGTAACTACATTTAAAGCACCACCAAGCACAAAAGTAATAAGCAATTAATTAACAAATAAAATAGAAGGAACCCTGCACCTAAAGCACCAAAATCAATCAGTAAATAACAAATAGAAAATTGAAGTCCTACCTTAGGGAACGTAGTGGGCCGCCGATGAGGGAGCCCACTCAGCCAGAGCTAGGGACGGCGTGCTTCGGGCCCCTCCCACACAGCCTGTAGCGCAGACTCACAGATTCGGCCTGCCAGGAGCAACTGCACACGCGCGTAGGCACTAGCGCGCATGTGCAGAGGACCCGCCACTGTTTTCAGCGCCATGACCTGGCTCTGCCCCCAATCCATTGGGCCACACTGCGCCACGACCGAAGACAGGCTGGGGAGCGGCCCGAATACCGACGTCTTTTTTCGGCGCGCTTGGAGGCGGATAAAAATGGTGCACCTCAGATGAGGGCGCCAGAAAAACAGGTTAGGGAAACTCTAACCCAAAGTTACTGGACCAGTAATCCAGAAGCCTGGATTAATAATCCCATGGCTGTGAGAGAATTTGAATTCAACCAGCTGAATAAAAAGCTTGTACGTCTAAAAGAGATCAAATGAAACCCTATTGGTTTGCTAATGTCCTTTAGGGAATGAATTAGAAACCTGATGTCTGGCTTGTATGTAACCCCAGCTAAATTGCTACAGTTGTAACAAAACACTAGAAAAAAACAAAAGAATAAAACTGGATGGACCACTAGGGATCGAATCAGGACACATTAAGGCACGCCCAGCCCAGTCAACCCTGCAAAGTCCTTCTCAAGTTGGGCTAGTCGTCTCACAGACAAATCAAGTAAGAGCCTACCATAGTCACACCTATCAGCCTATGGGCAAGGAAACCTCCTACTTAATACCAGCATCCCTCACTGATGAATCAGTGACCACTAGTACACCCTCCATCAGGCCGTGCTGTTGTGGGATAGATTAAGAACAAATCTAGCAACTCGAAACTAGGTTTCCATGAGGCGCTCTGGCCCATCGGCCACAGAAGAATTGTATCCCTCACTCCTCCATCACTATACTTGGTATAATGAGAAGTGTCGAAGAGCTTGCCAGGAGCAGTACCAGACATACCTGAAAATGAGGTGCCAACCTGGTGAAGCTACAACAAAGGAATTGTTTGACTCTGTCTACAGCATGCTAAACAGTGGCAGCAGCATGCTATAGACAGAGCCTCCCCATTCTCTCCAAGACACTCACCATCTTGATTTGGAATCATATCACCGTTCCTTCATCATCGCTGGAACTGCCTCCCAAACAGCACTGTGGGAGTACCATCACCACACGGACTGAAGCGGTTCAAGAAGGTGGCTCACCACCACCTTCTCAAGAGCAATTAACGATGAGCAATAAATGCTGGCCTTACCAGTGATGCCCACATCCCATGAACGAATAAAAGAAAGAGCCAAGCGATCCCATAACCAATGGATAAGTTCAAAGTTCTGCAGTCCTGCCACATCCAGTTGCAAATGATGGTGAACACTTAAACAACAAATGGGAGGAGGCTCATGAGCATTCACATCCTCAATAATGGTGGAGCCCAGTACGTAAGTGCAAAAGGCAAGACTGAAGTGTTTGCAATCAGCTTTAGCCAGAAGAATCGAGTGAATGAGCTTCTCAGCCTCCTCCTGAGATCCTTTACATCACAGTTATCAGTCTTCTGCCAATTTGATTCACTCCACGTGACATCAAAAAATAGCTGAGTGCACTGGATACAGCAAAGATTACTGGCCCAGGCAATCTCCCAGCTGTAGTACTGAAGACCACTGCTACAAAACTACCTAAGCTGTTCCAGGACAGCTATAACAGTGGCATCTACCTGACAACTTGGAAAACTGCCCAGGTATGTCCAGTCCACAAAATGCAAGGCAAATCCAACCCAGCCAATTTACACCCTATCAGCCTGCTCCCAATCATCAGCAAAGTGATTGAAGGAATCATAAACAATGCTATCAAGCCGAACGTACTCACAATATCCTGGTCACCAATTCTCAGTTTGGATTCCACCAGAACTACTTGGTGAGTTGCTGCAGTGCATCTTGTAGATATTTAAGCCAGTATTTAAGCTAGTGGACTGGTTTCTCCTGGATGGCATTGAGCTTTTTGAGTGTTTTTGGAGTCATCCAAAAGGAAAGTATGTGTGCCTATGCCTTGTAGGTGGTTGAAAGACTTTGGGCAATGAAGAGATGAATAACTCACGGCAGAATACTCAGCCTTCAACCTTCTCTAGTAGCCATGGACACAAATTTCAGAGGTGAAGTGAGAGTGACTTCCCTTTAAGTCAAGGTAACATTAGTAAAATTGAAGTCAATGGGGATAAGGTGGAAAACTCTCCAGTGGCTGGAGTCATACCTGGCACAAAGAAAGATGGTTGTGGTCATTAGAGGCCAATTAACTCAGTACCAGGATTTTATTGCAGGAGTTCCTCAGGGCAGAAACTCTTTTTGGAGTTCACCTGCAAAACATAAAACATTAAACAGTGCCACCCAACCTGGGTGACACTCCAGACATTTACAAGGCCCTTTTTTTCCCCCTTTTTTTGTTTTTTTTGTGTTTTTTTTTTTTTTTGGGGCACTAAAATCACAATTTTCCCCAGTGCCCCCTATAAAAGGGAAGGGGGACACTAAAAGCACTGGCAATTAAAACAAATTAAACTTAAAAAACGTAAAATCAAATTAAAATTTGGTTGCCGGGCGTGATGATGCACTCCAGTCCCTCCGGTGCCCACCTCTTGCGGAAGGCCGCGAGCGTACCGGTGGACACCGCGTGCTCCATCTCCAAGGACACCCTGGACCGGATGTAAGAGCGGAAGAGAGGCAGGCAGTCAGGTTGAACGACCCCCTCGACCGCCCGCTGCCTGGACCGGCTGATGGCACCCTTGGCCGTGCCCAGGAGCAGTCCTACGAGGAGGCCTTTGGACCTACCCGCTCCCCTCCGCACAGGGTGCCCAAAGATCAGGAGAGTGGGACTGAAGTGCAGCCAGAATTTCAGGAGCAGCCCCTTCAAATAATGGAACAGGGGCTGCAACCTCGTGCACTCAATAAAAACATGGAACACGGACTCCTCCAGACCGCAGAAATTGCAGGCGGCCTGGGAGTCCGTGAACCGGCTTAAAAATTTGTTGCACGGCACTGCTCCGTGCACCACCCTCCAGGCCAAGTCCCCGATGAATAGTGGGAGGACCCCTGCGTAGAGTGCCCTCCATCGGGGACCCCCGCCTCCTCTGGACGGCAAGATGGTACGCCATGGCGTGTCCGGACGGCCGGCGAGGATGGCAAAGTTGAGGGTGTGCAGGAGCAGCCCGTACAGGAAACCCCTCCGCGCGGAACTGAAAGGCACGGAGGGGATTTCCCCGAGGCGGCTCAAGTTGTGAGGCGCCGGCCCCCGAGGGAGGTTCCGGGGTTTGGCGCCGATGAGGAATTCCGTCCAGACGGGGGTCAGTTCGGACGGGATCTCCCCACGTGCTTGAGCCTCCTCGATGCACCTAACGGAGTCAGGGCCCAGAGCTGTTTTTAGTGACTCGATGGCATCGGCCGGGTGGCGGACGTTGGCAGAGTTTAGGCGCCGCGCCAGCGTGTCTGGCACCATCCAGCCCGCTCCTCCGCCATCGAGCAGGTCCCTGACCCTGGTCACCTCACCAGCCACAGCCCTCTCTTCCGACCGCCACATGAAACCTCGGCCGTGGAGGTACGGATTCCCGAGCAGCGGCTCCTGCAGGACGGCCGCCACTCCAGCCGGCGGAGAGCTGCGCTTGGTGGAGACTTTGTTCCAGATCCTGATGAGTTCCCTGTAAAAGACAGGCAGCTCCCGGAGGGCGGTCCTGGCACCCCCCAAGTTCACAAACAGGAGCTGCGTGTCATAATTGAGGTCGCGCTGCTGGCGGAAGAAATACCTCGCCAGAGCACACCACCTAGGAGGGGGCTCGACGTAAAGGTATCTCTGCAGGGTCTGAAGACGGAAAGTCGCGAGCCGGGCGCTGACGCACACCAACGACTGACCGCCCTCCTCAAGCGGGAGACTCAGGACCGCGGCAGAGACCCAGTGCTTCCTGTTGTTCCAGAAGAAGTCCACCAGCTTCTTCTGTATCTTGGCGACAAACGCAGGGGGAGGGGTCAAAGTGACCAGCCGGTACCACAACATTGCGGCCACCAGCTGGTTTATGACTAGCGCTCGACCCCTGTAGGACAGCACTCGGAGCAGTCCTGTCCAGCGCCCTAGGCGAGCGGCGACCTTGGCCTCCAGCTCCTGCCAGTTCGCCGGCCAGGCTCCCTCGTCGGGGCTAAGGTAGACTCCCAGATAGAGGAGATGGGTCGTGCTCCAGGCAAAAGGCCTGAGCTCCTCCGGCAGGGAGTCCACCCGCCACTGACCCACCAGGAGTCCGGAACATTTCTCCCAGTTGATTCTGGCGGAGGACGCGGCCGAGTAAATCTCCTGGCACTCACGCATCCTCCGCAGGTCAGCGGGATCCTCTACCGCGAGGAGCACGTCATCGGCGTAAGCCGAGAGGACGACCTCCACGCCCGGCCCTTGCAGAGCCAGTCCCGTCAACCTCGTCCGCAAGAGACGCAGGAAAGGCTCCACGCAAACGGCGTATAACTGGCCGGACATGGGGCATCCCTGGCGCACCCCTCTCCTAAAGCGAAGGGGCGCCGTCAAGGACCCGTTAACCTTAATCAGACACTCCGCAGCGGCGTACAAAAGTCGGATCCGGGCAGAGTTCCGAGCAGATAGTCGTGATCCACCCTGTCGAACGCCTTCTCTTGGTCGAGGGATAGGAAGGCGACCGACAGACCAGCCTCCTGGGAACAATGGATGAGGTCCCGGACCAGATGGATGTTATCGTGGATTGTCCGGCCCGGGACCGTGTAGGACTGGTCGGGGTGGATCATGTGGTCCAGCACGGCACCAAGGCGAGCAGACATCGCCCTGGCGAAGATTTTGTAGTCCGTGCTGAGGAGGGAGACCGGGCGCCAGTTCTTAAGGAGGCGGAGATCGCCCTTCTTAGGCAGCAGGACGATGACTGCCCTGCGCCAAGAGAAGGGCATCTCCCCGGTCGCCAGACTTTCCCCCAGGACCCGCGCGTAGTCGCTCCCCAGGACGTCCCAGAACGCCCTGTGGAACTCCACGGTCAGCCCGTCCAGCTCCGGGGATTTTCCCCTCGAGAGCCGTGCGAGGGCACCGGTCAGCTCCGCCAGGCTTAGCGGAGCTTCCAGATTTTCGGCGCCCTCCGGGCTGACCTTCGGCAGGTCCTCCCACAAAACTCTACGCGCTTCCTCGCTGGATGGATCCGGAGAGAACAGAGCCCCGTAATATTCACGGGCCCTGTTGTTGACGCCCTCCGGATCCGAGACGAGAGAGCCGTCGTCGGCCAGCAGCGTCAAGAGCTGCTTACGGACACTCTGCCTTTTTTCCAGCGAGTAGAAGAAGGGGGAGCCGCGGTCCAGATCCTGCAGGAACCGGATCCGCGACCTCACGAACGCGCCTCGGGACCCGACGAGCTGCAGGTCCTTCAGCGCGGCCTTCTTCGCTTCGTACACCGTCCGCAGGGCCGGGTCCTGGACGACTTGACCGAGACGGGCTTCCAGGTCGAGCACCTCTTTTTCTAGGCGCCCGACTCTGGCCGCCCGCCTCTTGGTTGACCCCCTCGCGTACTCTTGACAGAAGACGCGGATGTGAGCCTTGCCCACGTCCCACCATAGCCTCAAGGAGGGGAAGCCCCCCTGCTTCCTTCTCCAGTCGGACCAGAATCGACGAAACGAGTCCTGGAACCGCACGTCCTCCAGCAGCCGGTTGTTAAAGTGCCAGTACGCGGACCCCGTCCTCGCGCAGAGCGAAGCGAGCTCCGCCCACACCAGGTGGTGTCCTCAGGGCAGAATCCTGGCCCAACAATCTTCAGCTGATTCATCAATGACCTTCCCGCCATCACAAGGTTAGAAGTGGAGATGCTTCCTGATGACTGCACAGTGTTCAACCCTATTTCAATTCCTCAGCTAATGAAGCAGTCACTGCCTGCATTGCAATGAGACCTGGACAGCATTCAGGCTTGGCATGATAAATGGCAAGTAACATTTGTGCCACACAAATGACCACGCAATGACCATTTCCAACAAGAGAGAGCATAACTACCACCCCATGATATTACTATTACTGAGTCCCCTACCATCAACATCCTGGGGTCACCTTGATCAGAAACTTAATTGGACCAGGCACATAATAGCCATGGCTACTAGAGAAGGTTGAAGGCTGAGTATTCTGCCGTGAGTTATTCACCTCTTCATTGCCCAAAGTCTTTCTACCACCTACAAGGCATAGGCACAAATACTTTCCTTTTGGATGACTCCAACAACACTCAAAAAGCTCAACGCCATACAGGAGAAACTAGTCCACTAGCTTAAATACTGGCTTAAATATCTACAAGATGCACTGCAGCAACTCACCAAGGTTCCTTCGGCAGCACCTGCAAATCCCGTGATTTCCACTTCCGACTAGGACAAGGGCCGCAGGTGCATGGGGACATCATCACATTCAAGTCCCCCTTCAAGTCACACACCATCCTGACTTGGACATATATCATTGTTTCTTCATTGTTGGAACTCTCTACCTAACTGCATAGTGGGAGTACCTTCACCACACAGACTGAATCCAGTCTCCCACCGTTACTCAGGCAACCCTCAGAACCCTTGGGGAAATGTTGGAAACCCACATATGCCAGGTCTCTGCCATTTCTGAGAGTTTCCAAATTGATTTTTAATGAGCAGGACAGCTGTCTGCCCTTACAAGACAAATTATGGGCAAAGGGTAGACCAAGTGGCAGAAACTCCCTAAGGTGGGAGTTCCCATACTTGTATCTCAGTTGATAGCCATTGTGGATGTATGGTAGCCAGTGAGTGGAGGTGTACTGACCTCTAAAAAGGGGCATGTGGACCAACAGTGTGGTAAATAGCCTGGATCCCAGAATAGGATCTAATTTTTCCACAACATTTAATGATTGGGCTCCCTCGCTCAGGGGCTGATCAGAGACGAACTGAGTTCAGAAGGCAAAACCAGGGCAAATGCCCCAGGGAACTTCAGTTTCAGCAATAGGGCAGATAAGCAGCAGAGATGTGTTAAAATGATGCTTGACCTCACCTGCCCTCAAATTCTGGTGGAGCCTCTGTTCAACATGGGCAAATTTAGCACCCAGATATTTTAAAATGATTCAAGGTGAATTAATCTGAATCTGTATACTGGTAAATGGCTTCAATCTATGTGCAGCAGTTGGTAGAGTATGTGATATAAAGAAATTGCAAGATCCGAGCTTTGATGAAGGCAAGCATGATCATATCACCCCAGTCTCTTACTTCAGCTGTCTGTAATTTTTCATACAAGGATGTTGATTTAATTATTCTCTGTTTACATACTGGGTTGGTAGCGAATTTACGTTAAATTTGTGCCAATAATTTTTTATGTAATGAATTACATGCAGAGTAATAGATGGTTTGCTACTAGCTACAAGGCAGTAATTCAGTTGAATGCTTCTGATGTCAGCAGAACACAGAGACTGTGTAACTGTCCTTAATTCACTACTAGATATTTGGGGGAGGGGAATTCAACCTTGTTGGGCCTATTCTCTGGGCTGAAAATGGGTGCAAAGAGGTACAATTAAGGACACCTCCTTCCCATGCCCATCCAATGTTGGAAACACATCTGATGCCAGATTGGTTCAAGCATTGTACAGACGTCGCTGGTAGTCGCCTAAAACAGGTATTAAGCCCCTTGAATATGCTAATAAGGGGCCTAACACCTGTTTTACAACCCAAACTAGAAATGTATTTAACCTAAATGCAGTGTTCGGCTTGCTATGCTCATGATTACCTGGTCTAAAGGGCTTGCTGGCAGTCACCACTAAAAAGGTTAAGTTTTAAAAAAATACCTACCTTAATGCAGACCCAGGAGGAGTGGCAGTGATATTTTCCACAATCAACTTTGAAAGACAGTGTGGTATTAATTAAAAACAACAAAGAACATAGAATCATAGCATCATACAGCACAGAAGGAGACCAATTGACCCATCGTTCCTGTGCCGGCTCTTTCAAAAAGCTATCCAATTATTCCTACTCCCCTGCGCTTGCCCCATAGCCCTGCAAATGTTTCTACTTCAAGTATATATTCAATTTCCTTTTGAAAGTTACTATTGAATTTTCTTCCACTATTCTTTCAGGTAGTATCTTCCAGATCACAACAACTCGATGCCTAAAAAAAAATCTCCCATCTCCCCCTGGTCCTTTTGCCAAATATCTTAAATCTCTGTCCTTTGTTTATTGACCTTTAACCTTCTCTGCTCCAAGAAGAACAGTACCAGCTTCTCCAGTCTCCCCACATAATTGAAATCCCTCATCCCTGGCACCATTCTGGTAAATCACCTCTTTACCCTTTCCAAGGCCATAACATCATTCTTTAAGTGTGGTGCCCGGAATTGGCCACAATACTCTAGCTGAGGTGTAACCAGAGGTTTACAAAGATTTAGCATAGTTTGCTTGCTTTATACTCTAATGCTTCTATTTATAAAATCCAGGACCCTGTTTGCTTTTATAGCAGCCTTTTTAGCAGGTTTGTGAACAAAAACATTGGTGTGTGTATTTAAATGTAATGTCTTAGCTTGCAGTTATCCACGATTTATTCTTCTTCCCTATACCTTCTGACTACTCTCAAGTTGCATTGATAAGATTCATGGGTGTTGTTAAGACAAGTAGCTTACATGTCCACAGGATATTTTTTGAGTTGACATATATACATATATAAAATGGGAGGTTTACAGTACATGTACACATTCTCAGTAGGAGCAGAGATGTTTCATGTGTACATTTTTTGGAACCTAAGACATTGGGGAAGTCAGCAATGACAAAGAATGCCTCTTTACTGCTGCAGTTTATGGCATAGTGTGATATATTCACAGAGCACAGCACACACAGCTTCCTAACATAGCAGGCAGCTCTCTCGGACGTCTCCGGAAATCTGCCTGGTCTGTTTATTATTAACCCTGCACTTGCAGTACACAATATGTCCACATCCACAGTATGGAGCTACAAACATTACAAGCTTACAGACATTACACTTCTCCCTCCTTAATGAAGAAGCCATCAGAACAAACATCATACATAACTTTCATATTTATACATAACACAGGATATAAACTCTTTTTTTCCATATTTACAAATTTAACTTTACTATTTGTTTTCTGTTTCGAAGAGGATACCTTCGCTCTTGAACAGAACCTTCCAAACCTGGTGTCGAATCTAAACTCATTCGAGGCTCATCCTGAGGAACATTTTCCTCCACGTAATTTCCTTGATTTTCATTTGAACTCACTCTAGCTTCAGGTTCTTTGTTTTCCTGACTCGGACTCAAACTTTCATTCTGATTCTCTCCTGGATTTGTTTCCAGTACATTGGATTTAGGATTTGCTACTGGTGTAACAAAACTGTCTGATGAGTCAGAAATAATTGAATCATTCCCACCTTCAACTCCTTCCATGTCTGTAGGTAAAATATGATCAATATGAACAAACCTAACCTGTCCATAATCAAACATCTTTACCAAATCTGTGCGAGGACCACATATCTTCACCATTCTTCCTGGTAACCACTTTACCGATTTATGGTGATGGTTCTTCACTCTCACCTTCTGATTTAATTTCACACTTCTCTCTTTTACTCTACCTTTATCATGATTCTCTTTCTGTTTTAATTGTGCCTCTTCTATGGACTGTGCCAAATTTGGCTTTAGCAACGAAAATCTGGTTCGTGGCTGTCGTTTGAGAAACAACTCTGCTGGTGTTCTACCAGTAGTAGTATGAGAAGTATTTCGATATGTAATCAAAAAATTAGCCAATTTGTGATCCAATGACAACTGTCGTTTCCTTGGATTTGGATCTAACATTTGTTTTATGAGGGCACGTTTTACAATTTGTACAGTGCGCTCTGCTGCATCATTCGAAACAGGATGGTATGGTGGAACTTTGGTATGTTTCACACCATTTTTGCTCGTGAATTGTGCAAGTTCTACTGAAAGAAATTGTGGTCCATTATCCGAAACAATTTCTTCAGGGAGGCCAAATGCAGAAAATAATTTTCGTAAAATGTCCAATGTTTTACTTGTTATTTTCCACATTGGAAACACCTCAACCCACTTCAAATGGTTATCAATCACAATGAACAATTGTTGTCCTTCTAACTCAGCAAAATCACAATGTAGCCTTTGCCACACCCTGGGAGGCCATTTCCATGGCTGTAATGGTACTGGTGGTGGTTGCTTGCTTACCGATTGACATGTTGTACACTGACTCACGGTGTACTCTATACCTTTATCAAGACCTGGCCACCATAAATAACTGCGTGCAAAAGTCTTGGTCAAGCACATTCCCAGGTGCTGGTCATGGAGGTCTCCTAATAATTTGGATCTGAATTTATTTGGTATAACCAGTCTTGCACCCCACATGATACAATCTTTATTGACTGATAATTCATTCCTACGAATGAAGAATGGATGTGTATCTTTATCTGTTACCTGATTTGGCCACCCATTTGCAATATAATCATACTCCTTTGACATTACTGGGTCACATTTGGTTGCTCTACCAATCTCTTCAGCTGTGACTGGCAGCTCATCAATGTATGAAAAATCAAACACTTCTTCCCTATTGGGTGTAACTTATGATGGGGAAGGCAATCTAGACATTGCATCAGCATTACTGTGATCAGCTGATCATCTGTATTCAACATCATATGTATATGCTGACAAAATCAAAGCCCATCTCTGCATTCAGGCTGCAGCTAATGTTGGAACTGGGGACTTTGGATAGAGGATTGCTGTTAGAGACTTATGGTCTGTAACGATGGTAAACTTATGACCATACAAGTATTTGTGAAACTTCTTGACCCCAAAAATTAATGCCAAAGCTTCCCTTTCAATTTGCGCATAATTACTCTCACTGGCACTGAAAGTGCGTGAAGCAAAAGCAATTGGTCTCTCCTCCCCACTACTTAATACATGAGAGATTACTGCCCCAACTCCATACGGGGAGACATCACATGCTAGCTTAATCTCCTTAGATATGTCATAGTGAACTAACATGGTACTCTCTACCAATTTGTTTTTACACTCCTTGAATGCTGTTCCGCATTCTTGTGACCACTTACACTCGATCTGTTTTTTCAAACATTCATTCAGTGGATGTAATACTGTAGCCAAATTTGGTAGGAACTTCCCATAATAGTTCAAAAGACCCAAGTATGAACAAAGTTCAGTGACATTCCTGGGAGTGGATGCATTTCTAATTGCATCCAATTTTTCCATGGTTGGATGTAAACCATCTTTGTCTACTCTGTACCCTAAGTACACCACAAATAACTCACACTTACGAGCAGACACTCGTACTCTGTGCTTCTCTAGCTATTTGAGGACTTCATTCAATATGTTATTATGAATTTGCCTATTTGGTGCTGAAATTAGTATGTCATCCAAATAACATACTACCCCTTCAATACCTTGCAAAATCTAGTTCATTGCCCCTTGGAATATGGCAGGGGAGGAAAACACTCCAAATGGTAGCCTATTAAATTGATAAAGGCCGAGATGAGTATTTATAGTCAAACATGACTTGGACTCCTCATCTAGTTCAAGCTTAAGTCGGTATTCGTAAGATCCAGTTTTGAGAAGATCTGACCACCTGTCAGTGTTGTGAACAAATCTTCTATATTCGGCAATGTATTGGGGACATTACCCTCTAGAACCTGGTTTACGGTTACTTTATAATCACCAAACAATCTTATCTTACCATCGGACTTAGGTACAACAACAATGAGTGTAGCCCAATTACATCGATCTATCTTACAAATAATGTTCTCAGTCTCTAGTCTTTTTAGTTCTTGCTCAACGTTCTCCTTAAGTGCATATGGTACAGAACGTGGCTTGTAGTAAACTGATCTAACGTCCTTCTGCACCCAACACTCGCCTTGAAGCCTTGGATCGGACTGCCCGTTTCGCAGAACACCTTCGGATACTGCTTGATAACCTCATTCATTGATGAAAATCTTGCTTCCACAGACAAAATCTTACTCCAATCCAGCTTCAGTGAGCTCAACCAATTTTTTCCTCGTAAGGCAGACTTGTCTCCTTTCACTACTATTAGAGGCAAGTTCTGAAATTGATCTTTATATTTCACCGGTACGGTGATGCGACCTACCACAGGAATTTTCTCTCCCGAGTTGCCTCGCAGCTCTATCTTGGATTTCTCCAGTTGGAAATCACGCAATTTGTCGAGGTACAGAAACTCCGGTGCTACACTCATGGATGCACCCGTGTCAATTTCCATTTGTATCTTGAATCCCGCAACATCTATGTGGATTTTGATGCTTTCCGAATCACTGTCCATTAACCTCGTGCTCCTGATGACGTGTAACTCGAACATCTCCTCGTCCTGTTGTTGTTTCATGCTATGTAGTCTCTTTGGATTTCTACTCATAGCTTTGAATGCTGGACTCATGGCTTTGAAAGCTGATTTACCCTTCAGTTTGCATGCTTTCGCAAGATGCCCAGTCTTTCTGCAGAAGAAACACTCTGCCTTCATATATGGACAACTTTGAGCAATGCATTGTCCCAGGCACCTATAGCATGACTTCGATGCTCTTGTAGAATTTCCAGTTTCTGAGACTTTCGGCCATGCCCATCTTTTACTTTGAACCTGCAGGTGATTTACCTCAGTTGACTGACGACCGTAATCATTATTTAATTCTCGGGAATATTGTTTGGCCATGCTCCTCGACCTCGCTGTCTGACAAGCAATCTCAAAAGTCAAGTTATCCATCTGTTCCTTCTGTTCGCATCATTTTTCACCCCACAAACAAAATGATCCCGTAATGCTTGGTTTCGAAAGTTTCCAAAATTACAGTGCATTTATAGCTTCTTTAATGCAATGATGTAATCACTGATACGTTAATCAGTCTTTTGATTCCGAATCCCGAAACGATAGCTTTCAGCAATTTCTAATGGTTTGGGGTTATAGTGCGGCTCCAGCTTCATTAAAATCTCTTTAAGCGCTGTGTCCTTTGGCTCGTCAGGCACAAGCAGATTTACAAGGTTGTCATATAATGCCGGACCTGCCTCCAACAAGAAGATCGCTTTTTTACATTCCAACACAGCCCGGTTCTGGACTGCATTGTCTGGAACTTTGATGATGTTATTTGCAGTGAAATACATTTGTAGCCGATCCACATATGCTTTAAAATGTTCCCGGTCGTGTCTATATTCCCCCAAATATCTCAATACACCTGCCATTTTAATGTCTAGCTGTTCACACCATGTGTTGTATTTTACCTCGGATTTTGTAGCTTTTTTCCAAAGACACTCTCTATGTCGGCTAGCTGAATCCTTCACCAACAAAATTTAAGCTTTAAATCATCCGAAAAATCCCATCTTCCGTTGCCAAATGTGATATATTCACAGAACACAGCACACACAGCTTCCTAACATGGCAGACAGCTCTCTCGGAAGTCTCCGAAAATCTGCCTGGGCTGCATATTATTAACCCTGTACTTGCAGTACACAATACGTCCACATCCACTGTGTGGAGCTACAAACATTACAAGCTTACAGACATTATACATAGCTATTGTGTCCTCCTCAGAAGCCATTTCAAAAATTACTTTGGACACTACTCACTGGCTCATATCCACCGTTGCTTTGAATGGGGTCTGAAAGCTGCCAGTTGCATTCTAACTTAATGCAGCAGTCACCTTCACTGCCACTTGTAGGGCATATTTTTTGTGCACCTGACACTCAACTCATAATTTAACTCATCACACAGGACATACTACAGTTGCTTATTGAATCTAAATTTATGAGCGTAGGTTTCAGTTTAATTAATAACATGATTAGAAATGTCTACAAATCCTCCTGCGAGTTGCTTCTCTTCACATATCCATATGCTTGTTGCAACCCTATCTTGTTCACCATTTTGAAATTGTTTAAAATCAATCATTTTAAGGGGTTGAAATTGGACCTTGCTGGTACGGGTGTAACAGAGGCTAATCTCAGATACTTAGGTGCCCAAAGAATGCCTGAAACGTGTCCAATCCAACACTGTGCTCATCATTTTTCAGCCAACCACCAATAGGCATTAGGCCCCTTACATTTATAAATGAGGTAATATTTTTGCAAATGTTTTTATATATGTTGCTGTGGAACAAGGTCTAACAGGAGTGTTTCCCGATGGTATATTATCAGCCCCATCTTCTTTCCCTCATTGTTGCTGCTACCCTGAAAGACAGCACAATCATCTGTGTATTTACAAAAGCAAAATACCGCGATGCTGGAGATCTGAAATAAAAAAGAAAATGCTGGAATTACTCAGCAGATCAGGCTGCATCTGTGGAGAGAGAAACAGAGTTAACATTTCAGATCGATGACCTTTCATCAGAACTGGAAAAGGTTAGAGAAGTAACAGATTTTAAGCAAGTACAGGGGAGGAAAGACCGAAAGGAAAATCTTTGGTGGTGGGGAAGGCAGGAATGATTAAATGACAAAAGGTATGATAGTACAAAGCAAAAGGAGATGCTAATAGGACAAGTAATGAAAAAAAAGGTGAGCCTAGAAGAGGTGTAAATGGGAATGGCAGAGTCATCAACAGTTGCCATGTGAAAAAATAGGGGCAGAGGTTAACTTGATGTTGAATACAGAAGGCTGTAAAGTGCCTAATCGAAAGATGAGATGTTGTTCCTCGAGCTTACATTGAGCTTTATTGGAACAGTATAAGATGCCAAGGACCGAGAGATCAGAATGGGAGTGGAACGGATTACATTACATAGGATTACGTTACATAGGATATACAACACAAAAACAGGTGATTCAGCCCAACCAGTCCATGCTGGTGCTTATGCTTCACTCGAGCATCCTCTCGTCTTTCCTCATCCAATCCTATCAGCATAACCGTCTATTCCATTCTCCCTCATATGTTTATCTAACTGCCCTTAAATGCATTTATACTATTCGCTTCAACCACTTCCTGTGGTAGCGAGTTCCACATTCTCAACCCTCTCTAGGTAAAGAAGTTTCTTCTCAATTCCCTATTTAATTTCTTGCTGACTATTGTATATTGATAGCCTCGAGTTATGCTCTGTCCCACAAGAGGAAACACTCTCTCTGTGTCTATTCTTTCAAACCTTTCAAAATTTTAAAGAGCTTTATTAGGTCACCCCTCAACCTTCTCTTCTCAAAAGAGACCCAGCCTGTTCAACCTTTACTGATAGGTGTACCATCATATTTCTGGTATCATCCTTGTAAATCTTCTCTGCACCTTCTCCAGTGCCTCTACCTCCTTTTTATAATTTGATGATCATAATTGCACACAGTGTTCCAAATGAGGCCTAACCAAGGTTTGATACAAGTTTAGCATAATGGAGAATTAAAGTGACAGGTGACCGGAAGCTCAGGGTCATACTTACGAAATAAACAGAGGTGTTCCTCAAAAGTGGTCACCCAATCTGCATTTGAACATTGAATACAATACACTAAGTTGCAAGACATACAAGTAAATTGCTGTTTCACCTGGAGCACTGGACAGTGAGAAGAGAGGAGAAAAAAGGGCAGGTGTTGCATCTCCTGCGCTTGCATGAGAAGGTGTCGTGGGAAGGGCAGGGGGTACTGGGGTGATTGAAGAGTGGACCAGGGTGTCGCAGAGGGAGCGATCCCTTTGGAATGCTGAAATGGAAATGGCGGGGAAGACATGTTTGGTGATGGGGTCATGCTGGATGTAGTGGAAATGGTGGAGGATGATCCGTTGAATGTCGAAGCTGGTGGGGCGAAAGGTGAGGACAAGGGGAACCTCGTTCACCTGTGGAATTCCCTGCCACAGAGAGTTGTTGATGCCAGTTCATTGGATATATTCAAGAGGGAGTTAGATATGGCCCTTACGGTTAAGGGGATCAAGGAGTATGGAGAGAAAGCAGGAAAGGGGTACTGAAGGAATGATCAGCCATGATCTTATTGAATGGCGGTGCAGGCTCGAAGGGCTGAATGGCCTACTCCTGCACCTATTTTCTATGTTTCTATCGTGGTTCTGGAAGGGAGGGGAACGGGTGAGAGCAGAAGTGTGGGGAAAGGAACGGACATGGTCAAGGGTCCTGTCCACCACATTGGAGGGAAATCCTCGCTTGAGGAAAAAGGAAGAGATATTGGAATTGCAGGAAATGGAATGGCCACGATTGATAGACATGTCAACGGTAGAGGGGAATGCTCGGTTGAGGAAAAAGGAAGACATATTAGAGGCACTAGTATGGAAGGTGGGGTTGCCAGAGAAGATGCGATGGAGATGGAGAAACTGGGAGAATGGAATGGAGTCCTTACAGAAAACGAGGTGGGAGGAACTGTAGTCCAGTTACTATGGGAGTCAGTGGGCATATAGTAGATGTTTGTCGATACCCTATCCCCAGAAATGGAGACAGAGAAGTCGAGGAAGGGAAGAATCGGAGATGGACGATGTGAAGGTGAGAGAAGGGTGGAAATTGGAAGCAAACTAAATGAAATTCTCTAGTTCAGGGCGAGAGCTGGAAACGGCACCGATACAGTCATCAATTTACTGGAAAAAGAGGTGGAGGAGGGCTGAGTAGGGCTAAAACAAAGAATATTCCACATATCCCACGAAAAGGCAGGCAGAGCTAGGACCTATGCAGTTTCCCATAGCAACACCATCTGTGTGTCTATCTACCCTGCCGCTCGTACTCAGCAGTGGCACTGCAAGGTCAACGATCTGTCAGAAAGCAGACCAATGAGATCAGTGAAGCAAAAGTATGATGTTCTTCTGAAACTGGTTGTTACGTCTGTCCGAATCAGAAGGGACAGCCCTGTACAATCTGCATTCAAGGCCTCTATGACACCATCTATGCATCATGAAGAAAGCAAACTCTGCCCTTCAAACTTCACCCATAGGAGCATCCACTGGAGATGCTCTTTGAGCCGCAACATTTCTATATAGATTACAAGACTGTTAAATGATCCGCCAATTAGTTATGCATGTGCTGATGGACTCCTCCATCTAAGTTGTCATTTGCAGCGTACTGTTCAATACAGCCCACAATTGCTGCACCAATACTTATCCTCGTCAAGAGCACATCAAACAATGGCCACCCCTTGCTGATCTGATTTGTCCTTGTAAATCATAGCGGCTAACAACTTCTTCACCTGAGGTCTCCTGAAGGCAAATGGGGCTGATGGAGGAAATCATTTTTCTTCAGGTCTCAGCTCTGAAAAGAGCCAATTAGCCCCCAGAAAAAGTAATCAATCCCCTGCAAGATCAGTTACCTTAATCTGTGTGAGATGTAGCTCAGTGGCTAGCACTCTCTAGGTGGGAGGGCTAGGAGTGAGCAGGTGATGCTGGGTGTTTAATTACTGCAGGCGTTTGGAGTGAGTTTGTAAAAAGTTGGTGGTGGGTATTTGTATTGTTTTTTTTCAGGTTTCAGGGCCTTTTTGTCCCATAAACGGCCCAGAGTGTCGGACACCTCAGAGGACAATGTTCCCAGGATGAATGTAATCAGGGGAGAGAATGTTGGGGGGAGGGAGAATAAAAGGCCCAAAGATTTGGGCCGGGACCCCAGGAGGTTCGGAAAAGAAAACACGGTGGTGGTTTAGTGCAAGGATAAGGAGATACGAGCTTGGGATAATATCTAGTTGGTACATGAAGACTGCGGTGAGAGAACCTGCTGACCAAAGCCAAATGTTGGATTCGACACGACATGGCCAAGAGGAGGTGGAAAGATTTTTACTGAGCTTAAAGATTGGTGATACGTTTTTGGATGTATCTCTGACGTATTCTGAAGATGTGATTATCTCATTCTTAAACCTGCCGGTTTATATTGAGGACGATGTGCTAATAAAAAAAGTTGGCATCGTGGGACATTAAAATGTGCTCGGTAATAAAGAGGAGATACTCTCCAGGAACGTGGATAGCCAATGGAACACATTATGTAAAGGTGCGGTTCCGAGAGGGTGTGAAGTCATTGCCCTACAGCATGAAATTCAAGGCAATGGAAGGAGTGCAGTACTTCTGGGTACTTCATTATAATCAGGTGAAGGTTTGCTATTATTGTCTTGGACACGACTATCTGGTAAGACTTGTACTGTTATAACTGTGACGAGTCTGGACACATTGCTCGGAGCTGCAAGACAGAGAGCTGTGGGGTGTGTCACAAAAGCCCCATCTGGTGTGAGCGTGAGGCAGAAGGAAGCCTCTTGAGTGATGAGGAGATGGGAGAAGGAGCAGCAGGTGTGAGTGGGGTGGCCAGAGGAGCGGAGCAGGTGGAGGACATAGCCGGCAAATGGAATGAGAAAAGAACGCAAGAAGAGGCAGAAATTTGCGGAACAGTGAACAGGATTGAGATGATGGAAAACACACCAATTATGGTGGAAAAGGACGAAGACAGTGGAGGGCAGCATGGGTCAAGGGCAGAGTCCAGCCATAATACGGCTCGGCTCTCCCGAAAGAATCGGGTGTCCATGGGGAAGCAGAGGCGCAGGTTAGATGTAAGTACTCTAAAGAAAGACGGGGAGTCAGACATCTTGGGGAGCAAGAGAGGGCAAGTCAAGGAGGAGGTGCAAAAGACAGGAGCATTAAAGGGGCAGCAAGACCGGAGCAGGGAGACAAAGAAACCAAAAGGGAGCAAGATAGGTGAAGATGAGCCACTGCCCAGAGAGAGAAGAAACGGGGGGCAATGGAGATTACAGAAGAGCTCGAGAATGAGGAGTCAGAGGGGAATGGAGACATGAAAGTGGGGGATGGGGTGGCATCATGTGGAAAGGGAAAGGTTAGTGAGCGGCAGAAGGAGGGAGAAGGGGCAGCTTCTTGGCCTAAACCTGATGTAAGGAAGAGGCTGAAATGACAGGGAATGTTCAAACAGGAGGTGACAAGAGTCGGAGCTTGCAGGAGAAAGCAACAGCTGCCCGAAAAGTTGGGAAGGAGCATGAGAGGAGGGAAGAGATTAAATGATGGTGAGATTATCAGGTACACTTCCTTTATTAGTAGCTCTGATTGCAGCAGTTGTTGGAATGCTTTAAAGGCACTAACCTATTGTGGCTGTAATAAACCTTTGGGATGAGGATATCCTCGAACGGGTTTGGATATGATCAATTTTTAAAGTACAATAGATTAATATATTATGAGAGACAAATTAAACGTCAGATTTTGATGGTAATATGTGCTGGAGGAATGGCTGTGCAGGTTGACGGAAAGGATTTATATGATACAATGGAATGATCATGATGGTTGTAAATGTTTCTAATGTTGAATAAATTATATTTATTTTTTAAAAAGTGGGTAGCACAATCGCCTCTAGGTCACAAGGTTGTGAGTTCTCCATTCCAGGGACTTGAGCATATAAATCTAGGCTGACACTGCAGTGCTGAGGGAGTGCTGCATTGTCGGAGGTGCCGTCTTTCGAATGAGATGTTAAACCAAGGCCCCATCTGCTCTCTCAGGTGGATGTAAAAGACTTTAAAATGTCAGAGTAAACGGGCAAAATCTTGGTATAACCATGTTCCACCTCAAGTTCTGCACCCCCACACCTCCAGGGGCAAACTTTGGGACTGTACGCTCCAGTGCCAGTAATGACTATCTATATAATTAACCGTATCAATAATTATCCAACCCTAAAAGAATGAACCGAAGTTTGGAGATGCTCCAAGCAGTCTGGTAAAACCACCTGACATCAGTCCCAAAGGTAGTTATAATAGACATTTTCTATTGTACAATAGTTGGAAAATTATGAAAAAACAAAACTCTGCTATTCAGTTGCCACAGGCTATTATTAACTCCATGCCCTTACCAAAAAGAAAAAAATGAAAACACCAACTATTATAGAAGCAAATAGCTTGTTCATTGAAAAAGCTCCAAGTGAGGCCAAAGTACCAAGGACATCCCCAGAATCACACACGGCTCACATCATATTTAAAATGAAGATTGTGAAATTAAGTAATATGAAACAGAAAGTGATCTTTTTGGGTGTTCTGCAATTAAACTGAGACCAAATTTATCCTTTAATTCTTAAGCAGTGGAGTAAAATACTGATCCCAGAACTGTTAATCTCTGCATGTCTAAGGTTAACAGTCGCAATCAGCTGAAGGGGAGGGCTTGTCGGGTTTGATAGATTCACATATGTTGTTTTAACAATAAATCTGCATTGCTGACTTTGTGTTATTACTCGCTCTGCTAAGACGTAACCATAACCACAAGGCTTGATGGGAATCCTGGGCTAAATAGGCCAAGGTGCAGTTCCGCTAGTTTGACTTAAGGATTGATAATATGCTAACATTTGTGTAAGAATAATGGTAGAGACGGTTGAGATATATCTGTACTTGTTTCAGAGTAGACGATTGTGAAACCGTAGAGTGGCAATTAGAAGAAGTATAAACTTTGAGTCTCTTGCAAAAGCATAAAACAGGAATGTATGAGGTGAGTCCATACATTGCAGGTCAAAATTGGTGAAAAATCCTAGGTGACATGGGTTGGGTGTTCTCTGTCTCATTAAGGTTATCATATCGAAGGTTCTCCCTCAGTGATACCTCACAAATGGCGACCATGAAGGGAATGCTAGACCAATCAAAACCAGACTTTCGGTGTTGATTTAAGAAAGAGACTCAGCTGCCTGTCTGGCCAGTGGGTTGTTTCTGTTGACCTAGCTGCAAGGGGAAACCTATACAAGTGTTTACGGGGAGTGGGTAATCCACAGATGTCTTCTGTTCAAGGGTAGAAAATGACCGGTAAAACATTGCTAACATTGTTTCGGGATAAGGTTAACAAATTATGTGACAACAGAAGTCCTCTTGTCGGAGTGTATGAATCAGTCACAACATGTCCCCGTTGAGGACGTGGTTGCCATTATTAAAAACAAAAGTAGATGTGATATCTTCACAGAGCACAGCACACACAGCTTCCTAACATGGCAGGCAGCTCTCTCGGAAGTCTTTGGAATTGCCTGGTTCTGTTTAATGATTAACACTGCACTTGCAGTACACAATATGTCCACATCCACAGTGTGGGGCTACAAATATTACAAGCTGACAGACATTACACTTCTCCCTCCTTAATGAAGAAGTTATTATAACAAACATCATACATAACTTCATGTTTATACATAACACAGGATATAACTTTTCTTTTTCATATTTACAAATTTAACTTTACCAGTTGTTTTCTGTTTCGAAGAGGATACCTTCGCTCTCGAACAGAACTTTCCAAGTATGGTGTCGAATCTAAATTCATTCGAGACTCATCCTGAGAAACGTTTTCCTCCATGGAATTTCCTTGATTTTCATTTGAACTCACTCTAAATTCAGGCTCTTTGTTTTCCTGACTCGGACTCAGACTTTCATTCTGATTCTCTCCTGGATTTGTTTCCAGTACATTGGATTTAGGATTGGCTACTGGTGTATCAAAACTATCTGATGAGTCAGAAATAATTGAATC
The DNA here is from genome assembly GCF_044704955.1 of Pristiophorus japonicus. NCBI lineage: Eukaryota > Metazoa > Chordata > Chondrichthyes > Pristiophoridae > Pristiophorus > Pristiophorus japonicus. Next base: position 139,420,383 of record NC_091990.1, read on the forward strand.
ATTCCCACCTTCAAATCCTTCCATGTCTTTCGGTAAAATATGATCAATATGAACAAACCTAACCTGTCCATTATCAAACATCTTTACTATGTGCGAGGACCACATATCTTCACCACTCTTCCTGGTAACCACTTTAACCATTTATGGTGATGGTTCTTCACTCTCACCTTCTGGTTTAATTTCACACTTCTCTCTTTTACTCTACCTCTATCATGGTTCCCATTCTGTCTTAATTGTGTCTCTTCTACGGACTGTGCCAAATTTGGCTTTAACAACGAGAATCTGATTCATGGCTGTCGTTTAAGAAACAACTCTGCTGGTGTTCTACCAGTAGTTGTATGATGAGTATTTCGATATGTAATCAAAAAATTAGCCAATTTGTGATCAAATGACAACTGTCGTTTCCTTGGATTTGGAACTAACATTTGTTTAATGAGGGCACATTTTACAATTTGTACCATTCGAAGCAGGATGGTATGGTGGAACCTTGGTATGTTTCACACCATTTTTGCTCGTGAATTGTGCAAATTCTTCTGAATGAAATTGTGGTCCACTATCCGAAACACTTTTTTCAGGGAGGCCAAATGAAGAAAATAATTTTTGTAAAATGTCCAATGTTTTACTTGTTGTTATTTTCCACATTGGGAACACCTCAACCCACTTCAAATGGCTATCAATCACAATGAACAATTGTTCTCCTTCTAACTCAGCAAAATCAATATGTAGTCTTTGCCACACCCTGGGAGGTCATTTCCATGGCTGTAATGGTACTGGTGGTGGTTGCTTGCTTACCAATTGACATGTTGTACACTGACTCACGATGTACTCTATATCTTTATCAAAACCTGGCCACCATAAATAACTGCATGCAAAACTCTTGCTCAAGCACATTCCCGGGTGCTGGTCATGGAGGTCTCCTAATAATTTGGACCTGCATTTATTTGGTATAACCATTCTTGCACCCCACATGATACAATCTTTATTAACTGATAATTCATTCCTACGAATGAAGAATGGATGTGTATCTTTGTCTGTTACCTTGTTTGGCCATCCATTTGCAATATACTCATACACCTTTGACATCACTGGGTCACATTTGGTTGCTCTACCAATCTCTTCAGCTGTAACTAGCAGTTCAACAATGTATGAAAAATAAAATACTTCTTCCCTATCGGGTGTAACTTGTGATAGGGAAGGCAATCTAGACATTGCATCAGCATTATTGTGATCAGCTGATCATCTATATTCAATATCTTATGTATATGCTGACAAAATCAAAGCCCATCTCTGCATTCAGGCTGCAGCTAATGTTCAAACTGGGGACTTTGGATGGAGGATTGCTGTTAGGGGCTTATGGTCCATAACGATGGCAAACTTACGACCATACAAGTATTTGTGAAACTTCTTGACCCCAAAAATTAATGCCAAAGCTTCCCTTTCAATTTGTGCATAATTACTCTCACTGGCACTGAGAGTGCGTGAAGCAAAAGCAATTGGTCTCTCCTCCCCACTAATTAATACATGAGAGATTACTGCCCCAACTCAATATGGAGAGGCAGCACATGCTAGCTTAATCTCCTTAGATATGTCATAGTGAACTAACATAGTGCTCTCTACCAATTTGCTTTTACACTCCCTGAATGCTGTATCGCATTCTTTTGACCACTTCCAATCGACCTGTTTTTTCAAAAGTTCATTCAGTGGATGTAATACTGTCACCAAATTTGGTAGGAACTTCCCATAATAGTTCAAAAAACCCAAGAATGAACAAAGTTCAGTGACATTCCTGGGAGTAGGTGCATTTCGAATTGCATCCAATTTTTCCATGGTTGGATGTAAACCATCCTTGTCTACTCTGTACCCTAAGTACACCACTGAGTTTTTAAATAACTCACACTTATGAGCAGACACTCGTACTCTGTGCTTCTCTAGCCATTTGAGGACTTCATTTAATATGTTATTATGAATTTGCCTATTTGGTGCTGAAATTAGTATGTCATCCAAATAACATACTACCCCTTCAATACCTTGCAAAAACTGGTTCATCACCCCTTGGAATTTGGCAGGGGCGGAAGACACTCCAAATGGTAGCCTATTAAATTGATATAGGCCCAGATGAGTATTTATAGTCAAACATGACTTGGACTCCTCATCTAGTTCAAGCTGTAAGTAGGCATTCGTAGGATCCAGTTTTGAGAAGATCTGACCACCTGTCAGTGTTGTGAACAAATCTTCTATATTCGGCAATATATTGGGGACATTACCCTCTAGAACCTGGTTTACGGTTACTTTATAATCACCACACAATCTTACCTTACCATTGGACTTAGGTACAACAAGAATGGGTGTAGCCCAATTATCTATCTTACAAATAATGTTCTCAGTCTCTAGTCTTTTGAGTTCTTGCTCAACTTTCTCCTTGAGTGCATATGGTATGGAACGTGGCTTGTAGTAAACTGATCTAGCGCCCTTCTGTACCCTGACACTCGCCTTGAAGCCTTGGATCGGACGGCCCGTTTCACAGAACACCTTCGGATACTGCTTGATAACCTCATCCGTTGATGAAAATCTCGCTTCCACACAGAAAATCTTACTCCAATCCAGCTTCAGTGAGCTCAACCAATTTCTTCCTAGTAAGGCAGACTTGTCTCCTTTCACTACTATTCGAGGCAAGTTCTGAAATCGATCTTTATATTTCACCGGTACGGTGATACGACCTACCACAGGAATTTTCTCTCCCGAGTAGCTTTGTAGCTCTATCTTAGATTTCTCCAGAAGAAAATCACGCAATTTGTCGAGGTAAGCGACGCCGGTACTACACTCACGGATGCACCCGTGTCAATTTCCATTGGTATCTTGAATCCCGCAATATCTATGTGGATTTTGATGCTTTCCGAATTGCTGTCCGTTAACCTCGTGCTCCTGATGACGTGTAATTCTAACATCTCCTCGTCCTGTTGTTGTTCTTCCATGCTATGTAGTCTCTTTAGATTTCTACTCATAGCTTTTAACGCTGGACTCATAGCTTTGAAAGCTGATTTACCCTTCAGTCGGCATGCTTTCGCAAGATGCCCAGTCTTTCTGCAGAAGAAACACTCTGCCTTCACATATGGATTACTTTGAGCAATGTGTTGTCCCAGGCACCTATAGCATGACTTCGATGCTCTGGTAGAATTTCCAGTTTCTGAGACTTTCGGCCATACCCGTCTTTTACTTTGAACCTGCAGGTGATTTACCTCAGTTGACTAACAACCGTAATTATTATTTAATTCTCTGGAATATTGTTCGGCCATGCCCATCGACTTCATTGTTTGACAAGCAATCTGAAAAGTCAAGTCGTCCATCGTCAATAACTTCCTTCTGATCGCATCATTTTTCACCCCACAAACAAAACGATCTCGTAATGCTCGGTTTTGAAAGTTTCCAAAATTACAGTGCATCGATAGCTTCTTTAATGCGACGATGTAATCACTGATACATTCATCAGCCTTTTGATTCTGAATCCCAAAACGATAGCTTTCAGCAATTTCTAACAGTTTGGGGTTATAGTGCTGCTCCAGCTTCTTTAAAATCTCTAAGCATTGTATCCTTTGACTCGTCAGGCACAAGCAGATTTACAAAGGTTTCGTATAATGTCGGACCCGCCTCCGATTAGATGTTTGCTTTCTTACGTTCCAACACAGCCTGGTTCTGGACTGCATTGTCTGGAACTTCAATTATGTTATTTGGAGTGAAATACATTTCTCGCCGATCCACATACTCTTTAAAACGTTCCCCAAATGTCCCAATATGCCTGCCATTTTAATCTCTAGCTGTTCACACCGTGTGCTGTATTTTACCTCGGATTTTGTAGCTTTTTTTCCAAAGACAGAAACTTCCAAAGTCTCTCTGTCGGCTGGCTGAATATTCACCAATAACATTTTAGCTTTAAATCATCTGAAAAATCCCATCTTCGTCACCAAATTTGATATCTTCACAGAGCACAGCACACACAGCTTCTTAACATGGCAGGCAGCTCTCTCGGAAGTCTCTGGAATTCTCTGGTTCTGTTTATTATTAACTCTGCACTTGCAGTACAGAACACGTCCACATCCACATTGTGGAGCTACAAACATTACAAGTTTACAGACATTACAGTTGATGAGAAGAAACTCAAGGTGGATAAAGCATTTAAGCGATGTCCTATGCAACTCTACATTGTTTGCAATGATGTGAACCTGTATGTGGTGAGTTGGGAGAAACTGTTAAACACCAGAAATAAAAGATGGTAAAACTGTCGTACTAATTGACTACTCTGTCCGCAGTAATATAACAACGAGCAGTTTCGGCAACAAACCGGTAGAGCCTTCCAATTCTGCCGGGCATCAGTCGATGAGTGACTGAATTGCAGCAGGAAAATGAAAGGGTGAGGGAACAATTGACAGACGCTTGCAATGCACAAAGGGAGGTTCTTCAGCAGCCACACCGGGAGGCAGATCATAGCCAATGCTGTTTAAGAATCCTGGAATTGCAGGACAAAATAAAAAGCCAGGAAGCAGTAGTGTGTGCTGTCGTAGCTGCCATGGGAGGACCGAGTCCCGACGTGGACTGGGGTGCCCTGGAAGAAGAGACCGCACAATATGAGGATCACAATTATGGTCCATCTCCCACGGCACCACCCTTTTATCCTGTCAACATGATATGTATTTCGGAGAGGTGTAATCCGCAGGGTCAACTAACATCTAGTTATACTGACTCGAGAGAAGGAAGAACTAAAGGATATCCTTATTAGTCAGGAAATTGTGTTAGAGAAATTGATGGGATTGAAGGCCGATAAATCCCCTGGGCCTGATAGTCAGCATCCCAGAGTACTTAATTAATTGGCCCTAGAAATAGTGGATGCATTGGTGATCATTGTCCAACAGTCTATTGACTCTGGATCAGTTTCTATGGATTTGAGGGTAGCTAATGTAACACCACTTTTTAAAAAAGGAGGGAGAGAGAAAATGGGGAATTATAGACCGGTTAGCCTGACATCGGTGGTGGGGAAGATGTTGGAATCAATTATTAAAGATGAAATAGCAGCGTATTTGGAAAGCAGTGACAGGATCGGTCCCAGTCAGCATGGATCTATGAAAGGGAAATCATGCTTGACAAATCTTCTGGAATTTTTTGAGGATGTAACTAGTAGAGTGGACAAGGGAGAACCAATGGATGTGGTGTATTTGGACTTTCAGAAAGCTTTTGACAAGGTCCCACACAAGAGATTGTTGTGAAAAATCAAAGCACATGGTATTGGGGGTAATGTATTGACATGGATAGAGAACTGGTTGGCAGACGGGAAGCAGAGAGTCGGGATAAACAGATCCTTTCAAAATGGCAGGCAGTGACTAGTGGGGTGCCGAGCTATTTACAATATACATCAATGATTTAGATAAAGAAATTGAGTGTAATATCTCGAAGTTTGCAGATGACACTAAGCTGGATGGCAGTGTGAGCTGTGAGGAGGATGCTAAGAGGCTGCAGGGTGACTTGGACAGGTTAGGTGAGTGGGAAAATGCATGGCAGATGCAGTATAATGTGGATAAATGTGAGGTTATCCACTTTGGTGGCAAAAACATGAAGGCAGAATATTATCTGAATGGTGGCAGATTAGGAAAAGGGGAGGTGCAATGAGACCTGGGTGTCATGGTACATCAGTCATTACCATTGGCATGCAGGTACAGCAGGCAATGAAGAAGGCAAATGGCATGTTGGCCTTCATAGCTCGGGATTTGAGTATAGAAGCAGGGAGGTCTTACTGCAGTTGTACAGGACCTTGGTAAGGCCTCAGCTGGAATATTGTGTTCGATTTTGGTTTCCTAATCTGAGGAAGGACGTTCTTGCAGCAAAGGTTCACCAGACTGATTCCCGGGGTAGCAGGACTGACATATGAGAAGAGACTGGATTGACTGGGCCTATATTCACTGGAGTTTAGAAGGATGATCTCATAGAAAGATATAAAATTCTGATGGGACTGGACAGGTCAGATGCATGAAGAATGTTCCCGATGTTAGGGAAGTCCAGAACCAGGGGTCACAGTCGAAGGATATGGGGTAAGACATTTAGGTGCGAGATGAGGAGGAACCTCTTCACTGAGAGTTGTGAACCTGTGGAATTCTCTATCGCAGAGAGTTGTTGATGCCAGTTCGTTAGATATATTCAAGAGGGAGTTAAATATGGCCCTTATGGCTAAAGGGGTATGGCGAGAAAGCAGGAAAGGGGTACTGAGGTGAATAATCAGCCATGAACTTATTGAATGGTGGTGCAGGCTCAAAGGGCTGAATGCCCTACTCCTGCACCTATTTTTTATGTTTCTACATACGACAGCCCTGAACTCCTGTGGTAACAAGTTTGGATCCATAAAAGGGGAAACTTGTCCAATGTACTTTAAGACTCAATTGGATAATTTTAGGTGATATCATCCAGAATTATTAGATAAGCATGTACAAAGAATTGTGTTTTCTATCTTGGAGGATGGAGTGAGACAGGGTTTGTCCATGGTGGCATTTACCATTGGGACCACCTTGAACCAGTTGGTAGTCCACATCCAAGTTCATCTGGGACTGAATGAGATGGACATGGGGCAGAAGTTACATCAAACTAAACAGGATCCCAAGGAGGCACCGACTCAGTTTTCCCAAAGGCTTTACACAGTCTATGCCTTGAATCAGTCGATCCCGAATGCTAATCAAGCCAATGGCAAGGACGACGTTCCCTTTTTTTAAAAATAAAACAATTTCTGAATGATATCCAGCCAGCCTTGTTGTCTGCCTTGGGTCATGTAGTCGATGAAAATGGGCGACCAATGATCACCGTTGAGCTGCCTGGGGGGTGATAGCAAGTTTTGCTGGTGGACACTGGATCGTCTGTGACAATTATTCATGCCCCACACCCTGAAGACCATCTCGCGGTGGGCAAGGGTTGCTTTGCTATTACCGGCGTCACCGGAAGCCAGGCTTTGGTGTACCCCGGTAACCCTACACCTCTCTCTGTTCTTCGGAAATGCAACATTGTGATTAATGAGCCATTACACATGACAACAAGGGATGGACAGGTTATTCTGGGGAGTGAAGCATTCAAATATTTGGGAGCAATCATAGACTATCCACAGGGGAGTATTTGGTTTGGTACAGGAGGTAGTGAATTGATCGAGGTATCGGATATTCACTTGGTGTTCGGGATTAAGAGGGCTAGTCAGTACCAACTTCCAATCCACCCAGATGTAACTAGGTTTGGGTATGATATTCCCCCACTCCCTGAACACTTGACAGGTCTCAGGGAACGGATAAATGGCTTATATTAGCACTTCTATGTACTGCAATGGCAGAATAATAAGATTAAGATAGAAATACCAGAGGTTGGAGATGACGGTCAGTGGTGGGACATTGGATTAAACATCAAAATACCACCATTGATCAGAATTGCCTCTTATGCATTAGTTATGCTCCAAGTTGTGGTATTAATAGGGTTGGTCGTGACCCTGTGTTCTTATATACATGAAATGGATATAAGAACATAAGCACATAAGAAATAGGAGCAGAAGTAGGCATTTGCCCTCTCGAGCCTGCTCCGCCATTCAGTAAGATCATGGCTGATCTGATCATGGACTCAGCTTCACTGATTAAAAATCTGAGACATCGCCTGTTAATTGCTGAACCCGCCAGTCGCCACTGTTAACATGATTGAGAGATGGCAAGTGGCAGGGTCTGATCTATTGCTGAGATGTCAATAGATTATGCGAGGAATCAGTGTGAATAGCACTTCATCCTCGAGGTGGGGAACTGTGTGGTTTGAAAGATTCATATGTTTTTTTAACAATAACTCTGCAGTACTGATTTTGTGTTATTACTTGCTTTGTATACTGACTTTGTTGTTACTTGCTTTAAGATGCAACTGTAACCACAAGGCATGATAAGAACATAAGAAATAGGAACAGGAGTAGGCCATACAGCCCCTCGAGCCTGCTCCGCCATTTAATACGATCATGGTTGATCCGATCATAGACTCAGGTCCACTTCCATGCCTGCTCCCCATAACCCCTTATCCCCTTATCGTTTAAGAAACTGTCGATTTCTGTCTTAAATTTATTCAATGTCCCAGCATCCACAGCTCTGAGCCACTGAATTCCACAGATTTACAACCCTTTGAGAGAAGAAATTTCTCCTCGTCTCAGTTTTAAATGGGCATCTCCTTATTCTAAGATTATGCCCCCTAGTTCTAGTCTCCCCTATCAGTGGAAACATCCTCTCTGCATCCACCTTGTCAAGACCCCTCAATCTTATATATTTCAATAAGATCACCTCTCATTCTTCTGAATTCCAATGTGTAGAGGCCCAAACTACTAAACCTTTCCTCATAAGTTAACCCCCTCATCTCCGGAATCAACCTAGTGAACGTTCTCTGAACTGCCTCCAAAACAAATATATCCATTCGTAAATTTGGAAACTAAAAATGCATGCAGTATTCCAGATGTGGCCTCACCAATACCATGTATAACAGTAGCAAGACTTCTCTGCTTTTAAACTCCATCCCCTTTGCAATAAAGACTAATATTCCATTGGCCTTCCTGATCACTTGCTGTACCTGCATATCATCCTTTTGTGTTTCATGCACAAGTACCCCCAGGTCCCGCTGTACTGCAGCACTTTGCAATCTTTCTCCATTTAAATAATAACTTGCTCTTTGATTTTTTTTTCTGCCAAAGCATATGACTTCACATTTTCTAACATTATACTCCATCTGCCAAATGTTTGCCCATTCACTTAGCCTGTCCATGTCCTTTTGCAGATTTTTTGTGTCCTCCTCACACATTGCTTTTCCTCCCATCTTTGTCTCATCAGCAAACTTGGCTACGTTACACTCAGTCCCTTCTTCCATTTAGATTGTTTATATAGATTGTAAGTAGTTGGGGTCCCAGCACTGATCTCTGCGGCACCCCAGTAGTTACTGATTGCCAACCAGAGAATGAACCATTTATCCCGACTCTCTGTTTTCTGTTAGTTAGCCAATCCTCTATCCATGCTAATATATCACCTCCAATCCCATGAACTTTTATCTTGTGCAGTAACCTTTTACGTGGCACCTTGTCAAATGCCTTTTGGAAGTCCAAATACACCACATCCACTGGTTCCCCTTTATCCACCCTCAAAGCATGCCAGCAAATTTGTCAAACATGACTTCTCCTTCATAAATCCATGCTGACTCTGCCTGACCGAATTTTACTTTTCCAAATATCCTGCTACTGCTTCTTTAATAATGGACTGCAACATTTTCCCAACCACAGATGTTAGGCTAACTGATGAGAATGCTAAATGATGGGAATGCTGGGTTAAATAGGCCCAGGTGTAGTTGCACTAGTTTGATTTTAAGGATTGAAAATATGCTAACACTTGTGTAAGAATAATGGTCGAGACGGTTGGGATATATCTGTACTTGCTTCAGAATAGACGGATGTGAAACCACAAAGTAGCAGTTAGAAGTTTGAACTTTGAGTCTCGTGCAAAAGCAAAAAGCAGGAACCACCTGTATGAGATGTATGTGCTGGGACATCAGGAGGCCATGAACAAAAAATGTGATCATAATCAAATCATTTCGCCTAAATGATCCATGACCTAATATGGGGAGGCACTAGCACCCTGAGGGGGATAAAAGAGAGGGGCTACATCATAAGCAGTCCCTCGGAATTGAGGAAGACTTGCTTTCACTCTTAGCATGAGTTCTTAGGTGGCTGCACAGTGCAATACGAGAACTACAGTCTCTGTTACAAGTCGGACAGATAGTCGTTGAGGGAAAGGGTGGGTAGGGAGCCTGGTTTGCCGCACGCTCCTTCCGCTGCCTGCGCTTGATTTCTGCATGCTCTCGGCGATGATACTCGAGGACCTCAGTGCACTCCCGAATGCACTTCCTCCACTTAGGGCGGTCTATGGCCAAGGACTCCCAGGTGTCAGTGGGGATATTACACTTTATCAGGGAGGCTTTGAGGGAGTCCCTGTAATGTTTCCTCTGCCCGCCTTTGGTTCGTTTGCCATGGACGAGTTCCGAGTAGAGCGCTTGCTTTGTTGCTTTGGGAGTCTCATGTCTGGCATGCGGACTATGCGGCCTGCCCAGCGGAGCTGATCAAGTGTGGTCAGTGCTTAAATGTTGGGGATGTTGGTCTGGATGAGGACGATAATGTTTGTGCATCTGTCCTCCCAGGGGATTTACAGGTTCTTGCGGAGATATTGGTGGTGGTATTTCTCCAGCGACTTGAGGTATCTGCTGTACATGGTCCACATCTCTGAGCCATACAGGAGGGTGGGTATTACTACAGCCTTGTAGACCATGAGCTTGGTGACAGTTTTGAGGGACTGATCTTCAAACACTCTTTTCGTCAGGCAGCCAAAGGCTGCACTGGTGCACTGGAGGCGGTGTTGGATCTCATCATCAATGCCTGCTCTTGTTGATAGGAGGCTCCCGAGATAGGGGAAGTGGTCCACGTTGTCCAGGGCCACGCCATGAATCTTGATGTTTGGGGGGCAGTGCTGTGCGGCGAGGGCAGGCTGCTGCAGGACATTTGTCTTACTAATGTTTAGCGTAAGGCCCATGCTTTCATACGCCTCAGTAAATACTTCGACTATGTCCTGGAGTTCAGCCTCTGTGTGCACAGACGCAAGCGTCGTCCACGAACTGTAGCTCGACGACAGAGGTTGGAGTGGTCTTGGACCTAGCCTGGAGATGGCGAAGGTTGAATAGCTTCCCACTGGTTCTGTAGTTTAGCTCCACTCCAGCAGGGAGCTTAGCAACTGTGAGGTGGAGCATGGCAGCGAGGAAAATTGAGAAGAGGATTGGGGCAATGACGCAGCCCTGCTTGACCCCAGTCCGCACATGAATTGGGTCTGTGATGGATCCGTTGGTAAGGATCACGGCTTGCATGTCGTCGTGGAGCAGGCAGAGTATGGCGACATACTTTTGGGGGCATCCGAAAAGGAGGAGGACGCTCCATAGACTCTCGCGGTTGACGGTGTCGAAGTTCGAAGAAGGCCATGTATAAGGGCTGGCGCTGTTCCCTGCATGTTTCCTGCAGCTGTCGCGCTGAAAAGATCATGTCCGTTGTGCCCCGGAGGGGACGAAATCCGCACTGCGACTCCTGGAGAAGCTCCTCGGCCACGGGGAGAAGACGGTTGAGGAGGACTCTAGCAACAACTTTTCCAGTGGTTGATAGCAGGGAGATTCCTCTGTAGTTGCCGCAGTTAGAATTGTCCCCTTTTTCAAAGATGGTCATGATCACTTCATCTCTAAGATCTCCCGGCATGCTTTCCTCCCTCCAGATGAGAGAGATGAGTTTGTGTATTCACTGCAGAACATCGGTGGCACATCTAGAGGAAGAGGATTGACTACAGTCAACAGAATACAGAAGATCGTGCCCCAGAAAGCTTGGAAGCAGGAATCATCGGACCAAGTCCCGCTGTATACCTGTTGCCTTTTTTGAGTATTAACTTTGTATATCTTTGTGATATTCAATAAATTCTCTGGCTTGATTAAAGAATGAGTCCATACCTTGCAGCTCAAAATTGGTCAAGAATCCTAGGTGAGACGGGTTGGATGTCCTCTGTCTCACAAAGTTTATCAGATTGAGTGTTCTGTCTCGGTGATCACTCACAGGCTCTAGCTCAGTAATGCGCAACAAGTATCAGCAGCTCTCTAGTAATTTGAAGTGTGTGAATCGAAAAGAGTTAATTTGGATGATTATTTGCCCATGGAGGGCATCACATTTGAACTAATCTTTCCATCATCTGGTATCCAGACACACATACGTTTTCTCGCAATGTATAATGATGAGGAAAAAAGAAAGGAAAAAAAATTAAGGCTTCAATTTATATAATGTTTTTCACAACCTCCAGATGTCCGAAAGCACTTTACAGCTGATGAAGTTTTTTTGTGAAGTGTAGTCACCATTGTAATGTAGGAAACATGGCGACCAATTCGCACACAGTAATCTCCTACAAACAGCAGTGTGATAATGACCAAATAATCCGTTTTAGTGACGTTGATTGAGGGAGAAATATTGGCCAGTACACTGGGAATAACTCTCCTGCTCTTCTTCGAAATAGTGCCATAGGATCTTTTACATCCACCTGAGAGAGCAGATGGTGCCTCAGTTTTAATGTCTCATCTGAATGTCATCATCATTGATGTGGAACCAAAATAAAGTCTCAACACAAGTCTGATAAAGAATCAAAAATAATGTTTATTTGCGAATACCTACAGCTTGGCCAAGGGAGCACGGCAGTTTGGGTAGAGTTCCGCAACTTGTTAATGCTGCCCCGGCTTTTGGCTATCAGCTCACGGTATTAAAAGTCGAAAACCGCAATTTGTGTACGCCACCTGTTCCATTACATTGGGGACTTTACATTTTTCAGCTATGAAACAACAAGCCAGGTTTCCTGTTGTTCAACACAAGGCCTAACCGCAGTTCAGCATCCTATTATTCTTTTGTCGATCTTTGCTAAGGTTACCACCACATCCTCTTGCAGGTGACCTACCATCTGATTGGTCCAGCTAGTTGTTGCTGGGCAAATGCAACTTGACATACTTGCTTGTCCATTTCAGAACACATTTCTCAGAGTACAACTCTATATTACAGCGGTGGGCTTCTAAAAGAACATAAGAACATAAGAATTAGAAACAGGAGTAGGCCATCTAGCCCCTCGAGCCTGCTCTGCCATTCAATAAGATCATGGCTGATCTGGCCGTGAACTCAGCTCCACTTACCCGCCCTCTCCCCGTAACCCTTAATTCCCTTATTAGTTAAAAATCTATCTATCTGTGACTTGAATACATTCAATGAGCTAGCCTCAACTGCTTCCTTGGGCAAAGAATTCCACAGATTCACAACCCTCTGGGAGAAGAAATTCCTTCTCAACTCGGTTTTAAATTGGCTCCCCCGTATTTTGAGGCTGTGCCCCCTAGTTCTAGTCTCCCCTACCAGTGGAAACAACCTCTCTGCCTCTATCCTGTCTATCCCCTTCATGATTTTAAATGTTTCTATGAGATCACCCCTCATCCTTCTGAACTCCAACGAGTAAAGACTCAGTCTACTCAATCTATCATCATAAGGTAACCCCCTCAATTCCGGAATCAGCCTAGTGAATCGTCTCTGTACCCCTTCCAAAGCTAGTATATCCTTCCTTAAGTAAGGTGACCAAAACTGAACGCAGTACTCTAGGTGTGGTCTTACCAATACCCTATACAGTTGCAGCAGGACCTCCCTGCTTTTGTACTCCATCCCTCTCGCAATGAAGGCCAACATTCCATTCGCCTTCCTGATGACCTGCTGCACCTGCAAACTAACCTTTTGGGATTCATGCACAAGGACCCCCAGGTCCCTCTGCACCTCGGTATGTTGTAATTTCTCCCCATTCAAATAATATTCCCTTTTACTGTTTTTTTTCCCCCAAGGTGGATGACCTCACACTTTCCGACATTGTATTCCATCTGCCAAACCTTAGCCGATTCGCTTAACCTATCCAAATTTCCTTGTAGCCTCTCTGAGTCCTCTACACAATCTGCTTTCCCACTAATCTTAGTGTCATCTGCAAATTTTGTTGCACGACACTCTGTCCCCTCTTCCAGGTCATCTATGTATATTGTAAACAGTTTTGGTCCCAGCACCGATCCCTGTGGCACACCACTAACCACCGACTTCCAACCCGAAAAGGACTCATTTATCCCGACTCTCTGCTTTCTGTTTGCCAGCCAATTCTCTATCCATGCTAATACATTTCCTCTGACGCCGCGTACCTCTATCTTCTGCAGTAACCTTTTGTGTGGTACCTTATCGAATGCCTTTTGGAAATCTAAATACACCACATCCATCGGTACGCCTCTATCTACCATGCTCGTTATATCCTCAAGGAATTCCAGTAAATTAGTTAAACATGATTTCCCCTTCATGAATCCATGCTGCGTCTGCTTGATTGCACTATTCCTATCTAGATGTCCCGCTATTTCTTCCTTAATGATAGTTTCAAGCATTTTCCCCACTACAGATGTTAAACTAACCAGCCTATAGTTACCTGCCTTTTGCCTGCCCTCTTTTTTAAACAGAGGCGTCACATTAGCTGCTTTCTAATCTGCTGGTACCTCCCCAGAGTCCAGAGAATTTTGGTAGATTATAACGAATGCATCTGCTATAACTTCCGCCATCTCTTTTAATACCCTGGGATGCATTTCATCAGGACCAGGGGACTTGTCTACCTTGAGTCCCATTAGCCTGTCCAGCACTACCCCCCTAGTGATAGTGATTGTCTCAAGATCCTCTTTTCCCACATTCCTGTGGCCTGCAATTTTTGGCATGGTTGTTGTGTCTTCCACCGTGAAGACCGAAGCAAAATAATTGTTTCAGGTCTCAGCCATTTCCACATTTCCCATTATTAAATCCCCCTTCTCATCTTCTAAGGGACAAACATTTACTTTCGTCACTCTTTTTGGTTTTATATATCTGTAAAAGCTTTTACTATCTGTTTTTATGTTTTGCGCAAGTTTACCTCCGTAATCTATCTTCCCTTTCTTTATTGCTTTTTTAGTCATTCTTTGCTGTTGCTTAAAATTTTCCCAATCCTCTAGTTTCCCACTAACCTTGGCCACCTTATACGCATTGGTCTTTGATTTGATACTCTCCTTTATTTCTCTGGTTATCCACGGCTGATTATCCCTTCTCTTGCCGCCCTTCTTTTTCACTGGAATATATTTTTGTTGCGCACTATGAAAGCACTCCTTAAAAGTCCTCCATTGTTCCTCAATTGTGCCACCGTTTAGTCTTTGTTTCCAATCTACTTTAGCCAACTCTGCCCTCATCCCACTGTAGTCCCCTTTGTTTAAGCATCGTACGCTCGTTTCTGACACAACTTGCTTCCTTGTAGGTTCTGTTACATACTGTTCTAAGAAACAATCCTGTATGCATTCTATGAATTCCTCCTCCAGGCTACCCCGTGCGATTTGATTTGACCAATCGATATGTAGGTTAAAATTCCCCATGACTACTGCCGTTCCTTTTTCACATGCCTCCATTATTCCCTTGATTATTGCCTGCCCCACCATGAAGTTATTATTTGGGAGCCTATAAACTATGCCGACCAGTGACTTTTTCCCCTTACTATCTCTAATCTCCACCCACAATGATTCAACATTTTGTTCATTGGAGCCAATATCATCCCTCACAACTGCCCTGATATCATCCTTTATTAACAGAGCTACCCCACCTCCTTTCCCTTCTTGTCTATCTTTCTGAATCGTCAGATACCCCTGTATGTTTAATTCCCAGTCTTGGCCACCCTGCAACCATGTTTCTGTAATGGCCACCAAATCATACCCATTTGTAATGATTTGTGCCGTCAACTCATTTACTTTATTTCAAATGCTGCGTGCATTTTGGTAGTGTGTTTTCATCCTAGTTTTTAAACCATGATTTTTAGTTTTGACCCCTCCTGCAGCCTCTTGATATTCAGTGGCCCTTTTTGTTTCTTGCCTTGGGTTTCTCTGCCCTCCACTTTTACTCATCTCCTTTCTGTCTTTTGCTTTTGTCTCCTTTTTGTTTCCCTCTGTCTCCCTGCATTGGTTCCCATCCCTCTGCCATATTAGTTTAACTCCTCCCCAACAGCACTAGCAAACACTCCCCCTAGGACATTGGTTCCGGTCCTGCACAGGTGCAGACCGTCCGGTTTGTACTGGTCCCACCTCCCCCAGAACCTGTTCCAATGCCCCAGGAATTTGAATCCTTCCCTGCTGCACCACTGCTCAAGCCACGTATTCATCTGTGCTATCCTGCGATTCCTACTCTGACTAGCACGTGGCACTGGTAGCAATCCCGAGATTACTACTTTTGAGGTCCTACTTTTTAATTTAGCTCCTAGCTCCTTAAATTCGTCTCGTAGGACCTCATCCCTTTTTTTACCTGTGTCGTTGGTACCAATGTGCACCACGACAACTGGCTGTTCTCCCTCCCTTTTTAGAATGTCCTGCACCCGCTCTGAGACATCCTTGACCCTTGCACCAGGGAGGCAACATACCATTCTGGAGTCTCGGTTGCGGCCGCAGAAATGCCTATCTATTCCCCTTACGATTGAATCCCCTATCACTATCGCTCTCCCACTCTTTTTCCTGTCCTCCTGTGTAACAGAGCCAGCCACGGTGCCATGAACTTGGCTGCTGCTGCCCTCCCCTGATGAGTCATCCCCCTCAACAGCACTGAAAGCAATGTATCTGTTTTGCAGGGGGATGACCGCAGGGGACCCCTGCCCTACATTCCTTGCACTGCTCTTCTTGCTGGTCTTCCATTCCCTAGCTGGCTGTGGACCCTTCTCCTGTGGTAAGACCAACTCGCTACACGTGCTACTCACGTCATTCTCAGCATCGTGGATGCTCCAGAGTGAATCCACCCTCAGCTCCAATTTCGCAACGCGGTCCGTCAGGAGCTGGAGGCAGATACACTTCCCACACACGTAGTCGTCAGGGACACCGGAAGTGTCCCTGAGTTCCCACATGGTACAGGAGGAGCATAACACGTGACCGAGCTCTCCTGCCATGCATTAACCCTTAGATACACTTAAATTGGCACAATGATGTTACAGTTTACTTACTGATATAAAAAATAAAAAGAAAAGCTACTCACCAATCACCAGCCAATCACTTACCCCCTTGGCTGTGACGTCACCTTTTGATTCCTTTCTATTTCTTTTTTGCCTTCTCTCCCCGCTGTAGTCCCACTTCAATCCCCCTTTTGGTCCCTGGCTAACCCCAATGCATGAGACCACTAGAGCTAAGCTATCTCATACTTTAGACTTCCCGCCCCATTTGCTGTGATCTGCCGCCAAGCTTGGGAGGTCTATCGCTTAACCGGGGTTTAAATTCCCCCATGCATCAACAGTCTATCTTTCTCTTGCATACCAGTAATTGCTTTAGCTTGCTGCTTATGTCTATGCATCCTACAAGCTGCACACGTCATTATCAGCCAGCACAGTGCCAAAATCAGTTGAACTGCCACCAATATGTGAGATGATATGTATCCATGGATGGATATTAATGTTGAGTCCCCAGTTCCATGCCTTCTCATATCACGGGGTACGTTGAAGGTCTCTTGCAATGTCCTCGCCCAGTTCGCGCAGCTCCTGTTTGAGCAGATTATATCGTTTTATGCTTGCTAACAGAGGATCCTTTATGTCTCTCAGGTCCTCAGGCAGATGGGGTATTGGCACAGCCAGTTCACTTTCATATTGGTACAAATCTTGTTTAATTTCATCAGTCAGGTTCAGGGTAATGGATTCTCGAGCATGGATATAAGCCATTCGTGCTCGTCCAATTGTTACTGGTAGCCTGAAGCAGAAGTTGGGGTTAGTGATATTACATTGATAAATACCATATTCATACGTTGGTTGGTTGGTTACGATACAGTATTCCCCCTTTCCACTGTAGACTGAGTGGGTGTATTCAGATTCTGATGGGTTTATTTCTAAGATACATCCAGTGATTTGATTAAATCCACACCACCCTTGCTTCCCCAGCCTACTGGATGTGGACATGTAGTTAGGCTTCCTTCCCTGCAGCACCCTGATAATGAGACCCTTCTCATGGTTCCGTTCCGTTTGATCACATATTGATCCATTGGGTAGTACCGCATGTAGTTCTCACCCTGGATTAGCCCCAAGTTTTCTACCTAAAACTGGGGGTGTGGTCCAGACTCCCCCTTCGCCATTACTGGAATCATTAGGACCATTAGGACCATCCCCACCAGGGAAGAATGTGAATCTGTGCATCCACTTGTCACCGGAAAGATTCTTGTCATTCCTTTCATGGTGCATGCGTCCAGTGACCCTGGTGTTGTGCTAGGCGGAACAGGTGGGTGCTGTTAATCCAGTCCAGAACTTCACCCCTGTGTATTTGGACAGGTCAGAGAGAATTTGAACCAATCATCCATCCCCCGTAAGCGTGGCAGAGGTCTCGTTGAACCTCTGCCTTTTCCGTATTGAATTCTCAGTCAATCAGGCGGCTAATGGTGGCAGCATGGCCCTCCAGGACTGTAATTCCTTTGACTAAGCTCCCTGCTGCCCTATCGCCTTCCCGAGCAGCCCCTTTGGCTGCATCTGCCTGCCTCTGCAGCAACTTCCTGACTGTGTCTTTAAGGCTTTCCGATTGTTCCTGTATAGTTTGTATGTCTAGGACATTTATAAATGAGGTTACCGTGTTGACTTCTGTTAAGATGTCATTGATCAGACCCCATTTCTGTCTGTGGGTCAGACCCACTTTCAGAGGGCTCCGGTATCTGGATGCCCCTGAGGCGTCCTGGGATTCTTTCAACACTATCTTAAGCAGTCGGGTGTACAATGCCCGTACCTTAAGGTCACATTTTTCTGGTAGCCCTATGTCCGTCAGGTTTACTATTACAGGTAATATCTCATGGTGTACATTTTCATACAATTGGATTCCCTCCATTCTCAGGACCACCCCGCTTGGTGGTCCTGTGGTATGTATAGGACATTTTAATGGTTTCAGTGGAGTAGGCGAGGCGGGCGGTGCCGTCGTTAGTGGCCTCTCGCCTGCCCATCTCACCCATATTATTGGCGAGGGACATGACCCGTCTTTATAAATGCAATTGTAATACCTGGGTCAATTGTTCGTTCTGCCCTGATGCATACCGTAATGACATTAGGCTTATGATTTCTAACATGTGAATCTATGTCGTAG
Organism: Pristiophorus japonicus; assembly: GCF_044704955.1. Taxonomy (NCBI): domain Eukaryota; kingdom Metazoa; phylum Chordata; class Chondrichthyes; family Pristiophoridae; genus Pristiophorus; species Pristiophorus japonicus. Next base: position 139,439,121 of record NC_091990.1, read on the forward strand.
TATTCTTCCATCTTTTTTGCATAAGATTCCTCAAAGTCCTTATGGTCATAATAATGGTCGCGATAATTGTTACGATCGCTAAAGGGTGTCCATATAGAGACACTAGCAAGGTTACAGGATATGCATACCGTTCGGTGGGATACCGCAGAGATTCCTAACATTTTCGGTTGGACCCCCTTGCATCTTCGGATGGTGCCATTCGCTGGCAGACCAAAGCCCACCAGACCTCCTTCTGAACGAATGATCCCCGATATGTGGATTCCATCCCCCCCACAATTATTCGCCTGAATACGGGATCCCTTGTGTCTTCCTCGTGGTGTTGATCTGTTGTGTGGATCATCCATAACAGTATCAGAATCATCATCCGCCAGGCCATCCTGTAAAAGGGGTGGACACCCTTGGGCTATCCACTACATGTCAATGTAGCTTTTCAACTGGGACCAATGTTTCCACCGTCCTACTCCATTCATATTCACACATGCACACGAGTCGCCACTGATCAATATCTCGTATTGATCCCGACCACCATGGCGCGAATCCAGTTCATCCCACTAGCCCCTTAACCATTACTTTCTCCCCCACTTGGGGAAGATCTACCGGGGACTCTAACTCTTCTTGTTGTCCCGACCTGCCTGTTGTTCTCTTACTTCCTGTCTCATATCCTTAAGTTGCTTACTTAACTCCATTACATATCTCTTAATCTGATCCTGCAATGGGCCCACATCTGACCCTCCTGTGATGATACCTTCGGGTAATCGCATTGCCTGACCAGTCATGAATTCATATGGAGCTAATCCTGTTGTCCGGTTAGGGTTGCCCTTTATCTCATCAGGATAGCAGGCAGCAGCTCAGCCCAAGCCTGTTTGGTTTCTTGGATGGCATTTGACAGGGCTGTCTTTATTGTCCGATTCATCTGTTCTACCATTCCCGAATTCTGGGTGGTAGGGGATGTGAAATTTTTGTTTACTGTCCACTGTGGTGTATAGTAATTTTACCACCTGTCCTGTGCAGTGGGTTCCCTGATGTCCATTTGGGTGGGGATGCCCCAGGGGGGAATCACCTCCTCGGCTAAGATACGAGCTACGGTGGTTGCAGTACAGTTTCTGGTAGCAAAAGTTTCCACCCACCTTGTAAACAAATCAATTATTACTGGACAGTATTTCTTTCCTCTAGAGCTTGGCAGTGATCCCGTGAAATCAATTTGTATATTCTCCCATGGCCCTTGCGGCTGTGGTTGATGGGCCATTCTAATTTTAATGGCCTTTGCCAGATTATATTGGGCACATGTGATGCATTGCTGGCAATATTTAGCAATGTCTCGTCCCATGCCTGGCCACCACCAATCTCTAGAGACATTACTGATCATGGCATTTTGCCTGGCATGGTTAATGCCATGGTGCAGTTCCATGAGCATATTTCTCATACAAGTGGGGGCTGCCACCTTACCGTCCTTTATCCACATGGAGTCTGGATCTGGTGTCCCTCTTGTCTCTTCCATTCTGTCTTTTCTTCATCACTTACATCGGCATGTAATTTTACAATGTTAATATCTTCTTTAGTAATCATACTCCTTACTGATTCCTCCCTCACTTCAGACAAAATGGCTGCCTCCTGCGCCACCTTATCCGCAGCCTCATTACCTCTCTGGACATCATCCACCATTTTCTGGTAGGCTTTGACCTTTATTAGCGCCGCCTCGGCAGGTTTACTAACTGCATCTAATAGCAGCCTAATTCGGCCTTCATGGTTGATGGCCTCTCCGCCTGAGGTGACCAACCCCTGCCTCCCCCAGGCGGTCATGTAGTCATGGACTACTCCAAAAGCATAGTGGCTGTCTGTGTAGATGTTTGGCCGCTTGCCTTCAGCTAATTGGAGGGCTTCTGTCAGGGCAGTGAGTTCTGCCACTTGTGTGGAAAGTCCTCCGTCCAGACCCCCACTTAGGACGGTGTCAAGTGCTCCATTGACCACCGCCCACCCTGTATGTGGGGTCCCTTGGTTATATTTGCGGGACCCTTCCACATAAAGGGTTAAATCGGGGTCGTTGAGTGGGATCTCACTTATATTACCGGGTGAGTCTTCCCACTCTCGGGCGTGGCACTCATGGGGTTCACCCATGACCAGGAGACCCGCTGCAGTGTTCTCCCCTGTGTCTCGTACTATTTTCACGGACTCATCATGGGGGAGTAAAACTGCCTCCCATTTAGCCCTGCGTATATTGGACATGGATCTTAGTTTCCCGGTGATGAGCATTTCTACCAGTGTGTTTAGTGTGCAGTACAATCTCCCCATTCATCACTACCGGTTCACTGACTTTCACTGCCAATGTTGCACAGTCCAGAGCCGCCACACACTGGGACAGACCGACCGCCACGGGTGACTGAGTTGAGTAATAGACTACAGGACGCATCCTGTCCCCATGCACCTGAGTGACCACTGCCCCATGGAATCCTTCCACATTTTCACAGTAAATGTGGAAAGGTATTGTCATGTATTCAACCAGCATTGTAACCCATGTATAATCTGACCTAAGTTGTACACTGTGAGAACAATGACCACAAGGTGGTGAACTTGTGGGAGACACTCCTAACCTGGACTTTCAGGTATAAAAGGGGAAGCTCTACCCACTTCCATCACTTGAGTGCTATGGAATAAAGGACAGGTCACGGACTGACCTTCTCTCAAGCATGGGCCTCGTGTGCATTTATACTGTATAGTAAGGACATATCAATGGTGACGAGAAACTGGGATTTAAACCACGTGAGCATGGCCATGAGCAGAACAGATGAGAGCTACTGTGTTAAGGAATGGTTGGGACAGAGATTCAACATTGTTAAAGCAGCACACAGTTCTCCAGGCAGACAAGGCCAATCAGGCATGCCCCAACATGTAGCCGAACCCAGAGGGGGAGTTCGACAGAGACAATGGCAAGCTGAACGGAGATTCACGCCATTGCAAGGGACAATGCGGCCAGTAATGGGGCCATCAACACCTGTTAATGGCGCAATAACAGGGCAGTCAGGGACGATCGACTGGCAAGGGACCTTTTGTTTCAAACAGCAGCTCATGTTGGAGGCGTGCAGGCACACACTCAGCCGGAGTTTGCAGAGATGAGCAAAATACCTGCAGCAATGAACGCTGGGGGAAATCGCTGGAAGCTGAAGTTCAGCGAGTTCATGTGGAGCACAAATACAGTTCATACACCAGGACGCCACCGATAATGATGAACGTGCTCTTCAATGGCATCCCAGTATCAATGGAGCTAGACACGGGGGCCAGCCAGTCCCTGATGGGTATCAAACAGTTTGAAAAGTTGTGGCCGTCCAAGGCCAGGAGCCGAAAATTAGTGCCGATTGACGCACAGCTACGGACATACACAAAGGAGATCATTCCGGTGCTAGGCAACGCCACGGTAGTCATGACCCACAAAGATTCAGAGAACAGGTTGCCACTCTGGGTTGTCCCGGGAGACGGTCCCGCACTACTGGGGAGGAGTTGGCTTGCTGTCATGAACTGGAAATGGGGCGATGTCAATGCAATTTCCTCTGTGGAGCGAGTATCATGCTCACAGATCCTGGACAAATTTGACTCATTATTTCAACCCGGCATTGGCACCATGGGGACCAAGGTAGTGATTCACATAAACCCGGACGCCAGGCCAGTACACCACAAGGTCAGAGCGGTGCCATACGTGATGCGGGAAAAGATAGAAGGCGAATTGGACCGCTTGCTGAGGGAAGGCATCATCTCGCCAGTCAAATTCAGTGATTGGGCGAGCCCGATTGTGCCGGTGCTCAAGGCAGATGGGTCGGTCAGGATATGTGGCGATTACAAGGCCACCATCAATCGGGTGTCACTCCAAGATCAGTACCCGCTACCGAGAGTGGAGGACCTCTTTGCGACGCTATCCGGTGGCAAACCTTTTTCAAAATTGGACCTGACCTCAGCTTACATGATCCAGGAGCTGGCGAGTGAGTCGAAGAAGCTGACCACCATCACGACACACAAAGGGATGTTTGAGTACAACAGATGTCCGTTCGGGATTCACTCGGCCGCCGCGATCTTCCAACGAAATATGGAAAGCCTCCTCAAGTCGATTCCAGGGATGGTGGTTTTTCAGGACGACATCCTCATCACGGGTTACGATACTGAAGAGCACCTCCACAACCTGGAGGAGTTGCTTCGCAGACTGGACCGGGTAGGGCTGTGACTGAAAAAGGCAAAGTGCGTCTTCCTAGCTCCAGAGATAGAATTCATGGGGATGAGGGTAGCAGCAGACGGGATCAGCTCGACTGCGTCCAAGATGGAAGCGATCTAGAGAGCACCCAGACCCCGTAACACAACGGAGCTGCGTTCATTCCTGGGGCTCCTGAACTATTTTGGCAACGTTCTTCCCAAATTGAGCACGCTGCTAGAGCCGCTACACGTGTTCCTACGCAAAGGTCGCGAATGGGTCTGGGGGGACAGCCAGGAAAGGGCTTTTAATAGAGCACACAATTTGTTATGTTCCAACAATCTGTTAATGCTATATGACACATGTAAGAAACTTGTGTTAAGGTGCGATGCATCGTCCTATGGTGTCGGGTGTGTGTTGCAGCATGTCAATGCCAAGGGTCAGTTACAGCCGGTAGCTTATGCCTCCAGAAGTCTCTCCCAGGCAGAAAGGGGCTACGGGATGGTAGAAAAGGAGGCGCTTGCATGTATATATGTGGTAAAGAAAATGCACCAGTACCTGTTTGACAGGAAATTTGAGCTGGAGACAGATCACAAATCCCTAACGTCCCTTTTGGCCGACAACAAGACCAAAAATGCAAACGCCTCGGCCTGCATACAGAGGTGGACACTTACGTTAGCCGCCTATGACTACACAATTCGGCACAGACCGAGCACCGAAAACTGCGCCGATGCACTCAGCAGGCTCCCACTAGCCACCACTGAGGGGACTACCGAGCATGCTGCTGAGATGGTCATGGCTGTTGAAGCTTTCGTAAGCGAAGGCTCACCCATGGCAGCCCGTCAGATTAAAGTCTGGACAAATAGAGACCCGCTATTGTCTCTAGTCAAGAAATGTGTCCTGAATGGGGACTGGGCAGCCACGTACAGGACATGCCCTGAGGAATTTAAACCATTTCACAGACGCAGGGATGAACTCTCAATTCAGGCCGATTGTCTACTGTGGGGAAACCGCGTAGTCATGCCCCAGATGGGCAGAGAGGTGTTCATCAGAGAACTCCACAATGGGCACCCGGGCATTGTCACGATGAAGGCAATTGCCAGGTCACACGTTTGGTGGCCAGGGATAGACGCAGATCTGGAACTTTGTGTTCGCAGGTGCAACACGTGTGCCCAGCTGGGCAATGCGCCCAGGGAAGCCCCCCTTAGCCCCTGGCCATGGCCCGCCAAGCCTTGGTCACGCATCCATGTGGACTACGCAGGTCCTTTCATGGTAAAATGTTTTTGGTTGTAGTAGACTCCTACTCCAAATGGATCGAGTGTGACATTTTAAATTCAAGCACATCCTCTGCCATGGTAGAAAGTCTACGGGCAATGTTCGCCACCCACGGTCTACCGGACATCTTGGTCAGCGACAATGGCCCGTGCTTCACAAGCACTGAACTCCAGGATTTCATGGCAGTCAATGGAATTAACTATGTCAGAACGGCACCGTTCAAGCCGGCCTCAAACGGCCAGGCAGAACGAGCAGTGCAGATAATCAAACAGGAGATGCTCAGAATCCAAGGGGGTTCCCTACAATGCTGCTTATCATGCCTCCTGTTGGCCTACAGATCCAGACCACACTCGCTCACAGGGGTTCCACCTGCAGAGCTGCTTATGAAAAGGACGCTCAAAACCCGGTTATCCCTTATACACCCCACCATGAAAGAAATTGTCGAGAGGAGGCGCCAGTCACAATATGACTACCATGACAGGAATGCGAGGGCGCGATGTATTGATGTAAATGACCCTGTTTTTGTCCTCAACTACGCTGCAGGGCCCAAATGGCTCGCAGGCACTGTGATTGCCAAAGAGGGAAATAGGATTCTGGTCGTTAAACTTACCAATGGACAAATCTGCCGCAAACATGTGGATCAAACAAAAAGGAGGTTCAGCAACCCCATAGAAGAGAGGAAGAACACGATATAGAGTTCACTCCACCACAGATGACCGAACACAGGAACCAAAGGGAGGAGAGCCCAGTCACTGTGGGCAGTCCAGACAGGCCTGAGGCACCGCAAACAGCAGACACTCAGGCCAGCGCCAAACAACCAGAGCCCCAACTCAGGCGCTCTACAAGAGAGCGTAAACCACCAGAGAGACTCAACCTATGATCCCAATAAGACTTTGGGGGGGGTGAGGTGATGTCATCTATTCAACCAGCATTGTAACCCATGTATAATCTGACCTAAGTTGTACACTGTGAGAACAATGACCACTAGGTGGTGAACTTGTGGGAGACGCTCCTAACCTGGACCTTCAGGTATAAAAGGGGAAGCTCCACCCACTTCCATCACTTGAATGCTATGGAACAAAGGACAGGTCACAGACTGACCTTCTCTCAAGCATGGGCCTGTGTGCATTTATACTGTATAGTAAGGACGTATCAGGTATGTTCATGTTCGGGAGCCCAAGGCCGGGTGCAGACATTAAGGCTTCCTTCAGATTACCATATGCTGTTTCCAGCTCCGGGCCCCACTGTCTAGGGAGGGTTTCCCCCCTTTCACCAGTTTCTGTATTGGTTCTGCAATTGCTGCAAAGTTGGCTATAAAGTTTCTGCAGTAATTAAAGAGTCGCAGTACTTTCCGTACCCCTCGAACTGTCTTTGGGCGGGGCATGATTCTGATAGCTTCTTTGCTATTTTGAGACATTGTTCTTGACCCTTGTGATATCTCATGTCCCAAATATTGTACCACTGTCTGTCCGATCTGGGCTTTCTTGGGATTGACTTTAAATCCCACCCTTTGTAGGGTTTCTAAGATTTCTATGAGAGTGCCTGTGTGTCCCCGTTCATCCTCCGAGGCAATCAGCAGATCATCCACATACTGGAGGACTGTTCTTCTGTAAGGGGTTAGGTTCACCTTCTCTAGGGCTCGACTCATAGTCCGGAGAAATATTGCCGGGCTATTTTGGGATCACTGTGGCTCCCATGTCCAGGTATACTGGTGGTCTCCTACAGTAAAGGCAAACTTGTCCTGTGACTCGCGAGCCAGAGGTATGGACCAAAATCCATTGGCGATGTCAAGCATTGTGAATATCTTATGTTTTGGGTTTCAATCCGTTAAAGATTGTGGCTGGGTTGGCTACAATGGGGTACTGTTGAGGTGTCACTTTATTCAGAGCCGTGTAATCTATAGTCAGCCGGTATGAGCCGTCCGGCTTCTTTACTGGCCACACGGGTGAATTAGTGGTGCTCTCAGCTTCCTGGAGTATGCCACTGTCCACCAGATTGTGTACAATTTGTTTGACTGCCTCCCTGGCTTCAGGTTTGATTGGATATTGTTTATGAGGGGTGTGCTCGGGTCCCAGGACAATGGGTCGGTTTCTGCCAGTCCACAATCTTGTTTGGACTGTGCCCACACTCCATCAACGGGACCATACCCTTTAATGTATCCCAATCCCTGGTGAGGAATTGTATGTTCCCCACCTTTGCATGGTTGTCCAATTTATTTTGTTCCCCGAAGGTGATAGTTTTGCACCCATTTGGACTTCTCTAAACTATTTTCTTCCCCTGGGAATCAATCAACGCTCATAATTGTTCTAGGAGGTTGATTCCTAATAATATTGTACCCTCATTATTTGGACAAACATAAAATTGTGCGGGGATTAAAATTCCTGCCACGTCCAATAATATTACTTCGCTTAGGTGTGCCCTTGTGGCAGATCCTCCAACCCCGTCATTAAAACTGTCCGTTTGGTTGTGGGTAGGGGGATATCTGTCATTGAGGCAGAGGCGCCTGTATCCACTAACATGTCACATTGCCGGACCCCTAATAATGCTGTAATGTGGATCCGAGAATCGCCTTCGCTCTGAGCGGGGGCCGCTGGCTTTCAGTCTCTTGCCAGGTCCTAGAGGACCTGGAGGAGCTGATCCTTTGTCACTTTCTGGGATTTGGGTGGGCTACCCTGCGGTGTGGGTCTTTTCCCGCCCCCGCCTGGTGCCCAACACTGTTTTTTGTTGTGCCCCATTTTCTGGCAGTTGGTGCACTTGGGACGTGGACTCTTACAGTCCTCGGACATATGTCCGGGTTTGCCACAATTGTAGCAAACTCCACTGGGTCTTTTGCTAGATGCCGCTCCTATTTCTACTTTGATCGGTTTCTGGTGTTGGCTGGCTTCATTATCCACTTGGCAAGCCCAGCTCACCAGTCCGTCATAGGTATCTGCACCGACTACCCCCATCTTAAGTATTTTCTGATGATCGGCTGACAGGCCGTCTTTAAACATCTTTAAAAATGCCTGATCTGCCTTGTCTGGGGCTACCTGACCCAAGTATTCTCGATACGCAGTCCACAATCTATGACCATACTCACTGCTGTTTTCATTTTTCTTCTGATGGACTAACAGAATTAGTCCCCAATTGGGAGCGGGAGATTCTCAGGCAGCTTCGACTGCTCGAGTTAAATCATCGTATGCTGGCTGTCAGACTGCCTGAGTGGCATTGTTAAAAGGAGTCCATTCACCATTTCTATAATCCTCTCTTAATGTCTCCCATTTAGGCCATGGGCATTTAGCCCTCACTATCTGATGTACATCCCTCTCATGCATCCCATGGATGTAATACATTTCCCTTAACAATCTCCAAAGTTCAGAATTGCTGTGTTTTTCCTTCAGAGAAGGTAGATCCTTGAGGATCGCATGTTTCTCCAAAGGGTTAAACGATATGTATTTCACTGTTACTTTATGGTCAGCTCCCTTCCCCATGCCAGATGTTCGCAACGGGGCTGCAGGGAGTTTAGTATCATCCTCTAGGTCATACTCGGGTGCCGTAGCTCTCGCTTTTTCATAGGGAGGGGTTGCCTCCGACTCCCCGCCTTTGTCCTTGTTGTAGTCTCCAGGTCTCCCAAAAAGCCCGGACACACAACGGGTTTCATGAACTTCTCTTCGGTTCTTTACTTCTTCCCTTCATTGTTTTAATTCCTCAAATTTTGGGTTTCATCGTGTCACTAAATTGTAAAAACTGCTGCACTATAATTATACCGGCTTTTTTGGCTCTCTTAGTTTTCTCTTTTTCCCACCAAGCCTTTTGTTCGGCTGGTTCTTGTGACGGGTCCCACCCATTTTTTTATATTTTGTCGATTAACCCCTTCTGGTCATCTGCATAGAACTTAGCAAGGGAGTTCTCCAACCCGCCAGTCTAATCCTTTGCCCGATGCCATTATACGGTCAGACGATCTACGTCACCTGTCCGATGACTTCACATCTTTCTAATCGGTAGTTTAATCCAACCTCTATGTTTAAGTCTTAGTCTTATTTCTCCAATATACTTCTTGCACAACACAGTTCTTATCAATGACTTGAAACTAAATCAATGACTTTAAACTAACTTATTCCACTCGCGCGCCAACAAATTTGTTCTTCAGCAGACTTTCGCAGTTCGGAATACCCAGTTGACAGACAGTCTTGTCATCGCAGAGATCATCTAATTTTGGAATGGTACTTTAAACTTACTCACTCCGAGATGCTCTACCAATGATCGTCTGTCCATCTCCCAGCGTATCCCATCCTCGTCGCCAAATTGATGTGGAACCCAAATAAAGGCTCAACACAAGTCTGAAAGAATCAAAAATAATGTTTATTTGCGAATACCTATAGTTTGGCCAAGGGAGCATAACAGTTTGGATAGAGTTCCGCAACTCGTTAATACCGCCTCGACTTTTGGCTATCGGCTCACAATATTTAAAGCTGAAAACCGCAATCCGTGTGCGTCACCTGTTCCATTACATTGGGGATTTTACATTTTTCAGCTATGAAACAACAAGCCAGGTTTCCTGATATTCAATACCTGGCCTAACCGCAGGTCAGCATCCTATTATTCTATATCTATCTTTGCTAAGCTTGCTACCACATCCTCTTGTATGTGACCTACCATCTTATTGGTCCAGCTAGTTGTTGCTGGGCAAATGCAACTTGACATACTTGCTTGTCCATTTCTGAACACATTTCCCAAACTACATCACTATATTACTACAGTGGGCTTCTAAAAGTCCCACTTCAATCATCATAGGCAATCTCTCGAATTGAGGATGACTTGCTTCCATGTCAAAAAGGTCACAGGTGTTTCAATGAAGGGCCTAAAATTCCAGGTCCCGAACTAAACCTTGAAAGGTGGAAGATGCCTGTGCGTAGATTTTTTTTAACGTGTGGTGACCGTTGCACACCAGCCACCACACCAGGCTTGACAGAATTAGGTCTTGGTCAGTAGCAAGGATTAACCAAGGCAACTGGAGACCAGTTCTGCTGCACGGACCTAATGCATACATATATCGCAGTATGGACGGCCCCTTGCTGCCCCAGGGCCCTCACCTCTTCTGGGTCCCAAACTCACGCCTCTCCTGGGCCCCGATCACATTCCTCTAAAATCTCTCGCCGCTCCTTCACCCTAGCCTCGCCAATCCTGCTGTATCTGCCCACGCTCCAATCACCGACCTGGATCTTGGTGATGTCCCTTTTCACTGCCATTGTTCTCCTGCTCCAGCACGTGCTGCTCCCCGGAGTGGTATGCCGCCATGCTGCTCCTTCCACTCCCCGGCCTCCTCCGATGATGCTCGCAGGCCGGGGCCGCTCAGCCTGCTGGGCTAGGCCGCCACGCAGCTCCTTCTACTGAATTATGGTACATCTGACAGTGCAGCACTCCCTCAGTACTGCACTGGAGTGTCAGCCTAGATTCTTTTGCTCAAGTGTCTGACTCAGAGGTGAGGGTGCTACCCACTAAACTACAGCTGACACTGAACAGAAATCCTGGCTGCTTCCAACCCCCTCCCCCAGCCAACACCCTCCCTAACTCAACTAGGTGAAAGCAGCAAAATCAGCCCAGTCCAAGGATCAACCTTTACCCATGAAGCTCTCAGATTCTTTTTTAATAAATTTCATATGAGTGCTAATGTTTCATTGGTGAGGCGTTTTCTAATCTTACAAATAAAAACAAAATGCTATAACGGGTCTCCTCCTTTCTGCTTCATTCACATCATGGTGTGTTCATGTTGCATTGGATTGCATTCAAATACTGCTAATATCATTGGAATAAATCTGAATGAAAATCTGGAAAAAAAATCAATTCTAATGACATTTTATAACTGGGAAAATAATTCAGAGGATAAAAAGAATCATATACAACACAGTATAAGATACAATCTTTAATCAGTCTCAATCTCAAAGTTAAAGTGAGATAGTTTATTTTTCTCAGATAAAAATCATATCCAGCAAAATAAATAATTGATCTATTCCTTACTTTTTGACTGACAGGATTGACTTAGTACACGACTCAATAAGAAGCATTCTACAGTGGAATCTAATACTGAGAGTATAGTATTTGTCTAGTCTGCATAACACTATAATTCACAATCACAATCACAGAAATTGCTCTCGGACTTCCTACGGGCAAAGCACTGTGGAATAGAAATAAAATGCGCACTTATCAGGCGCAAGAGTTTTGAGGACATTTGCCGGGCAAGATATGGGTAAGTACATCATTCTTGCCCGTACAAATGTCCTCGCTCCCGATATGCAGATGATCTGTCAAGCTCCAGCTTGACAGATCGGAAAAGCCGGTTTTCAGCGCATGCGCATTGCCGCTGAAAACTAGCTTTTCCGATGCCTCCCCGGGTCCGTAGAAACTTCATACGGGCCTGGGATGTCGGAATTTCTACGCCATTGTTCAATTTTGGACTTTCTTTACAATGACATAGAAATTCCAGATCTAAATCTCACAATTATGTTCAGAGGAAAATTCAATCTTGCATAGCTAGAAACCTAGCAAGGTTCCCCAACTTTAATACATCAGCGTTAACGTTTCAGATCGATGGCCTTTTATCAGAACATTTATAGTGAATAAGATTGCTAATGTTGTGCCAATATAGGGTAGTTTCACCATATAGTGAGCTGGATTTGATCCTTAGTCAGGCATACGAGAATTTCAGCTCATCAGTTTGGGTTGCATTTGTGCCTATGTCACTGAGGTGAAAGGGTCAATGCCGAATTAACACTACCACCAGTCCCTGCAGTTTCTCCATTTCATTTTGAAAAGTTCATAAATTTTTTACAATGTCTGTCATTTTTTTATTAAGTCCTGACTTCTCTTACTTTTCAGCATAGAATTTTCTTATGCAGCACATACAGAAACCATATTGTAATGTCCTTGTTTGTGGCTCACTGCCCATTAAATTCACACCAGTAACAAGTGACAACACTGACATTAATTATGCTCAGTTAGGAATTTACACATGCTATTCATATTTTTAGAACTGGTAGACTTTCTATTTGGCCTGCAACAGAAAAAATAGGGGAGGAATGACATATCTTAAGAAAATAATTATTTGCAATTTTGTGAATCAGTTCTTTGAGAGGGAAAACAAAAGAACCCTTATGCACAATTCTCTGTTCCATATCAAACAGTAATTGTGCTTTGTTCAGCTCCAATTATTTGGGTTATGGCACTCTATAACCCACACAACTAGAGCTTTTCTGGCATAAATCCAGCCTGATGTACTCACTAACATGTGAAAGTTACATCATTAACATAATTCAACAGATTTGACTGTACTTTGCACAATAAAGTTGGCATAATAGAAAATTCTATAATGTGAATCAGCAGTGAACAATGTGATAACAAAACAAACACTGAGAAAAGAGAGTTTCACAAATCTAGCCAGTTATGTATAGGCAGCAATTCTGATTTTGTATGATCTCAGAGAGGAACAGTTCACAGTGAAGTATCTGCTTGACCACTTGTGCATGGCCACTGAGTTACAGATTCTTGGACTACCATTGATATTCCCTCTGGATCAGTGTCATTGATCGCTCGTTTAACCAAATCCTCCATTCTTTATGCATTGGTGTTTGTCTGCACTGCCCAATATTTAATCAGATAATATTGTACTCCACGGGGTGTAACGATGCCTCCCTCTTGTTATGTGACTGGATATCATGCTCTGCATCATCATCATCATCATCATAAGCAGTCCCTCGAATCGAGGATGACTTGCTTCCACGTCAAGAAGTTCACAGGTGTTTCAATGATGGACCTAAAATTCCATGTCCGAACAAAATCTTTAAGGGTGGAAGATGCCTGTGCTTGGATTTTTTAATGTGTGGTAGCCATTGCACACCAGCCACCACACGGGCTTGACAGAGCTAGGTCTTGGTCCAGTAGCAAGGATTAACCAAGGCAACTGGAGACCAGTTCTGCTGCACGGACCGAATGCATACATATATCGCAGTATGGACGGCCCCTTGCTGCCCCAGGGCCCTCACCTCTTCTGGGTCCAAAACTCACGCCTCTCCTGGGCCCCGATCACGTCCCTCTAAAATCTCTCGCCGCTCCTTCGCCCTAACCTTGCCACTTCTGCTGTATCTGCCCACGCTCCAATCACCGACCTGGATCTTGGTGATGTCCCTTTTCACTGCCGTTGTTCTCCTGCTCCAGCACGTGCTGCTCCCCGGAGTGGTATGCCGCCATGCTGCTCCTTCCACTCCCCGGCCTCCTCCGATGATGCTCGCAGGCCGGGGCCGCTCAGCCTGCTGGGCTAGGCCGCCACGCAGCTCCTTCTACTGAATTATGGTACATCTGACAGTGCAGCACTCCCTCAGTACTGCACTGGAGTGTCAGCCTAGATTCTTTTGCTCAAGTGTCTGACTCAGAGGTGAGGGTGCTACCCACTAAACTACAACTGACAATGAACAGAAATCCTGGCTGCTTCCAACCCCCTCCCCCAGCCAACACCCTCCCTAACTCAACTAGGTGAAAGCAGCAAAATCAGCCCAGTCCAAGGATCAACCTTTACCCATGAAGCTCTCAGATTCTTTTTTAATAAATTTCATATGAGTGCTAATGTTTCATTGGTGAGGCGTTTTCTAATCTTACAAATAAAAACAAAATGCTATAACGGGTCTCCTCCTTTCTGCTTCATTCACATCATGGTGTGTTCATGTTGCATTGGATTGCATTCAAATACTGCTAATATCATTGGAATAAATCTGAATGAAAATCTGGAAAAAAATCAATTCTAATGACATTTTATAACTGGGAAAATAATTTAGAGGATAAAAAGAATCATATACAAGACAGTATAAGATACAATCTTTAATCAGTCTCAATCTCAAAGTTAAAGTGAGATAGTTTATTTTTCTCAGATAAAAATCATATCCAGCAAGATAAATAATTGATCTATTCCTTACTTTTTGACGAACCTAGTGCGCACACATATCGCAGTGTGGGCTGGCCCGTGCTGTCCTTCTGGACCCCGAACTTATGCCTCTCTTGGGCCCCGATCATGTCCCTCTACAAACTCTCGCCGCTCCTTCGCCCCCACCTCGCCGCTCTTTCAGTACCTGCCCATGCTCCAATCATCGAACTGGACCTTGATGATGTCCTTTTTCACTGCCGTTGCTCTCCTGCTCCAGCATGTGCTGCTCCCATCCTCACCTGCACTTCTCCATTGTTGCAGTAGGTGGTACTGATAAATACTGGTAAGATAAGTGTCAAAGTACAATCAAGAAGCTGGTTTCTCATGCAGAATACATTGACTGAATAAGGTAGTAATTCCAGTCTTTTTTTTAAAAACATAACATAAGAAATAGGGGCAGGAGTAAGCCCTATAGCCCCTAGAGCCTGCTCTGCCATTCAATAAGATCATGGCTGATCATCGACCTCAACTCCACTTTCCTGCCCAATCTCCATATCCCTTTATTCCCCTTGACTCCACAAATCTGTCTATTTCAGCCTTGAATATACTCAGAGACTCAGCATCCACAGCCCTCTGGGGCAGAGAATTCCAAAGGTTCACAACTCTCTGAGTGAAAAAATGTCTCCTCATCTCTATCTTAAATGGCCGACTCCTTACCTTGAGACTGTGCCCCCTAGTTCTAGACACTCCAGCCAGGGGAAATAACCTCTCAGAATCTAGCGTCAATCCCCTTCAGAAACTTGTCTGTTTCAATGACATCACCTCTCATTCTTCTAAACTCCAGAGAGTATAGGCATATTCTACACAATCTCTCCTCATAAGACAGCCCTCTCATTCCAAGAATCAATCTAGTGAACCTTCATTGCACCGCCTCCAAGGCAAGTATATCCTTCCTTTGATAAGGAGACCAAAACTGTGCACAATACTCCATGTGTGGTCTCACCAAGGCCCTGTACAATTGTAGCAAGACTTCCTTACTCTTATACATAGAAACATAGAAACATAGAAAATAGGTGCAGGAGCAGGCCATTCAGCCCTTCTAGCCTGCACCGCCATTCAATGAGTTCATGGCTGAACATGAAACTTCAGTACCCCCTTCCTGCTTTCTCGCTATAACCCTTGATCCCCCGAGTAGTAAGGACTTCATCTAACTCCCTTTTGAATATATTTAGTGAATTGGCCTCAACTACTTTCTGTGGCAGAGAATTCCACAGGTTCACCACTCTCTGGGTGAAGAAGTTTCTCCTCATCTCGGTCCGAAATGGCTTACCCCTTATCCTCAGACTGTGACCCCTGGTTCTGGACTTCCCCAACATTGGGAACATTCTTTCTGCATCTAACCTGTCTAAACCCGTCAGAATTTTAAACGTTTCTATGAGGTCCCCTCTCATTCTTCTGAACTCCAGTGAATACAAGCCCAGTTGATCCAATCTTTCTTGATAGGTCAGTCCCGCCATCCCGGGAATCAGTCTGGTGAACCTTCGCTGCACTCCCTCAATAGCAAGAATGTCCTTCCTCAAGTTAGGAGACCAAAACTGTACACAATACTCCAGGTGTGGCCTCACCAAGGCCCTGTACAACTGTAGCAACACCTCCCTGCCCCTGTACTCAAATCCCCTCGCTATGAAGGCCAACATGCCATTTGCTTTCTTAACCGCCTGCTGTACCTGCATGCCAACCTTCAATGACTGATGTACCATGACACCCAGGTCTCGTTGCACCTTCCCTTTTCCTAATCTGTCACCATTCAGATAATAGTCTGTCTCTCTGTTTTTACCACCAAAGTGGATAACCTCACATTTATCCACATTATACTTCATCTGCCATGCATTTGCCCACTCACCTAACCTATCCAAGTCACTCTGCAGCCTAATAGTATCCTCCTCGCAGCTCACACTGCCACCCAACTTAGTATCATCCGCAAATTTGGAGATACTGCATTTAATCCCCTCGTCTAAATCATTAATGTACAATGTAAACAGCTGGGGCCCCAGCACAGAACCTTGCGGTACCCCACTAGTCACTGCCTGCCATTCTGAAAAGTACCCATTTACTCCTACTCTTTGCTTCCTGTCTGACAACCAGTTCTCAATCCACGTCAGCACACGACCCCCAATCCCATGTGCTTTAACTTTGCACATTAATCTCTTGTGTGGGACCTTGTCGAAAGCCTTCTGAAAGTCCAAATATACCACATCAACTGGTTCTCCTTTGTCCACTTTACTGGAAACATCCTCAAAAAATTCCAGAAGATTTGTCAAGCATGATTTCCCTTTCACAAATCCATGCTGACTTGGACCTATCATGTCACCATTTTCCAGATGCACTGCTATGACATCCTTAATAATTGATTCCATCATTTTACCCACTACTGAGGTCAGGCTGACCGGTCTATAATTCCCTGTTTTCTCTCTCCCTCCTTTTTTAAAAAGTGGGGTTACATTGGCTACCCTCCACTCCATAGGAACTGATCCAGAGTCAATGGAATGTTGGAAAATGACTGTCAATGCATCCGCTATTTCCAAGGCCACCTCCTTAAGTACTCTAGGATGCAGTCCATCAGGCCCTGGGGATTTATCGGCCTTCAATCCCATCAATTTCCCCAACACAATTTCCCGATTAATAAAGATTTCCCTCAGTTCCCTCTCCTTACTAGACCCTCTGACCCCTTTTATATCCGGAAGGTTGTTTGTATCCTCCTTAGTGAATACCGAACCAAAGTACTTGTTCAATTGGTCTGCCATTTCTTTGTTCCCCGTTATGACTTCCCCTGATTCTGACTGCAGGGGACCTACGTTTGTCTTCACCAACCTTTTTCTCTTTACATACCTATAGAAACTTTTGCAATCCGCCTTAATGTTCCCTGCAAGCTTCTTCTCGTACTCTATTTTCCCTGCCCTAATCAAACCCTTTGTCCTCCTCTGCTGAGTTCTAAATTTCTCCGAGTCTCCAGGTTCGCTGCTATTTCTGGCCAATTTGTATGCCACTTCCTTGGCTTTAATACTATCCCTGATTTCCCTAGATAGCCACGGTTGAGCCACCTTCCCTTTTTTATTTTTACGCCAGACAGGAATGTACAATTGTTGTAATTCATCCATGCGGTCTCTAAATGTCTGCCATTGTCCATCCACAGTCAACCCCTTAAGTATCATTCGCCAATCTATCCTGGCCAATTCACGCCTCATACCTTCAAAGTTACCCTTCTTTAAGTTCTGGACCATGGTCTCTGAAATTACTGTTTCATTCTCCATCCTAATGCAGAATTCCACCATATTATGGTCACTCTTCCCCAAGGGGCCTCGCACAATGAGATTGCTAATTAATCCTCTCTCATTGCACAACACCCAGTCTAAGATGGCCTCCCCCCTAGTTGGTTCCTCAACATATTGGTCTAGAAAACCATCCCTTATGCACTCCAGAAATCCTCCTCCACCGTATTGCTTCCAGTTTGGCTAGCCCAATCTATGTGCATATTAAAGTCACCCATTATAACTGCTACACCTTTATTGCATGCACCCCTAATTTCCTGTTTGATGCCCTCCCCAACATCCCTATTACTGTTTGGAGGTCTGTACACAACTCCTACTAACGTTTTTTGCCCTTTGGTGTTCTGCAGCTCTACCCATATAGATTCCACATCATCCAAGCTACTGTCTTTCCTAACTATTGCATTAATCTGCTCTTTAACCAGCAATGCTACCCCACCTCCTTTTCCTTTTATTCTATCCTTCCTGAATGTTGAATACCCCTGAATGTTGAGTTCCCAGCCCTGATCATCCTGGAGCCACGTCTCCGTAATCCCAATCACATCATATTTGTTAACATCTATTTGCACAATTAATTCATCCACCTCATTGCGGATACTCCTTGCATTAAGACACAAAGCCTTCAGGCTTGTTTTATTAACACCCTTTGTCCTTTTAGAATTTTGCTGTACAGTGGCCCTTTTTGTTCTTTGCCTTGGGTTTCTCTGCCCTCCACTTTTACTCATCTCCTTTCTGTCTTTTGCTTTTGCCTCCTTTTTGTTTCCCTCTGTCTCCCTGCATTGGTTCCCATCCCCCTGCCATATTAGTTTAAATCCTCCCCAACAGCACTAGCAAACACTCCCCCTAGGACATTGGTTCCGGTCCTGCCGAGGTGCAGACCGTCCGGTTTGTACTGGTCCCACCTCCCCCAGAACCGGTCCCAATGCCCCAGGAATTTGAATCCCTCCCTGCTGCACCACTGCTCAAGCCACGTATTCATCTGTGCTATCCTGCGATTCCTACTCTGACTATCACGTGGCACTGGTAGCAATCCCGAGATTACTACTTTTGAGGTCCTACTTTTTAATTTAGCTCCTAGCTCCTTAAATTCGTTTCGTAGGACCTCATCCCTTTTTTTACCTATGTCGTTGGTACCAATGTGCACCACAACAACTGGCTGTTCTCCCTCCCATTTCAGAATGTCCTGCACCCGCTCCGAGACATCCTTGACCCTTGCACCAGGGAGGCAACATACCATCCTGGAGTCTCGGTTGCGGCCGCAGAAATGCCTATCTATTCCCCTCACAATTGAATCCCCTATCACTATCGCTCTCCCACTCTTTTTTTTGCCCTCCTGTGCAGCAGAGCCACCTACAGTGCCATGAACTTGGCTGCTGCTGCCCTTCCCTGATGAGTCATTCCCCTCAACAGTACCCAAAGCGGTGTATCTGTTTTGCAGGGGGATGACCACAGGGGACCCCTGCACTACCTTCCTTGCACTACTCTTCCTGCTGGTCTTCCATTCCCTAGCTGGCTGTGGACCCTTTCCCTGCGGTAAGACCAACTCACTACACGTGATACTCACGTCATTCTCAGCATCGTGGATGCTCCAGAGTAAATCCACCCTCAGCTCCAATTCCGTAACGCGGACCGTCAGGAGCCGGAGGTGGACACACTTCCCGCACACGTAGTCGTCAGGGACACCGGAAGTGTCCCTGAGTTCCCACATGGTACAGGAGGAGCATAACACCCAACCGAGCTCTCCTGCCATGTCTTAACCCTTCGATACACTTAAACTGGTAATAACAATGTTAAAAGTTACTGACCAATATAAGACGAAAAAGAAAAACTACTCACCAATCACCAGCCAATCACTTACCCCCCAGGCTGTGACGTCACCTTTGTATCTTTGCCTTCTCCCTGTAGCTGCACCGGTACGCCTCTCGCCGACCCCGGACTCGCGCTGCTCCGAGCTCCCGCCTCCTCGACTGACTGCTCGAACTGCTCGACTCCCGCTGGCCTTTATAGGCCTCTCGCCGACCCCGGACTCGCGCTGCTCCGAGCTCCCGCCTCCTCGACTGACTGCACGAACTGCTCGACTCCCGCTGGCCTTTATAGGCCTCTCGCCGACCCCGGACTCGCGCTGCTCCGAGCTCCCGCCTCCTCGACTGACTCCAACCTCCTTGCAATAAAGGACAACGTGCCATTTGCCTTCCTTATTGCTTGCTGTACCTGCATGCTAGCTTTCTGTGTTTCTTGCACAAGGATACCTAAATCTCATTTAAAAGCTTCCCAGCATTTAAAAATATTCTACTTTTCTATTCTACCGACCAAAGTGAATAATCTCACATTTACCCACATTATACTCCATCTGCCACCTGACTGCCCACTCACTTAGTCTATCTATATCCCTTTGCAGACGCTTTGTGTTCTCCTCACAGCTTACTGTCCCAGCTAGCTTTGTATCATCAACAAACTTGGATACATTACACTCTGTCCCCTCATCTAGGTCATTAATATAGATTGCAAATAGCGAAGGTTCCAGCTAGTTATAGCCTCCCAACCTGAAAAAGACTCGCTTATTCCGACTCTCACTTCACCTCACTAAACACTTCACATAAACCAACAAAACAGCAAGAATAGGCTGCACCAACACAAGTAGCATGCTGGGTGGCCACTTCTGATTTCCTTTTGTTCCTGTCAGCATTTAGATAAAACAACTGGCTGACTGTGGGCTGGATTTAGTGGTATGAATAACGGTGAGGCTAACAGTGCTTGCTGTTATCAATGCGTAAATCGGACAGCAACTTCCAGTGACCACACATGCGCAGCTAAATGTGTAAATCAGGATGTTGCTGTCCAAGATGCCCCGCTCCACCAGAAGCTACACAGTAATCTCGCTGAAAGACTGAGCATTGAAATATATTGAATGTCGTGAAGTTGCTGTACTTATCTGATTTATAGATGCACTAAACTTGCCAGAAAAAGTTAGGGCTTGTCCATTCCGATGTAAATATATTTTTAATGGTGTGGTGGTTTTAATTACTGCCAAACAACCTCTCTGGCACTGAAAATTAACTTTTACAAGTGTGGAGTTTCACTCCTTCAGATTTTAAGTAGTATTGCATATTTTATTTTAATTAAAAATGTAAATTGTTATGTCCTAGGATGCTCTGATAATGACTCCACGAGGCAATGTGTTGTACTTGAACTGTAGTGACCTTAGTCCTTTATTGATAACTCCAGAGTGAGAACCATACCTGGTGGCCTGCCTTTTATACTAGGCCAGGCAAACCTGTACAGGTAACCTACAAGTCTCCCACTGCTGTGCCTTCTGTACTATCACAAGGTGTGCCACCAAACAGTAGCCATATAGGATACATGACATAAATGAAATGTTTTTTTCTTGGATTGTCTTTGTCGCTTATCGCTCTCTCATAATCCCATCTTCCTTTCTCTATTTATTGAATTTATTGTACTTGATTTGCCATTGAATTCAAAATTCTAACTGATGCTTCCTGCTTCAGAGTCTGCGCTGCTTATTAATAATTCTGCAATCTGATTGGTCAAGGGGATAGACAGTTGCTTGCCATGTTCACACTGATCCAAGATGTCCTGTAGAGATGCAGATACACTGCATTTTTGGGACAGTTGTCTGACAGGAACTTCCAGAGCAAAAGCACATAAAAAGTCTATGGACAGTGTAAGCTGTACGTTCATCACTGACTGTAAAATCCGGCCCTATATTATAGTTCCGAGCCTAGGCCTTTATTGGACCATACCTCTACATCTGTGGATCCTTGTTCTCTTATTTTCTATCCCCCAGGAACTTGGGGGCTAGATTCCTGATCTTCTCCCAATTCAGGCATTAATAAGCAGAGCTGCCAAACAAGCCTGCTACGATGCCTCTTCTTTCCCCCACCCCACTCCACTACCACTTTGAAACTAGCATTGCAAAGCTTAATAGGAAGAGATAGTCCTTCCCCTTAATGAGTGAATGTTTGATGTGATTGTCACAAGACTGTCCTCTTGTGCCAGCAGCTCCAGCATTTGGCTGTAAGATGGGTTTTAAACTTTTGAGTACTTACTTTAATATGAAAAGCAATAGTTTGGAATAAATCATATCAAAATCCTTTCCAAGAGAAACTGCTTGGAAAGCCTAAAACATGGCAAACACATGAACATAATACATTTATATAGTGCCTTTAATGTCACACAACTTCACAGAAGTGTGAGGACAAATAGCTGCCAAACTAAAAAAGAAGAAAATAGGAGGGGTGACCAAGAGTTCTATCAAGGAGGTGGGTTTTCTGAGGGTCTTAAAGTAGGAGAGGGAGGAGGAAATATGGAAGGGTGTAGAGAAGAAATTCCAGAGAGTAGGACCTAGGCAGCTGAAGGTACGGCCACCAATGGTGAGGTGAAGGGAGAGGGGGCTGCACAAGAACCCAGGGTCGAAAGAATTGAAAGTTCTCAGGAGAGGTTGGGCCTTTTAGCACTGAATGAGGTTGCAGAGGCAGCAATGCGTGTGGCTGTTAAGGACGAAGAGCTAATGTATGTCATTGAGGATTGGAATAAGGTGAGCGGGCACAGGATAAGATTCAGGTAACAGAGTTTTGTTTGAGCTGGAGTTTATGGAGCATACAAGATGGTAGGTCAACAGGGAGAATATTGAATTAATCAAATCTGGAAGGGGACAAAGGTATTTGAGGGCTTTAGTAGCAGATTGGCTGAGGTAATGTTTCAAAGTTGGAAGTAAGCCATCTTTGCGATGGAGGGAATATGGGGTCAGAAGCTCAGCTGGAAGTCAAATCGGACATCAAGGTTGCAAACTGTCTGATTGAGCCTGAGACAGTAGCTGGGGTGGGGGCTGGTGACAATGACAAAGGTGTGTAATTTGTGGTTTTAACAGCTAATTAGTATGCAATGGAAGCTCCCACCTGCTCCGCAGTCTACCGCTGTGAGCATGTATGCACCGAACCAGAATTTTGGAGTGCTGCTGCAGCAACCATTAAAAGGGAAACCAGGCCAGGACTGAAAAAAGAAAACTGCTATAAGATACAACTGAGTTTTACAATGTTTTATGGAGCACTCAAGCAGTTGAACTGTCAGGTTCAGTGATGCTTCACAGAAAGCTGGCCTTCTTAGCACTCCAGAATGTCCTTCCTGGAGCGGTGTACAAAAAACATCACGGCTAATAATTTTTTATGCAAACAGTATTTGAAGTAGTGTCTTTCAGCTGACTTTGTAGCATATGTTGCTCCTCTGTTGTTGTAGATATTCACTATAAGCCAGATAACAGTCACAATGGCACAGAAGAAGGCAACACCTTGCAGTACCTTTCATCACTAATTCTACTTTTTGCAAGCAGTAGCCCAGAGGAATTAGGTGATGAATGTGAGGGGTTCACCACATGAGCTTACTTATTTCTTCAGTTGCAGAATGTAGAGATTGAACATTACTTATGAAATAATCACATTAGGCAAATCATTGAAGTTATGTGTGGAAATAACTATGACAGATTAGATGTCAAGCTGGACAGATTAGACGACAGAGGACTGGGAGGGTTGGTCTGCCAAAATTGGAATGGATGTTTCTCTTGAATACAAGTCCATTTTGTTTCACCGATGTGCCAATCAGTTTACACCTGGGTGATTCAAGTTATGGGCAAGGAATGTCAGTTTTTATAACCAAAATGCATGTGCGCATTGGTAATCATAATATGCACTATTTATACAGGAAACATGTTGTACCAATCTGTTGTACTAAACAAAAACCTTCTCTTGATCACCTAAGCAGCCTGTCATTCTCTCAAATACCAGCTTTTCTAATATCAGTACAGTTTGGCCTGCTTTCAAAATATCAGCTTTTCTGCTGTGACGAACATATACCATTCCTTTAGCATGTACACAATGAAATAGGGGGGTGCACTGAAACTTGAAAAGTTGACACTCAGTGACACATGAACTATTTAGGAATTTTAAAAGGTATGTTTACATAGTATACGATGGATTCTTACCTTTTTGTTAATATGTTACACAGCTTTCATATTTTCCTGATTAGCTCAGAGTTTTACTAGTTCTCTGGTGTCTTTATTTATAAATCCGCATGTCCCATGGCATTCAACTCCC
The DNA here is from genome assembly GCF_044704955.1 of Pristiophorus japonicus. Classification (NCBI taxonomy): domain Eukaryota; kingdom Metazoa; phylum Chordata; class Chondrichthyes; family Pristiophoridae; genus Pristiophorus; species Pristiophorus japonicus. The sequence goes on from NC_091990.1 coordinate 139,462,890, forward strand.
GACAGTTTAATGAACCAGATGCATGGAAATATTCATCCATCCTCTCTAAGGAACAGCTTTCCTTTTGGAAATCAATAATGCAATCAAACTGTTTGCAGAAATGTGTCAACGGACAGTGCAAAAAGAATCACTGTATTATCTTCTTTGCAGCCATACATTTTTTGCGGGTATTTCTATGCGGCAACTCAAACCTTCCATCTCACCTTTACTTCTGAACAATCAGCTGCATTTTATTAGTGTACGTGCACCAGTTTATTACCTAGGCTACGAGGTACGTAGGAATAGGAGTAGGCCATTCAGTCCCTCGAGCCTGTTCTACCTTTCAATGAGATCATGGCTGATCTGTAGCATAATTCCATTTACCTACCTTGGCTCCATATCCTTTAAATACCCTTGTCTAGCAAAAATCTATCGATCTCAGATTTAAAATTATAAATTGAGTTAGCATCTCAACTGCTTGTTGTGGGAGAGAGTTTCACACTTCTACCACCCCTTGTGTGAAGAAGTGATTCCTAATTTCGCTCCTGAATGGCCTAGCTCTGATTTTAAGGTTATGTCTCCTTGTTCTAGACTCCCATATCAGTGGAAAATGTTTCTCTCTATCTATCCTATCAATTCATTTCAACATCCTAAACAACTCAACCAAATCACCCCTTAATCTTCTATATTTCAGGGAATACAAGCCTAGTTTATGTAATCTCTCCTCATATAATTTAACCCTTGGAGCCCTGGTAATGTTTGGAAATCTGTACTGCACATGTTCCAAGGCCAACATCTTTTCTAAGATGTGGTGCCCAGAACAATAAACAGTGATGATCAGACAGGACAAATCCTCCGACTGTCATTCTGATAGCGTTGCAATGTTTCTGGCTATCGTAGCCATGGCCTTGAGCAGCTCTCAACCTATGTCAACGCTGGCCTGTGACAGACGCAACATGTCCTGCTATGCGCCTATCTGTCTTGCAGCAATGGACCTTTTTTGCACCAACCTCCATTGCTGCAGCAAAGGCGCTGCAACGCTGGGCGAGTGTTGCTGCACACCGTTTGTGTAAAGTCCTGTCCCTGCAGTACAGACTCACATGAGGCACATGCTGAAGTCAAGATCACTCAAGACCTGCACCTTTATTACACAGCTCTCGAATGTCACACTTGCCTGAGACCTGTCCTAATATACCTGTCTGGGACAGGTATCCATTCTCTCCTGCAAGTGCACCCGTGGTGGTAAGGTAAGCTTGTGGTTACAGGTCATCTCTAGTTACAGTCATGTAAGATACAGTTATTGACTTTATAGGTTCAATCTCTCAGGTGGTCTACGCTCTCACGTGGAGCGTCTTAGTTGTGGTTCAGTTGTTTGCCTTGGTGCCTGTTTTTCTTTCGGTGTGATTGCTGGTATCTCGCCTGGGCTGTCTGTTTCGTTCAGTGTGATTGTTGGTGTATCGCCTGGGCTGTCTGTTGGGATTGCCCTTTCCTCAGGTTGTTCCCTCTGTCTGTCCACCAGGCATGGTGTGAGTTCCACATTGTAGTCTGCCTCTGGTTCAGCAGTGTTGTTGGTAAATCTACTTTTGACTTGGTCGACATGCCTCCGGCAGGTTTGGCCATTGTCCATTTGTACAACCAGTAGCCTGTTTCCTTCCTTGCCTGTTACTGTCCCTGCAAGCCATTTTGGACCCCTGCCATAGTTTAGCACAAACACTTTGTCCCCTATCTCATTCAACCTCCCCCTCGAATTTCGGTCATGGTACTTGGTTAGCTTACGGCGCTTTACCTTAATGATTTCATGCATGCCTGGGAGGATTAATGAGAGCCTTGTCTTTAAGGTCCGTTTCATTAATAGTTGTGCGGGGGGAACTTCAGTCAATGAATGCGGACGAGATCTGTATGCCAGCAGCAGTCACGACAGGCTGCCCTGCAGCGTGGGACCTTGGATTTTGAGCATGCCTTGTTTAATGATTTGCACTGCTCGCTCCGCCTGGCCGTTGGAGGCCGGCTTGAACGGTGCCGTCTTAACATGATTTATGCCATGGTCACTTCTAAAATCTTGGACTTTTGTGCTGGTGAAGCACGGACCATTATCACTGACCAATATGTCAGGAATGCCGTGCGTTAAGAACATGGTTCCAAGGCTCTCCACAATGGTGGAGGTGGTGCTCGAGTTTAAAATGGTGCATTCGATCCACTTTGAAAATGCATCTACAACTAAGAGGAACATTTTGCCCATGAATGGGCCCGCATAGTCTACGTGCACCCGCGACCACGGTTTGGTGGGCCAGGGCCAGGGGCTTAGGGGGGCCTCCCTGGGGGCATTACTGAGTTGGGCACAAATGGTGCACCGTCGGACGCAGAGCTCCAAGTCCGCGTCAATGCCAGGCTGCCAGACGTGGGATCTGGCTATGGCCTTCATGAGAACGATCCCCGGGTGCTCGCGGTGGAGCTCTCGGACAAGTGCCTCTCTGCCTCGCAGAGGCATGACTACTCGGCTGCCCCACATCAGGCAGTCTGCTTGTAGTGACAGCTCATGCATGCGCCTATGGAAAGGTTTGATCTCCTCGGGGCAGGCATCGCGAGCCTCTGCCCAGTCACCAGCTAAGACACATCTTTTTACTAGGGATAACGTGGGGTCGCTGGTCGTCCAGGCTCTGATTTGGCGAGCCGTCATGGACGAACCTGTGGACTCAAAGGCATTGATTGCCATGACTATCTCACAGTCCTGTTCGTCAGACCCTTCCGTGGTCGCCAGGGGTAGCCTGCTAAGCGCAACGGCACAGTTGTCTATGCCTGGTCTGTGCCTTATGGTGTAATCGGAAGACGCCAGCATGAGTGCCCACCATTGAATGCGCGCCGAAGCGTTGGCGTTTATTGCCTTGCTCTCGGATAGTAGGGACGTGAGGGGCTTGTGGTCGGTTACTAACGTGAACTTGGCCCCGAAAAGGTATTGGTGCATCTTTTTGACACCATACACGCATGCGAGCACCTCCTTCTCCACCATTCCGTATCCACACTCCGCCCGCGAAAGTGATCTGGAGGCAGAAGCTATGGGTTGTAATTTACCCGCACTATTGACATGTTGTAAAATGCACCCGACCCCATACGCTGACGCATCACATATAAGAACTAGCTTTTTACCTGGATCAAAGAAAGCCAAAACACTGTTGGAACACAGAAGGTTGCGTGCCTTATTGAGGGCGCGTTCATGTATGTCCCCCCAAAACCAATCGCACCCCTTTCTGAGTAGCACATGGAGAGGCTCCAGCAGCGTGCTTAAGTTCTGCACAAAGTTCCCAAAGTAATTGAGTAGCCCGAGAAAGGCGCACAGTTCTGAGACATTCCGGGGCCTGGGTGCCAGGCGAATTGCTTCTGTTTTGGACTCTGTTGGGCGGATTCCATCAGCGGCAATCCTTCTGCCCAAAAATTCAACCTCAGGCACGAGAAAAAGGCACTTGGACTTCTTAACTCTTAGGCCTACCCGATCCACCCGCTTTAGTACTTCCTCCAAATTGCGGAGATGGAAGTCGGTGTCCCTGCCCGTGATAAGTATGTCGTCTTGAAACACAACCGTTCCCGGGATGGACTTGAGCAGACTCTCCATGTTGCGCTGGAATATAGCGGCTGCCGACCTGATGCCGAATGGGCATCGATTGTACATGAAAAGGCCTCGATGTGTGTTGATGGTGGTGAGTAGCTTGGACTCGTCGGTCAATTCTTGTGTCATACACGCAGATGTGAGATCTAGTTTTGAGAAAAGTTTTCCTCCAGCCAATGTGGCAAATAAGTCCTCCGCTCTGGGCAGCGGGTATTGGTCCTGTAGGGAGACTCTGTTTATGGTAGATTTGTAGTCCCCACAGATTCGTACGGATCCATCAGGCTTCATGACTGGAAAGATGGGACTTGCCCAGATGCTAAATTCCACGGGTGAGGTAATGCCTTCCCGCAGAAGCCTGTCCAGTTCATGTTTAATCTTTACCCTCATCACATAGGGCACACTCTAGCCTTGTGATGGACCGCTCTCGCATCCTGTGTGATGTAGACTTTGACTTTAGCCCCTTTGAAGGTGCCCACACCTGGCTGAAAGAGATGTTCAAATCGACTTAGAACTGTTGAGCAGGAGGTCTGTTCCTCTGACGACATGGCGTGAACATCATCCCTTTTCCAGTTTAGTTTTGCCAGCCAGCTTCTCCCCAGCAGTGCTGGGAGATCTCCGTGGACAATACACAGGGGAGTCGGTTCACTGTCCCTTTGTGTGTAACTGAGAGCATGGCTCTGCCAAGGACTGGGATGATTTCTTTGGTATAGGTCCTTAGTTTGGTGTCGACCCTTGTGAATTTTGGTCTGTCTCTTTTGTGCGGCCACAGCTGTTCAAATTGTTGAGCGCTCATGAGAGATTGACTCGCTCCCATATCCAGCTCCATGTTGACGGGTATCCCGTTGAGTCGGACCCTCATCATTATTGGAGGCGTCTTGTTGTAAGGGCAGTGGCCATTGATCGTGTTGACCCGTTGTACCTCGGTGTCCCGGGTACTGTCCCCGCTGTCTTCTGGTCCGCTTTCCGACCCTTCCGATTCATATACTAGCCGAGCTGCTGTTTTTCTGCACATGTGGGCCAGATGCCCTGTATAGTCGCAGTTTCTTCAAACAGCATGCTGAAATCGACACCCCCCTTGATGAATGCCTTCCCCCACATCTCCAGCACAGTCTGCTTCCATTGTTTCCAAAGGATGAGCTGCATCTGGCTGATCTCTCTTGAGCTTCTCTCAGTTTGTAGTTGATTGCTCGCATTGTGGGTTGATGAGGTGTGAACGGCCGTTCATGTGGCCCTTGATGGCTTCTGGCGCCACTGCCTGCTGTTGAAGGCCTGCTCTCCTGCCTTTGTCTGTGTGTGGGAGTAGCGGCTTGTTTCACGCTGTGAACCCCTTGTTCCGATGTTTCGTTAGTTGTCGTACCCGCAGTGTAGATCAACCTCGTTTCTTCTTCTCCTGCCAGGAATGTCTGTGCAACCAGTGCTGCTGCCTCTACGGTCAAGTTCTTGGTCTCTATGAGCTTTCGGAATATGCCTATGTGGCCTATTCCGTTAAAAAAAAGTCTCTCAGTACTTCTCTCCTTAGGTCATCGGAGAACTCACATAAGCTAGCCAACCTCCGAAGTTCCGCCACGAAGTCGGGTATGCTCTGGCCCATACAACGTCTGTAGTTGTAGAACCTGTGTCTGGCCATGTGTAGGTTGCTCGCTGGCTTCAGGTGGTCTCTTACCAGTGTGCTCAACTCTTCAAACGACTTGCTTGCTGGTTTCTCGGGTGTCAACAGGTCCTTCATTAAGGCGTATGTTTTCGAACCACAGCTGGTCTCTTGTCTGCCTTATCGTCGCCTAACCAGTCTTTGGTTACGAAGTTTTGCTGGAGCCTTTCTATAAAATCCTCCCAATTATCTCCAGCATTGTATTTTTCATCTGAGCCGTTGGTCACCATTTTGTGGATTCTGTAATCCCGTAACTCGTCACCACTGTAAACTCCTGTCCCTGCAGTACAGACTTACACGAGGCACATGCTGAAGTCAAGATCACTCAGGACCTGCACCTTTATTACACAGCTCTTGAATGCCACACTTGCCTGAGACCTGTCCTTATATACCTGTCTGGGACAGGTATCCAGTGTCTCCTGCAAGTGCACCCTTGGTGGTAAGGTAAGCTTGTGGTTACAGGTCATCTCTAGTTACAGTCATGTATAGCATGGTAAGATACAGTTATGTACAGTAGTGTGAGATACATGACAGTTTGGTCCTGCAGAATCAGAAGAGGCATGGGGGAATCCCATGAATTTAGAGTCGGTGGTGAAGGATATTCCAGCTGGCCCACATGGAACTGGTATCCTCCTCCATCTCCACCACCACCTCCTCTTCCACTGGCTGCAGGATCATAGAAACATAGAAATATAAAAAATAGGTGCAGGAGTAGGCCATTCAGCCCTTCAAGCCTGCACCACCATTCAACATGATCATGGATAATCATGCAACTTCAGTACCCTATTCCTGCTTTCTCTCCCTACCCCTTGATCCCTTTAGCCGTAAGGGCCACATCTAACTCCATTTTGAATATATCTAATGAACTGGCCTCAACAACTTTCTGTGGTAGCGAATTCCACAGGTTCACAATTCTGAGTGAAGAAGTTTCTCCTTATCTCGGTCCTAAATGGCTTACCCCTTATCCTTAGACTGTGATCCCTGGTTCTGGATTTCCCCAACATCGGCAACATTCTTCCATCATCTAACCTGTTCAATCCCGTCAGAATTTTATATGTTTCTATGAGATCCCCTCTTATTCTTCTGAACTCCAGTGAATATAAGCCTATTCGATCCAATCTTTCTTCATATGTCAGTCCTGCCATCCCAGGAATCAGTCTGGTGAACCTTCGCTGCACTCCCTCAATAGCAAGAATGTCCTTCGTCAGATTAGGAGACCAAAACTGCACACAATACTCAAGGTGTGGTCTCACCAAGGCCCTGTACAATTGCAGTAAGACCTCCCTGCTCCTATACTCAAATCCCCTCGTTATCAAGGCCAGCATGTCATTTGCTTTCTTTACTGCCTGCTGTACCTGCATGCCTACCTTCAATGAGTGATGTACCATGACACCCAGGTCTCATTGCACCTCCCCTTTTACTAATCTGTCACCATACAGATATCAAATCTGCCTTCCTGTTTTTGTCAACAAAGGGGATAACCTCACACTTATCCACAATATACTTCATCTGCCATGCATTTGCCCACTCACCTAACCTGTCCAAGTCACCCTGCATTCTCCTCACAGCTCACACTGCCACGCAGCTTAGTGTCATCCAAAAACTTGGAGATATTACATTCAATTCCTTTGTCTAATCATTAATGTATATTGTTCATAGCTCGGGTCCCAGCACTGAACCTTGCGGTACCCCACTAGTCACTGCCTGCCATTCTGAAAAGGACCTGTTTATTCCTACCCTCTGCTTCCTGTCTGCCAACCAGTTCTCTATCCACGTCAATACATTACCCCCAATACCATGTGCTTTAATTTTGCACACTAATCTCTTGTGTGGGACTTTGTCAAAAGCCTTTTGAAAGTTCAAATACACCACATCCACTGATTCTCCCTTGTCCACTCTACTAGTTACATCCTCAACAAATTCTAGAAGATTTGTCAAGCATGATTTCCCTTTCATAAATCCATGCTGACTGGGACCGATCCTGTCACTGCTTTCCAAATGCGCTGCACATCTTTCATAATTGATTCCAACATTTTCCCCACTACCGATGTCAGGCTAACTGGTCTAGAATTCCGTTTTCTCTCTCCCTCCTTTTTTTAAAAAGTGGAGTTACATTAGCTACCCTCCAATCCATAGGAACTGATCCAGAATCTATCAAATGTTGGAAAATGACCACCAATGCATCCACTATTTCTAGGGTCACTTCCTTAAGTACTTTGGGATGCAGACTATCAGGCCCTGGGGATTTATCGGCCTTCAATCCCATCAATTTCCCAACACCATTTCCTGACTAATAAGGATTTCCTTCAGTTCCTGCTTCTTGCTGACCCTCGGTCCCCTAGTATTTCCGGAAGGTTATTTGTATCTTCCTTAGTGAAGACAGAACCAAAGTATTTGTTCAATTGGTCTGCCATTACTTTGTTCCCCATTATAAATTCACCTGATTCTGACTGCAGGGGACCAACATTTGTCTTCACTAATCTTTTTCTCTTCACCTATCTATAGAAGCTTTTGCAGTCAGTTTTTATGTTCTCTGCAAGCTTACTCTCATATTCTATTTTTCCCCTCCTAATTAAACCCTTTCTCCTCCTCTGCTGAATTCTAAATTTCTCCCAGTCCTTAGGTTTGCTGCTTTTTCTGGCCAATTTATATGCTTCTTCCTTGGATTTAACACTATCCCTAATTTCCCTTGTTAGCCATGGTTGAGCCACCTTCCCCATTTTATTTTTACGCCAGACAGGGATGTACAACTGTTGAAGTTCATCCATGTGATCTTTAAATGTTTGCCATTGCCTATCCACCGTCAACCCTTTAAGTACCATTCGCCAATCTATCCTAGCCGATTCACGTCTCATACCATCGAAGTTACCTTTCTTTAAGTTCAGCACCCTAATCTCTGAATTAACTGTGTCACTCTCCATCTTAATGAAGAATTCTACCATATTATGGTCACTCTTCCCCAAGGGGCCTCGCACAACAAGATTGCCAATTAATCCTCTCTCATTACACAACACCCAGTCTAGGATGGCCAGCTCTCTAGTTGGTTCCTCGACATATTGGTCGAGAAACCCATCCCTTATACACTCAGGAAATCCTCGTCACCGTATTGCTACCAGTTTGGTTAGCCCAATCTACATCTAGATTAAAGTTGGTACACTCATAATAAAGGATGAAACTGAGTACTGTGTACAATGAGCAAGTGTGACCTTAGCTCCTTTAATAAGACTCCAGAGTGCAGGTACCTCGTGGGCGGCCTACTTATATACTGTGCTCCCAAAGGGCTGCTGGGTTCCCTTGCAACTCCAACAGATGGGCCCTCTGGTGGTCAGGTGTCATGCAGATTACACAGGGTTAAATATATTATAAAAGTCACTCATGATAACTGCTGTACCTTTATTGCACGCATCCCTAATTTCCTGTTTGATGTCTCTTCATCACATCTGCCAGTAGTGAAGTTGGGAGAGGGCTGGGTGATGCCAGAGGTGGAGGCAGTGGGTCTGTCGTCTGGTCTCTCTGTGGCAGTGTGATCTGAATCCTCCGAGTCTAGAAGTACAAAATAACATTTAAAAATGCTTGGCACCAGGGGAGGAGTCGGATACATGAGGACAGTGAAGTAGCGCAGTTTTACTTAAATGTCCACCACTGCTGCATTACTACATTACATATTGCAGACAGACAATACATGTATACATATACATATGCATTGCGTTATATTGCCCCAACATTGCAGTGCATCACATGAGCCCAACATTACAGTGCAATAAACATACATTACATTACATCAGGCCAAAATTTCAGTACACTGAACTTACATTACATTATGAGGCTAACGTTACAGTTGCATTACATGACATTGCAGGACTGCAGCACAGACAGGGTATTGTATTGAACTGACCATCCTGTGGGTGGATCAGCTCCAACGCTGGTGGTGGCACGGTTGCTATACCCAACCAGTGACAGGGCACGAATCTCAATTTCCATCAATAGTTCTTGCATTGGGGGGTTCCCCCCACCCCCCCCCCCACCCCCCCACCGTATGCCGCTGATTGGCTGCTATTGCAGATATCTTCTTCTGCAGAAAGGGTAGTAAATGAAAGTAAAAATCTTCAATCCATTTAACATTGCAGATACACAGGTTCACGCACACACATCAAACACTGCGTTGATCCTCTTGTCATTGCCTGAAAGCACAAATACATTGCCCTAACGTTGGGATAACTAACATCATCCGTGTGACACTGAACCTACATTTTCATGGTACATGGGGATGCATAAATAAAATCATTACTCTTGCTACCCTCGCCAGGTCATTTCTCCTCTGATGACACCTTTCCCCAGTGCATACCATTGTACTTGTGGAGGACACAGCCTCCCCAGTCTCGTCCTATATTCTCCTTTGGGGAAGGGGGTTTTCCACGACCACCCTTCGTTAAGACAGAATATCTCTCCGTAATATTCTCCAGCAGGGCAAGTATCTCCGTCTCGTCGAAGGTGGACGCCCTCAACCTCCCGTCCTTCTCAATGTTCCTGCGCTTCGACTTCTTTTCAATTATACTTATATTTATTATATTATATGATTTTTGATTTATAAAGTATGTATTATTGTTGTATAATTATTATTTAACATTTTTGACTCTGGAATCTCTGATTAAAGTAACTAACCCTCGAATACCTTGCTGCTCCTCCTCACTCCCTCTCCCTCGACTTCAACTCTCTGCACGTGCGCAGGTGGCCCCTGACCCCCGTAATTGCGGGAAAAATCATCTGTGGGGGAAAAAAAAGAAAAACAATTGCGCATGCGCAGTGCAGTGCCACACCGTCCATCAACAACAAAGTCAATCTTGACAGACTATAATACTGCATAACATCCGCTGCATACCGCTCGCAGACCGCCAAAAAAAAGTCACTAAACTAGCGCTCTTCGGTCTCAGCGATATTCTAGCGGTTTTAAACGACGCATCGCTGGAAAAACGTCGAAAAATGGGCAGACCTTAAATCCTGATGAATTTCGTCCCGATTGAATATAGACACATCTTTTCAGCTTTCAAAATATCCACGTCATATTTGTGGAGCATCTGCAAGAATGTTCTCTAAATGACATAGAATTACATAGGGCTCTATTTGCACCACAATTGTGTGCCGTTTTTTTGCGTGAAATACTCACTTTCCAACTTTCGTCAACATTTGGACGCAGGTGCCAACCGTATGCTCCAGTTTAAAACATTTTGGTGCAGACACAAGTCAAAACGGGATCGGGCGCCGTTTTTGTGGAATTAATCGAATTTGGCAATCACAATTCTTTGCAGCACGGCGCACAATGCCCAAAAGCCCGCAAAAAAAACATACGTTAACTTAAGGAATCGGTGTGTGCACAAGAGGACAGGGGCGAGGTAATAAGAATACAAAATAAAAATATTTTTTTTCCCACAGAGAACTCTTTTTGGAGCAAGGGAAGATTATTTCCAGGCTGAAAGGACTGGTCCCCCTCGCTCCCCCTGCGAGTTGAAGTTTGGGAGCGGGAGGGCCATTTGGCCTAGGATTGCAGCGGGTCCAGCTGGGGGGAGAGCAGTGGCAGAAGATCCAGTCAGGGGGGAGTGGTGGCAGCGGGTCCAGCAGAGGGGAGAGGTCCTTTGTGGCCCTTTCAGCAGTGGTGAGATAGCAGTCCTTTCAGTGGAGTGGGATTCAGCTTGCTTCAGCGTCTCTGGTTGCCCTGGCAGTTTCAGCTTTTCACCCATGCCCAGACAATTTTTAGCACAGACTTGAAGCTCCGTCCACCAGACTAACTTCGGTGAGCGCTGTGCCAAATTCAAATATTTCTACGGTGAATATCTCAATTTTTTTTCCTGGTGCAAACGTACAGAAAAAAATTGTACGTTAACATGTGCGGGCGCCAAAAATCCAACAAGTGGAAAATAGGGCCCTTGAATATTCAGCACAGGAACAGGCATTTGGTCAAACTAGTCTGTGCTGCTGTTTATACTTCACTCAGCTCTCCTGCCATTCCATCTGCCTCATCTCAACCTTTCAGCATATCTATGAATTCCCTTTTCTCTCATGAACTGGTCTAGTTTCCTTTTGAAAGCATTTAAGCTATTTTTCTCAACCAGTTCCTGTGGTAGCGAGTTCCACCTACTAACCACTCTGAGTAAATAGATTTCTCCTTATTTGTCTACTGGATTTATTGGTAACTATCTTTTATTCATGTAGTGTAACAAAATTTGCAGATGACACAAAGTTTAGTGGGAAAGCGGGTTGTGTAGAGGACACAGAGAGGCTGCAAAGAGATTTAGATAGGTTAAGCGAATGGGCTAAGGTTTGGCAGATGGAATACAATGTCGGAAAATGTGAGGTCATCCACCTTGGAAAAAAAAACAGTAAAAGGGAATATTATTTGAATGGGGAGAAATTACAACATGCTGCGGTGCAGAGGGACCTGGGGGTCCTTGTGCATGAATCCCAAAAAGTTAGTTTGCAGGTGCAGCAGGTAATCAGGAAGGCAAATGGAATGTTGGCCTTCATTGCGAGAGGGATGGAGTACAAAAGCAGGGAGGTCCTGTTGCAACTGTATAGGGTATTGGTGAGGCCGCACCTGGAGTACTGCGTGCAGTTTTGGTCACCTTACTTAAGGAAGGATATACTAGCTTTGGAGGGGATACAGAGACGATTCACTAGGCTGATTCCAGAGATGAGGGGGGTTACCTTATGATGATAGATTGAGTAGACTTTGGAACTCGTTGGAGTTCAGAAGGATGAGGGGTGATCTTATAGAAACATTTAAAATAATGAAAGGGATAGACAAGATAGAGGCAGAGAGGTTGTTTCCACTGGTCGGGGAGACTAGAACTAGGGGGCACAGCCTCAAAATACGGGGGAGACAATTTAAAACCGAGTTTAGAAGGAATTTCTTCTCCCAGAGGGTTGTGCATCTATGGAATTCTCTGCCCAAGGAAGCAGTTGAGGCTAGCTCATTGAATGTATTCAAATCACAGATCGATAGATTTTTAACCAATAAGGGAATTAAGGGTTACGGGGAGCAGGCGGGAAAGTGGAGCTGAGTCCACGGCCAGATCAGCCATGATCTTGTGAATGGCGGAGCAGGCTCGAGGGGCTAGATGGCCTACTTCTGTTCCTAATTCTTATGTTCTTATGTTCTTATGTTATGGCCCCTAGTTTTGAATTCTCCCACAAGTGAAAACATTATCTCCACATCTACCCTGTCTAACCCATAATTAATTTTAGACTTCTATCAGGTCACCTCTAAAATTTATTTTTTCTTCTGGTTTTATGAAAGGGAAATCATGTTTAACAAATTTGCTGGAGGTCTTTGAGGATGTAACGAGCAGAGTGGATAAAGGAGAACCAGTTGATGTTGTATATTTGGATAGCATTCGATAAGGTGCCACACAAGGTTACTGCACAAGATAAGAGCTCACAGGGTTGGGGGTAATATATTGGCATGGATAGAGGATTGACTAACTAGCAGAAAACAGAGTCGGGATAAATGGGTCATTTTCAGGTTGTAAAATTGTATCTAGTGGAGTGCCACAAGGATCAGTGCTGGAGCCTCAACTATTTACAATCTATATTAATGACTTGGATGAAATGACCAAGTGTAATGTAGCCAAATTTGCTGATGATACAAAGATGGGTGGGAAAGCAAGTTGTGAGGATGCAAAGAATCTACAAAGGGATATAGATAGTCTCAGTGAGTGGGCAAAAATTTGGCAGATGGACTATAATGTGGGAAAATGTGAGGTTATCCACTTTGGTAGGAGAAATTAAAAAGCATATTATTATTTAAATGGGGAGCTATTACAAAATGCTGCAGTACAGAGGGATCTGGGGGTTCTTGTAGATGAAATGCAAAAAGTTAGCATGCAGGTACAGCAAGTAATCAGGAAGGCAAATGGAATGCTGGCCTTTACTGCAAATGGAATAGAGTATAAAAGTAGGAAAGTCCTGCTCCAACTGTACAGGGCGTTGGTAAGACCACACCTAGAGTACTGCGTACAGTTTTGGTCTCATTATTTAAGGAAGGATATAATTACATAGGAGGCAGTTCAGAGAAGGTTCACAAGGTTGATTCTTGAGATGAAGGGGCTGTCATATGAAGAAAGGTTGGGCCTCTACTCCTTGGAGTTTAGAAGAATGACAGGTGATTTTATTGAAACATATAAGATTCTGAGGGATTTGACAGGGTAGATGCAGAGAGGATGTTTCCCCTCATGGGGAATCTAGAACTGGGGGCATTGTTTCAGAATAAGGGGCTGCCCATTTACAACAGAAATGAGGAGGAATTTCTTCTCTGAGGGCCATGAATCTTTGAAATTCTCTACCCCAGAGAGCTGTGGAGGCTGGGTCTTTGAATATATGTAAAATGGAGATAGACAGATTTTTATATGATAAGGGGATCAAGGGAATGGGCGGGGAAGTGGAGTTGAGGCCAAGATCAGGTCAGCCATGATATTGAATGACAGAGCAGGCTCGAGGGGCCAAATGGCCTACTCTTCTCCTATTTCTTATGTTCTTATGTACTTATGTTAAAGAAAAATGCCCCAGTCTGTTGAATCTTTCCTGATAGCTGTCAGTTCTAGTACCATCCTTGTAAATCTTCTTCGCACTTTCTGTAGTCCTTTTTATAGTATGCAGACCAGAACTGTGCCCAGTATTCTAAGTGCGGCCGGTGTCCTATACAAGTTCAACATAACTTCACTACTTTTCACCATTATAAAGTTCTAATGTTGATTGATGGGTAGAATTGGAGAAATGTTGGTAAAGATTTCTGAATTCACCAGGCAATGACCCAGAATTTGTGGTTGCAATGATGGCAAAACTGTCAGCACTTATCGTCATTACTGTGTAAAGCTGACAGCAACTTCTGCCTTCTGCACATGCACAGTTAGATATAGAAATCCAGAAGTTGCTGTCAGCCATACCCTGCTCCTCCACAGAGTGCGCTGTTGCAGACTTTGCAGATGCATTCAGCACAGAATCAGTGATTTGCTGTGAACTTTAAAATTTTATGCACTATTCTCGATATGAAAATCTTTGAAAAAGTTAAGCCTTGTTGAATGAGGTGTAACTGAGTTTTTAACAGACTACTAAGTCATAATTAGTGTTGAACAGGCTCTTTGGCCTTGAAATACTCATTTTATGTGTGGAGTGTCATTTCTTTCATTCCATGATAAAAGTTCCATAGATTTATAAAATAATCAACATTATTTTTTTAAAGTTTGTTGATATTTAAGCTCTACCTTAATCCTGTGTGGATGTCCTAATTTTTATTTTGTTTTCTGTAAAATGATTAAAAAGTGATTGATAATCAGTGCTTTTTACTTCCTGGTTTTCTTTCTGTGCTAATTCTTCAATCTGATTGGCTGCTCTGCCTGCTTGATGACTTCACTACTTCTGGATGCCTCAGATTCCCTATAAATGATGCCTGATTGTAAGTCACATCAGAATAAGGGAAATCAACACCACAGAGCCCGTTAAATCTTTGTGGTCAGTAGCGAGTGCCAACCCTTCGCCGCTGACTGCAAAATGTGAACTAGTATTATTCTCAGTGTACACTGTGGCAATGCAAAAGATTGTAACTCATCCCCTTAATATATACAATATCCAGACTTGTTAGTCATATGCAAATAAGATTGCATTGCAGAAGTTACCAAATTTTACAAAGCTTTAATGAAAGGATATGATGCATAAGGATTGCAAGGTAAATAGCAAAGGACACTGTTCTCAATATCTATTATGACGACAATTTTTTTCCCCCATAATCTGTCCACTGTTTAAACTGGAGCTTTTTTTTTCCACACTTTCGCAAATATAGTCACTTATTTTTTCATGCTAGGAGAACAATGAATCTCAAGACATATAAAAAGTTTTGGTCTCCTAACTTGAGGAAGGACATTCTTGCTATTGAGGGAGTGCAGCGAAGGTTCACCAGACTGATTCCCGGGATGGCGGGACTGACATATCAAGAAAGACTGGATCAACTGGGCTTATATTCACTGGAGTTCAGAAGAATGAGAGGGAATCTCATAGAAACGTTTAAAATTCTGATGGGTTTAGACAGGTTAGATGCAGGAAGAATGTTCCCAATGTTGGGGAAGTCCAGAACCAGGGGTCACAGTCTAAGGATAAGGGGTAAGCCATTTAGGACCGAGATGAGGAGAAACTACTTCACCCAGAGAGTGGTGAACCTGTGGAATTCTCTACCACAGAAAGTTGTTGAGGCCAATTCACTAAATATATTCAAAAAGGAGTTAGATGTAGTCCTTACTACTAGGGGGATCAAGGGGTGTGGCGAGAAAGCAGGAATGGGGTACTGAAGTTGCATGTTCAGCCATGAACTCATTGAATGGTGGTGCAGGCTCGACGGGCCGAATGGCCTACTCCTACACCTATTTTCTATCTAAATGCAACCTTCTGTAGACTTGCTTGGCACACAGCTAACATTGTTGGTGGAGCAATGGAGAGTTTTAACTAACTTGGATGCATTGCTGGCATTAGTACAAGTGCTAGTAACTACAATATACACGGATGCTATTTCTGTAATGTGAAAATATAGCCCATGATATGCTTTATTTCAATTAAAAATATATATTTTTGTTGGATAATGCTGCTGCTATGGTTAAATAGCCTAAGTGCCATGAGTGGAGCCCTGAAAACATAAGGGGATGGGAGTAAGTTGGTGGGAGAAAAAACAAGTGCTACTGATGTCCTCAAGAGAGTTAACCTTGCTAAACTGAATTCCTGTCATGCTACTAGTAGCAGACTGAGGGACCATTTACCATATCCCAGGAGCTTTCTATCAGCAAGGGCAGACATCGATGTCGAGGTTCAACACTACCTTCAGTGTACCAGTGCAGCCTTCGGTCACCTGAGGAAGAGAATGTTTGAAGACCAGGACCTCAAATCTGGCACCAAGCTTATGGTCGACAGAGCAGTAGTGATACCCACCCTCCGATATGGCTCAGAGACGTAGACCATATACAATAGACACTTCAAAGCTCGGGAGAAATAACACTAGTGCTGCCTCCGCAAGATCCTGCAAATCCACTGGGAGGATAGATGCACCGACGTCAGTGTTCTCACTTAGGCCAACAGCCCCAGCATCGAAGCACTGACCACACTTGACCCGCTCCGTTGGGCGGGCCACATCTTCCGCATGCCCGACACGAGACTCTCAAAGCAAGCGCTCTACTCAGAACCCCTACACAACAATCGAGCCCCAGGTGGGCAGAGAAAACGTTTAAAGGACACCCTCAAAGCCTCCTTGATAAAGTGCAACATCCCCACCGGCACCTGGGGATCCCTGGCCCAAGACTGTCCTAAGTGGAGGAAGAGCATCCAGGAGGGTGCTGAGCACCTCGAGTCTCGTCGCCGAGAGCATGCAAAAAACAGGCGCAGACAGCAGGAGGAGTGTGTGGCAAACCAGACTCCCCACCCACCCTTTCCTTCAACCATTGTCTGTCCCACTTGTGACAGAGACTGTAATTCCCGTATTGGACTGTACAATCACCTGAGAACTCACTTTTAGAGTGGAAGCAAGTCTTCCTCGATTTTGAGGGACTGCCTTTGATGATGATGATGAGTAGACTGACAAATGATTAACTGAAGATAAGAGATGCAGATGTGGAAGTTAAAATAGGCAGTTATTGTTTTAAAAATAGTGGTTGCATAAACTTCCCTCTGCTCCATCATTATACAACCTGAATGAAAGCAGAAGGATGTTGCTCTAACGTGGGTCACATTACTGCATACACTTAACTTACTGTTTGATTTTTATAATACGCGCTAAAAAAAATTATATAAGTTAAATGAAATACACAATGGTAACAACAGCAGCACTGTTGTGTTGTGTGCATTTTGCTCAATGTGGAAGTTCCTGGTTCATTTTCAGCACATGGCACAAGCATACCTGCAGAATGTGTTCCCAGCTACATTCATTCAAGCTCAAGGTTACTGAGGTTAAGGAACAGCAGGAGGTGCTCTATTACACACAGGAGGCAAAGGAGGCTTCAGAACATCTTTCCAACAGGTGATCACCCGAAAGACAGACAGAACTACAGAGGAACTTGCTCCAATTCTCTAAAGAGAGAAGATGAGTTTAATCCGCAGCACAATAATGCACTTCCAAGAAGCTTGTTTAAGAGCAACTATTAAGAGCATTGGAAGAGTAAGTTATCTGTCTATCCTCTCCAACAGGAAACAGGTTTTAACAAGGGTTAATTATTTACAAAATAGGATGAGGCAAGTAAAAATGCAAAAGTGTAGGATTTCATATCATGACCCAACAAGGAAACCTATATTTGCACTCCATGCGAGCTTCATTCATCTTATGTACATGGAAAAGCTGGAGTGAGGATTTACTGGATGCATGCCAGCACACTGCCTTATGTGCCAACTTAGTGTTGTATCAATTGTATGTATGAAAATGTTCATTGAGCTTATCTCCAGCCCCAGCCTCCAGACTAGACTTGGCAGCAGTGAGGTGCTATTGGGAGCAAATTGGGAAAAATCACAAAATGAAGGGCGAGACTTTTCACTTCACATCGCCCATCTATGGCCCATCGATCACCCAAAACTGACCTCTATCGCCCATTTTGAGCAAAAAGTGGAAACTAGGCACAAAACATCGCCGGAAAAACAGGTGCCTAAGTTTCCATTTTGATCGCCGAGATGATCGCCGAAATGATAGCCCACACAAGGCCCATCCCAAGTTTCAGCACCTAGCATGTACTTTGCTGGGCCGATGCAAGGCCCAAAAGAGTGCTGAGAAATAGTTGCTTTTTCTGGACCTAAGAGAAGGAAAATGGCACAATGGACGCCATTTTGACTTCAATGGAAGGGTGGAGGATTAGTTGTGATTTTAATTAACGAGCTAGTTGTACTCAGAATATTGGGACAGGGAATATAAATAGGTATTGTTATGTTATTTTTAGTAAATAGTTTTATATAATAGAATTTAATGAGAGCTGTAATTTTTCATATAGATATTACATTGTTTTTAGTGTTACTAAAGTACTTGTATATTAAAAGAATGAATAGATATGGAATAACATCTGTATAGTTGATAACTAATGTAACTAAGAGAGACGACACACACAATTTATTGAATTAAATAAAAAAAAAATTATTAACAAAAATGAAAATAAAAATTGAAAAACTATCCCTCCAACCTGCACCAACCCACCCTTCCCTCAAATACACAAAAATCTTAACAGTTAATAATTAACAATTTACAATTAACCTTTAACAACTAACAAGTAACAAAAAAGGAACTTGAACAAGTGAACAAACTTTGTGAAAAAACGCCCCCCCTCCCTACCTGCGGCCACGTTTCCCTCCAAGTCCAGTCCCACCCCGTGTTCATACCCCACCTGCCCGTTTTGGGCTACGCAGACTGAAACCAAGACATCATGCAGAGTAGGACAGCAAGACTTCCTGCCGTGGTGGAGGTGACGGAGCTTCCGAGTCAGGAGGAACTGTGCCCTCCGTACTCGCTTGCGTGCTCGGGGTCTCACTGCGAGCAGGCACGGCACCTTGAGGTGCAGCGCCGTGTCCAGCCAGCAATGCATGCCATAGGGCATTGGTTACGGCTGTCTGCTGCCGAATGGCCTCCAAGGTCTCCCTTGCAGTCTGTGCCTGCTCAGAAGACCAATTAGAGAAGTTCGTGCAGAACTCACTCCAGGATGCTGGAAACTGGCTCCAGTTCACGGAGAACTGGCTCCAGTTCACTGCGAACCCCTGGATAAGGTCGCGGCCAATTGCGACCGTCTCCCTGCACAGTAAAATCAAGCTCTCTGTCTGGCCCTCCATGGTAGGCGATTGCTCGCCACGCTGACCGGACCTCCATGGGATCGGCGTTTGAAAAATGACACGCCTTGGCATCGCCACCTGCACACCGCTTGGTGCCGGTGCTTCTTCCATCTCAATCAGGATGGCCGCAGGTTGTTCCCCCCCCCCACCCCCCCACCAAAAAAAATCATCTTCTTCCGTCTCCTCCTCCTCCTCCTGCTGATGCACAGCAGCAGGAGTCTGCAGTGGCAACTCTTCTTCTTCATCCTCCTGTGATGTTTGAGACTGTTAGTGCTGTGGATTTATGACCATATATAAATCACTGGTTTCAGGAGAGGAGTATTATTTAAAAAAGGAGGCCGAGAAAAAGCATGAAACTATAGAGCAGTTGGCCTCACATCTGTCATTGGGAAAATACTAGAGTCCATTATTAAGGAAAAAGTAGCGGGACATTTGGAAAAGCGTGGTTCAATCAAGCAGAGTCAACATGGTTTTATGAAAGGGAAATCATGTTTGACAAATTTGCTGCAGTTCTTTGAGGATGTAATGAGCAGGGTAGATAAGGGGTAACTAGTGGATGTGGTGTATTTGGATTTCCAGAAGGCATTCGATAAGGTGCCACAAGAGGTTACTGCACAAGATAAAAGCTCACGGGATTGGGGTAATATATTAGCATGGATAAAGGATTGGCTAACTAACAGAAAACAGAGAGTCAGGATAAATGGGTCATTTCCCAGTCAGCAAACAGTGACTAGTGGGGTGCCACAGGGATCGGTGCTGGGTCCTCAACTATTTAAAATCTATATTAATGACTTAGATGAAGGGACCAAGTATAATGTAGCCAAGTTTGCTGCTGATTCAAAGATGGGTGGGAAAGCAAATTGTGAGGAGGACACAAAAAATCTGCGAAGGGATAGAGACCGGCTGAGTGGGCAAAAATTTGGCAGATGGAATATAATGTGGGAAAATATGAGGTTATCCACTTTGGCAGAATTAATAGAAAAGCAAATTATAATTTAAATGGAAAAAAATTGTAAAGAGCTGCAGTACTGAGACCTGGGGTTCCTTGTGCATGAAGCACAAAAAGTTAGTATGCAGGTACAGCAGGTAATCAGGAAGGCAAATGAAATGTTGGCCTTTATTGCAAGGGAGATAGAGTATAAAAGCAGAGAAGTCCTGCTACAACTGTACAGGGTATTGGTGAGGCCACAACTGGAGTACTGCGTACAGTTTTGGTCTCCGTATTTAAGGAAGGATATACTTGCATTGGAGACTGTACAGAGAAGGTTCACTAGGTTGATTCCGGAGATGAGGGAGTTGACTTATGAAGATAGGTTGAGTAGGTTGGGCCTATACTCATTGCAGTTCAGAAGAATGAGAGATGATCTTATTGAAACATAAGATAATGAGGTGGCTCGACAAGGTGGATGCAGAGAGCATATTTCCATTCAGAGGGGAAACTAAAACTAGGGGACATAGTCTTAGAATAAGGGGCCACCCATTTAAAACTGAGATGAGGAGGAATTTCTTCTCTCAGAGGGTTGTAAATCTATGGAATTCTCTGCCCCAGAGAGCTGTGGAGGCTGAGGCTGGGTCATTGATTATATTTAAGGCAGAGATTGACAGATTTTTGAGCGACAATGGAGTAAAGGGTTATGGGGAGCAGGCGGGGAAGTGGAGCTGAGTCAATGATCAGACAGATCTTATTGAATGGTGGAGCAGGCTCGAGGGGCTAAATGGTCTATTCCTGCTCCTATTTCTTATGTTCTTCTTATGTTCTTATGAGTACAAACACAAAACAGGTGGGGAAAAACAGCATCAAATTTTATGTTTTTCTATAAAATAAAATAGTTTTATGTCGATTGAGGTGAAATTTTCTATAAAAGGTAAGTTTGTTTCTTTGAATAGAATTTATTCTTATAGCTTTTCTAATTTTAAGAAATCTGCTTTAAAAAAAAATGCATGTATATAGGAGACAATTTTAACATGATTACTTAATTAATTACTCCAGACTTATAAAGAATGGTAACCACAACAATTTTGAAAAGGATAAAGCAGCAGAAATAAGAGCATTATGAGGAGAAAATATTTGAAACAAGTACAGATTGTTTTTGACCTTTTGTGTTGGCTAGGATCAGTCTCAAATGACAATGTGAAAGGTAAACCTGTTCATAATCAACAACAATTGTGGAATAGATTGCGTCCAGCAGAATGCCGGTGTACTGTTGATATAATTAACATGTATATATTCTTAAAAATAATAAAAAATACTTTTTAAAATAAGAAAAAGATAGCCAAATATTTGGTTACACAAAAAAATCTTAGCACAAAAACAAAGAGATTAGTGCGAAGAAATAATTGCTCAGAAGAATATTACTCCAATTTATTTTATACTGTGCAAAAGTGTGGAGCAGTAATTAGAAGGTGTTGCTGAGGCTCTCGACTTGCTTTCAGCTTCTGGGAAGATTAATGGCCATCCTTGGGGCACCAGCTGCTTTCTATTTATCAAAAGAAGCTGGAAGCCAGTGCTCCAGTAGGACTGAGAGTCGACAAGTGCTCAAAATCAGTTGCATCCGCAGAAACATATGAAGGAAAGATCAGAATTTAAGATCACTCCAACTGTGTTCTTTTCAACTCCAGTTAAAAATGACCTTTACAGTTATTTTTTTTACAGTAACCATTCCACTCTTGAACAAGTTTGTCTTCCTAATACAATCTTCAATGTGGTCTTCAAAAAAGATGCTTCCAGCATAGGTTGAACCCATTTTATGTTTTGCTTGTGTGTAGTTCACTCAGTAGCATTTTTAAGTCTGCACACTGCTCCATGAACGAATTACATATACAAATACTGCAATGCAACCATCTCCCAACTTGAAGCTTTCTTTCCTTTGTTTGCACAATATGGTTGGCTTCAATTCACTGTCAGTTTCTATAATCACAGGAGATCTGCTGCAATTAACATTTAACGCATGTCTTCTTTGTCGCACTCCAGCTTTCCCACTGAGTTACATATGCAAAATAATCTTAAAAGAGAGAAATAAAGCCAATCACTTCATGCTGGGTGTTTCTGTCCTGCAGCCTAAAGCAAAGAAGTATTGTTCAATCTGCACAGTAGCTCAACAAACAACTTATATTCTGATTGATCTGAGATTCTGTTTAATTAACAATTATACTTTGGGAATTAAAAATGATGCAGTCCATCTTAGCAGCAGAACAATACATTGTTCATTACTTAGCATAGATTCCTGTCATTAAAAACAGCGTATCATTCACTTATATTGGCTCTGATTTGCGGTTGGCGGATTCCCGTGGGGAAATGCCTCTGATCCGCAAATAAAATGCCCGCTTACCTGGTGATCCGGGAGGTACAAAGATTCGCGGTCGTGGACCTCTCCGAGTATGCGTGGGCAGAGGCCCACGTATCTCAGGGACGCATTTGTTTTGCAAGCGCTCCTGGGATCACGTGAGTCGGCCCAACAAATGACAGAAAGGAATCCCCATTCATACTTATGGGAATTCCATATGTATGGAAACCACTTAAGTGTGAATGGGAATACCCCAAATAGAACATCTACACATCAAATAGATAAAAAAACATCACATACTTAAAATTAATTAAAATGGCATTTAATTAAATATTAAAAACAAAAAATTTATTTTTTGAAAAATAAATGTACATGTTTTAAAGGGGCTAAAAATAAACTTACCTTATTTCACAGGTTTTAAAATGTATAAATAATTGATAACATTTTATTTTCCTGTTTTTTAAAACTCTTACGCTGGTAAAAGCAGGCCTTACTCCTGCTTTTATCATGCATAAGAATTTCATGGACATTCGCTGGGCAGAATTCGGGCAAATTGCCTTGACAGATTGCAAGTTCCGGGTTTTAGCACACCTCGTACACACCAGTAGGAGCCGCAAATTACGTCCCAATGATTAATGCTGCAAGGGATCTTCTAATGCGCAATAAATAACCTTTAGAATTAGTTAAAGTTGAATTACTACAGAATAGGCTAATGACATATTAATATCAAATGATGTGCATTTATATAGCACCTTTCATGAACTTAGGACATTTCAAAGGACTTTACAGCCAATGAAGTACTTATTAAAGTGTAGTCTCGACTACAATGTAGGAAACGTGGCACAGCAAGGTCTCATGAACAACAATGTGCTAATGACCAGATAATTTACTTTTAACGATGTTGGCTGAGAGAAAAATAGTGGCCAGGACACCGGGGAGAACTCCCCTGCTCTTCTTCAAAATAATGCCATGGGATCTTTTACGTCAACTTGAGAGGCCTCAGTTTAACATCTCATCTGAAAAATTGCAGCTCCGACAGTGTAGCACTCCTCCAGAACTGCACTGGAGTGCAAGCCGAGATTTTGTGCTCAAGCCTCCGGAGTGGGGCTTGAACCCAAAACTTTGTGACACATCCAACACGGCTAAGACGAAGATGTGAAAAATGAATCTGAATGCTTATTGTCATGGGATCTACACAGGAAGAGATGATAATATCATACATTATTTAGTTTAAAGCTGCAGGTTTTTTTATCTTACATGGATATTATTTTAGCAAGTTCAAAATAAATCAACCAGTATATTTGGAACAATATAGTGCAGAAGCTGAATTTTTAGTAAATTGCCAACATAGCTATAATATGTCTTTGAAAAAAGATCCTGTAGGATTATTGGGCTTAATTTTCCTCTTTGTCGATTTTTGGCACCCAGGAGGATTAACGGCCAATTTTATTTTGTGCCCGATTACGCCGAAAAAAAAGTTGGAACTTTCGCCAAAGTAAAATTTCATATTGCCGCTGCGGTACCTGAAGTTAAATCTGTGGCTGGAGCTTCAAGTTTCTGCCAAAAGCTAAGGTTGCCAGGGTATCAAGAGAAACTCTGTGGAAGGTTGCCAGGGTAATGAGAGAGACACTGAGGGCTGAAGCCCCACCTACCTGCAAGTTGAAGTTCCATGGCCAAGGCTTGCAGTGGAGCAGTGGAGGGGGGCTGGGGGGGATTGCCTGGGATTGCAGCAGGACTAGGGTGGGCCCATTCGGCCTGGGGTTGAAGTGGGACCGGGAGGGGGTGGGCCCATTCGGCCTGGGGTTGAAGCGGGGCCAGGAGCGAGGGGGGCCATTCGGCCCGAGGTTGAAGTGGGGCCGGGAGCGAGGGGGGCCAATCGGCCCGGGGTTGCAGTGGGACCGGGAGCGGGGGGCGGGGGGGGTGCAAACACTAGAACAAGTAAGAAATCTTTAATGTAGAGATGCAAGGAACGTGCTAAACGATAATTATAAACTATCTTTATGAACAAGAGTAAACTGCAAAGAAACAGCTCCGATACAGACCTGAGCACCGATTTAATGTAGGGTTTTTCTGAGTGGTACTAAAGGCTACTCTGCGCTGTCCTGAAAAAAATCGGTGTTGTGGAAAATCGCTCAAATGGCCAAAAACAGCACGGAAATCAGCTTTCACCCAGACCTGCATCCAAAAAATCTGGCATACAAAAAATCCGCCACTAACAGTTGCCGCCGGCGTAGAAACTTTGAGGAAAGTTGCAAAATTAAGATTGCTCAAAAAAAATCAGTGGACACCAAAAAAATGGCGCCCACTGGTGGTGAAAATTGAGCCCATTATTATTAATTTTTGATTGCTCGTTCTAATCCTAAGCGGAGACAACAACCATGGAAACTGAGATTACAAGGCACTTTATTCAATTGTTGAACAGCAATATGGAACAGCTCTAAGCGCTACTTACAGCTCTGGAATATGGTTCAGGACACGGAATTGACCATGTCATTGTCCTGGGATGAAAGCTGGAAGTGCTTACCAAAGTGATTCTCCCTCGTCTTCATCTTCTGATTCTCCTTCATGTTGCCTCTCCCAAGGAGAGCACAGTCTGTTCTCCTTTAATATAGTTTTAAGGTAGCCTGTTCGAAACCCTTTGAAGGCAAAATTTTTTTTGTCTTATGCTTATGGTTTCAGACTACCATAAAAGAGGTTTTCTTCTGCCTGGTGGCGGTGCCCTGTTCAAAAGTCAGGCTATTTCTATTTCCAGTTTTTTATCAGCAGACAAAAATCTATCTGAACATAAGTATCTGTTCAACAAATAACAGGTAGGGTTATTTACATTTATCCAACAAATCCAAAGAGTACAACATTCATCATTATTCTTGCAGATTGGCTATGCTAATGTTTACTAAAGTAGCCTGCATCCTGATATTAAAAAATGGATCAATATTCAACAGAAAGCAATCGGAAGAAAAATAAAGGAGATAAACTAAAACATCCTCGGGTGAAGCATTGAAACTGAAGGACTTATAAATGGGAAACTTTTTTTTTCAAACTTTCTGACATTTCATTGGATGGAAAGACTGTCTTTCTATCCAATGAACCATCAGAAAGTACTGTCAAACTGAGTTATGTCAGAGGTACGTCAAGTCTGCTCTACCACCTATGTGCTAAATATCCCTTCACATCTCAAATAAATACAATTTTTTAAAGGGGGTGCAGGAACAGAGAGATCTGTGGATGTACTTACACAAATCTGTGAAAATGGGAGGGCAAGTTGAGAAGGCTGTTAAAAAAAAAGACTTTTGGGATCCTTGGCTTTATAAACAGAGGCATAGATTATAGAAATAAGGAAGTTATGCTAAATCTTTATAAAAACTGGTTTGGCCCCAGCTGGAGCATTGTACCCAATTATGGGCACCATACTTCAGGAAGGATGTCATGGCCTTAGAGAGGGTGCAGAGGAGATTTACAAGAATGATTCCAAGGATGCAGGACTTCAGTTACGTGGAGCGATAAGAGAAGCTGGGGTTCTCCTTAGAGCAGAGGAGGTTAAGGGGAGATTTAATTGAGATGTTCAAAATCATGAAGGGTTTTGATAAAGTAAGGAGAAACCGTTTCTAGTGGCAGAAGGATCAGTAACCAGAGGACACAGATGTAAGATAATTAGCAAAAGAACTAGAGGAGAGTTGAGGAGAATTTTTAACGCAGCGAGAGGTTATGATCTGGAATACACTGCCTGAATGGGTGATTGAAGAAGATTGAATAATCATTTTCAAAAGGGAATTGGAGAAATACCCAGGGCTATGGGGAAAGGGCCGACATTAGCACAATGGGCTGAATGTCTTCCTTCTGTGCTGTATCATTCTATGATTTTATGATAAACTTTTGAGAAGGTCTTCTGCTACAGGCAACTTGTCGTTTTAGAAATCGTTCTTTCAAATTCAGGATTGCTATGAATCCATAAATCAAACAAAGTATAACGATACAACTACTACTACTGCAAAGCTGATAATTACTGACTGCAGGCCCACTGACACTGTAATCGATACAGGGCTAAGAGAGATAATTCATAAACTGTAGCATCTTCTAATCATATACCTTGCCATCAAGAGGAAGCATTGTATCATAAGTAGACGATCTATATAACAATGAAAAGACTACAATGTCAGTGCTACTGAGGAACATTACAGTGTTGCTTTGACTGGTGAGTACTGAACGTACCGTGAACAATCACAGCTCTCTTACAATCGCTGAACACCTGCTTGATGCTGCTTGGACACTAGAGAATTTTGTGCTAACTGTAAAGCCTACTGAAGAGAAACACTATGCTGAAACATTTCTTGGATGTTGTGAAGCGTGGGATGTAGAGGGGAGCAACCATTGGTACCGACCATGCACGCAATACGATCTTTTACTATTTGGACACATGCCATGCATTCATTATTCAGTCTACAGCAATCAATCACAGTAAAATGTAAAAAACCTGTGGGCCAGTTCAAACGTAGGTCAACCAGTAGTGCGGAACTAGAAATACAACAGGTCACAAATGGACAGAAGTAGAATCTCTTATCCAAGATGTTTCAACTTGATAGAACTCCATATTGCAGATGGCTTAGCAACTACTTGGAAATAGATTCGCTATCCCAGCCACATTAGCTCTTCAGAAGCACAATCTAGCAGTGCCCATTCCTGCTGAATTTTATAAATTGCAAAAGTTGAAAGCTCGACTGGAGCCCTTCAGATATGTGACTGAGCTCCTAGGGGAGAGAGAAGTGCGTTTCTTATTCTGTGGTTTTATCTGCATTGTGTCATTTATTTCGAGTTATGGCTGTCTCAACAACAACAACATGTATTTATATAGCACCTTTAATGTAGTGAAACGTCCCAAGTCACTTCACAGGAGTATTGTGCGATTAAAAATCTGACATTGAGCCGCATAAGTAGAAATTAGCACAGGTGACCAAAAGCTTGTTCAAAGAGGTATGTTTTGAGGAGTGTCTTGAAGGAGGAAAGAGAGATGGAGAGACGGAGAGATTTAGGCAGGGAGTTCCAGAGCTTGAGGCCCAGACAACGGAAGGAATGGCCACCAATGGTTGAACGATTATAATCAGGGATGCTCAGGAGGGTAAAATTAGAGGAGTGCAGACATCTCGGGGGGTTGTGGGGCTGGAGGAGATTAGAAATAAGAACATAAGAACATAAGAATTAGGAACAGGAGTAGGCCATCTAGCCCCTCGAGCCTGCTCCGCCATTCAACAAGATCATGGCTGATCTGGTCGTGGACTCAGCTCCACTTTCCCGCCCTCTCCCCGTAACCCTTAATTCCCTTTTTGCTTAAAAATCTATCTATCTTTGACTTGAAAACATTCAATGAGCTAGCCTCAACTGCTTCCTTGGGCAGAGAATTCCACAGATTCACAACCCTCTGGGAGAAGAAATTCTTTCTCAACTCGGTTTTAAATTGGCTCCTCCGTATTTTGAGGCTGTGCCCCCTAGTTCTAGTCTCCCCCACCAATGGAAACAACCTCTCTGCCTCTATCTTGTCTATCCCTTTCATGATTTTAAATGTTTCTATAAGATCACCCCTCATCCTTCTGAACTCCAAGGAGTAAAGACCCAGTCTACTCAATCTATCATCATAAGGCAACCCCCTCATTTCTGGAATCAGCCCAGTGAATCGTCTCTGTACCCCTTCCAAAGCTAGTATATCCTTCCTTAAGTAAGGTGACCAAAACTGCACGCAGTACTCCAGGTGCGGCCTTACCAATACCTTATACAGTTGCAGCAACACCTCCCTGCTTTTGTACTCCATCCCTTTCGCAATGAAGGCCAACATTCCATTTGCCTTCCTGATTACCTGCTGCACCTGCAAACTAATCTTTTGGGATTCATGCACAAGGACCCCCAGGTCCCTCTGCACCACAGCATGTTGTAATTTCTCCCCATTCAAATAATATTCCCTTTTACTATTTTTTTTTCCCAAGGTGGATGACCTCACACTTTCCGACATTGTATTCCATCTGCTAAACCTTAGCCCATTTGCTTAACCTATCCAAATCTCCTTGCAGCCGCTCTGAGTCCTCTGCACAACCCGCTTTCCCACTAATCTTAGTGTCATCTGCAAATTTTGTTGCACTACACTCTGTCCCCTCCTCTAGGTCATCTATGTATATTGTAAACAGTTGTGGTCCCAGCACTGATCCCTGTGGCACACCACTAACCACTGATTTCCAACCAGAAAAGGACCCATTTATCCCGACTCTCTGCTTTCTGTTCGCCAGCCAATTTTCTATCCATGCTAATACATTTCCTCTGACTCCGCGTACCTTTATCTTCTGCAGTAACCTTTTGTGTGGCACCTTATCGAATGCCTTTTGGAAATCTAAATACACCACATCCATCGGTACACCTCTATCCACCAAATAGGGAGGAAGTATGGCCAGGGAGGGATTTGAAAACAAGGATGAGAATTTTGAAATTAACCCGAGGTTTAATAATCGGAAGTGCCTTCCAATATCGAGAGGGACGAGGTGTGAAAGTTAATGCTTAGCTTACTATTGTCAGAAATGTCACAAGACAGGAGCTTAATCCACTAACTATAGAAGCTGAACCACTAAAAATAGAGGCATCCTAGTGGCATCTAATTCAGAGATCCAATACAAAGGAACAAAGCCAACCAACTTCGCTTTGGATCATTATGAAGCACAAGCAGTTATCTGCATGGAAGATTGTCCACTGGAATGGTGGTCAAAACCTGTTGATGCCCGTGAAATTTTAGCAAAGCTGGCACATAAATACTTTGCAGCGCTGACATCAACAATGCCATGCAAATGGCTTTTCTCACTTTCAGGTAAGATTATAAATAAGAAGCGAGCAGCATTATCTCCTGAAAGCATAAACAATCTTATGTCGAAGCAACTGACTGCATGGCCACAAGAAATAGAACAGAAGTTCTCTTTAGACTTGTAGGGGCCAAGTTTCGGCCTGAGTTGCTCCTGTTTTTTTTGGAGCAACTGGTTTAGAATGGAGTATCTTAGAAATTGCAATTCTCGGCATTTAGTTTGCTCCAGTTCTAGTCAGTTGGAACAGTTTCAGATTGGAACAGATTTTTTTTTTCAAAAGGGGGTGTGTCCGGCCACTTACGCCCATTTTGAAAGTTTAGGCAGTGAAAACATACTCCAAACTAACTTAGAATGGAGTAAGTGTAGATTTTTGTACGCTCAGAAAAACCTTGTCTACACTTAGAAAATCAGGCGTAGGTTACAAATCAGGCGTAGGGAATGGGGAGGGCGGAGTTTAAAGAGAAGTTTACAAACATTAAACACTTCAGTTTTACAAATAAAGAGCCATCATCAATAATAAATGATAAATACATCAATAAATCAACCAATAAATCAATCAAAAAAAATTAATAAAAAATAATTAAAAATTAAAAATCAATAAATAAAACATTTTCTACTTACCAACTGCAGCACCGGGAGCCCTCCAACAGCGTGCTGGGATCAACCCCCCCCCCCCACGCCGCAGTGTGTCTCTGTCAGTGTCTCTATCTCTCTGTCTGTCTGTGTGTGTCTCTCATTCTCTGTCTGTCAGTGTCTGTGTTTCTGACAGCGAGGGACGGGGAGGAGTGGGATGGAAGGGGAGGGGGAGGAGGGGGGTGGAAGGGGAGGGGGAGGAGGGGTGTGGAGGGGGAGGGGAAGAGGGGAGTGGAGGGAGGGAGGGGGGCAGGAGAGGGAGAGGAGAGGGGAGGGGGGAGGAGAGGGGGGAGGAAGGGAGGGGGGAGGAAGGGAAGGGGAGGGGGAGGAAGGGAGGGGGGAGGAAGGGAAGGGGAGGGAAAGGGGGAAGGGTGGAAGGGAGAGGGAGGAAGGGAGGGATGGAGTGGAAGGAGGGAGGGAGGAAGGGGAGGGAGGGAGGGAGAGGAAGGAGGGAGGGAGGGAGGGAGAGGAAGGAGGGAGGGAGAGGAAGAAGGGATGGAGCGAGAGAAGGGAGGGGAGGGAAGGAGGGGAGGGAGAGGAAGAAGGGAGGGAGGGAGAGAAGGGAGGGAGGGAGAAAAGGGAGAAAGGAGAGAAAGGAGAGGAAGGCTGAACGGGCCGAGACTTCGGCCCAGCACCGGATTTACAGGTCCAGGGTACAGGGGGGGGGAGAGGAGGAGGGAGCGGAGGTCAGGTCGTGGGGGGGTGGGGGAAGGAAGCGGAGGTTGGGTTGGGAGCGGGTGAGGGAGCGGAGGTCGGGTCGAGGGAGGGAGCGGTGGGTCGGGTCGAGGGAGGGAGCGGAGGTCGGGTCGGGTCGGGGGAGGGGGGAGGGAGCGGAGGTCGGTTCGGGGTGGGGGAGGGGGGAGGGAGCGGAGGTCGGGTCGGGGGAGGGGGGAGGGAGCGGAGGTCGGGTTGGGTCGGGGGAGGGGGGAGGGAGCGGAGGTCGGGTTGGGGTGGGAGCGGAGGTTGGGTCGGGTGGGGGTTGGGTCGAGGGGAGCGGAGGTCAGGTTGGGTCAGGGGGGGTTAGGGAGCGGAGGTCGGGTCGGGTCGGGGGGGACGGGGAAGCGGAGGTTGGGTCGGGGGGGGAGCGGAGGTCGGATCGGCGGGGGGGGTAACGGAGGTCGGGTTGGCAGGGGGGGGAGCGGAGGTCGGGGGAGGGGTGAAACGGGGGTCGGGTCGGGGGTGGGGGGCAGATCGGGTCGGGTCGGGTCCGGTCGGGAGTAAGCAGGGGCTGGGCGTGGGAGGCACCCTTATTCACGCAGCCCCAGTGAGGCCATTTGGCCAGGGCTAGGGGCTGCGTGCTTCGGGCCCCTACCACACAATTTTGGGCGCCTGGAGCTACTGCACATGCGCGCCCACTGTAGCGCGCCTGTGCAGAGGTCCCGACACTGTTTTCAGCACCGGGACCTGGCTCCGCCCCCCACAGCCTGTGCTGCGCCGCGCCCAGCTCCAGAGGGCCTGCAGGGAGCCGAAGAATCGTTAAGTTTTTTTTAAGCGCACTTTGTTGCGCGAGAAATGGCCGTCCAGTTCGGGGCTGCGCCGTTCTAGACGCGGCCCAAAACTTGGGCCCGTAGGCTGTGCTGCTTTATTTTTTACCTGCAGCTATGCAAAGCCAAATTTTCTTTATACTTTACTTTATACTTTGCACTTCAGATATGATGACTCAAAAGCTTTTTAATGTTGCCTTCTCAATAAACAATTCAGTTAATGAGCTATTCTATATAATTCTGTGTTATAACAATAGTAGCCTCAGTAACAAAACAAATTTGAAGGAGACGAATGCAAGATTGTATCAATTAAATTTGTGATTGAAATAAAAATTAACCGTGTTAAAATTTATAACCGAAAGATTTAATTTTATCCATCATTTTGCAGCCTTAAGAACAATATATAAATTAAAAAATGTCATCATAATTGCAATCTCGGCATAGTACATCCAAAGATTTTGCTGGTTCATGGAAATATCAGCAGGGTAATTAATATTTTACTAAAAGAATTTGTCCGGAATTTTACCGGTGCAAAGAGGACGGGATCGGAGGCGGGTCAGCTGTGAAATTTGAAATGATTGACAGCAGGCCAGGACCTCGCTGTCAACCCGCCTCCACACTAATTTCCCAGGTTTCGAGTCTGTCAGTACTGAACAGACCCTACACCAAGCGGCGAGGGAGGCAATTTGGATTATTAAGAGCTTGTCAACAGACAGTTAAAAACTATTTTAAACTCACCTTTAGATTTTTAGAGCTCACCAATGGCTTCCCCGCTGCTCAGGAATCACGTCAGGTAAGGAGGTCGGGTATTAGAAAATAGGAAACATAGAAACATAGAAAATAGGTGCAGGAGTAGGCCATTCGGCCCTTCTAGCCTGCACCGCCATTCAATGAGTTCATGGCTGAACATTCAACTTCAGTATCCCATTCCTGCTTTCTCGCCATACCCCTTGATCCCCCTAGTAGTAAGGACCTCATCTAACTCCTTTTTGAATATATTTAGTGAATTGGCCGCAACAACTTTCTGTGGTAGAGAATTCCACAGGTTCACCACTCTCTGGGTGAAGAAGTTCCTCCGCATCTCGGTCCTAAATGGCTTACCCCTTATCCTTAGACTGTGACCTCTGGTTCTGGACTTCCCCAACATTGGGAACATTCTTCCTGCATCTAACCTGTCTAACCCCGTCAGAATTTTAAATGTGTCGGCATGGGATGATTTCTTAACTTGACAGCTACTAATGGTCTATAAAAGCTCCTATCCCATAGGTGTTCACTTTCCATGGTTAGAAGCTGTTGCTTAATGCATTTAGAAGGCAGATTGAGCTTTATGCAGTCAGCAAGTGTTTGGAGCAAACTCTCTCTCCAGTGTCACCTCATTGGAACAACCTCTGTCACCATTGACAGATTGTTTCTGTCATCTTAACTTCATCTGAAAATACTCACCTTGATCCTCAGAATCCCACCACTATCAGCCCCAACACCAGCATTACCAAGCATACCAGCAGCACCAACAACAACACCAAACTTCTCTGCAATCAACTGATGCTGCTTAGGACAGAGGGCTTCAGCACCTGGCCCACATTGCTGCGCAGGAGGCCAAGGATGGCCTCACCATGGCCAGATTTACTTCATTTGATGCTGTACACCCTGGCTGCCACATGATACACCAGGTTGGCACCACCCCACACCAACACCATAAAGCATCCCTACAAAGCCCAATGATTCCTTTAACACTCATCACCATTACAAGGGGTAGCCTTATGTCTCACCATTCACTGCAGCTCACTAAGCCACTTGGAAAGGTGCACACAAATCTATCCAAGAACACAAAGTAAAGGTTTCAATGTTTGACGCCACATTAACAGAAACTTTATATGAACATTGGCTAAAACACCCAAGTGCCTACCCTTGTGTGTTGTAAGTTGGTATGATTGGACTAGGAAGAGGGTGAGTGTGAGGGGTGGCTAGTGAGATGAGGAAGTGATAATGTAGATAGATAAAGAATGAGGGATGGGTGGAGGTGCAAGGTAAGTTGACGTGAGTAAGGATATGTAGGAGCAGGCTAGGGAAGGCAGAGTGATGGAGATGTGATGAGTGGCACAGCAGGATGAGGTCGAGTGTGGCTTTGCAGTAAAGATTCGTGATCTACTGAGATTATTGAAAGATTTGCACCACTGCAACCAGGTCCTCCTGATGACATCCCTGCTTGTGACCTCCTGTGCAATGTGCAACCAGGCTGCGTTGGTCTCCTGCGGAGTTCTCTTCCACCCATTGGAAGGGAAGAGAACCTCCCTGCATGCTGTGACTCCCTCCAGAAGTATATGGAGGGAGTTATGGGAGAGCATGGGTGCAGCCGTGCACCTTTGTGCAGTGCTTGTCAGTGTTTGCAGCAACTCAATGCTGTAGAACACTGACAGCACAACTGTCAAAATCAATGTGGACATGGTCCCTTTAAGAAAACTGGCTGATGATGTGTCATCGATTGATATCATCAGACCCGCTTCCTATTAATTGGCTGGAGACCTCGCTGGGCGAGCTTAACAAGCCCAATCATCGTAAAATCACTTCAACAGAGCAGGATGGAGCTGACAGCGGGCTGGGTCCTCAATCATCACGCGCTATAGACCTTGGCTGCAGTGAACCCGCCTCGGTAGGTGAAATCATGGCCTTTTTGTGTGGTAAAGATGAAATGTAAAAAGTTTAAATTCCTCCTCAAATCTACACTGGCTAATGGTGAATTACAGGTAGTATTATTAATTTAAATAGTTCCACAGGTCAATTGGTATTACCTCATCTTAAATTTGGTCACCTACATCAAAAAATCCAAATAATAAAAATTTAATTGTATTGTAAAATACCTCTTTGTATATTTTCAGTTATGATATTTTGTGGATTAATTTATCGAGGACTTTTACCACTTGTGTTTATTTTCCATAAATACATAAGCATGACTGAAGGGCCAAATACATATTTATTCCTAATAGATTATATGATTGAATATTGATCAGCATTATATTTAGTTGAATTGTAATGATTTTGTGAACAAAACTTGATGAGATTTGATTCTTTTAAATACGCCACACAATTTAGAGATGTTTAGAAAAGTTTCTGGAATAGTTCACAACAGTTTTCACGGAGTATGACAATACCATATATAAATTTCATTGACTTCTGTGAATTACCATCTAATGTAAAGTTTGCCCTTACAATATTAATGGTATCATGTGTCCATGAATCCGTAAAATGCTTTTTAATATTAATGGGTACTCGCAAGCATACAGGAGTGTCTATATGTGACAATCTTTGATGGCTATTCATTGGGAATAGTAGCCATAAATTCATTGGGAATTTATGGACTTTTCATGCATATTCGAAAAAAAACAGTTCTTTATAATTTCACCAGTACATCTTGGCTAAGTTATGATTCTGAGTACACATCTTCTGTGAACACACACATCCCAGAAATTATCATTCTACAAAATAGAATTTTTATTGCCATAAAAGAATCAGAATGTTAATGCAGTGAGACTTTTATTTCAATTCGAGCTTGCCCTGGACATACCTTCAAGAAAGAACAAGACTTTTTAAGTTATGCACAATGAGCCTGAAAATCCATTGGCCATCTGTTGTAGTTTAAATGCTGGGATGCACCCATGGATGACCTTTGGCATTGAACCCGCCAAAGTACATGAGGTCAGTGGGAGGTCTCCTCATTATCATAATCTGGGCGGGTGCCTGCACGATGAAGGGGCTCATTTCGGGCACTCGTCAGTGGGGGAGATCGAAAATGTGGAATAGGGTTCCAATGCCCCATGTGCCCCAATTGTAATAGGGCCAAGACTTTCTTTTTTTAAGTCTTTGGGGGTTCAGGTCACAATCAAAGCCTAAATCCCGAGGTAGGGCTATAGCTTTGCTGGATGGCAGGCAAGTACGCATTCTCTCACTTGGCATACTGGGCAGCTGCTGTTCCATCAAGCTGGGAAGAGGAAATTATGGGCATGGGAATCCCCTTCCACTGCTCGCACCTTCTCGGGCATTGGAGTCCTTGTTTACTGTGGGCAGAGGCTCGGTCCCACAAAGGTCAAGCCTATAAGCTACGCAAACATAAGCCAAACTTAGATGTCAGACAGTTTGTCACTATGCAGAGATGAATTGGCCGGAAACCTCGCTGGGTGGGCTTGACAAGCCCAATCATCGTAAAATCACTTCAACATCAACAGCCGGTTTCCTTAAAGGGACCATAATGATGCCTGGAACAAATTGGCTGCTTGAATAGCGAGTGTGGATTCACTGCAACACTTCAGAAAGGAATTGGTTAAGCTCCTTGCTGTGGCTAATATCATTGTATACAGAAGAAAGGAGGGACTAGAGTTTGTACCTCATGGTTACTGCGATCTCCTGGAACTTGTTTTTGATCACTGCCGCCCCAACAACCCAAAAGTTTCATGTTTGCTCAGAGTATCTGAGCACCAATATTTTTTAGCCTCCCTATTAATAATACAAATGATTGGCAATTAGCAGATCTGCAGCACTGGAAGATTGGCAGATTGGAAAACTGCAAAAGTAACGCAGACAAAAAGCAGGAAATTATAGACCAGTGAGTCTAACATCAGTGGTTGGGAAAATGCTGGGGTCCATTATTAAAGAAGCAGTAGCAGGACACTTGGAAAAGCAAAATTTGGTCAGGCAGAGTCAGCATGGATTTATGAAGGAGACGTCATGTTTGACAAATTTGCTGGAGTTCTTCGAGGATGTAACGAACAGGATGGATAAAGGGGAACCAGTGAATGTGGTATATTTGCAATTCCAGAAGGCATTTGACAAGGTGCCACATAAAAGGTTACTGCACAAGATAAAAGTTCACGGGGTTGGGGGTAATATATTAGCATGGATAGAGGATTGACTAACAAGCAGAAAAAAAGAGTCGGGATAAATGGTTCATTCTCTGGTTGGTAACCAGTAATTAGTGGGCTGCGACAGGGATTAGTGCTGGGACCCCAACTGTTTACACTCTATATTAACGACTTGAAAGAAGGCACTGAGTGTAACGTAGCCAAGTTTGCTGATGATACAAAAGATGGTAGGAAAAGCAATGTGTGAAGAGGACACAAAAAATCTGCAAAAGGACATAGACAGGCTAAATGAGTGGGAAAAGACTTGACAGATGGAGTATAATGTTGGAAAGTGTGAGGTCATGCACTTTGGCAGAAAAAATCAAAGAGCAAGTTATTATTTTAAATGGAGAAAGATTGCAAAGTGCCGCAGTACAGCGGGACCAGGGGGTACTTGTGCATGAAACGCAAAAGGATAGTATGCAGGTATAGCAAGTGATCAGGAAGGCCAATGGTACCCTGGCCTTTTTTGCAAATGGGATGGAGTATAAAAGCAGCAAAGTCTTGCTACAGCTATATAAGGTATTGGTGAGGCCACACCTGGAATACTGCGTGCAGTTTTGGTTTCCATATTTACGAAAGGATATACTTGTTTTTGCGGCAGTTCAGAGAAGGTTCACTAGGTTGATTCTAGGGATGAGGGGGTTGACTTATGAGAAAAGGTTAAGTAGGTTGGACCTCTACTCATTAGAATTCAGAAGAATGAGAAGTGATCTTATTGAAACGTATAAGATTATGTGGGGGCTTGACAAGGTGGATGCAGAGAGGATGTTTAGAACTAGAGGGCATGATCTTAGAATAAGAGGCCGCCCAGTTAAAACCGAGATGAGGAGAAATTTCTTCTCTCAGAGGGTTGTAAATCTGTGGAATTCACTGCCTCATAGAGCTGTGGAAGTTGGGACATTGAATAAATTTAAGACAGAAATAGACAGTTGCTTAAATGATAAGGTGATAAGGGGTTATGGGGAGCGGGCGGGGAAGTGGAGCTGAGTCCATGATCAGATCAGACATGATCTTATTGAATGGCGGAGCAGGCTCGAGGGGCCTACTCCTGTTCCTATTTCTTATGTTCTTATCTTCTTATTTGGTTGTGTTAAATTGTGTAAGACATTTTAACGTGAATAAAAAATAGCTTTATTCATATTACAACAAAGAAATGTACTTTGATTTAAATCTCCAAAAGTACCTTGCAAAATGCATGCTTCATAAATTCTCAATTGCCCCAACAAACTTGCACTCACTTTTCTAGATTTTTATTTTAATATTTTAATTTGGCATTCTTGTTCCATTGCAGAATGGGCACACAACATAAGAACATAAGAAATAGGAGCAGGAGTAGGCCATACGGCCCCTCGAGCCTGCTCCGCCATTTAATATGTTCATGGCTGATCCAATCATGGACTCAGGTCCATTTCCCTGCCCGCTCCCCATAACCCTTTATTCCCTTATCGGTTAAGAAACTGTCTATCTCTGTCTTAAATTTGGTGGGAGGAATCAGGAGGCCACATACTCCTTGCAAAATAAGAGTATAAGGTGGTGAAACTGTCTTGTTTTGGGTGCACAGTTCGAATGAAAAGAAAATTTAGCACCCGTTAAGACGGGCCACTAAATGTTCCAGAATTGGGCTCTTAGAGCCAAAAAACATCATTTGCCGGTAACGGGGCATTTGCAGGGCACAACGCTCAATGCTGCACGCTGCTGACATCAGCGCAGCGTGGATGTGTCGCATCACAACGTCCCTCCCCTTTCAAAGGAGTAGGCTGCTGCATACTACGCAGCCGCTTTATTGGCACCGACTGGACCACCAGGGAGGTTGTCGGCCAGGCTGCTTGTTGGCAGCTTGTCTAAACCAGTAGTCGCCATTGTCGGGCCGACTAAAAAGTCGGCCGACACAGAAAAGATGGCGGCCGCGACGTTACCACCTCCCCGGAGCGCCCCAGCCACCACAGCTTATTGCCCGCAAAGCTGTCGGTAGCATCGCCCCATGCCGACCTTGCGTCCAGTGGGGCAATTTCCCACGTGGGGCTCAAAGTGGTCAGCGGGAGCAATAAGGGATGGTGCGCACTGTGATGATGCTATTGCTATGCGTGCACTGCCCTGGTGCACTAGACGCAGGGTGCACACGAAGCACTTTTTGCGCTCCGAGCCCCGAGGGCGATTCCAGGGGTGAGCGCTCTGGCTGTCGTGGTCCGGCGAAAACCCTTTAGCGCCCCATCAGCGTCTCCCGGAGGCACTAATGGGTTTTCTGAGGGGGAGAAGTACAGACCCTAAATGGGAAAGAGGTACAAAGGATCTAGGGGTATAGATTCACAAATCATTAAAAGTTGCAGCGGAAGTTAGTGAAACCAATACAAATGCAAACAAAGCACTGGGGTACATGTCAAGATTAATAGAATTTAAAAGTAGAGCAGTTATGTTAAACTTATATGGAACCTTGGTTAGACCACGCTTAGAATACCATGCACAGTTATTGGTCTCCATATTACAAAGGACATCGAAGCGGTGGAGAAAATGCAAGAAAGATTAACAAGGATAATACTTAAACTAAAAAGGAGTGACAATCAGGAAAGTTTGAAGCGGCTGGGCTCTTTTCTCTAAAAAGAGAAGATTGAGAGATGACTTGATTGAGGTCTTTAAAATTAAGAAGAGGTTCCATAGGGTAGACATAGAGAAGATATTTCCAGTTGTGGGGAAGTCCAAAATGTAATGCCATAAATACATAAATTCAATAAAGAATTCAGGAGTAACCTCTTTGCTCAGAGAGTGGTGAGAATGTGGAACTTACCATCACATGGAATGGTTGAGTGATTGGAATAGATGCATTTAAGGGGAAACTAGATAAGTACATGCGGGAGAAAGGAATATATTAATAGTGTTGTGTATCTGTAAAGCATACACTCCCATGTTCCGCCACCAGGGAGCACTTCCCCTGATGTCCCAAGGGATCCCAGCATCCCATGGTAGCACTGTATATAAGATGGCCCCTAAGGCCTGTTCCTCACTCTGGAGTGTCTTAATAAAGACTGAGGTCTCTGTTACTTTAACCTCCCTGTGTGCAGTCTCATCTGTGTTAGGAACACAATAACTGGCGACGAGTATACGAATCCAACGCAAAGATGCAGCAAACTGTGCCATCCTGGAGAAGTTCTCGGAGGGTGAGGACTGGGAAGCCTGTGTCGAACGGCTAAACCAATATTTTGTAGCCAACGAGCTAGACGGAGAAGGAAGCACTGCAAAAAGGAGAGCGGTCCTCCTCACGGTCTGCGGGGCACCGACCTACAGCCTCATGAAGAATCTTCTGGCTCCAGTGAAACCTCATAAGTCGTATGAGGAGCTGTGTACATTGGTTCGGGAGCATCTTAATCTGAGGGAGAGCGTGCTGATGGCGAGGTATCGGTTCTACACGTGCCAGCGATCTGAAGGTCAGGAAATGGTGAGCTAACTCGCTGGGCTAAGGGGACTTACAGGACAATGTGAGTTTGATGGCTACCTGGAGCAAATGCTCAGAGATTTTTTTTCACTGGGCATTGGCCACGAGACCATCCTACGAAAACTTTTGACTGTAGAGACACCGACCCTCAGTAAGGCCATTGCGATAGCACAGGCGTTTATGTCCACCAGTGATAACACCAAACAAATCTCTCAGCACAAGTGCTAGCAATGTTCATAAATTAACTGGAACTGTGTTTGCGAGCAGAAATGTACAGGGCAGAAACCACGAGTCTGCAACTGTCAGCAGGCCACAGGTGACCCAGATGACTCAGAGTCCGCAACAAAGGATGAATGCAAGGCAATTCACACCTTGTTGGCATTGTGGAGGCTTCCATTCAGCCTATTCATGCTGCTTCAAAGGGTATGTTTGCAAGAGCTATGGAACAATGGGGCACCTCCAATGAGCTTGCAGATGAGCTGCAAGCTCTGCAAAACCTGCTAACCACCACGTGGCAGAGGAAGATCGGCCCATGGTGGATCAAAGCAATTTTGAGCCCCAGAGAGAGGAGGCAGATGCTGAAGTACAGAGGTGCACACATTTTCGAAGAAATATCCACCTATAAAGCTAAATGTAAAATTGAATGGCTTACCTGTAGCCATGGAACTGGACACTGGCGCTAGCCAATCCATCATGAGTAAAAAGATGTTTGAGACTGTGGTGCAAAAAGGCACTCAGACCAGTCCTGAGCCCCATCCACACGAAACTGAGAACGTACATCAAAGAACTTATCACTGTCTTGCGCAGCGCATTGGTCAAGCTCACCAATGAGGGCACTCTGGATTGTCCTGGGCGATGGCCCCACACTGCTTGGAAGGAGCTGGCTGGGCAAAATCCGCTGGAACTGGGATGACATCCGAGCACTATCACATGTCAATGAAGCCTCAAGTACCCAGGTTCTTAACAAATTTTTTTCCCTTTTTGAGCCAGGCATTGGAAACATTTCCGGGGTGAAGGTGCGGATCCACTTGGTCCCAGAGGCATGACCCATTCACCACAAAGCGTGAGCGGTACCTCACATGATGAGGGAGAGAGTGGAAATCGAGCTGGACAGACTGCAACTCGAGGGCATCATCTCCCCAGTGGAATTCAGTGAGTGGGCCAGCCCGATTGTTCCAGTACTCAAAAGTGATGGCATGGTCAGGATTTGCGGCGATTATAAAGTAACTATTAATCGTTTCTCGCT
Source organism: Pristiophorus japonicus (assembly GCF_044704955.1). Lineage (NCBI taxonomy): Eukaryota > Metazoa > Chordata > Chondrichthyes > Pristiophoridae > Pristiophorus > Pristiophorus japonicus. The sequence continues at coordinate 139,503,741 of NC_091990.1, forward strand.
AAAGGACCAATAGCCGCTACCTAAGGCAGACGACCTATTTGCAACATAAAAACAACGCTGGCAGGAGGCAAGACATTCACCAAACTCGACCTTACTTTGGCCTACATGACACAGGAGCTGGAGGAGTCTTCGAAGGGCCTCACCTGCATCAACACGCACAAGGGACTGTTCATCTACAACAGATGCCCGTTTGGAATTCGGTCGCTGCAGCGATCTTCCAGAGAAACATGGAGAGCCGACTCAAGTCGGTACCACACACGGTGGTTTTTCAGGACGACATATTGCTCACGGGTCGGGACATCATCGAGCACCTACAAAATCTGGAGGAGGTCCTCCAGCGACTGGATCGCATAGGGCTGCGGCTTAAGAGGTCAAAATGCGTCTTCATGGCAACAGAAGTGCAGTTTTTTGGTAAAAAGATTGCGGCGGACAGCATTCGGCCCACAGACGCCAAGACAGAGGCTATGAGGAACGCGCCCAGGCCACAGAATGTCACAGAGCTGTGTTCATTCCTGAGACTCCTCAACTATTTTGGTAACTTCCTACCGGAGTTAAACACCCTCTTAGAGCCCTTACATGTGTTATTGAGTCAAGGTGAGAACTGGGTATGGGGAAAAAAAACAAGTAATTGCTTTTGAGAAAGCCAGAAACATTTTATGCTCCAACAAGCTACTTGTATTGTATAACCCGTGTGAAAGACTTGTGCTAGCATGTGATGCGTTGTCGTACGGAATCGAATGTGTATTGCAACAAGCTAACGTTGCGGGGAAGTTGCAACCCGTCGCCTATGACTCCAGGAGCTTGTCTAAGGCCGAGAGGGCCTACAGCATGATTGAGAAAGAGGCATTAGCGTATGTGTTCGGGGTTGAGAAAATGCATCAGTACCTGTTTGGCCTCAAATGTGAGCTGGAAACCGATCACAAGCCCCTCAAATCCCTGTTCACTGAAAACAAGGGATAAATACTAATGCCTGAACCCACATACAAAGGTGGGCACTCACGCTATCAGCGCATAACTGTACCACCCACCACAGGCCAGGCACCGAGAACTGTGCGGATGCTCTCAGTTGGCTATCATTGCCGACCACGGAGGTGGAAATGGCGCTGCCTGCAAACTTGTTGATGGTGGCGCAGCCCGCAGACTTGTTGATGGTCATGGAAGCGTTTGAAAATGATAAATCACCTGTCACGGCCCACCAGATTAGGACTTGGACCAGCCTAGATCCTCTGCTGTCCCGAGTAAAAAACGATGTACTGCATGGGAGCTGGGCCAGCATCCCCGTTGAAATGCAAGAGCCAATCAAGTCATTCCAGCGGCGAAAGGATGAGCTCTCCATTCAGGCAGACTATCTGTTGTGGGCTAACCCAAAAAGGGAGACGTTCATCTCGGATCTCCACAGCACACACCCAGGCATAGTAATGATGAAAGCGATAGCCAGATCCCACGTGTCGTGGCCCGGTATCGACTCTGACTTAGAGTCCTGTGTACGGCAATGCACTAAGTTTGTGGTCCTGGCCCTCCAGACCATGGTTGAGGATCCATGTCGACTATGCGGGCCCGTTTCTCGGTAAAATGTTCCTGGTGGTGGTGGATGCTTTTTCAAAATTGATTGAATGTGAAATAATGTCGGGGAGCACCGCCACCGCCACCATTGAAAGCCTGAGGGTCATGTTTGCCACTTACGGCCTGCCTGACATACTGGTCAGTGACATCGGGCCATGGTTCACCAGTGCCAAATTTAAAGAATTCATGACCCGCAATGGGATCAAACATGTCACCTTGGCCCCGTTTAAACCAGCCTCCAATGGGCAGGCAGAGCAGGCATTACAAACAATCAAACAGAGCCTTAAACGAGTTACGGAAGGCTCACTCGAAACCAGCCTGTCCCGTGTACTGCTCAGCTACCGCACGAGACCCCACTCACTCACAGGGGTGCCCCTGGCTGAGCTATTCATGAAAAGGACACTTAAAACCAGATTCTTGCTGGTTCATCCCAACCTGCATGCTCAGGTAGAGAGCAAGCGGCAGCAACAAAATGTAAATGATGTTCACGCCACTGTGTCACGGAAAATTGATCTGAATGACCCTGTCTATATGCTAAGCTATGGACATGGTCCCAAGTGGATCGCGGGCACGGTGATAGCTAAAGATGGGAGTAGGGTGTTTGTCATCATACTAGACAATGGACAAATTTGCAGAAAGCACCTGGACCAAACGAGGCTGCGGTTCATAGACTGCCCTGAACAACCCACAGCAGACACCACCTTTTTCGAGCCCACAACACACACCCAAAGGATCACCAACACCACCCCGGACCAGGAAATCAAACCCATCATGCCCAACAGCCCAGCAAGGCCAGGCTCACTCAGCAGCCCTGCAGGGCCAACAACACGCCAGCCCAGCGAGGGCACAGCCAACACACCAGAACAGACATTTGTACTGAGGCAGTCCACCAGGGAAAGAAAAGCTCCCGACCGCCTCACCTTGTAAATAGTTTTCACTTTGACTTTGGGGGGGGAGGAGTGATGTTGTGTATCTATAAAGCATGCACTCTCATGTTCTGCCACCAGGGAGCACATCCCCTGAAGTCTCAAGGGATCCCAGCATCCCTTGGGAGCACTGTATATGAACAGGCCCTTCAGGCCTGTTCCTCACTCTGGGGTATCTTAATAAAGACTGAGGTCACTGTTACTTTAACCTCCCTGTGTGCAGTCTCATCTGTGTTAGGAACACAATAAATAGGGTGAGATAATGTAAGGTGGGAGGAGGCTCATATGGAGCATAAACACCGGCAGAGACCTGTTGGCCCAAAAGGTTATTTCTGTGTTGTAAAATTCAATGTAATCCTACATTAGATCGGCCCCAGCTAGAGTATTGTGTTCAATTCTGGGCACCACACTTTAGGAAGGGCATGAAGGCTTTGGAGAGGGTATAGAAGAGATTTATTAGAATTCTTCTAGGCATGCAGGAGTACAGTTATGTGGATAGACTGGAGAAGCTTGGGTTGCTTTTCTTAGAGCAGAAGCTTAGAGGAGATTTGATAGAGATGTTTAATATCATGAAGGGCTTGAATAGAGTAAATAAAGATAAACAGTTTCCAATGGCTGATGGATCGATAACCAGATGTCACAGATTTAAAGTGATTAGTAAAAGAGCCAGAGGCGACGTGAGAAAAAACCTTTTTAATTCTGAGGATGGTGAGGATTTGGAATGCACTGCCTGATAGTAGATACAGATTCAATAGTAGCTTTTAAAATGGAATTGGATAAATACGTAGCAGAAAACATTGCAGGGATATGGGAATACAGCAGGGGAGAGGGACTAACTGGATTGCTCTTCGACAGAGCTGATGCAGATTCAATGGGCCAAATGGCCTCTGACTGTGCTATATGATTCTATAAAAGCTTGTCGCATTTCTGAACTAGTTAAGGCAAGGAAATAAATATTTTATACTACTATAATGAACATCGATGTGCTAATGAGGATTTCCATTGATCAATATTTTATCACCGGTACCTACCAATTCACTTGAATATTAGTTATTCTTAGAATGATAAATCGGTATGTAATGGCTATTAATATTCATGATCCATTAATCCTTCAAGATTCAAATTTCATTCCATGTTTATGTCATTCTCTTTGCAATGATGCATTTAGGACAGCAATTGCTGAATCCACTTCTGATCATTTTAAAGGAGAATTGTAACTCGGCAGCGTGGGATAGAAAGCAGTTATAGTATCAGTTTTGAATATCATGTCATTGAAATATGTCTGGCGTAATATGTTTAATGACAACATTTTTGCAGGTAATAATATTGTGTGATCATCATATGAATGTCTCTACAAATAACTCTTAATATAATGTTTTCATAAATAATGCTGTTAAGTGATATGTCCTAATTGAAAGTCGGTAGAATTAGAATTGCCTCACTTGCAAACACCAGTTCCTGACAATAAAGCCCCTTTCTTAATTGCAGTTGCAGATTGTCATTCCTTGCAGGACCCATCAAGCATGGCACAAACCTAAGTTGGGAACCACTGCATCTTCTGAAAGGTGCAAAAGTGAGGAGCACACTCTCCTTTGCCTTGCTTCTGATTCCAGCACAGTTTTTCCTCATTTCTACCTCGACGTGAGGGACCTGGGTGACCTGTGACTCAATTGCTGACCTCCATCAATCCCCCTGACATGTCATTTTATTGAAGGGCGGGCCTCTTCTCCAATTAAGGTGGCCCTCATTGGCAGATTCAAATTAAGGGGCTGGGATTCCCATTGCAAAAGTCAGCATGGTCCGCCTCTCCCGGTCCCTCCACTACTGGCACAATGCACTTGCAGCACAAGTGTTCGCAACACCAATTTAATCAAAACCAGGGCTGGATTATCCTTGTCTGTTTAGTTTACTGTTGTTTGGTATAATGGTTCTTTCGTATGGTTTTGTTTCAATTTTTATTTTAATTTGCTGTTGCTTTTTTTTTCTTTTCACCACCTACCATTCAAGAAGGTTTCACTGCGGCTTGCCACAGTCCAAGCTGGCAGATTGGGCATTCCTCTTGCCATCAGGAAGCTAAGGTATAAGGAGGAGTTCCAGAGGAATCCTAGAATAGAATCATGGAATGATACAGCACTGAATGAGGCCATTCAGACCATTATGCCTTTGCCGGCTCTATGGCAGAACTATTATAATTAGCCCCACTCCCCTGCTCGTTCCCCACAGCACTGGGATTGTTTTCCCTTCAAATATTGATCCAATTCTCTTTTTAATGTTATTGTTGAATCTGCCTCCACCACCATTTCAGGCAATGCATTCCAGATTACAACAACTCACTGTGTAAAAAATGTGTTTCTTCATCTCATCTCTGGTTCTTTTGCCAAACACCTTAAATCTGTGTCCTCTGGTTACTGACCCTTCTGCCATTGGAAATAGTACCTCCTTATTTCTTTACCAAAATCCTTGATGATCATGAGCTCCTTTATCAAATCTCCTCTCAAACTTCTCTGCTCTAAGAGAAACAAATCCAGCTTCTCCATATAACTGAAGTCCCTTGTCCCTTGAACCATTCAAGTAAAGTTGCTGCACCCGCTCTAAGGCCTTAATATCCTTTCTAAAGTGTGATGCCCAACATTGAACACAATACTCCAGCTGAGGCCTTGCCAGTGTTTTATGGCCCCGATCTGTGTGAGAACACCTGCGGCAGGTCGGGGTCATAAAAGGAGCGGTGAGCAGAGGCCCTGGGAGCATTGTGGAGGCATCCCACTTCAGGGAGCAGCACGGGCTGCGACAGCAGCGAAGAGTGAGGCCATCAAGGTCCAGGTTGGTGATTGGAGCGTGGGCACACACAGCAGGAGCGGCGAGAGATTGTGGAGGGACATGATCAGGGCCCAGGAGAGGCGTGAGTTCAGGGCCAGAGGCCCAGGGGCAGCACAGGCCAGCCCACACTGCGATATGTGTGCTCACTAGATCCGTGCAGCAGAGCAGGTCTCCAGTCGTCTTGGATAATCCTTGCCACTGGACCAAGGCCTAGCTCTGTCAAGCCCATGTGGTGGCTGATATGCAACAGCCACCACATGTTTAAAAAATCTACGCATAGGCATCTTCCACCCTTCAGGATGTAGCTCAGGACCTGGAATTTTAGGTCCTTCATTGGAACACCTGTGAACTTATCCTTTTTTGGCGTTGAAGCAAGCCATCCTCGTTTCGAGGGACTGCCTATGATGATGATGGTTTTATGAAAGTTTAGCATAACTTCCTTCCTATTGTACTCCGTTTATCTATTGTTAAATCCAAGCATATCATATGCTTTTTGAACTGCCTTCTCAACTTGTCTGGCCACCTTCAAAGATTTGTGTATGTACATCCCCAGGTCTCTCTGATCCTGCACCCACTCCCCCTTTTAAAATTGTACCATTTACTTTATATTGCCTCTCCTCAATCTTCCTAACAAAATGTATCACTTCATAATTCTCAGTGTTAAATGTCATCTGCTATATGTCTGCTCATTTCACCAGTCTGTCAAAGTCCTCTTGAAATTTGTTACAAACCTCCTCCTTGTTTACTACATTTCCGAGTTTCATGTCATCTGCAAATTTTAAAATGATACTCTTTATACCCAAGTCAGGTCATTAATATGTATCAAAAAGAGGAGTGATCCTGATACAAACCCCTGGGGGACACCACTGTACACCTCACTCCAGTCTGAAAAACTACTGCTCACTACTATTCTCTGCTTCCCGTCCCTTAGCCAATTTTGTATTCAAGCTGCCACTGTCCCTTTTAATCCTGCGGGCGTTAATTTTGCTAACAAGTCCATTAGACGGTACGTGGTCAAACGCCTGAGTGGAAAGAATGAGGAGCGTCAATCTGAACTAAATGGTACAATTTTAACGGGGTTACAGGAATAGAGAGACCTAGGGGTGTATGAACACAAATCTTTGAAAGTGGCAGGGCAAGTTGTGAAGGCTGTAAAACAAAGCCTTAAATAAGCAAAGTAAATGATATACACTTATGATGGGGTGTACAAATCCACTATTACCAAAGAAGGCAGGCCCACAGCCCGTTCTTGACAGAGAGACCTTTCTGCGGGTAGAACCTTCAATGTGCCATTTTCCTGGAATGTAATGTAAACCTGTTCTTATCTGCTCCATGTAATACTCTTATTTGCACAGTACTAAATGTAATGCGATTTGCGGATTGTACTAAACTGTACCTTGAAATGAAATGTACGTAAGTGTATTGTATGGAACTGCTGTCAGCATCCAAATGAATTGTATGGAATTGCTGACCGCAATGTACTGAACTATTTTCCAACGTATCGTGAAAATGTTTATATGAATAAAGTATATTTTTGAAACAAACAACAAAATGTTGTTGTACAAGTCCTACCTCCCCCCTGCCCACGATCCAGGGCCCCAAATACTCCTTCCAGGTGAAACAGTGATTTACTTGTACTTCTTTCAATTCATATACTGTATTCGCTGCTCACAATGCACCTCTGTTCAGTCTGCAAGTGTGACCCAGAGTTTCCAGGTCACCTGTCGCTTTAATTCTCCACTCCACTCCCACTCTGATCTTTTCATCCTTCGTTTCCTAAACTATTACAGTGAAGCTCAATGCAAGCTTGAGGAACAGCACCTCATCTTGCGTTTAGACACTTTACAGCCTTCTGGACTCAACATCAAGTTCAAAAATTTCAGAGCGTTACTGCTGCCAATTATTCCCCCATCCCTCAGAGCCTGTTTCTTTTTTTTTATCCTTGTCTCTAATGGCAGTTGGTTATTATCCTGCCATTCACACCCTATCTTGACTAATGTTTTTCTAACTCCTGGCATTACCATTTGAATTTGGGCCATCATCCCTTTTGTCTCTCTAATCTCTCCTGTGACCAACCTATCACAGACCTTGCCTTTTGTTCTTTCTTCCCCTCCCCCTTTCAGTGCGTGTTAAGAATCTATTCTTTCCGAACACTCTCCAGTTCTGATGAAGGGTCATCGACCCGAAACATTAACTCTGCTTTCTCTCCACAGATGCTGCCTCACCTGCTGGGATTTCCAGCATTTTCCGTTTTTATTGCATCTGCAGTATTTTGCTTTTGTGTTAGAACATAAGAACATAAGAACATAAGAATTAGGAATTAGGAACAGGAGTAGGCTATCTAGCCCCTCGAGCCTGCTCCGCCACTCAACAAGATCATGGCTGATCTGGTCGTGGACTCAGCTCCTCTTACCCGCCCTCTCCCCGTAACCCTTAATTCCCTTTTTGCTTAAAAATCTATCTATCTTTGACTTGAAAACATTCAATGAGCTAGCCTCAACTGCTTCCTTGGGCAGAAAATTCCACAGATTCACAACCCTCTGGGAGAAGAAATTCTTTCTCAACTCGGTTTTAAATTGGCTCCTCCGTATTTTGAGGCTGTGCCCCCTATTTCTAGTCTCCCCTACCAATGGAAACAACCTCTCTGCCTCTATCTTGTCGATCCCTTTCATGATTTTAAATGTTTCTATAAGATCACCCCTCATCCTTCTGAACTCCAACGAGTAAAGACCCAGTCTAGTCAATCTATCATCATAAGGTAACCCCCTCATTTCTGGAATCAGCCTAGTGAATCGTCTCTGTACCCCTGCCAAAGCTAGTATATCCTTCCTTAAGTAAGGTGACCAAAATTGCATGCAGTACTCCAGGTGCGGCCTTACCAATACCTTATACAATTGCAGCAAGACCTCCCTGCTTTTGTACTCCATCCCTCTCGCAATGAAGGCCAACATTCCATTTGCCTTCCTGATTACCTGCTGCACCTGCAAACTAACCTTTTGGGATTCATGCACAAGGACCCCCAGGTCCCTCTGCACCTCAGCATGTTGTAATTTCTCCCCATTCAAATAATATTCCCTTTTACTGTTTTTTTTCCCAAAGTGGATGACCTCACACTTTCCGACATTGTATTCCATCTGCCAAACCTTAGCCCATTCGCTTAACCTATCCAAATCTCCTTGCAGCCTCTCTGAGTCCTCTACACAACCCGCTTTCCCACTAATCTTAGTGTCATCTGCAAATTTTGTTGCACTACACTCTGTCCCCTCTTCTAGGTCATCTATGTATATTGTAAACAGTTGTGGTCCCAACACTGATTCCGAACGGAAAAGGACCCATTTATCCCGACTCTCTGCTTTCTGTTCGCCAGCCAATTCTCTATCCATGCTAATACATTTCCCTTGACTCCGCGTACCTTTATCTTCTGCAGTAACCTTTTGTGTGGCACCTCATCGAATGCCTTTTGGAAATCTAAATACACCACATCCATCGGTTCACCTCTATCCACCATGCTCGTTATATCCTCAAAGAATTCCAGTAAGTTAGTTAAACATGATTTCCCTTTCATGAATCCATGCTGCGTCTGCTTGATTGCACTATTCCTATCTAGATGTCCCGCTATTTCTTCCTTAATGATAGTTTCAAGCATTTTCCCCACTACAGATGTTAAACTAACCGCCCTATAGTTACCTGCCTTTTGCCTGCCCCCTTTTTTAAACAGAGGCGTTACATTAGCTGCTTTCCAATCCACTGGTACCTCCCCAGAGTCCAGAGAATTTTGGTAGATTATAACGAATGCATCTGCTATAACTTCCGCCATCTCTTTTAATATCCTGGGATGCATTTCATCAGGACCAGGGGACTTGTCTACCTTCAGTCCCATTAGCCTGTCCAGCACTACCCCCCTAGTGATAGTGATTGTCTCAAGGTCCTCCCTTCCCACATTCCTGTGGCCTGCAAATTTTGGCATGGTTTTTGTGTCTTCCACTGTGAAGACTGAAGCAAAATAATTGTTTAAGGTCTCAGCCATTTCCACATTTCCCATTATTAAATCCCCCTTCTCATCTTCTAAGGGACCAACATTTACTTTAGTCACTCTTTTCCGTTTTATATATCTGTAAAAGCTTTTACGATCTGTTTTTATGTTTTGCGCAAGTTTACCTTCGTAATCTATCTTCCCTTTCTTTATTGCTTTTTTAGTCATTCTTTGCTGTTGCTTAAAATTTTCCTAATCCTCTAGTTTCCCACTAACCTTGGCCACCTTATACGCATTGGTCTTTGATTTGATACTTTCCTTCATTTCCTTGGTTATCCATGGCTGGTTATCCCTTCTCTTGCCGCCCTTCTTTTTCACTGGAATATATTTTTGTTGCGCACTATGAAAGAGCTCCTTAAAAGTCCTCCACTGTTCCTCAATTGTGCCACCGTTTAGTCCTTGTTTCCAGTCTACTTTAGCCAACTCTGCCCTCATCCCACTGTAGTCCCCTTTGTTTAAGCATAGTACGCTTGTTTCTGACACAACTTCCTCATCCTCAATCTGTATTACAAATTGTGATCACTCATTCCGAGAGGATCTTTTATGAGGAGATCGTTTATTTTTCCTGTCTCATTACACAGGACCAGATCTAAGATGGCTTGCTCCCTTGTAGGATCTGTTACATACTGTTCCAAGAAACAATCCCGTATGTAGTCCTGAGATGCTGGCAGAAGTGCATATGTAGTGACAGACATATACACAACTTGCATGTCAACCTGAATGCCAGTCAGTGACTCTGCATCACGCTGTTAGGTTGTCTTACAATGACTTGAGGGATGCCGATAATATGCCTGTGTGTTGTACTGCACCACTGACACCATTACTGCACAGGGGCTCAAACTTGCCTTTCCATTCATAAGAGCATAAGAACATAAAAACATAAATATGAACAGGAGTAGGCCATACAGCCCCTCGAGCCTGCTCCACCATTCAATAAGATCATGGCTGATCTGATCATGGACTCGGCTTCACTTCCCTGCCTGCTCCCCATAACCCCGTATCCCCTTATCATTTAAGAAACTGTCTATTTCTGTCTTAAATTTGTTCAATGTCCTAGCTTCCACAGCTCTCTGAGGCAGCAAATTCCACAGATTTACAACCCTCAGAGAGAAGAAATTTCTCCTCATCTCTGATTTAAATGGGCGGCCCCTTATTCTAAGATCGTGCCCTCTGGTTCTAGTCTCCCCTATCAGTAGAAACGTCCTCTCTGCATCCCCCTCATAATCTTATACGTTTCGATAAGATCATCTCTCATTCTTCTGAATTCTAATGAGTAGAGGCCCAACCTACTCAACCTTTGCTCATAACTCAACCCCCTCATCCCCGAAATCAACCTAGTGAACCTTCTCTGAACTGCCTCCAAAGCAAGTATATCTTTTGTAGATATGGAAACCAAAACTGTACGCAGTACTCCAGGTGTGGCCTCCTGAGGTCTCAATCACTGACAAAACTATTTCTCACCATTTCCTCATCTGTTTCTCCAACCACATTGCCCTACCTTCCCCATACACCACAACCCTCACCGGCTCCCCCGCTGTCTTATGAATCCATTCTTAATCTCTCTGTAGTAGAAGAAATTAGTCATGGGGGAAAATTAATTTAGTAAAGTTAAAATCGTCAGCAAGAAAGGCTGAAAGAAAAGATATACATGTGTTCATAATGGAATAGTTGAGCTCTGCAGTTCAGTAACTAACGGTTATAGCCTTCTCTATTGAACTCATAATCTAGAAACAGAATGTGTTTTGCTGTTATCAAAGCTAGAACAAAGAAGAAATTATAAAACGCAGCTGAATGCGTCATTGGAAGGAGTTGAAACTGAGGTCAAAAGAACTCCCAGGAAGATGGATCATTTTATCACAGTATAAACCAGATAGTTAAAAAAAATACACACCAAGGCTAGTTCACATGGGGTGGTAAGAGATTACAGGAAACAATAAACAGTTGAAAAACATATCAACTGTTTCAAAGCAGTGAGGATAAGAGGACAATAGTTCAAGGAACTGCAGAATGATATGACCATGTAACTTATCAGATAAACGGCGCACAGAGGAGGTAACGAAGTTTGCTGTCAATATAATTGTACAGGCAACCCGCGATTGTCCGCACACGGATCCAACGGGAAACCGTTGTAGCGGGCTTTAAAATTTTGGCCCTGGAAGGCATCAGGCCACTGACGTCTGAGTCCTTTCGGCCCGGGAAGCCATCGGGTTTTAACTTTATAATGTCAATCGCTCTAACAGAGAAATCATTTACCCAGCATAGCACAATCCCGAGCGATAGTACGTAGGCAAAAAGTTTGTGACGCAGCAGGGAAACAACAAATGGAAAACATCTGCACGGAACTTCATGATTTTGTATGTATTTTGACTGTATAAAAACAGTAACCAAAGATTGTTCGGAGAGAATAGCTGGTTTGGGTTACAGAGTTACTGAACTTATGCAGAAGCTGTTTCTCCCTTAATTGAGTACTTTATAATAAACTATTCTTTTCTCCAAAATAGACTTGTGTTGAGTATCTTTGTAATACTTTGTGACACTCCCAACTCAGTTTACCCTGATCTTCTACCTGTTACAACACCTTCGCTATAGTTGACCTGCTCAAATGCTCCCTCATCTTTTCCTTTACACTCTTCTTCCCATCTAATCACTCACTATTTCTCACACCTGCCACTACCCTTCATACTGTGCTCGTCTTACATAAAAACATAGAAACATAGAAAATAGGTGCAGGAGTAGGCCATTTAGCCCTTTGAGCTTGCACCGCCATTCAATAAGATCATGGCTGTTCATTCACCTCAGTACCCCTTTCCTGCTTTCTCTCCATACCCCTTGATCCCTTTAGCCGTAAGGGCCATATCTATCCCTCTTGAATATATCCAATGAACTGGCATCAACAACTCTCTGCGGTAGGGAATTCTACACGTTAACAACTCTCTGAGTGAAGACATTTCTCCTCATCTCAGTCTTAAATGGCTTGCCCCTTATCTTTAGACTGTGTCCCCTGTTTCTGGACTTCCCCAACATCGGGAACATTCTTCCTGCATCTAACCTGTCCAGTCCCGTTAGAATTTTCTAAGTTTCTATGAGATCCCCTCTCATCCTTTTAAACTCCAGTCGATCCAGTCTCCCCATATATGTCAGTCCAGGAATCAGTCTGATGAACCTTCGCTGCACTCCCTCAATAGCAAGAACATCCTTCCTCAGATTAGGAGACCAAAATTGGACACAATATTCCAGGTGAGGCCTCACCAAGGCCCTGTACAACTGCAGTGAGATCTTCCTGCTCCTGTACTCAAAACCCCTAGCTATGAAGACCTACATACCATTTGCCTTCTTCACCGCCTGCTGTACCTGCATGCCAACTTTCAATGACTGATATACCATGACACCCAGGTTTTATTGCGCCTCCCCTTTTCCTAATCTGCTGCCATTCAGATAATATTTTGTCTTCCTTTTATTTTGCCCCCAAAGTGGATAACCTCACATTTATCCACATTATACTGCATCTGCCATGCATTTTCCCACTCATCTAACCTGTCCAAGTCACCCTGCAGCCTCTTAGCGTCCTCCTCACCGCTCACACCGCCACCCAGTTTAGTGTCATCTGCAAACTTGGAGATATTACACTCAATTCCTTCATCTAAATCATTAATGTATATTGTAAATAGCTGGGGTCCCAGCACTGAGCCCCTGCAGCACCCCACTAGTCACTGTCTGCCATTCTGAAAAGGACCCATTTACCCTGACTCTCTGTTTCCTGTCTGCCAAACAGGCCTCTATCCAGGTCTGTACATTACCCCCAATACCATGTGCTTTAATTTTGCACACCAATCTCTTGTGTGGGACCTTGTCAAAAGACTTTTGAAAGTCCAAATAAATCACATCCACTGGTTCTCCCTTGTCCACTCTATTAGTTATGTCCTCAAAAAATTCGAGAGGATTTGTCACGCATGATTTCCCTTTCATAAATCCATGCTGACTTGGACCGATCCTGTCACTGCTTTCCAAATGCGCTGTTATTTCATCCTTCATAATTGATTCCAACATTTTCCCCACTACTAATGTCAGGCTAACCGATCTATAATTCTCTCTCCATCCTTTTTTAAAAAGTGGTGTTACATTAGCTACCCTCCAGTCCATAGGAACTGATCCAGAGTCGATAGACTGTTGGAAAATGATCACCAATGCATCCACTATTTCTAGTGTCACTTCCTTAAGTACTCTGGGATGCAGACTATCAGGCCCCTGGGATTTAGCGGCCTTCAATCCCATCAATTTCCCTAACACAATTTCATGCCTGATAAGGATATCTTTCAGTTCCTCCTTCTCACTAGACCGTCGGTCCCCAAGTATTCCGGAAGGTTATTCGTGTCTTCCTTCGGGAAGACAGAACCAAAGTATTTGTTCAACTGGTCTGCCATTTCTTTGTTCCCCATTATAAATTCACCTGAATCTGACTGCAAGGGACCTACGTTTGTCTTCACTAATCTTTTTCTCTTCACATATCTATAGCAGCTTTTGCAGTCAGTTTTTATGTTCCCTGCAAGCTCTCTCTCATACTCTATTTTCCCCCTCCTAATTAAACCCTTTATCCTCCTCTGCTGAATTCTAAATTTCTCCCAGTCCTCAGGTTTGCTGCTTTTTCTGGCGAATTTATATGCCTCTTCCTTGGATTTAACACTATCCTTAATTTCCCTTGTTAGCCACGGTTGAGCCACCTTCCCTGTTTTATTTTTACTCCAGACAGGAATGTACAATTGTTTAAGTTCATCCATGTGATCTTTAAATGTTTGCCATTGCCTATCCACCGTCAACCCTTTAAGTATCATTTGCCAGTCTATTCTAGCCAATTCACGTCATACCATCGAAGTTACCTTTCCTTAAGTTTATGTCTCTGTATTAACTGATTCACTCTCCATCTTAATAAAGAATGATACCATATTATGGTCACTCTTCCCCAAGGGGCCTTGCACAACAAGATTGCTAATTAGTCCTTTCTTATTACACATCCCCCAGTCTAGGATGACCAGCCCTCTAGTTGGTTCCTCGACATATTGGTCCAAAAAACCATCCCTAATACACTCCAGGGAATCCTCCTCCATCGTATTGCTACCAGTTTTGTTCGCCCAATCTATATGGAGATTAAAGTCACCCATGGTAACTGCTGTACCTTTATTACACACATCCCTAATTTCTTGTTTGATACTGTCCCCAACCTCACTCCTACTGTTTGGTAGTCTGTATACAACTCCCACTAGCGTTTTCTGCCTTTTTGTATTCCACAGCTCCACCCATACAGATTCCACATCATCCATGCTAATGTCCTTCCTTACTATTGCGTTAATTTCCTTAGCTCCCATAAGTCAATGGATTGAAAACTCAAGCACATCATCATTCCCAGTTCTGCTCTGCTAAATTCTCCTATTTATGCCAGGATCATCCTGCGAGACGAAGACAACCCAAGGTTCCTTTTTTCCTTGATGGGCCACCTCCTCAAGCACTTTCCACACTCACCCTCAAAACTAAATTTAAAAAGATCTCTAATAGTGTGATTATCCATGTAACTATCAATAGCTCCACTTACACCCCCGCATCAACCTCCATCAACTCCTCGTTTCCCCCAAATCTCTCACTCGCTCTATCACTGTCGCCCTACAGCTACAGATTCCCATATTGCTTCCATCCATTCTAAGTTATCTCTTCCATGAGACCTACCTCCTGCTACCTCAATTCCTTCCCCAAATAACTCCTAATCACTTAATTATCCCTCCTGGCCAACATGCCTGCCGAGACCATAACGGTAACTAGAATGAAAAGTAATAATTGGCTGTGTTATGTATTTAACCCCTTGTAAGCTGCATGACACCTAACCTCCAGAGGGCCCACCTGAAGGAGTCCCAAGGGATCCCAGCATCCCTTGGGAGCACAGTATATAAGCAGGCCACCCACGTGGTACCTACATTCTGGAGTCTTATTAAAAGGAGCTAAGGTCACATTTGCTCATTGTACACAGTACTCATCCTTTATTATGAGCGTACCATTTGGCAACAAGGTAACGAACAACCGCGCGAAAATGCAAAGAACAGTCGGTATCCTGAAGAAGTTCTCAGAAGGGAATGATTGGGAGGCCTTCATGGAGAGACTCGACCAATACTTCGTGGCCAACGAGCTGGAAGCGGACGAGAACGCTACCAAACAAAGGGCAATCCTCCTAACTGTCTGCGGGGCAACGACCTATGGCCTCATGAAGAATCTCCTGGTCCTGGCAAAACCAACAGAGAAATCCTAATAACAATTGTGTACGCTGGTCTGGGATCACCTAATTCCTAAGGGAAGAATTTGAGATATCGGTTCTACACGTGTCAATGAACGGAGGGCCAAGAAGTGACGAGCTATTTCGCCGATCTCAGGCGCCTCGCAGGATATTGTCAGTTTGAGGGATTCCTAGAACATATGCTCAGAGACTTTTTTGTACTGGGCATTGGACATGAGACAATCCTTCGCAAACTGTTGACTGTAGAAACTCCGAATCTAAGTAAAGCCATAATGATAGCCCAGGCATTTATGTCCATCAGCGACAAAAGCAAACAGATTTCACAGAGTAAAGAAGTTTCGGCCAGTACTGTGCATAAAGTTACGAGGGTGTCAGGCAGAAATGTACATGGCAGAACGTACACACCGGCAGCTGCTGTCTGACTTCAGTTGACCCAGAGTCCGCCATCAATCGTTAATGTGAGGCAGTTAACACGTTGTTGGCACTGTGGAGGTGATCATCGGCCCCATCAATACTGCTTCAAGCACCATGCGTGCAACGATTGCAGAACAATGGGACACCTCCAGCGAATGTGCAGGCAAGCTGCAAACCCTGTAAACCACCATGTTGCAAAGGAAGATCGATCCACTGTGGATCAGGCTGAATTGGAGACTCATACCGAGGAGGCAGAAGTGTATGGGGTACACACATTCAACATTATTGGTGGACATTTCGTAGTGAAAGTTGAACTGAACGGTGTTCCAGTATCTATGGAACTGGACACGGGGGCAAGTCAGTCCATAATGAGTAAAAAGGCCTTCGACAGGCTGTGGGGCAAAAAGGCACACAGGCCCAAGCTCAGCCCCATTCACACCAAACTAAGGACTTACATCAAGGGATTAATCCCTGTAATTAGCAGTGCAGAATTCAAAGTCTCCTATGACAGAGCAGTACACAAACTCCCACTGTGGATTGCGCCATGAGATGGCCCCTCGTTGTTTGGCAGAAGCTGGCTGGGAAAAATCCGCTGGAACTAGGACGACATCCGAATGCTTTCGTCCGTCGACGACGCCTCATATATCCAGGTTCTGAGCAAGTTTCCATCGTTGTTCGAGCCAGGCATTGGAAGTTTCTCAGGGGAGAAAGTGCAGATCCATTTGGTTCCCGGTACCCGACCCATCCACCACAAGGCACGGGCGGTACAGTACATGATGCATGAAAAAGTGGAAATTGAGCTGGACACCTGCAATGAGAAGGCATCATCGCACCGGTGGAATTCAACGACTGGGCCAGTCTGATTGTCCTGGCGCTTTAAGAGGATGGACGGTTAGAATTTGTGGGGACTATAAAGTAACGATTAATCATTTCTCGCTACAGGACCAGTACCCGCTACCCAAGGCAGATGATCTATTTGTGACCCTGGCTGGAGGGAAGACGTTCACTAAGCTGGAGCTGACCTTGGCCTACATGACGCAGGAGCTGGAGGAGTCTTTGAAAGGCCTCGCCTGCATCAACACGCATAAAGATCTATTCATCTATAACAGATGCCCGTTCGGGATTCAGTCGGCCATGGCTATCTTCCAGTGGAACATGGAGAGCCTGCTAAGGTCGGTTCCTTGCACGTGGTTTTCCAGGATGACATATTGGTTACAGGTCAGGACACCGTTGAGCACTTGAAGAATCTGGAAGAGGTTTTTAGTCGGTTGGATTGCGTGGGGCTCAGGTGTGAAATGCTCGAAGTGTGTTTTCCTGGCACAGGACGTCGAGTTCTTGGGAAGAAGAATCACAGCAGACGGCACCAGATCCACCGACGCCAAGACGGAGGCCATCAAGAACACGCCGGGACCACAGAACATAACGGAGCTGCAGTCATTCCTGGGACTCCTTAACTATTTTGGTAATTTCCTACCTGGGTTAAGCACCCTGCTAGAACCCCTACATGCGCTACTGCACAAGGGAGATGACTGGGTATGGGGGAATTCACAAGAGGCTGCATTTAAGAAAGCCAGAAATCTGTTGTGTTCAAACAAACTGCTTGTCCTGTATAACCCGTGTAAACGATTAGTGCTAGCTTGCGATGCGTCATCATACGGGGTCAGGTGTGTGTTACAACACTCTAATGAATCAGGGATTTTGCAACCAGTCGTTTATGCATCCAGGAGTTTGTCCAAGGCCGAAAGGGCCTACAGCATGATTGAAAAAGAGACTCTGGCATGCATCTATGGAGTGAAAAAAATGCACCAGTACTTATTTGGCCTCAAGTTTGAGCTTGAAATGGACCACAAGCCGCTCATATCGCTGTTCTCTGAGAGCAAAGGGATTAATACGAATGCCTCTGCCCGCATCCAAAGATGGGCACTTAAGCTGTCGGCATACAACTATGTAATTCACCACAGACTGGGCACAGAGAACTGCGCAGATACTCTCAGTTGGCTGCCATTGCCCACCACTGGGGTGGAAATGGCACAGCCAGCAGACTTGCTCGTGGTCATGGAGGCATTTGAGAACGAGAAGTCCCACATTAGGGCCCGCCAGATCAGGACCTGGACCAGCCAGGATCCTTTACTGTCCTTGGTAAAAAAGTGTGTCCTCCATGGGAGCTGGTCCAGTGTCATACCGGAGATGCAGGAGGCGATTAATTCATTCCACAGATGCAAAGGCAAGTTGTCCCTGCAGGCAGAATGTCTATTGTGGGGCTATCGCGTGATCTTGCCCAAGAAAGGCAGAGATACGTTCATATGTGAACTGCACAGCACACACCCATGCATCGTAATGATGAAAATCATAGCCAGATCCCATGTGTGGTGGCCTGGCATTGAAACAGATTGAGAGTAATGCGTGCGCCAGTGCAACACTTGCTCTCAGCTAAGCAATGCACACAGAGAGGCACCGCTAAGTTTGTGGTCGTGGCCCTCCAAATCGTGGTCGAGGATCCACGTAGACTATGCGGGCCCATTTCCAGGCAAAATGTTTTTGGTTGTCGTGGACGCTTACTCAAAATGGATTAAATGTGCAATTATGTCTGTAAGCACGTCCACGGCCACCATTGAAAACCTACGAGCCATGTTTGCCACGCACGGCTAGCCTGATGTCCGAGTCAGCGACAATGGGCCATGCTTCACCAGTGCTGAATTGAAGGAATTCATGTCCTGCAATGGGATCAAACACGTCACACCTGCCCCGTTCAAGCCCGCATCCAACGGTCAGGCAGAACGGCAGTTCAGATCATCAAGCAAAGCTTGAAACATGTGTCGGAAGGCTGCCTGCAGACCCGACTGTCCTGAGTGCTGCTCAGCTACCGCACCAGACCCCACTCATTCAGCCAAGCTGCTCATGAAAAGGACGCTTAAAACAAGGCTCTCTCTTGTCCACGCTGATCTCCATGATCACGTGGAAGGCAAGCGGCATCAACAAAGTGTGTACCATGACCAGGCAAATTTGTCACGTGATATTGAGATCAATGATGCTGTGTTTGTGCTCAATTATGGACATGGTCCCAAATGGCTCGCTGGCACGGTCACAGCCAAAGAGGGGAGTAGGGTGTTTCAGGCCAAATTGGCCATGGACTAATGTGCAGAAAACATTTAGACCAAATCAAATTGCGGTTCATCAACACCTACAAACAACCCGAAGAAGACACCACCAACTTTGACCCTCCAACACACACACAAGTGGCAACTGACATCACTGTTGACCACGAAGTCAAACTCATCATCCCCAGCAGCCCAGCAAGGCCGGCTGCCCAACAGCCCAGTGAAGAACTGACCAAACCACCCACACCCACATTTGTGCCAAGACGATCGACAAGGGAACGAAAAGCCCCAGATCGTCTCACCTTGTAAATAAGTGTAATGTTGACTTCACAGGGGAGTGATGTTATGTATTTAACCCCTTGTAACCTGCATGACACCTGACTACCAGAGGGTCCACCTGTTGGAGTCCCAAGGGATCCCAGCATCCCTTGGGATCCCAGCATATAAGCAGGCCACCCACGAGGTACCTGCACTCTGGAGTTTTATTAAAGGAGCTAAGCTCACACTTGCTCATTGTACACAGTACTCAGTTTCATCCTTTATTATGAGTGTACCAGGCTGTGAAGTTTTTATTTGTTCTGGGATGTGGGCATCACTGATAAGGCCAGCATTTATTGCCCGTCCCTAATTGGCCTTGAGAAGGTGGTGGTGAGCCACATTCTTGAACCGCTGCAGTCCTTGTGGTGAAGGTGCTCCCACAGTGCTAGTAGGGAAGGAGTGCCAAGATTTTGACCCAGCGACGATGAAGTTACAGCCATATATTTACAAGTCAGGATGGTGAGTAACTTGGTGGGGAACTTGCAGGTGATGGTACTCCCCTGCGCCTGCTGCCCTTGTCCATGGTAGAGGTCGCGGGTTTGGAAGGTGTTGGGGGGGGGAAGAGGCCCACAATTGGACATAGGCAGGGAATGGCCCATTATCGGGGTTAGGGGGAGAAGCCCATGATCAGGGCTGGAAGGTAAGGCTGGAAACGGCAGAGAAGTACACCATCCCAACTTGCAAATATATCGCCGTTCCTTCATTGTCACTGGGAAATAAATGCATTTCACTCTGAGCTTGAAGTCAATTTGTTGGATGAGGAACTCTGTGTGAAGCATTCTGTCAGGGATAGAAAGGTCAAAGAAAGATATTCCTGAGGTAGAAAGGTGTGCTTTCTTTGAATCTTTTTGAACGTTCCCTAAACCATATGGCCTTGTGCCATTACATGATTTGCATGCCTGAGGGTCTAGTACTTTCACAGTAGACTTACCTCCTGTTTGATAGGAAAGATATACCCCAATAATGAAGTTCTAAGACCTTACCATTCTCAACCAATCTACCTACCTACAATCTATAAACTGTGTTAGGAAATTATTTGTAAAAATAAAGCATCAGCTGTAGATAATAACTGAATTTGTGGCCTCGATATTAATGATTGGTAGGAGAGTGTCGAGTGGTTGGGGGAGAGGGGGGTGCAGTTTAAATGATTAAATACAGGCAATTCGACCCCAACACACCAGTCACACACTTGCTGCACTTTTTACGGTGGCAGATATCGGGGCATCCGAGTGTCCCGGCATGGAGAGGCAGGACACTTCAACTGTTGCTGCATGAGTTTCCCAGAGGTCGGGAAATTCAGCAGTGAAACGAAGGCGAAAGTTGTGGATCCCCAAAGTAAATGCTTCTTTCACCACTTCTTGTGGGCCAGGAGGAGCAGGTGTGCACCACCCAGGAACCTCAAGGAAGACTTTTGCCTCCCCCAGCCCCAATCGGCAGTCTTCCCCAGCCCTCCCAATCGTGGGCCTCTCCCCCCATCTCTGACCATCGGCCATTCCCTCCCAGCCCCGATCCCAATCTCTCCCCACAGCCCAAATCATGGCCCTCTCCCCGCCCCCCAGCTCCGATCATGGGCCATTCCCCCCACCTCTGACCATCGGCCATTCCCTGCCCAGCCCCGATAGAGGCCCCTCCCCAGAGCCCCATTCTTGGGCCTCTTCCCCAAGTCCCGATTGTGGGCCTCACCCCCCAGCCCTGATCATCGGTCTCCCCCCACACCCCACCAACCCCCCCCCCCCCCGCCACCTCCCACAGACCTGATCGTGGGCCGCTCCCCACAGTCCCGATCATGGGCCTCTCCCCACAGTGCCGATCATGGGCCTCTCCCCACAGTGCCGATCATGGGCCTCTCCCCCCAGCCCTGATCATGGGTCTCCCACTCCCCTAGCCCTGATCATGAGAACATAAGAACATAAGAATTAGGAACAGGAGTAGGCCATCTAGCCCCTCGAGCCTGCTCCGCCATTCAACAAGATCATGGCTGATCTGGCCGTGGACTCAGCTCCACTTACCCGCCCATTCCCCGTAACCTTTAATTCTCTTATTGGTTAAAAATCTATCTATCTGTGACTTGAATACATTCAATGAGCTAGCCTCAACTGCTTCCTTGGGCAGAGAATTCCACAGATTCACAACCCTCTGGGAGAAGAAATTCCTTCTCAACTCGGTTTTAAATTGGCTCCCCCGTATTTTGAGGCTGTGCCCCTTAGTTCTAGTCTCCCCAACCAGTGGAAACAACCTCTCTGCCTCTATCTTGTCTATCCCTTTCATTATTTTAAATGTTTCTATAAGATCACCCCTCATCCTTCTGAACTCCAATGAGTAAAGACCCAGTCTACTCAATCTATCATCATAAGGTAACCCCCTCATCTCCGGAATCAGCCTCGTGAATCGTCTCTGTACCCCCTCCAAGGCTAGTATATCCTTCCTTAAGTAAGGTGACCAAAACTGCACGCAGTACTCCAGGTGCGGCCTCTGTACAGTTGCAGCAGGACCTCCCTGCTTTTGTACTCCATCCCTCTCGCAATGAAGGTCAACATTCCATTCGCCTTCCTGATTACCTGCTGCACCTGCAAACTAACTTTTTGGGATTCATGCACAAGGACCCCCAGGTCCCTCTGCACTGCAGCATGTTGTAATTTCTCCCCATTCAAATAATATTCCCTTTTACTGTTTTTTTTCGCCAAGGTGGATGACCTCACACTTTCCACATTGTATTCCATCTGCCAAACCTTAGCCCATTCGCTTAACCTATCTAAATCTCTTTGCAGCCTTTTTGTGTCCTCTACACAACCCGCTTTCCCACTAATCTTTGTGTCATCTGTAAATGTTGTGACACTGCACTCTGTCCCCTCGTCCAGGTCATCTATGTACATTGTAAACAGTTGTGGTCCCAGCACCGATCCCTGTGGCACACCACTAACCACTAATTTCCAACCCGAAAAGGACCCATTTATCCCGACTCTCTGCTTTCTGTTCGCCAGCCAATTCTCTATCCATGCTAATACATTTCCTCTGACTCCGCATACCTTTATCTTCTGCAGTAACCTTCTGTGTGGCACCTTATCGAATGCCTTTTGAAAATCTAAATACACCACATCCATCGGTACACCTCTATCCACCATGCTCGTTATATCCTCAAAGAATTCCAGTAAATTAGTTAAACATGATTTCTCTTTCATGAATCTATGCTGCGTCTGCTTGATTGCACTATTCCTATCTAGATGTCCCGCTATTTCTTCCTTAATGAGCCTCTCCCACCGCCCCCCCGGCCCCCCACCTCACGCCCCGATCCCGGTCTTTCCCCCCAGTCCCGATCGTGGGTCTCTCCCCACAGCCCCGGTCATGAGCCTCTTCTCACCAGTCCCAATTGTGGGTCTCTTCCCCCCAGTCCCGAACACGGGCCTCTACCCCTAGCCCTGATCATGGGGCTCTCCCCCCAGTCCTGATCATCAGCTATTCCCTGCCTAGCCCTGATTGTGTGCCTCGCCCCCTAACCCCGATCACAAGTCTCTCCCCCCCAGCCTCGATCCAGGTTTCTCCCCTCCCCCCGTCCCCACGCCCCAGTCCCAATCACGGGCTTCTCCCCGCCACCCAATCACAGCCTCTCCCCAAGGGTCCCTGGCTGAGGCCTCCTGCCGCTGGTGTTCCACCTGTCCCCTCCGCCAGCCAGGCTGTTCATTGGTCCAGCTACCGGGCGAGAAATGGAGCTAAGAAACATTAATAAGATCCTGCTGTTAAGTTCTTGCTGGGATTTTGGCCGTTTTCAGCCTCACCCGTACCCTCCCTGCATTCCCCGTAATATCAGGGCCAGCATTTCTGTTAGGATGATTACTTCAGCTGGAGGGAGTCTGGAGAATGCATTGACGTGAAAATAGCGAATATTTATTCCAAATGGATCATAAAAACAAAACCATTTGCTGTCTACATTTACTGCGTTTATTGTCAGCTGTGTGCTTTTAGCTACACACTTCTGTCAAGTAAATACTTTTTGTGTCCAGGATACATACAACTGCTGTCAGTATCAGCCTATGTCAAGCAGGACATTAGCAGAGTTAACTGCTGTCCTTCTTTCCCATTTTGATTTGAAAGCCCAGAAGTATTTGTTCTTCATTGATTTCCCTTCGTGTTCTGGTGTTTGCTTTTGCTTCAGTTTGACATCTACAAATTTCACTGGGATTGATTTTAACCCACCCCGCCCAGCTTGCGCAGGGCAGGGGGGAGGTGTGGGGGTGGTGGGAGGAGGGGCTGGCATTACAATCGACCGCTTTGAGTTACCATCCTGTTAGCACAGGCCGGAATTTTACCTCCTGACTTCATTCAGGCGACGGAGGCACCCGCAGGGAGCAACTGATTGCCTCTCAAACACATGCAAGACAGCCTCAAAATGCGGGAAGCCAATTTAAAACCGAGCTGAGAAGGAATTTCTTCTCCCAGAGGGTTGTAAATCTGTAGAATTCTCAGCCCAAGGAAGCAATTGAGGCTAGCTCATTGAATGTATTCAAATCACAGATAGATAGATTTTTAACCAATAAGGGAATTAAGGGTTACGGGGAGCGGGCGGCTAAGTGGAGCTGAGTCCACGGCCAGATCAGCCATGATCTTGTTGAATGGCGGAGCAGGCTCGAGGGGCTAGATGGCCTACTCCTGTTCCTAATTCTTATGTTCTTATGTTCCTATGTTGTAATTTAAAAACCCCAACTCAATTTTAACAGCGACAACCTGACTGAGTAAAACCTCGAGGAGTTGGCACTGACTGAATAATTGGCTGTACTATTTAAAAAGACACATAGGTGCAGGCACTTCGATCGTAGGATCTGTGTGCTATTGTACTTAGTGGATTTCTAAGGGATTTATGGAGTTGTGATTTATAGTTTCTCTTTTTGCCTTTAATTTGTCTTAGTCTGATAAAGCTCTCACAGCTTAGCATGGGTGCTGTGTTTGCTTCAATGCTTTGGGTGGAGGGATAGTTGCAGGAGGAAGAACAGCAGTTGCAGCCTCAATAACTAAGATGGACCTGTTAGAAGATGGCAGATGAGGCGGACTGCTTGGAGAATGTCTTACCCAGCGTACATGGTCTCTCGGCTGAGTAAGATTTTGAGGAGCACTACATTAGGAAACTATGTTTCCACAGGCAGCCTGTTACTGATCTACATAGGAAAGGAACAGGAGTAGGTCATTCAGCCCCTTGAGTCTGTTCCATCATTCAATGAGATCATGGTTGATCTGTAGCTCAACTCCATTTACCTACCTTTGATCCATATCCTTTGATACCAGTACCTAATAATTACTGTCGATCATGATCTTGAACATTTTAATTGACTCCACAGCTACAGCATTTTAGGGAGCAAGAGTACCACATTTCTACTAACCTTTGTGTGAAAAAATGCTTCCTGATTTTACTCCTGAATGGCTTAGCTCGAATTGAGTCCCCTTTTTCTGGATTCCCCCACTCAAGGCAGTAGATTCCCTCTATCTAATTCTTTCATTATTTTGAACAACTCAGTCACATCACCCCTCAATCATCTAAATTCAAGGAAACACAAGCCAAGTTTATGCAACCATTTAACCATTTAAGCCTGGGTATCATTCTGGCGAATTTGCATTGTATCCCCTCCAAGGTCAATCTATCCTTCCTGAGATATGGCATTTGACCAAAACTCTGGGCAAACAAAGCTTAATTTCCTCCCCTTTATATTCACCCCTCTTGACATACGTGCTAGCATGTCATTAGTCTTTTGATTATTTTTTGTACGTGCAATAGGTTTTAATGATTTTTGTACATGGACACGCAAATCCCTTTGCTCCACCACAGTTTTTAATTCTCTCTCCATTAAGAAAATATTCGGAATTGTCCTTCTTGGATCCAAAGTGGATAAACTCACACTTACACACATTGAACTCCACCTGCCCCAGTTTTACCCACTCACTTAATCTGTCTACGTCTTTCTGTAATGTGTGTCAGCTCTAGCTCAGTGGCTAGCGCTCTCTAGGTGGGAGGGGCTAGTAGTGAGAAGGTGCTGCTGCTGATTACTGCAGGAGTTGGAGTGGTGGTGGGTTTTTGTCTTTTTTTCAAATTTTAAGGCCTTTTTGGCCCATAAACATCAGCCAGATGGTGGCTGAGGGGCCTGAAATGCCGAGCCCCTTAGAGGACAATGCTCCCAGTGTGTACTTAATCAGAGGAGAGAATGTCTTGAGAAAGAAGAATAAAAGGCCCAAAGATTTTGGCCGTGACCCCAAGAGGTTTGGAAAAGAAAACATGGTGGTGGTTCACTGCTAGGATAAGGAGATGTGAGCTTGGGATATTATCCAGGCGGTACATGAGGACTGTGGTGAGGGAAGTTGCTTTGCTTGCCGACCAAAGTTGGATTCGAAATGATGGTCAGTCGCCTTTAGGAGATGGAAAGACTTTTACTGAGCCTGAAGGTTAGGGAGAAATACTTGGAATGTATCTTTGCTGTACTCCGAAGACATGGTAATTTCATTCTTAAACCTGTCAGTTTATGTTACGGGCGATGTGTTGATAAAAAAGTTAAAATTGTGGGACGTTAAACTTTGCTCATTAATAAAGAGGAGATACGATCCTGGAACACGGGTAGCTGATGGAACCCGTTAAGGAAAAGAACGGTTCCCAGAGGGGGTGAAGTCATTACCCTACAGCATGAAATTCGAGACAATGGAAGTCTGAATTCTGCATGATAACCAGGTGAAGATTTGCTATTACTGTCTTGGACACGACCATTTAGTAAGAAGCTGCCCAGACCTGTACTGTTATAACTGTGGCAAGTCTGGGCATTTTTCTTGGCATTGCAAGGCAGAGAGTTGTGTGATTTGTCACAAAGGCCCCACCCGCTGTGAGTGTGAGGCAGAAGGAAGCTCCTTAAGCAACGAGGAGATGGGAGAAGACACAATAGATGTGAGTGGAGTGGCCAGAAGAGTGGAGCAGGCGGAGGATACAGCCGCCGAACGGAATGAGGAAAGAGCGCAAGAAGAAAATTGCAGAGCAGAAAACAAGTAGAGATGGTGGAGAACATGCCAAATATAGTGGAAAAGGACAAAGTCAGTGGAGGACATCACGGGCCAGGGACAGAGTTGAGCAATAATATGGCTCGTCTTCAGGTGTCCGTGGGTGGAGCAGAGGCGGGTGCGGGCTAAGTGTAAGTACTCCAAAGAGAGATGGGGAGCTGTACATTTTGCGGAGAAGGAGGGAGCAAGACCAGGAGAGGGTGCAAGAGGCAGGAGCCTTAAAGGGGCAGCAGAACGGGAGTGGGGAGACAAAGACGCCAAAAGGGAGTAAGTTGGGAGGAGACGCGCCATTGTCCCAGAGGGAGAAGAAACGGGGAGCAATGTCAGCAGTGGAGGTGAGACCGTAAGGAGTGGCATTGTTGGTGAAACCATGTTAGCAGGAGAAATCTCTAGGGAGATTCTGTATCTGATGGGGAACAGGGACGGGAGATTACAGAAGAGTTGGAGAGTAACAAGTCAGAGGAGGATGGAGATATGGAATTGGGTGTTGGAGGGGCATCATGTGGAAAGGGAAAGGTTAGTGAGGGGCAGAAGGAGGGAGAAGGGGCAGTCCTGCGGCCTAAATTTAATGTAAGGAAGAGGCTGAAACTGCAGGGAAAGTTCAAACAGGAGGTGAAAAGAGCCGGAGGCTGCAGGAGAAAGCAACAGCTGCCCAAAAGGTTGGGAAGGAGCATGAGAGGAGGGAAAGGCCAGAGATTTAATGATGATGGGGGGATTATCAGGCTCATGTTTATTAGGAGCCATGATTACATTGGTCTCGATTAATGTGAACGGACTGAGGGGGGAGAAGAAATTGCAGTAGTTGTTGCAGTGTTTTAAAGGCATTGACCTGTTGTGTCTTCAAGAAACCTTTTGCGATGAGGATATCCTAGAAAGAGCTCGGAAGGTTTGGAAGTGTTTGCATGCTGCGCAAATAAGAACCGTAGAGGGGTGGTTGTTTTAGTGAGTTTGTCCATAAAGGAGAACGTTGCATTGGTGGACAAGGGCACGAGGGGAGATTTTTACAGCTAAAGGTACAAATGAATGAACTGAATTGTGATCTCTTTAATATCTATTTGCCGAATGACCATTGCAAGCGTTGTGAATTTTTTTGGTGGTTATTCACAGAAGTGGCAGAGGTGAAAAACCCTTGCATAGTGGGGGATTTTAATGTATTTTTATCTCAGATGGACATTTCAACCCAGTTGACCTTTAAGGATGGTAACTCCAGAGAGATGATTGTAAAAATGATGGCAAATTTAAATTTGAGAGATTTATGCTGTAAGGGGTGGTTTTCAGGGGGTCAGCTTTCCCTTCTGACCTTATATGAGCAGTTCCGAATCGCTCCCACACCCTTGGTTCTAGACACTGGAATTATGAAGGGACTGTGACAGACTTGGACAGACAATCGGTTTCAAGGTACGAAGCAGGTATGGCTTTATTGTGTTTAAAAAGAAGCAAAAAGGCACACCTTTAATAACACACATAGAATAGTAATACCAATACACCCTGAGGGTTACAACACATTGAATAAAATGTCAAACTACAGCCTGTATGGAAAAGAATACAGCTTACACTCTAAGGGCCCAAGTTTCGGCCTCAGTTGCTCCTGATTTTTTGGAGCAACTGGTGTAGAACGGAGTATCTTAGAAATTCAAATTCTCGACATTTAGTTTGCTCCAGTTCTAGTCAGTTAGAACAGTTTCACTTTGGAACAGAATTTTTTTTTCAAAAGGGGGCGTGTCCGGCCACTTACGCCTGTTTTCAAAGTTTCGGCAGTGAAAACTTACTCCAAACTAACTTAGAATGGAGTAAGTGAAGATTTTTGTACACTCGAAAAAACCTTGTCTACACTTTAGAAAATCAGGCGTAGGTTACAAATCAGGCGTAGGGAATGGGAGGGGGGGGGCGGGGTTTAAAGGGAAGTTTACAAACATTAAACACTTCAGTTTTACAAATAAAGAGCCATCATCAACAATAAATGATAAAAACATCAATAAATCAACCAATAAATCAATCAAAAAAATTAATAAGAAATAATTTTTTTTTTAAATCAATAAATAAAACATTTTCTTCTTACCGACTGCAGCACCGGGAGCCCTTCAACAGCGTGCTGGGATGCCCCCCCCAACCCCCCGCCAGTGTGTCTCTGTCAGTGTCTCTATTTCTCTGTCTGTCTGTGTGTGTGTCTCTCACTCTCTGTCTGTCAGTGTCTGTGTTTCTGACAGCGAGGGGAGAGGGAGGAGGGGGGGTAGAGGGAGAGAGGGGGGGCAGGGGGAGGGGAGGGAGGGAGGCGGGGGGGAGGGAGGGAAGGGGGAGCGGGGAGGGATGGGGGAGAAGGGGGAGAATGTGGTGGAGGAGAAGGGGAAGGGGGGAGGAAAAGGGAAGGGGGAGGAGAAGGTGAAGGGGGGAGGAGAAGGGGAAGGGAGGGAAGAGAAGGGGAAGGGGGAGGAGAAGGGGAAGGGGGAGGAGAAGGGGAAGGGGGGGGAAGAGGAGAAGGGGAAGGGGGGAAGAGGAGAAGGGGAAGGGGGGGGAGAGGAGAAGGGGAGGAGGAGAAGGGGGAAGGAGGAGAAGGGGAAGGGAGGAGGAGGAGAAGGGGAAGGGAGGAGGAGGAGAAAGGGAAGGGGGGGAGAAGGGGAAAGAAGGGGGGGAGGGAAAGGAGGGGGGGAAAGGAGAAGGGGGGAAAGGAGAAGGGGGGAAAGGAGAAGGGGGGAAAGGAGAAGGGGGGAAAGGAGAAGGGGGGAAAGGAGAAGGGGGGAAAGGAGAAGGGGGAAAGGAGAAGGGGGGAAAGGAGAAGGGGGAAAGGAGAAGGGGGTGGGGAGGCTGAACGGGCCGGGCCCAAGACTTCGGGCAGGGCCCGTCCTCAGCACCAGATTTACAGGGAGGTGATGTTGGGTCGGGTCGGGTCCGGCGTCCGGGGTCCGGGGTCGGGAGCACGGGTCGGGTCGTGGGTAGCCCGGGTCGGGGTCGGGAGCGCGGGTCGGGAGCGCGGGTCGGGGGAGAGAGTTTCGGTTCGGGTCGGGGTGGGGGGGGGAGAGGGAGGTAGGGAGAGGGAGGTCAGGTCGGGTGAGGGAGGGAGCGCGGGTCGGGTCCAGTCTGGGGGGTCGGGTCGGGGGGGGGGGGAAGCGGGAGTCGAGTCGGGTCGGGAGGAAGCAGGAGCTGGGCGTGGG
Source organism: Pristiophorus japonicus (assembly GCF_044704955.1). NCBI lineage: Eukaryota > Metazoa > Chordata > Chondrichthyes > Pristiophoridae > Pristiophorus > Pristiophorus japonicus. The sequence goes on from NC_091990.1 coordinate 139,533,356, forward strand.
AGGCAGCCTTATGCACGCAGCCCTAGTGAGGCCATTCGGCCAGGGCTAGGGGCTGCGTGCTTCGGGCCCCTCCCACACAATTTTGGGCGCCTGGAGCTACTGCACATACGCGCCCACTGCGCGCCCAATGTGCAGAGGGCCCGGCACTGCTTTCAGCGCAGGGACCTAGCTCCGCCCCCCACAACTCGTGCTGCGCTGCGCCCGACTCAAGAGGACCTGCAGGGAGCCGGAGAATCTGTAAGTTTTTTTTCGGCACACTTTGTGGCGCGAAAAACGGGCGTCCAGGTCGGGGTTGCGCCGTTCTAGGCGCGGCCCGAAACTTGGGCCCTAAATGGGGTAAAAAACCAGAATGCAGATACATTTACGTAAGTTATCCCAGCCTCCCCCTCCCAACTCCCCTAACTAACTAAGTTATAGCTCTGGGGATTCAGGGGCTATGCTCACCAATCCCTTTAGACAATTGCCGGTGAATCGCAGTTTCGGGGTTTGCAGCACTTGGCCTTCGAGGCGAGCCATACCCTGGACGGAGGAGAGGACTTCGGACTGCGTAGTCTTCGGTTGGTGTGCGTCCGTTGATGCAGTAAGTTGCGTTTTGGATGTATGCGGTAAGTACCCACTTTCTTTGGTTAGGAATAGTTTTAGTTAGGCCTTTTTGGTAATTTCTCACCCGTTGGGTCGTTCAGAAGTAGATTGTAGAGTGGTTGTCAATTTGGTTGCTGACAACCCTCCATTTTGTGGGCCTTGTGCTCGGTCAGTTCTTGATGAGCTCTGGTAGTTTCCTTCACTACTCCATTTCTTCACTCCCCAGCCCCGGCTGCTTGTGTCTGTGTCTGTGTTCGAGTCTGTTTATTTTCCTGGTAAAACTGGGGATAGATATACCCCAAAAAGGCTTCTTTATCTCCCACCAAATCTGGCCCAGCTCTTTGTTTCCCAGCCCAGCTAACAAAAACTTGATTAAGTGGTTTTAATCTGGCATTAATAGGCTTTTCGAAGTTGATGAGCTCTTGTCCATTGTGCTAGTCTGGCCTGAGCCAGATATTTCTATGTGCCATGTATCTTACATTATTATATATAACTGTATCCTAACAGGCTATACATGACTGTAATAAGATATGACCTGTAACCACCAGCATACCTTACCACCAGGGGTGCATTTGCAAGAGACAGGTATATAAGGACAGGTCTCAGGCAAGTGCAGCATTCCAGAGCTGTGAAATAAAGGTGCAGGTCCAGAGTGACCTTGACTTCACTACATGCCTCGTGTGAATCTGTACTGAAGGGACAGGACTTTACAGTGGCGACGGGTTACGGGATTACAGAATCCACAGAATGGCGAACAACGGATCAGATGAAAAGTACAATGCGGGAGACAATTGGGAGGACTTTATAGAAAGGCTCCAGCAAAGCTTTGTAACCAAAGACTGGTTAGGCGACAATAAGGCAGACAAGAGAAGAGCCCATCACTTGACCAGCTGTGGCTCGAAAACATACACTTTAATGAAGGATCTGTTGGCACCCGAGAAACCAGCAAGCAAGTCGTTTGAAGAATTGAGTACACTGGTAAGAAACCACCTGAAGCCAGTGAGCAGCCTACACATGGCCAGACACAGGTTCTACAACTACAGACGCTGTGTGGGCCAGAGCATACCCGACTTCGTGGCGGAACTTCGGAGGTTGGCTAGTTTATGCGAGTTCTCCGATGAACTGAGGAGAGAAATGCTGAGAGACTTTTTCATTGAAGGAATAGGCCATGTAGGCATATTCCGAAAGCTCATAGAGACCAAGAACCTGACCTTAGAGGCAGCAGCACTGGTTGCACAGACATTCTTGGTAGGGGAAGAAGAAACGAGGTTGATTTACAATGCAGGTACGACAACTAACGAAATATCGGAAAAAGTTGTTCACAGCACTAAACAAGCTGCTACCCCACACACATACAAAACCGGGAGAACAGGCTCTCGACAGCAGGCACAAGCCATCAAGGGCCACAGGAATGGCCGTTCGCACCTCATCAACCCACAATGCGAGCAATCAACTACAAACTGAGAGAAACTCGAGAGATCAGCCAGACGCAGCTCATTCTTTGGGAACTCTTTGAACAATGGAACAGGTCTGTGCTGGAAGTGTGGGGGTGGGCACTCATCAAGGGGATGTCGATTTCAGCAGGCTGTTTGCAGAAATTGTGACTTTACAGGGCATTTGGCCCGCATGTGCAATAAAACGGCAGCTCGGCTGGTATACGAATCAGATGGTTTGGAAAGCGGACCAGAAGGTGGTGGGGACAGTACCCGGGACACCGGTGTACAGCGGGTCAACATGATCAATGGCCGCTGCTCTTACAACAGGATGCCTCCTATAATGATGAGGGTCCTACTCAACGGGATATCTGTCAACATGGAGCTGGATACGGGAGCAAGTCAATCTCTCATGGGCGCTCAACAATTTGAACAACTGTGGCCGCATAAAAGAGACAGACCAAAACTCACAAGGGTCGACACTACACTAAGAACCTATACCAAAGAAATCGTACCAGTCCTCGGCAGCGCCATGCTCTCTGTCACACACAAAGGGACAGTGATCCTTCTTCCCCTGTGGATTGTCCCCGGAGACCCCCCAGCACTGCTGGGGAGAAGCTGGCTGGCAAAACTAAACTGGAAATGGGATGATGTCCATGCCATGTCATTAGAGGAACGGACCTCCTGCTCAACAGTTGTAAAGCGATTTGAACATCTCTTTCAGCCAGGTGTGGGCACTTTCAAAGGGGCCAAAGTCAAAATCTACATCACACAGGATGCTAGACCGGTCCATCACAAGGCCAGAGCTGTACCCTTTGTGATGAGGGAAAAGATTGAACATGAACTAGACAGGCTTCTGCGGGAAGGCATTATATCACCTGTGGAATTTGGCAACTGGGCAAGTCCCATCGTCCCAGTCATGAAGCCTGATGGATCCGTACAAATCTGAGGGGACTACAAATCTACCATAAACAGAGTCTCCCTACAGGACCAGTACCCGCTGCCCAGAGCGGAAGACTTATTTGCCACATTGGCTGGAGGTAAACTTTTCTCAAAATTAGACCTCACATCTGCGTATATGATGCAAGAATTGACCGAGGAATCTAAGCTACTCACCACCATCAACACACAGAGGCCTTTTCATGTACAATAGATGCCCATTCGGCATCAGGTCGGCAGCTGCCATATTCCAGCTCAACATGGAGAGTCTGCTCAAGTCCATCCCGGGGACGGTTGTATTTCAAGACGACATACTTATCACGGGCAGGGACACTGGCTCCCATCTCCGTAATTTGGAGGAAGTACTAAAGCGGTTGGATCGGGTAGGCCTACGAGTCAAGAAATCCAAGTGCCTGTTTCTCGCACCCGAGGTTGAATTTTTGGGCAGAAGGATTGCCGCTGATGGAATCCGCCCAACAGAGTCCAAAACAGAAGCAATTCGCCTGGCAACCAGGCCCCGGAATATCTCAGAACTGTGCGCCTTTCTCGGGCTACTCAATTACTTTGGGAACTTTATGCAGATCTTAAGCATGCTGCTGGAGCCTCTCCATGTGCTACTCAGGAAGGGGTGCGATTGGTTTTGGGGGGACACCCAGGAACGCGCCTTCTGTGTTCCAACAGTGTTTTGACTTTCTTTGACCCAGGTAAAAAGTTAGTTCTCACATGCGATGCGTCAGCGTATGGGGTCGGGTGCGTTTTGCAACATGTCAATAGTGCGGGCAAATTCCAACCCACAGCTTATGCCTCCAGGTCACTTTCGCGGGCGGAACGCGGGTACGGAATGGTAGAGAAGGAGGCGCTCGCGTGCATGTACGGTGTCAAAAAGATGCACCAATACCTTTTCGGGGCCAAGTTCGCGTTAGAAACCGACCACAAGCGCCTCACGTCCCTCCTATCCGAAAGCAAGGCAATTAACGCCAACGCCTCAGCGCGAGTTCAACGGTGGGCACTCATGCTGGCGTCCTACGACTATACCATAAGGCACAGACCAGGCACAGACAACTGTGCCGACGCGCTCAGCGGGCTACCCCTGGCGACCACAGAAGGGTCTGACAAACAGGACTGAGAGATAGTCATGGCAATCAATGCCTTTGAATCCACAGGTTCGCCCATGACGGCTCGCCAAATCAGAGCCTGGACGACCAGTGACCCCACGTTATCTTTAGTAAAAAGATGTGTCCTAACCGGTGACTGGGCAGAGGCTCGCGATGCCTGCCCCAAGGAATTAAAACCCTTTCACAGGCACATGCATGAGCTATCACTACAAGCAGGCTGCCTGATGTGGGGCAGCCGAGTAGTCATGCCTCTGCGAGGCAGAGAGGCATTTGTCCGGGAGCTCCACCGCGAGCACCTGGGGATCATTCGCATGAAGGCCATAGCCAGATCCCACGTCTGGTGGCCTGGTATTGACACGGACTTGGAGCTCTGCGTTCGAAGGTGCACCATTTGTGCCCAACTCAGCAATGCCCCCAGGGAGGCTCCACTGAGCCCCTGGCCTACCAAACCGTGGTCGCGGGTGCACGTAGACTATGCGGGCCCATTCATGGGCAAAATGTTCCTCGTAGTTGTAGATGCATTTTCAAAGTGCATCGAATGCACCATTTTAAATTCGAGCACCACCTCCCCCACTGTGGAGAGCCTCGCAACCATGTTTGTGATGCACGGAATCCCTGACATATTGGTCAGTGACAATGGTCCGTGCTTCACCAGCGCAGAATTCCAAGACTTTATAATTGACCACGGCATAAATCACGTCAAGACGGCACCGTTCAAGCCGGCCTCCAATGGCCAGGCGGAGAGAGCAGTGGAAATCATTAAACAAGGCATGCTTAAAATCCAAGGTCCCACGCTGCAGGGTCGCCTGTTGCGACTGCTGCTGGCATACAGATCTCGTCCGCACTCACTGACTGGCATCACCCCCGCGCAACTGTTGATGAAAAGGACTTTAAAAACAAGGCTCTCATTAATCCTCCCAGACATGCACAAAATTGTTGACGCAAAGCGCCGTAAGCTGACTGAGTACCATGACAGAAATTCGAGGGGGAGATGGAATGAGATAGGGGACAAAGTGTTTGTACTAAACTATGGCAGGGGTCCCAAATGGCTTGCAAGGACAGTAACGGGCAAGGAAGGAAACAGGCTACTGGTAGTACAAATGGACAATGGCAAAACCTGCCGGAGGCATGTAGACCAAGTCAAAAGCAGATGTACCAACAACACTGCGGAACCAGAGGCAGACTACAATGTGGAACTCGCAGCACACCTGGTGGACAGACAGAGGGAACAACCTGAGGAAAGGGCAATCCCAACAGACAGCCCAGGCGAGTCAACAACAGTCACACCAATTGAAACAGACAGCCCAGGCGAGATACCATCAACCACACCCAAAGAAAAACAGACACCAAGGCAAACAACTGAACCACAACTCAGAAGCTCCACGCGAGAGCGTTGACCACCTGAGAGACTGAACCTATAAAGACAATAAGACCTTGGGGGAGGGTGATGTCATGTATCTTACATTATTATATATAACTGTATCCTAACATGCTATACATGACTGTAATAAGATATGACCTGTAACCACCAGCATACCTTACCACCAGGAGTGCACTTGCAAGAGACAGGTATACAAGGACAGGTCTCAGGCAAGTGCAGCATTCCAGAGCTGTGAAATAAAGGTGCAGGTCCAGAGTGACCTTGACTTAACTACATGCCTCATGTGAATCTATACTGAGGGGACAGGACTTTACAGTATGCCTATTGAAAAGGTGTTGGAATATGTATATGATATTTTGTCCCCTGGGTGGGGTGATAATGTTTCTTCCATGGTCGATTGTTTAAATGCTAATGTTTTCTAGAGGCAAGTTTTGAGGGTAAACAGTTCCCAGACAATTTGATTAGCTCCAATGTCCAAACTGGCCCTTTAGAGATTGACCCCACCCCTTTTCTTGCAGACCCAACATTCACCTTTTAAAAATCCCAAATTCAATTAAAGTTCGTAGATTCTTCCATGTGCACTTTAGGATTTCAAGCTTTCTGGTAGATAGTTGCAAATTAAATTCCCTTTCCTATGAGTCCAAACACTGGTGGGGGGTCTCCATGAATGCATCCCCTTTTATCCCCTACAGGCCTCGTCTCCCCCTTTAAAACTCATTTGTGTCCCGCAGTTTTTCCTTCCATTTTAAAAGTCCAGGAAGGGATTCTTCTCCTCTGCAGGGGAAAGGTACCAGGAATCTTTGCGAAATATTGATAAATTCTACAATGCTGGGTTCGGAAGCCTAAATAAAAGGCGTACTCCAGAAGAGGTTGTGTGAGTGATGTTTTAAAACAGAGCCGAATAGATTTTGTGTTCATAGGGGAAGGGTTAATTTTTGAGGTGATGGAGATTTATTGGCCCAAAAAATTTCCCACTTCCCGGGCCCGTACGAAGTTTCTACGGATCCGGGAAGGCATCGGAATAGCCGGTTTTCAGCGCACAATGCGCATGCGCTGAAAAACGACTATTCCGATCTGTCAAGCTGGAACTTGGACATTTGTACGGGCAAGATTGCGGGATTTACGCATATCTTGCCCGGCAAATGTCTTCAAAAATCTTGCGCCTGAAAAAGCTGACGCGTAGCCTACTTTTACAAGCGCAAGTGTTTAAAAACATGCAAACACAATAAAATTAAATAAAATAAACACACTGTATTGTTAAAAACTCTGCCCAGTAAGGCAAGTTTATTTTTAACCTGAATTACAAAACTTAAAAAAAAATCGAAATATATTGTTTTTTTCGAAGGCAGTTATTAACTTTAATTTCAATTAATTTTAATTATGTGAGGTTTATTTGTTATTTTTTATTCGTGTATGTTTGTGTTTTTTCCCCATTAATAGCACTGAGAACTCGTAGTTACGCAAGTCTAAGTGCTATTAATGGGAACTAGTAATTTACCTGCCTGATTGGCTGAGCAGTCACACGTGACTGCATCTTCTGCATCGGAATCCTCTGGACAGGAGCACGCTTCGCAGCGCGGGAAGAGAAGGCTTCCCCATCGGAATTTAGGGCGCCTCCTCGACCACCAGGTACTTTTGTAAAAAATCTCCGGCGAGGAGGCAATTGCCCGCGGGAAGACCCCCAGAGGAATTTCTGGCCTATTATAAAAAAGTAATTTTTAGTGACCACTCGGCATTGATTCTTAAAATTAGGAACAGCAGAGTTAAGATCCGTCCAGGGACGTGGATTTTATACAATCAGTACCTGAAAGAAATTGCTTTTGAAGAAGGGATTTAAAATATAATAAAAAATGCTCAGAATATCTGTAAAACAGTTGACGGAGGGGAAAGGGAGCAGAGACGAAGTGGAAGGTTTTAAAGGAAGAGTGGAAATTATTGCAAGCTAAAAAATGCAAGGGGGCCATTTTCCACTCAAAGGCTAAAGGTGCATTGGCGGGATGAAGATGCACTAGATATTTTCTAGAGCAAGAGAAGTTGCGACAAAGGTTATCATTAATTGGAGAGTTGAAGAGGATTTGAAGGAGGATGAGAGAAACATGTGTGATGATGAAATCGGATTAGCGGAAATAAAGGTAGCAATAAGTGGAATGAAGGGGGCGTGGGGGAAGCCCAGGGTCCGATGGACTAAGTGCAGAATTTTATAAAGACTTTTTAGAGATTTTAAATCCATTGGTCTTCGAGGTTTTTAAGGAGATTAAAACTGAGGGAAGCCTAGCCCCGTCTATGAAGTTTCATAAGTTTAGCTTATAAAAATAAAGGGGATAGAAGGGATCTGAAGAATTGGAGGGCCATCACATTATTAAATGTGGATTATAAGATCTTGGCGAGGGTTATGGCAAATCGTATGAAGGTGGTGATGCGATAGAACTCATGGAAGAGAGTGGGAGGAAAGATTATGTGCTAAAGGTGGATCAAGAGAAAGCCTTTGATAGAATCTCTCATGAGTTTTTATTGATGGATTTGGAAGCATTTGGTTTTGGGAAAAATTTCATTGAGTGGATAAGGATTTTTTATTCAAACACATTTAGCTGTGTTAAATGTAATGGTTTTTTATCCAAGTATTTTCCAATAAAGAGAGCAGTGAGACAGGGTTGTACACATTGGTAGCAGAACCATTAGGTTACAGGATGCGAAAGGAACAAGGCACAGTCGGGCTTGCAGTACCCAGTTCCGGGCAGGTAACGTTGAGAGTTGAAGAGTCAGTGAGGAAAGCTATGGGAGTAGTGGAGGAATATTGTAGAGCTTCAGGGGCCAGAGTAAATGATAGTAAGTCCCAATGCCTCAATGTGGGAAGGAGTCTTCATCATCATAATCATAGGCAGTCCCTCGGAATTGAGGAAGACTTGCTTCCACTCCTGAAGGGAGTTCTTTGGTGGCTGAACAGTCCTAGTCGTTGAAGCAAGGGGTTGGTGGGATTGTTTGCCGCACGCTCTTTCCACTGTCTGTGTTTGATTTCTGCATGCTCTCGGCGTTGAGACTCGAGGTGCTCAGCGCCCTCTCAGATGCACTTCTTCCACTTAGGGTGGTCGTGGGCCAGGGACTCCAAGGTGTCAGTGGGGCTGTCGCACTTTATCAGGGAGGCTTTGAGGGTGTCTTTGTAGCATTTCCACCTTTGGCTCGTTTGCCGTGAGGGAGCTCCGAGTAGAGCACTTGCTTTGGGAGTCTCGTGTCTGGCATGCAGACTATGTGGCCTGCCCAGCTCATGGCGAGTGGTTGGAGGTTTTAGAAGTTGTGGGGTGCAAGAAGGATAGGGATGAAGTGGATCAACTAAATTGGGAACTGAAGATTATGAAAATTAAAAAGATTTTGGGAAGAAGGAAAGGAAGAGCGACAGTGGTGTCAGCTCTCCTGCTATCTAATCTATGGTACTTATTGATGGTGGAGGATATTCCTGAGTGAGCGTAAAAGTCTATCCAAGAGGCTTGTGTAAAGTTTTTATGGGAAGGGAAGCCAGCTTTGGTTGCTTACAATACCATCATTGGACAGCAAAATCAGGGAGGACTCAATTTCCCAGATATTGATTTGAACAAAAAATCCTTCAGAATTAAATGGATGAAGAGATTTCTTCAGATGTCAACTACAAGTTTTTGGAAGAGCTGTTTCCAGCATTTTTTTAAAATTAAGTGGAATAGGAGGAGAGGGAATATTTTATATGGAATTCAACAATATGTTTTTGAAATCGATTAAACCTCTCCTTAAGTTTTATGAGGGGGCTGTAGACACTTGGGCCCAATTTTTAAAAAGTGTGCAGTCTATGCCCAAAGGTGCTGAGGAATTTGTAGAACAGCCCTTATTTTTGAACAGGTGGATCAACATTGAAAGAGAGTTATTATTTAATCAAGCTTTTATAAAAGCTGGTATTGTATATGTGAAAAATGTAGTCTTTGAGGTAATTGCAGGTTGGTTGCCAGAAGCGGTAGTGAGGGACATGGTTTGGGAGGAGGTTCAGGAGGTAGAGGAAAAATCATTTAAGATCATGTATGAGAAGATTGTGAGGGCAATGCCACAGGATTGGATGGAAGAAATAAATATGCAAATCTCCAAAGAGAATGGAGATAATGCATCCTGCTTTTCCAAGCTTTCTACTGGAGAAAGGGGAGGAGTTGGTCCAAGTTGACAACTGTAATACTCAAGATTTCTATGGGGTATTTAAAGAATGGAGATTTAAGACATTTGCTGATCAGGAGTTTTGGCAGAATATATACCCACAGCTGGACTTCAACAGGAATAGGAAGGGAGTGTGAGCGAATTTTAAATATCCAGTGTGGATTAAACTGGATTTCAAATTGGCTCATAACCGGATTTTAACCATGATAGTCTTATGTAAGATTGGGCGAGTAGAGGTGGCAACTTGCCAAGTGTGTGAGACATGGGATGAGACTCTGTCCCATTTGCTGCCGTTATGACCACAGTTAAGGGATTTTAAGTACTATGTTCGACAGTTGTGTGAGGTTTTCTTGCTGGGTGAGGACCGAAGAAGAATAAGAATGGGAATCCCGTGATACTCAATTTTGAGATGGGGATTGCAAGAGACTTTGCCCAAGTTCGCGGAGTGGCAATTAATTTAATGTTCAGTTTGGCTAGATTTGTGATTGTGCAAAGAAGGAATTCTCTGTTTTGTAAAGGAAGGAGAATAAGCCTAAATGAGTATTTTAAATATAAACTAAAAGCTCATTATAAGGCTCTGTGGATGCTTTATTCAGAAAAGAATTTAAAGATAGTATCTTATGATCAATTTGTAAAATACAATAAATTATTATATGTTACAGGAGACAAATTAAACTTCAGGTTTTGATGTTAAAATGTGTTGGAGGAACGGCTGTGCAGTGGGGCAAAATGGATTTGTAGGATATAATGGAATTATGATGTAAATGTTCTTAAAGTTCAATAAATATTAATATTAAAGAAAAAGTGGCTAGCACACTCACCTCTGAGTCAGAAGGTTGAGGGTTCAAGCCCCACTCCAGGAACTTGAGCACATAAATCTAGACTGACACTCCAGTGCAGTGCTGAGCGAGTGCTGCACTGTCAGAGGTGCCGTCTTTTGGATGAAACATTAAACCGAGGCCCAGTCTGCTCTCTCAGGTGGATGTATAAAATCCCATGGCATTTTTCGAAGCAAGCAGGGGACTTATCTCCTGTGTCCTCACCAAAATTTATCCCTCAATCAACATAACAAAAGAGATTGTTTGGTCAGTATCACATTGCTGTTTGTATGTGCAAATTGGCTGCTGCGTTTCCCACGTTACAACAGTGGCTACACTTCAAAAAGTACTTAAGTGGCTGTAAAGCACTTTGAGATGGCAGAGACGCAATGTACAAATCTCTGGACAGTGGAGGAAAGGATGTTCCGAACATGGCCCTCATCCTGATGGCCACCTTTGTGTGCGGCTGCATCAAGCTGTGCACAGACTCCCGGTATGCAAACACCAAGTGTCACTACATGCTGAGGTTCTACCTGTCCCCTTTGTTGCGAACGATGGGCCTGACCACGCTGCCGCGAAATGCCCCCACCAGCTGGACCATGCCTGCCCACCGGTCCTTCTTGAAAAAGTTTTTCACAAAAAACCCCTTTGACCACAAGGCCATAAAACAGTGGTCAGCACGTAACGTCCTGGACGCCCTACGAAAGAAGAGGGTGGACCCTGTCGGGTGGTTCCCCAAGCAGACTGTCGAACTCGTTTGGCAGAACGTCTCATCGCCAGAGCTGTCACACAAGCACCAAGACGTAGCTTGGTTGGCGGTGAGGAGGGCCTTACCCTTCAGAGCGTTCATGCACAACCGACATCTCAGCAGCACGGCACAGTGCCCCCGAGTCGGCTGCGGATCGGACGAGACTGTCACCCATCTCCTTCAGGATTGCGCCTTCGCAAGGCAGGTTTGGAAAGAGATGCAGTGGTTGCTGTCGAGGTTCATCCCGAGCAGCTCCGTAACACAGGACTCTGTGCTCTACGGGCTGTTCCCAGGGACACACACCGAGACAGACATCACCTGCTGCTGGAGGGCCATCAACTCGGTCAAAGACGCTCTTTGGTCTTGCCGAAATTTGCTGGTCTTCCAGAGCAAGGAGATGTCCACGTCTGCGTGTTGCAGACTGGCGCAATCCAAGATCCAGGATTACGTGCTGAGGGACGGCCTCGGTATGGGTGGCACGCAGAGAGTCATTAGCCAGGTGGCTAGGCCATATGGTTTGTCACCAAGCATCCAGCATTGTCCTTGTGGCTAATTGGTAAACATGTCAGAGACAGCGCTCTCACGCAGGATGTGAACCTCATCGAAGCTGCCCGGACATTTGGCACTCACTGCCATTATTATCTGGCTGTGGTCGACAACTAGTTGGACCTTTAGGGAGTGAAATCCTTTTCTGTTACGAAAAATCTCTGGGTCCCGAGAAGGTGCCCACATGGCGATGGGAGTACATTATATTGCTCCCTGCACCTTGGGGAACTTAGCAATGCGGTAGAATGCTCCAGCCCTGTCAGTCTGAGCTTCCGTGGTCATAGGGAAGCTGATAAAGTCCATCCTATGCGCATACAGGGAATCCGTGACCTGTCTAATGCAGCAATGTGTGGCATGCTGAGACAGATTGGAAATGTCGACCGCGGAGGCCTGAAAGGAACCAGACGCGTAGAACAACAGTGCCACGGTGACCTTGACCTCGACGGACAGTGATATCCTGAGGGCGCTGGCAGGCTGTAGATCTGCCCTGATGAGCTGGCATACTTCACTAATAACCAGTTTGTGGAAGCGCAGTCTCCGAAGGCAGGTGTTCTCGGATAAGTCCAGGTAAGACCGCTTCTCCCTGTAAGTGTGCAGTGTGTATGGTCTGGACCTCCTCCTCAGTCTGGCATGTCTTAGATTGGGCACACAATGCTGTGCATTAGACATTGTGCCATTTGCACTCTGAGGCATCTGCTTCGTAATTGATGCAGGCTGAGAAATGACTGGCTCCATTCCAATAAAAGTACAATACCAATTGTTTACAAGCAATAAATTTCCACACTAAAAGACACCTACAGTAAAACCAATCGTCCACAGTATGAAAAGATGTCTGTTCAGATTGTCACTTCACTTGAGAAGAACTTCAGAGTCCATCCAAACACCCCCGAGTTGAAGCAGCCTTTTCAATGAAGCGGCCTGCGATTTGCAAAATGGCGTCCACACCGCTGTGATTAGTGCAGAACAGTTCAACTTTTTCTGAGCGGTGTTTTGGGCGAGCGATATTGTGGGCGAAATGTGTGCGAGGTGCCGAAAGTGACACTGGGCGATATACTGCACGCTAGTTTTGGCAAATGTGATCTTTACGACAAAAAAAAGTGAGCAGTCGGTATTGTTGAATCTCGGTGTTAATTATGTGCCAAAAGTAATGCTGGGCGATATTATGGCCGTTGGTTTCGCCCATTCTGATGATTCCATCCAAAAGAAGTGGGTGGGCGGTATTATTTTATCCCAGCGCTACGTACATGGCGAAAGTAATGCTCGGTGATAAGTTTCCGAAAATGGGTGTAAGTTTTCATTTTGTGGCTAAATGGGTGATATCTGGGCGTTACACCTCATTTCAGCATCAAAATGGATGTTAAGTGGGTGTTATGCATGCAAAAATAATGGAAAATCTAGCCCTCTATTCTTTCATCCAAGTCATTAATATATATGGTGAAAAGCTGAGACACCAGTACAGATCCCTGGGAAACACCACTTGACACATTTCACTAATTCAGATTGCATTCTTTTATCCTACTCTCAACCAATTATTAAACTATTTCCCAAGGTTAACTCCAATTCTATGCACTCTGATTTTTGCTAATAACTTCTCATGTAGAACATTATCAAATGTCTTCTGAAAGTCCATATAGCCAACATCCATAGAAATTTCCCTATCCAAATTGTTAGGTGTTTCCTCCAAAAAATTAACTAAATTAGTCAGAGTAACCTACCCTTCACAAATCCATGCTGACTTTCTTTCATTGAGCAGTTGAACAAGTATGACCCAATCACTCTATCCCTGATAATAGATACCAATAAAGTCCTCATAATGAGCATTAAACTGACAAGTCTGTAGTTTCCTGGTTTCTCCCTCCCTCCTATCTTAAATAATGAAATAATATTTATAATTTTCCAATCCAAGGGCACAATTCTTGAATCAAGACAGTTTTGTAAAATTGTGACAAAGGCATCTGCACTTTCCCTAAATGTTGCTTGGATGGAAATAATCAAGTTCTGGATATTTATCTACCTTAAGTCCCGTTATTTTCTCCAGTTCCATACTTTATTGATATTAAATCCGATAAGTTCCCCCCCTTGACTTATTTTTACGAAGGCTTAAAACGCTAATATTTTGACCTATTCCTCTACTGTGAAAATGAGTACAAAGTCTGTACAGTGCCCATTTTTCAGGCGCTAACTGGTTTACTAAGATCCAGATTATGACGAGCAGACTTCCTGCCAGAAATGTCCGCGTGCTATTTTAGTTAAGTTGAACGCGCTGGCATCAGGAGTGCACATTTTTTAATGTAAAGGCAATAATTCCTGAGAGGGGCATTCTACTCCAAAGACTGTTGTCCAAGAAGTCCGGAAGAGGTAACAGAGCAGCTGAATTCAATCTCCTACTTAAGGAAATCATCAGCATAGATAAGGAAAAGGCTTAACACATTGAAGAAGTTTACCACGGTAAATGTAGGAATGTACTTACTACAAGGACAATGTTATGGCATGGTTGCAACACATACATATCGGTCAGTGGCATCTTGAATTTGAACACATGATGATCATTTGGCAACCTTTTAGCCTTTCTCACACAATCAGAAGCCTGGTCATGTTCATGAACGCATATGCCCCAACTTGTAAGGAAGATTGCAATGGCTCACTCATTTGTCAATGTGGCACTAAAACTGTTTGCTCCAACAGCTATTTGGATGCTGCATGAGCATAGACTCACATTTTGTGAGGAACCATAACCAATTGCATCATGAATTCAAGGTTCTACAAAAGTTCACCACCTCACGAATCTCTTTATTACAACTTGAAGCCCCAATGCTGCCCTGACCAGATTACCCTGCGAATTATTGGCCTGGATTCAGTGGAGCCCATTGGAAAAGGTCATGCAGGAGACCAATCCACATCTCCAGGCTAGTACTCATCATTGCTGTGGGTTTTTTTCCCATGCTTGCGTAAACCCAAATGTAGCAACACTACAACATCTTAGCACAGTATGCTATGGCAATTCATATTTGTTACAAAGAGTGTGTTGTTGATATAATTGCAATACTTGTTCATCTTGTATGTTTATAGGTGCCCTGGAGGACTGGCCAACTGCAGGTCTGGATATTACTAAGCCAGTCACCTCACAGAACACTGCAGTACTCACTCGGCCTTTAGTCGGCAGCAGCACAGGAATATTCACCCTGGAGGATTCTGAGTTTAAATTGAGGTAGTGAGCACCATGTGAGAAAAACAGCACCATTAAAGATGGACAAGTGGATATAGCAGAGAGGAGCATGAAGGAGCTGGCCAAATGGCCTCGGGAAACTCCAGGCTGAGTTCCAGGATTCAGTCTATTCAGAGCCTGCAAGCAAAAGTAAGCTGCTTTCTGTAGTATTGTCAATTTTTTTGAGAATATGCAAAGCATCTTTCAAGGTGTTTCAGCTTAGTATGGAGGAGGTGTGCAGTGTTGTTTGAGTGCTTCATAGAATTTCAGTCCACTTTGGAACACATGGCACTTTTACAGTCATTTGCAGCACAGTCCCCCTCCCCCCGCTCTTAATAGCAGTCCTAAGTGCAGCTATGGGTTCTCGTGGATGGATATGTATGTATAATGTTTCAGTTTATATCATGGTGTCAATGGGATTTGGTGTGACAGTTCATTGGGAACATGTAGTTACTAATACTTGTGCGGGGATGACTTTGGATTTTAATAAAAATTTATGTTCATTGTATGTTGGATTTGTTTTCCTTGCTGCAGATCTAGTTTAGTTGGCAACACTTCAGCTTTGGATTCATTATCAATGTCCATCACAGCACCTCTACTTCCATCCATTGCAAGATTATGCCTCTTCTGAGAGCATCGTTGTGCAGAATGCAGTATACCACTATCATTCTGGAAGTCTTCATGGGGCTGAATGATAGAAGGCCACCAGAACTATCCAAAGTAGGAACCTTTGCTTCAGTGGCCTGGAGTTTCCACTCGGTTGTGCTATTTCTTTCATCATAATTCGTCTGAAATCAGTGGAAAAGATCAATGCAACTCGAGTTTCTGCGATCTTTTGCAGCAGTTTAAAAAACATCTCGTTAGAAGCAGGCCTCGCCCACAAAACTGACCACTCCCCAGGATGAATTTCCACTAATTGTGCTCATTTGCGAGCTTTTGAGATACACTATACATCGATGATTTAGACGAAGGAATGGAGTGTAATATCTCCAAGTTTGCAGATGATACTAAGCTGGGTGGCGGTGTGAGCTGTGAGGAGGATGCTAAGAGGCTGCAGGGTGACTTGGAAAGGTTAGGTGAGTGGGCAAATGCATGGCAGATGCAGTATAATATGGATAAATGTGAGGTTATCCACTTTGGTGGCAAAAACACGAAGGCAGAATATTATCTGAATGGTGGCAGAAAAGGGGAGGTGCAACGACACCTGGATGTTATGGTACATCAGTCACTGAAAGTTGGCATGCAGGTACAGCAGATGGTGAAGAAGGCAAATGGTATGTTGGCCTTCATAGCTAGAGGATTTGAATATAGGAACAGGGAGGTCTTACTGCAGTTGTACAGGGCCTTAGTGAGGCCTCACCTGGAATATTGTGTGCAGTTGTGGTCTCTTAATCTGAAGAAGGATGTTCTTGCTATTGAGGGAGTGCAGCAAAGGTTCACCAGACTGATTCCCGGGATGGCAGGGCTGACATATGAGGAGAGACTGGATCGACTGGGCCTGTATTCACTGGAGTTTAGAAGGATGAGAGGAGATCTCATAGAAACGTATAAAATTCTGACAGGACTGGACAGGTTAGATGCAGGAAAAATGTTCCCGATGTTGGGGAAGTCCAGAACCAGGGGACATAGTCTAAGGATAAGGGGTAAGCCATTTAGGACTGAGATGAGGAGAAACTTCTTCACTCAGAGAGTTGTTAACCTGTGGAATTCCCTACCGCAGAGAGTTGTTGATGCCAGTTCGTTGGAAATATTCAAGAGGGATAGATATGGCCCTTATGGCGAAAGGGATCAAGGGGATATGGAGAGAAAGCAGGAAAGGGGTACTGAGGTGAACGATCAGCCATGATCTTCTTGAATGGTGGTGCAGGCTCGAAGGGCCGAATGGCCAACTCCTGCACCAATTTTTTATGTTTCTATGTTTGAGGATTCTCTAAAAATTAAGGACACTTAGGCATGTTTTAAAAGCTTTTGAAAGTCATTTCTTTTAAACTAAGAAACTGACTACTGTACCCCAATATAACTAATAAATGGTTCTGTATATTTGTTCTGCACATTTTCAGTCATTTAAAATCTGATTACTCATAGCTGGTGGATTTACACTCTTGAAAAATGCTTATTTTTTTATCATTAACCCATTTTCAGCTGTATTAATAAAACTTTACAAAGTTACCACTCTTAAATATATCAAGGAATAATTTTTAAAGGACATTTTTTTTTAAATTACATTTTAAAATGTTGCCAGATTGCGGTGGTTCAAGGCAGACTTTGTGTTCAGTGATATGCAAATGCGTTTGAACATAAACTCGGAGAAAAAAAGACTTCTCAAAATGGCTGCCTTTATAGGCGGAATTTGTGCCCGGTTCGCTGATTATGTCCAAAGCATAAACTGTATCTCAGTATGTTCATGGTATGCTCGATTTGTATCTTTGTGGAGGCATGTGCTTCATTATATTTTCTTTCAGTGCCACAGTTCATGCATTCTGGATTGGTGTCATGAACCATAGCTTGAGGGCATCCTTGATCCACCAGACACCATCAGTCTAGTCTTGAAAGTCTATTAATAACTGTTGACAACTGTAGAATAAATGTGATGTGGCATCATCTGTATGCTCAGCCGTAGCACTCTCATCTTTGAGTCAAAAGATTGCGTATTCAACTCCCACTCCAGAGACTTGAACACATAAACAGTGCAGTCCAAGGGAATGCTGCACTGTCGTCTTTTGGATGAGATGTTAAACCAAGGCTCTCCTCCTTTAAGGCACTCCTTAAAACCTATCTCTTTGTCCAAGCTTTTGATTGCCTATTCGAAGAAGAACAGGGGAGCTCTCCCTGATGTCCTGTCCGATAGTTAGCCCTCAACCAATATGATGAACACAAATGATCATGTTGTTATCTCATTGCTGTTTATGGGACCTTGCTTTGTGCAAATTGACTGCCATATTCCCTACATTGCAACAGTGACTACACTTCAAAAGTACTTCATTAGCTGTAATGCATTTTGGGACATCCCGAGGTCATGAAAGGAGCTATATAACTGCAAGTTCTTTCTTTCTTCTTTCGTGATGTGGTGCTAATATTCATAGCCTGCGTGTTAATTGTGTGCAACCCCTTCCTATTTATATATCCCACAGCAATTTGGAAGAGTTTGTGTAGCCACATTTGTTCCAATGATGAGACCCTGCACTATCTGATTCCTAAAAGGAGAGCCTCAATTTCATGTTTATAGATCAGATTATCTAATATTTGATCAAACTTCACTAGTACAGTTTATAAACTGTTTATCTTCATTGAAAGCCCACAGACATCCCAGAGTTATGTTTTTAATTTGTTTAGCCCCATTGTGGATTGTAGAACTGTAGCATTGTCTCTATAATCTGCTCATTGTCCTGTTTCACATTCCTATATCACTGAATGGGCCAATCAATAACATTGATTTTTTTCAAAATAGCTGAGAATAGGATTACAAATAAGGTAGTTATACCCAATTTGATGTGGTGTATACTGACATCCACCATGGACAGCAAAGAGATTATATTAGATCTGTTGTTGGGGCTGAATCAGAGAGTAAAATCATTTGTACTTTTTCACTGTTGGGATTTGCTGTTTAATGCTGTGATTTCTCAACTTTAGCTGCTTGTTCTGTGGCCCTCAGAAGTGTCTCGTGCTGCTTGCAGCATCCGTAGAATGCTGAGGGCAGGATATGCTTCAGTGATGTCGCAGTGGAGGTGCTGGTGGAGCAGGTGTGGGAAAGGAGACATTGCCTCTTCCCAAAGTATGACAGCAGGGTGCTGAAACACGTATGCTCCTTCCAGGATGACTCATTGCCATTTGTGGAAGCTTTCTGTACACACATTGGTTGTCTATGTGTTTGCCTACATAACAGCAGTGAATAAGACTGAAATGTAGTGAATTGGCTGTGAAGTGCTTTGAGACATCCAGAGAATGTGAAAGGTACGATATAAATGCAAAATATTTCTTTCTGTTCATTTGAATAGAAATGCACAGGAAAGAGTTGTTGACCAATTACAAATTGACTCGAAAATGTATTTAAATCAGACAAGTAGAATTCCTGGATCCAAAATAATGTTGACAATGGGGAATTGTTGCTTCGCCCAAATTAATTTCAATGTGCAAAAGGATTAAAGAGGAACAAGATAATTAGGATGCATCATCATCTTTCATTTCAGCTCAATTTGGTTAATAACACAACATAGACTGCACCTCTTAAATCTGCAATTCAGAGCCTTATATGGTTATGCAGCCAGATCCATTCTTGAGGTCTCTAAATTATTTCCCAAGAAGCCTTTGCTGCACCGAGATTGTTATGTATGTAAACATTATAACTGTGTAAGACTTGCCACCAGAGGGCACATCTGTTGGAGGCCCAAGGGTCACCTGCACACCTCATACAAGCGAGTACAAAAGGTTGTCTGCCATACTGCTTTGGCACTCTGGAGTTTTATTAAAGAGACTAAGGTCACATCAGTTTAAGTTTATAGTACACAGTCTTGCGGAATTATTCTAAACATAATAGAGATCTTAATTGATTTAGTGACTTATCTATAATGAGCAAAGCAACATGTACAAAACAGATGCTGAACATAACGAGCCATAACTTTACCCAAATGTGATCTGCACAGTCCTGGACAAATTATTTTTGTATATTTCGATCTGCTAGCTGTACTTTTGTAGTAAATATAATTAATAGGAGAGGTCTGCTGTACAGATATAGTATCATACAAATAGAAATATGCTATGCAATGGAATATTGAACATTTTCTGCATTTTGAATTAAATATAATTTGATAACAACAATCAATATTTCAAAATCTTACACTATTGAAAGATGTGGAATTGGCAAGGTGAAATAATCACGTAGAAATCTCAGCAGTTTCACCTCCATTGCCCCCAATTTTCTGTACAGATGCCTAAAGCAGGTATACAGCATGCCAGGGCTGGAATTCTTTGAGGATATAACGAGCATGGTGGATACAGGTGTACTGATGGATGTGGTGTATTTAGATTTCCAAAAGGCATTCGATAAGGTGCCACACAAAAGATTACTGCAGAAGATAAAGGTACGCGGAGTCAGAGGAAATGTATTAGCATCGATAGAGAATTGGCTGGCTAACAGAAAGCAGAGAGTCGGGATAAATGGATCCTTTTCGGGTTGGAAATCGGTGGTTAGTGGTGTGCCACAGGGATCGGTGCTGGGACCACAACTGTTTACAATATACATAGATGACCTGGAAGAGGGGACAGAGTGTAGTGTAACAAAATTTGCAGATGATACAAAGATTAGTGGGAAAGTGGGTTGTGTAGAGGACACAGAGAGGCTGCAAATAGATTTAGATAGGTTAAGTGAATGGGCTAAGGTTTGGCAGATGGAATACAATGTCGGAAAGCGTGAGGTCATCCACCTTGGAAAAAAAAACAGTAAAAGGGAATATTATTTGAATGGGGAGAAATTACAACATGCTGCGGTGCAGAGGGACCTGGGGGTCCTTGTGCATGAAACTCTTTTAGGAGCAAACAAAAAACATTAAACCGTGCCCCCCCGATCTGGGGGAAACACCAACATTTACAAGGCCCTTTTTTTTTTATTTTTGGGGGTTTTTTTTGGGCACAGAATCGAATTTTCCTTGTGCATGAATCCCAAAAAGTTAGTTTTCAGGTGCAGCAAGTAATCAGGAAGGCAAATGGAATGTTGGCCTTCATTGCGAGAGGGATGGAGTACAAAAGCAGGGAGGTCCTGCTGCAACTGTATAGGGTATTGGTGAGGCCGCACCTGGAGTACTGCATGCAGTTTTGTTCACCTTACTTAAGGAAGGATATACTAGCTTTGGAGGGGGTACAGAGACGATTCACTAGGCTGATTCTGGAGATGAGGGGGTTACCTTATGATGATAGATTGAGTAGACTGAGTCTTTACTCGTTGGAGTTCAGAAGGGGTGATCTTATAGAAACATTTAAAATAATGAAAGGGATAGACAAGATAGAGGCAGAGAGGTTGTTTCCACTGGTCGGGGAGACTAGAACTAGGGGGCACAGCCTCAAAATACGGGGGAGCCTAGTTAAAACCGAGTTGAGAAGGAATTTCTTCTCCCAGAGGGTTGTGAATCTGTGGAATTCTCTGCCCAAGGCTAGCTCATTGAATGTATTCAAATCACAGATCGATAGATTTTTAACCAATAAGGGAATTAAGGGTTACGGGGAGCAGGTGGGTAAGTGGAGCTGAGTCCACGGCCAGATTAGCCATGATCTTGTTGAATTGCGGAGCAGGCTCGAGGAGCTAGATGGTCTACTCCTGTTCCTAATTCTTATCTTCTTATGTATGTTCTTATGGGCCATAGCCAGGCAGAAGTGGAGCAAACAATATTTTAAGAGAGTGGTTTCCTTATGGTACCCGAATGCATAAAGAAACTTGCCTTTGTTGAAATGGGTCACTTTTGCAGCCTGAAGGATCATCTTTATTTGGCACAGCAGGCACTCAACAGCTGCTGTACAGCTCAACATCAATTTACCACTCTGTGTTTAGCAGGAGCTCCAGCTGTGCTCCAACTAACACAGGAAGACACCTGAATAATGCAAATGCCCCAACCCTGGGAAACTGGACAGGTAGACATACCACTCTGCCATTGTTACAGCAGTGTAGCAAGACTTGCAGATTTAAAGGAAAATTGTAGATATATTTAAAGCAGAGGTTACAGGCCTAGTAGTGAAGAAGAAAATTATCCTCACGGGGCAGCATGGCTTCCTTCTGTGCTGTAAATGCCTATGGTCCTGTGGTTCTTCCAATCTGAAAGATTTACCATCTGCCATCATCTTGGAATACAAATCTTCCTTACTTCAGTACACATTTGGAATTCAATTATCGTTATCAAAAACCTTGACAACCATGTGCCATTAATGGCCACTAACTTGGTTATTAATACATAAATTTAATTTTTTGAAGGTTACAGCAGCATTTTGTCATTTTTTTTGTCGCATTTTTAAAAATGTTACTTTGAGAACATTGTAAATGTGTATTTGTACATTTCTGATTTCACTTTGTCACAGTAAGCATTGGAAACAGCCTCAAAATGGGTTGATTTTAACTCCCTTCGCCTGGTGGTAAAAGCCTCAAAATGGAGTCAGTAGCTTTACCACCCCGTTAACACCGGCGATGGGCCTGGTGCTATTTTAAGAGGGCCCTAATGCCTGGTGTCCAAAGCGCTCGCCTGATTCAGGTGGTAGGCCATTTTTAATATGGAAAGTGAGGTGACATAAATCGGTCCCAATTGCCACTGCAGCCTTCGATCAGTTTGCTGGTGATCGCAGAGAAGAGACCCAGCAAAGGTAAGTCTTTGTACCTCTGAGGCCACAAAAATAATCTCTGCCACTGCCGCCCCAGGACACCTGCGATTTACCTTCTTGGCAGCAAAACCAGACGGCTTTGCTGTGCTGAATTCGCCAAGCTGCACAGGATGCCTGTTTGGTGTCCTTCAGCTTACCTGGCGAATGTAAATGAGGCTGAAGCCTCAAAATCACTGGAAGGCCACTTTGCCACCAGAATCGGTGGCCAGCCAGCGCACTTCACTGGTAGGCTGTCCAAATGTAAAAATCTACTCCACTCTTTCCTAACAATCAAATGAAAATTCAAGTCTGCCAAAAGAGGCCAGTTTCTCAATGATGTTTGCCTGCCCCACCCTTTTAGAGCTCTAGAAAAGTTGAGGGCTGCTTCTCTATCCCTGTGGCGAGGATCAAGAGTTCAACAAAACGAACCTGAAATTCCACATTATGGGCCCAAGTTTCGGCCTCAGTTGCTCCTGATTTTTTGGAGCAACTAGTGTAGAACGGAGTATCTTAGAAATTCAAATTCTCGGCATTTAGTTTGCTCCAGTTCTAGTCAGTTAGAACAGTTTCACTTTGGAACAGAATTTTTTTTTCAAAAGGGGGCGTGTCCGGCCACTTACGCCTGTTTTCAAAGTTTCGGCAGTGAAAACTTACTCCAAACTAACTTAGAATGGAGTAAGTGAAGATTTTTGTACGCTCGAAAAAACCTTGTCTACACTTTAGAAAATCAGGCGTAAGTTACAAATCAGGCGTAGGGAATGGGGGGAGGGGGGTGGTTTCAAGGGAAGTTTATAAACATTAAACACTTCAGTTTTACAAATAAAGAGCCATCATCAATAATAAATGATAAAAACATCAATAAATCAACCAATAAATCAATCAAAAATTAATAAGAAATCATTTTTTTTAAATCAATAAATAAAACATTTTCTACTTGCCGACTGCAGCACCGGGAGCCCTCCAACAGCGTGCTGGGATGGGAGGGGGAGAGAAGAGGAGAAGAGGGGGTGAGGAGGAGGAGAAGGGGGGGGGAGGAGGAGAAGGGGGGGGAAGGGGAAAGGGGGGGAAAGAGAACGGGGGGGAAGGAGAAGGGGGGGGAGGCTGAAGGGGGGGGCGGGGCGGAGGCTGAATGGGCCGAGCCCGGCCAGGCCCAAGACTTCGGGCAGGGCCCGGTCCCCAGCACCAGATTTACAGGTTGGTGGCGTTGGGTCGGGTCGGGTCCGGGGTCGGGAGCGCGGGTCGGGTCGGGTCGGGTCCGGTCCGGGGGTGGGGGGGCGGTCGGGAGCACGGGTTGGGTCGGGTCGGGGGGGGGGCGAGGATGGAGGTCGGGTTGGTTCGGGTCGGGGGGGGGGGAGAGGGAGGGAGAGCGGGTCGGTTTGTGTCGGAGGCGGGGGGGGGGGGTGGAGCGCGGGTCGGGTCCAGTCCGGAGGGTCGGGTCCTGTCCGGTCCGGGGGCGGGGGGCGGGGGGGGGGGTGGGGAAGCGGGAGTCGGATCGGTGTCAGGGTCGGGTCCGGTCTGGGGGCGGGGGAGCGGGAGTCGAGTCGGGTCGGGAGGAAGCAGGAGCTGGGCGTGGGAGGAGCCTCAGTGAGGCCATTCAGCCAGGGCTAGGGGCTGCGTGCTTCGGGCCCCTCCCACACAGTTTTGGGCGCCTGGAGCTACTGCACATGCACGCCCACTGTAGCGCGCATGTGCAGAGGTCCCAGCACTGTTTTCAGTGCAGGGACCTAGCTCCGCCCCCTACAGCTCGTGCTGCGCCGTGCCCGGCCCAACAGGACCAGCAGGGAGCCGGAGAATCTGGATGTTTTTTTTAGGCGCACTTTGTGGCGCGAAAAACAGGCGTCCAGGTCGGGGCTGCGCCGTTCTAGGCGAGGCCCGAAACTTGGGCCCTATAATGCTGGCAGGCTACTTCATCTCAAGAGCAAGTTTTGTGAGCGATAATGGCAGGTTAAATGTGCACTGCACCATATTCCTTACATTACTGTCTTCTAATGTATCAAAGAGCAGACATCCAGGAGTAATGTCAACAGTCATTTCCAGGCTTACAGTTTAACCTTACTTGCTTGCTAACATTGCTTGTTTTAATCCATAATTAGTATTTAAATGCAATTCCCACTGATGAGCGAACTGGTAGGCTCAGCAAGCATTTCCAACAGTGAGTCCAGCCCAGACTGTCAACTAATCAAGCTGCAGGCTCACAATATGCAATATATTATTAAGATTGTAGATAAAGATTACTTGGTAAAAATTAAAGAAAGAAGCTCCATTTATATAATACCTTTGATAAGAACATAAGAACGTAAGACATAGGAGCAGGAGTAGGCCATACGGTCCCTTCGAGCCTGCTTCGCCATTCAATAAAGATCATGGCTGATCTGATCATGGACTCAGCTCCACTTCCCTGCCCGCTCCCCTTAACCCCTCATAATGACCTCATAAATCTCAAAGCAATTCACAGTCATTGAAGTATTTTGGTGTGTTGTCTCTGCTGTAATGGAGGGAAATGGAGGAGTCAATTTGGACAGAGAAAGGTCCCTCAACAGCAATGAGATAAATGAACAGACAATCTTTTTTTGTGATTTTGGTTGAGGGATAAACACTGATCAGAACACTGGCAGAATTCCCCTGCTCTCCATTGAATAATATCAGGGGGATCTTTTATATCCACTTGTGCAAGTAAGCAGGAACTTGGTTTAACACCACACCTGAAATGCAATACCTGTAAGAGCACAGCTCTCCCTCAATTCTGCATTGAAGTGTCAGTTCAGGTTCTGGAGTGGGGCTTGAACCCATAATCTTCTGACTCAGAGGTAAGAGTGCTACAACTAAGCCAAGGCTGACACTTTGCCTGCTATTTAGAACATTCGAATATTTGCAAACCATTCATATATTTGAGTGACACAAAATAGTGATTCATAAAATGTTTCAAAAAATAATACATCAAGTCACTGCAATGCAAGTAACAATCTGTCAAGATAAAGACTCTTGACATTCACCTATTAAGTCTTAAGGATACATTTTCTCCTTTCCATTAATGTTAGCAAAGTCAGAAACTGCATTAAACTCACACTACCTTTTTCATTGACATTAATGAACAGTGAAAAGTATAACACTTAGGTTCTCCAATTAACATAGATAATTTAAGCATTGTTTATATAACTATTTACTAAGTATACATTCCAAAGATCATTCATTGGTAACAGCTTCTAACTGAGCACATTTGTAAAATTAAATATTTTTGATAATCACTTTTACACTGGAAGTTTCCTCTTCAGCAATAATTAAAGAGTTAATACAATAGTCAAGTTAATATATCCAAGAATGGCAAGTATCAAAGAGAAAAGGTATAGTACTAGGTAATATTACTTCTTCCTTGGAAACCAGAATTGGAGACAGGCATCACATAATAGTGTGGGGGGAAAATTGCGGTCAGAAGCTTCCTTCGGACGAAAAAAAATTACGAAAGTACCTGGTGGTCCCAGAGGCACCTTCCGGTCGGTGGCCTTCATTCACTGTGCAGTGTACGGGGAGATGACTTCCCCATACGTACGGAAATGCTGGAGTCACGTGGGCCTGGACCACCAATCACTAGGTAGTATTCTCATTGATAAAAATGGGAACTCCGTTTTTATGAGTTCCCATTACTATCAATGAGAAAACGTTCCTAAAACAAGAAACACAGCATAATTAATTTTAAAAAACCACTCACATATTTAAAATTAATTGAAATTAAATGTAATTAAATGTTTTAGAAAAAATATCTATTTTTTGGAATTAAAAAAAAATGTGTTTTAATAGGGTTAAAAATAAACTTACCTTCATGGACAGGATTTTTAACATAAAAATGAATGATTATATGTAATGTTATATGTTTTAAAACTCTTAAGCTGGCAAAAGTAAGCTATACACCTGCTGTTACCAGCCTTAAACATTTGAAGGACATTCGCTGGGCATGAGTTGGGAAATAGCCCAATCCCTGCCCCACGGAGGTCCTTCTCCCAGGGATGTAGAGGATCTGTCAAGAGAAATCTTGACCGATTGGAAAAGCCGGTTTTCAGCGCATGCGCATCTCGCTCAGAAAACCGGCTTTTACGAGGTCTTGCCGGGCCGTGCGCGCTTCGTATGGACCCGGCAAGGCCTGAATTTTCTGCCCACTATGTCCTATTTGTTTTAAATTAAAAATAAAATATATATTAAAAGGAAACACATATATTAATAGATATGAAATATTTCTCAGGATATTTTGTGCAATATATGAACTGAGTGAAGTCTATTTATGGTGGCATGCTACACTGCACATCCAGCTGTAGATGGTTACAATACTGCATTCAAATGCCTGCACAAGCCAATGGCCATGAACAGTCCATGTTTCCACACAAACTTAACTTGACCTCTGTAATCTCTTTGAAAATGGTATTGAAACTATAGCTCAAAGTGTGATGAATGATCACAATTCCACTACTATTCACTTGTGCTCTGGGCTAATCTTTGACTTAAATCAATTTGTATGAACAAAGCACCAAATGGCCTGCTAACTTGTAAGGCTGAATCCAATCTTATCATCTTATACCGGGTGACATTTTCACTGGATGGCGCTAAGGAATAGTTTGGGGCTTTAAAATATGCACAGCTATAACATGTATAACCATAGATTACTGGTAAAAGTATTTTACATAGACATATTACTTTTGCAGTAAGAAAGCAGATACAATAATTGCCAAAATAAAACACACATAGAAATAACTCGCTTCCTACCAATTTCATTTTAATCCACCTCCTTCAATTTTGTGCATATCCACTTGTGGTCTAATTATCTCAACAAAATAATATTTATCTGCTGACTGATAAACCTTTGCAATTTGCTTTTATGGCTAAGTTTTTAAATATAATTTTGTGGGCATAGATTTATAGATGACATTGTTATATAGTATTGGTTGGTATAAAATGCACTGACAATCGGATCCAACAATATTTAATTGGCGGTGAGCAGTATTTTTTTCCTTTTTAAACAATAACATGTCGATTTCATGCATCATTTTGTCAATGGAATGGGTATAGTTCAGCAATGAAGACTCATTACTGAATTTTTCCAATATCCAAATTCCCTCAGTATACATCAATTCATACTTCAGTTAACATCATCAAGCCCAATCAAGCTTGAATTTTACATTTTAGCTGATGACCAATGTCTCTTGGAAAAGAAATGAAAAACCCAACTGATCACCGTTGAATGAGATTTGTAGCCCTTAGAGGACCAATTAACTTCCTAAACTGCTGAAAAAGAAAATGGTTACCATCAGAAATTCATTTCTGTGATTATATTGTACACAGAGTGCCAAGTGTTTCATACATGAATGAATGGGAAGCATTGAACAGATACAAATGTATTTCTAGTTACTCTGCACTCCCAAGCTAATGGGAAATAATAGTTGAAATTATTTTTGTACCTTACCCACAACATGTTGTAAGCCTATTTTCAGTGTTCAGATACGCTTTTACTTTTTTTGTAAGCTTATCTAGCTTATAATGTAAAACTATAGAAATTGCAAACTATATGACTTTTTTACTTTCCTTTGTGAAGAGTTGTTTTTATTTTTTAACTTTATAAATTGTGTTACTGCAGTTTATAAGAAAAATACATTTATAGAGAATAGTGATGTTTGCATAGAAATACAAAATAATAGAAGAGTATGGGAAATGCTCTTGGAAGCCAATGCAGAGTTGTGCTTGCAATCTTGCATAAAATGAGTCATCACATCTTATGGTGGAGTGTGAAAGATTTCTAAATCTCTAGCATTAAATTGACAGCAAGACCAATTCCATTAAAACAATTTGGAATACGTTTATTAAACACACACAAACATGCAAATAGCCTATCGAACACAACAGCAGTCTATTAGTATCCTACAGGCTCTACTTAATTACAACAGGCACAATGATGTTACAATAAAAAAAGATATAAAAAGGTATACTTTACTTCCCTCTGGCAAAGTTCCTTACTCTGTAGAGAGAGGTCCTGCTTGTTGCCGTGTGCTTAAGGAAAAAGAGAAGAGACCCAGCAATCTTTGGCTTGACTTATTATACCATTGTTTCTCAGAAAGCCTCAGGATTGTGTCAGAGTTGCAGAGTTGTTCTTGATTGGCTTCTCCTCATTCATGTGTCTGTCTGGAGGACCGGTGCCATTCCTTGATTAGCTTAATGGCTTTCCAATTAACATCTTTTCTAGTTCAGTGAGTTTCAAAGCCATGCTTCCTTTTAACTTGAGCTCTGCCCAGCCAGAGGACATGAACTTGGGGAAGGTATCCATTTTGTCTCTTTAAACTTGTCTTTTTGTAGAATCTACACTTCTAACATTTATTTATATATACAGAATCAATGTTATCATTACTAAACACTTTTCTTCTTACAAGTGAAATTGTGTAGAGGCCAGGCACTTTCCCATAGAGAGACAATGAAAATCAGTAGAGTTCACCCAGACCAGTTATACTTCTTAGTGACTCATTTGACCAACATTGGCAGATTTCAAAGAGCAGCATCTCTACCCCACTTGTCCAGAAATGGTGCATAACATGGAGGAATCTAAGGTAGTGGATGAAAACAAATACCCTACAGCAGAACATAATGAACCAATTTTAGTTTTAAAGGGGAGTCCCAAGGCTCAGATTTTTCTGAAAATGCAATGAGGAATTGTTTAAAACATTAAAAAAACTGTGTTTTATGCCTGGATTTTCTGTTGCTTATTTCGTTCCATCTTTACTTCTGGAAAGTGTCCTATCTGAAGGTCAATTTGACAAATGTGTTCTTAAGTCACAGGAGAAACTTGAAATGACTCTTTGTGTTTGATGTCTTTGACAGGACCAAGTAAATCTTTGGCCTTCTCTTCACCACATTATATTCATATGGGGTTCGTGTTTCATTTGACCATACTGGCTCCATCATAGCCTGTGTCCTTGCTGAAGATGAACCTTACCCCTCACAAGGTCATTCTCTGTGGAAGTGTTTCCTGCACTCTTACATTATGCATAACCTTTATGAAAGATAAAAACATTGCAATCTTAATAGTCCTGGAGCTAGACGTTCCACTATGATCGCTATCGCCCAAAAATGGGCGCTATTTCCAGCCTTAGTGGTTTTTTTATTTTTCAGAATCGCTGGAACATTGCCCATTTTAAAAGCTGCTAGTTTTGCCTTTTTAATTTGGGCGATGGCCTTAGCAATGTGAAATGGGCAATAACGATGTATTCAGTCGTGCAAGGCTGACATCCATAGCAATGGCCATTCTGCACATTTGCAGTTTTTTTTCAAGCAAATAACTTTTCCCGTGATTTTGGAGGTCAGGTTATCTGCGCATGCTCAGAAGGCAAAGGGAGGGAGAGAGAGAAGGAAGGTTTGTGTGGAGACACATTTAAAGGAATTGATAATCAGATAAGATGGAGATGGAGCACAAGGAGTCAGGAGAGAGTGTTGAGGAGGTTGCAGGGAGAAAAAGGGCGAAAGCCTTCTCCGAAGAGGCGAACAAAGCCTTAGTCCATGAGGTGCAGACTTGGTGCGGCCAATTAACCCGAGGTGGGCCTGGGAAACCTCCCCCCGGATATACCAGCAAATATGGATGGATATCGCTGCTATTGTGTCATCTGTGGCCACGATAGGTGAGAGACAGGCCAGTGCCACAAGCACTGGAACAGTCTTGTTTCATCGGCAAGGACTAAGTATGAAATTATTAAATTTATAATTGTAATGATGCACTGACTCATTAATTAGTATGTAAATCTGCCAGATTGTAATTAAGCTGGGTAATCTTGGGTAGATTCCCTATTAAGATTTGGACTGGGGTCGGAACCTGCACCCTTTTATTCTAATGTTGCTGAGATGCCTTAAACTTAATCGACAGTATTAAGTATTATTTAAATGCTCTGATTGAAAAGTAGGGTCAAAGGAATGACTGGAAACAGACAGACCGCAAACATTCGGCATTTCTACCACTTTAGTTTAGAAGGAGAATTATTAAATTATATCACTGCTTGTGTGCTGTGAGCAACTCTTTAAATTGGGCACCGTCTTCTTTTTGGTTAGGTTGGTGGATGGGGGCACGACTGAGCACTGAGTAGTCTGGTCAGCTTTGCGCAGACTGTGTGAGTCTCTCTGGCTGCTATCAATCACATAGTGACCCAGCCTGGACTGGGGGAGAGCTGCCCTGTCTGCCCTGGAACACTTTGGGACATTAGCTCCGGCCACACGACTGTCTCTGAGCATAGCCCAGGGACACAGTGCCTTCTTGCATTACAGTCCTGTCATTACCGAGCTCACCAGCTCAACAGTGGTCCTGATTCCCCCGCTCAGGCACCTCCATCAATTCCAATAAACCGCCTCCCTCCTCTCAAGTACCGAATGGCATGATTCGTGGATGGGGTCTTTCCTGGAGATTGTACGCACGAGGGTTGGTGTCAAGCATTAGATCCTAAACCCGATCTTATTAAATATTTTCACTGAAGGTAGATGTTAGAACCATTCATCCATTGGATACAAATCATATTAGCATATAACATTAACATTAGCGATAAACAGCATGTGGGGTGACTAATTGTGGATTACAATGTCTGTTGTGTTTCCATAATAGTACCTAGGCAATTAGCTTATGCTATGCTCTTGTCACGTTTACAGAGGAAGATATCTAAGAATCAGGTGGAGCAGAGGCAGACCGGAGGAGGACCTGCTGTCCTTCACACAATGACCGATCTGGAGGAGCATGCCACAGTCTTAGTGGGCATGCATAATCGTTCTGCCACCCGTGGTGGTGCAGATCTCGTTGTTGCGCCATGTGTAAACCAATGGAAATTTAAAGTAATTTAATGCCATTTGATTATAATATATGAATGATGATATGTTATGCATGCAGTTTTTGTACTCTTCTGTACTCTCATGTTAATCATATGTATAATCTCTCATTCACATTAATTGTAGTTGTGTTGCTCCTCGTACATATGCCTGCACAGCGTAAGCATTCGCATGTCTCCCCTTCTCTTCAACTAACCTCAATTAAGTTTTTCGGCTCCCCAGGCTCAATGGGAGGCCCTTGGAGCAACACCCCTACCACTGCAGGTTGCACTGACTACGGGGGAAGAACAAGATATGACTGAGGAGGAGGATGATGAGCCTGAAGGGTTATCTGTGGTACCTGCGGCCACATCATCCTCAACGGATGAAGTAGCGGGGCCAAGCGGCTTGCAGCAGGGCACTACGAGTTGTCCAGTGTCCACGCCGACCCCTCGGAGATTGAGTTTGGCGAGGTAGGCACGCGCTGCAACGGGCAGATGTCAATGAGGACATGGTATCACCGTCAAGGGCGAGCATCGACATAAGTCGATTGGTGGGTTGACCGGCAACATTGCCACACTATCTGCCAGCATCTCGGAGGACATGGGGCAGATGGTTGCAGCAATGCGGTGAACGGCCAACTCTGTCGATGCCTTGTGGCACGCGATAGTTTCGGGATATGGCACTGCACCACAAGGTTCCGTATCACCATCCAGCATGACAGATTCGAGACAAGAGGAAGAACTTCCTTCTGACTCGGAAGACATTTCTTCACAAACATCTTCTCCTCGATCCACTGAGGTCATTCTGCCAATATCAACCCCCCACCACCCCCACAGCAGCAGCCCTCGAGGTGCTCTGCTGCAAGATGTCTTGGTCCCATTAATAGGGGATTAAGTGGGAAAGTGGGGGTTACGACGAGGGGGGGTAAAGTTAGATGAGAGAAGCATGGCCGCAAGTGGGGAGGGAGTTCATATATTATTCTTGTGTTATTATTTTTAAAAATGTGTTAATTGTTCACTGTTGGGGATGGTGGGAGGGTGTTATCGTTATATTGTTCTTGAGAAAATGTTGTTGACTGTTGGGGGTTGTGGGGGGAGGGGGTGGAGGGGGTTATAGTTTGTTAAATATTTTAAATCACTTGTTAAATTATTAAAATGTTTTATGGAACTTTATAATTGTTGTGAAGTGTCTTCTAATAACGTACAAGGGTTGCAAACAATAGCCATGGCCAGGCCAGTTCAGGCCAGGCAAGGATGAAACGTAACACAACTTTAACTGTCACCCACATAACGTAACTTCATGCAAAGCCATCATTTGAGCTGCTGACGCAACAGTTTTGTAGTTGTGTAACTACCACAGGGCTTTTTCAGGGTGTGGGGGAGCGTGGGGGCAGGGGTTCATCGCCAGGTTGATTGTCCTCCCCGAGGTCCTCGTCCTCATCCTCCTCTTCCGCCTCCCCTCTCTGCTGAGGTGGACCGGCGGTCCCATCTGGCAATTGTTGTCCTCTCCTGATAGCTAGGCTATGCATCATGCAGCACACCACAATGAACTCAGCGACCTGCTCAGGGTGGTATTGTAGGTTACCTCCTGAGTGGTCCAGGCATCTGAAGCGCTGCTTCAGAACTCCAATTGTCTTTTTGACGATATTACATGTGGCTATATGGCTTCTCGGCTTCTGTCTGGGGATTACGCAGAGGGGTCATGAGCCAGCTGGCAAGGCCATATCCTTTATCCCCCAGCATCCAACCGTGACCTTGTGGCTGACTCTTAAACAAGTCAGAGACAGTACTCTCACACAAGAGGTTCGCATCATGGATGCTTCTTGGAAAATTTGCATTTACTGACATGATTATTTTCTTGTGGTCGACAACGAGCTGCACATTCAGGGAGTGGAATCCCTTTCGGTTCCGAAACACCTCTGCATCCTGTAAAGGTGCTTGCAAGGCAATGTGCGTACAGTCTATTGCTCCCTGCATCTTGGGGAAGTTTTCTATTCTCGATAACCCCAAAGCCCTCTCACTCTGTGCCTCCCTGGTCATAGGGAAGTTTATAAAGTCCATCCTGCATGCATAAAGGGCTTCAGTCACCTGTCGAATGCAGCTATGTGTGTCATGCTGAGAGATACTGCAAATGTCGCTAGCTGAGTCCTGAAAGGAGCACGATGCATAGAAGGAAAGTGCCGCAGTAACCTTAACCTCGATGGGCAGGTGCAGTCCTGATGGTGCTGGTAGGCTGCAGATCTCCCTTAATGAGCTGGCATACCTCCTTTCGGAATCGCAGCCTTCTAACGCACGTGTTATCGGACAAGTCCAGGTATGATTGTTTTTCCCTGTAAGTGAGTTGGGTGTAAAGTCTCCTCCTCCTCAGCAGTCTGCCACATTTTTGATTGGGCACATAACACTCTTCAATGAACCTTCTCCTATCTCTATTCTGCAGCATATGAGTAGTCATCAATACTGCTTGCGAAATTACAGGCACCATCACTATAAATCACTATAAATGCCCTAATCTGTCTTCGTAAATTGTCCTCAACAAATACAATGTGATTAGATGATTGGCAACATTCAAAAACACCTTTACTCACACATTACTTCTCCTCCCAACCACTTCAAGCAGCTTTTTATTAAAGATCCTCTGAGTTACAAAATGGCATCCATAGTGCCGAATTAAGGTCAGGTGAGTGCAGCTTTTCTTGAGCGTCTTTTTGGGCAAACGATTATTTGGGCGAATTATGGGCGAAATGCCGAAAGTAGCGCTCGGCGATAATCTGGGCGATAATCGGACGCTGGTTTCCATTGTAAACAGTATTCTGGGCCTTGCATGTGGATGATGTCATATTTTTAAAAATAACATAGGCCAGGTGATGCAGCTCATTCCTGTATGCCGAAAATTGCGCCGGCGATAAATGGACAATAATCAGGCGCTAGTTTCCATCAAATATGAGCTATAGCGTGAATCTCAGCACTTATATGGATGCTAAATGGGCGCTAAATGGGCGATGATGTGCCAAAAATCTTGCCACTGGTTCCTATCCTTACTGTTGTCAGAACTGCCTGTCCTTAAATTTCCCAACTGCTCTGCTGCATCAGGATCCCTGCACTGAGCTGATATCCAATGAACTGCACTCAATTACACAATATTATGCTTGTACCTCAAGTTTCAGTTTGTGTTCAATGTTGTTTGTCACATGTACTTGAACATTGTTAACAGTTATTGTGATCTTGTGTGGTCCTCACTACTTCTAAAACATCTTCAGCTGCCTGCAAAGCGAGATGGACAATGCAGTAATGTTTTAAAGTTGTGCTGTGTGAGATCAGTAATTAATTTTTAAAATAAATGAGTCCAAATAAATCATAAAAATACAAGAAAAAGTAATTTATGTGCTGATTCCCTGATCAGGTGCTCCTGCTGAGGAGTGGCACTAACAGGGATTGCTGGTTTGGAAACTATGGGCCTGTAGTACTTTATTTTCTGTCCATGAATTTAAATGGACAGTAAATCACAGGCCATGGGTGCATGATTTTTGTTAACATATTTCTTCTTGAGATGTGGATTCTAAGAACATAAGAAATAGGAGCAGGAGTAGCCAATACGGCCCCTCAAGCCTGCACCACCATTTAATACGATCATGGCTGATCCGATCATGGACTCAGGTCCACTTCCCTGCCCACTCTCCATAACCCCTTAATCACTTATCGGTTAAGAAGCTGTCTATCTCTGTCTTAAATTTATTCAATGTCCTGGCTTCCACAGCTCTCTGAGGCAGCGAATTACACAGATTTACAACCCTCTGAGAGAAGAAATTCCTCCTCAACTATGTTTTAAATGGGCGGTCACTTATTCTAAGATTATGCCCCCTAGTTTTAGTCTCCACTATCAGTGCAAACATCCTCTCTGCATCCACCTTGTCAAGTCCCTCATAATCTTATACGTTTCGATAAGATCACCTCTCATTCTTCTGAATTCCAATGAGTAGAGGCCCAACCTGCTCAACCTTTCCTCATAAGTCAACCTCCTCATCTCCGGAATCAATCTAGTGAACCTTCTCTTAACTGCCTCCAAAGCAAGTATATCCTTTCTTAAATATGGAAACCAAACCTGTATGCAGCATTCCAGGTGTGGTCTCACTAATACCCTGTATAACTGTAGCAAGACTTCCCTGCTTTTATACTCCATCCCCTTTGCAATAAAGGCCAAGATTCCATTGGCCTTCCTGATCACTTGCTGTACCTACATATTAACCTTTTGTGTTTCACGCACAAGTACCCCAGGCCCTGCTGTACTGCAGCACTTTGTAATTTTTCTTCATTTAAATAATAACTTGCTCTTTGATTTTTTCTGCCAAAGTGCATGACCTCACACTTTCCAACATTATACTCCATCTGCCAAATTTTTGCCTACTCACTTAGCCTGTATATATCCTTTTGCAGATTTTTGTGACCTCTTCACACATTGCTTTTCCTCCCATCTTTGTAACATCAGCAAACCTGGCTACATTCTTCCAAGTCGTTAATATAGATTGTAAATAGTTGGGGTCCCAGCACTGATCCCTGTGGCACCCCACTAGTTACTGATTGCCAATCCAAGAATGAATCATTTATCCTGACTCTCTGTTTTCTGCTAGTTAGTCAATCCTCTATCCATGCTAATATATTACCCCCAACCCCATGAACTTTTATCTTGTGCAGTAACCTTTTATGTGAATTAGGTTCTGAATTAGGATTTCCCTACTAGTGAGACAACAGTGCTAAAAATATATATTTCAAACCTACAGGCTAGCAAAATACAAAAAGGATAAACCAGCGAATAAAGAAAAATAAATACAAATAGAAATGAGTTACCTGTGCTTTGTGGCTTGAATTGCAATGACTCAGTGTCCACGTGTGGGCTGTAGACCTTAGGTTTGACCCTCTGGTTTCGAATGAACATGTACACTACGCAAATAATGACAATACTCTCCAACATGCAGAAATCGTATAAACATGTCAGAAAATGCCATAATAAGGTTACTCACTGTGGCACATTTCCAATTTGCATAGCTGCAATATAGGTGTTGATGGTAGTTCTGGTCACTTAATTTAAGTTTAGACATCTATGGAATAAATTTCTGTCTAAGTGACTCCAATCTGCATTTACATTAAATGCGATGATCAAAGACTGTTCATAGTTTCTGGACAAAAATAATGGCTTCTTTCGTCAATGATAATTTTCTTAAACCCGACTGGGTTCAGAGGGTCATCAACAAACAGCAGAAATCTAGTAAATGGAATTTTCAACATATCATTGTTCAATTTTCTTGTTGATTATTAGGAAGATGCACAGTAAGCAAGGTAATTGGTGCCAGGGATCACTGCAACAGTCAAGTGTAGGATGAGAGGAAAACAATTAAGGCAGAGTTATAATCGGGAACAACTTAAGAAAAAAAATCAATAGATAGTTTTAGATTATGCAGCAATCTGTCCTAATCTTGAATGCCCTTTAAAACCTTTAACTGTATTTAACTCACACAAGAAAATGGCGAGGCCAAATGTGGAGCAGAGCGGGAGAAAGGGCGATGCCGAGCATGGAGCATTAGAAAAATCGCAAAGTGACATCACAGCAAAAGGAATGTCGGTGGGGCTAAGTTACAGGTAAATATAAATTTAAGCTACCTATAACTTAAACTAGATCAAGTAATTAGTTAAAAACTAAAAATAATATAAGCTAAGTTGATAAAATACATAAAATAAAACAAATAGTTGTAGTGTCAGGTAGAGTAGAAATCGGGAAATTAGAGGGGCATGTAACAAGGGTAATACAGTGACATAAGAACATAAGAAATAGGAGCAGGAGTAGGCGATACGGCCCCTCGAGCCTGCTCTGCCATTTAATACGATCATGGCTGATCCGATCATGGACTCAGGTCCACTTCCCTGCCCGTTCCCCATAACCCCTTATCCCCTTATCATTTAAGAAACCATGGGGGACTTTAATCTTCATACTGCAAGTTTGGTTTGTCCATTCTGTAATAGTGTGTCAAGGAACCAACTAAGGAACAGTGTATTTTAGATCTAGTATTATGCAATGAGACAGGTTTAATTAACAACCTTTGTAATAAAGGAACCTCTGGGAAAGAGTTATCATAATATGATAGAAGTTTATCTTGAGTTTGAGAGATAGTTAAGGCAGAACTAGGGTGTTAAATCTGAACAAAACAAACTACCTAGGTATGAGGGGCGAGTTAGCTAAGGTAGATTGGGAAACTAGATTAAATGGTATGCTGGTAGATAAGCAATGGAAAACATTTAAATAATGAATTCATAATTCACATTCCCTTAAGGAATAAAAATCCCACAGGAAAAGTGGTCCAACCATGGCTAATGAGCCATTAAAGATTGGATTAGATTAAAGGAAGAGGCTTATAATGTTGCCAAAAAGAGTAGTAAACCTGAGGATTGGGTGGATTTTAAAATTCAGCAAAGGTGGACCAAGAAATTAATAAAGAATTGAGAAAATAGAATGAGAGTAAACTCATTTACTTAGTATGTAAAAAGTAAGAAATTAGCGAGAGTAAATATGGGTCCCTTACAGGCAGAGACAGGAGAAATTATAATGGGAAATAGGAAATGGCAGAAACACTGGGCTAGACTTTCCCGAGAGCCCGTCAATGCCCGATTGCCCACCCAGAAAACCCACTAACGTGTGCTCAGTAACGCTGTTGAAAATTTCCACTTTTAAGTTCAAATGAATCACCCGGTCAGAAAGTAGATCTTGCACCGTTATTCTCGGTGGTTTTCTTGACGGTTAAGGGGAAACTAAGTAAACCAGGCAGTTAAAAAAAAATTAGTCCAAGGCTGCAGTTGGGCCTAGGGAGGGTGGGGGGCGGGGAGGAAACTTAAAAAAAAATTTCACTAAAAAAAATAAAATGTTAAAATACATTCCCAAGACACTTTTATACCTAATCGCTATTTTATAATTAAAAACAAATAAATAAAAGAACCTTTAACTTGCCTTTCTTTGCAGAGTACTCACCTACCGCCCTGTTTAAGCTGCTTTCACAGGGCGGTTCCCTTGGCGATCTGCACGGGCTTCCATTGAGACAAAACTTACGCCCTGGTGATTTTCTTGGCGGTGCACGTCGGCGGTCTGGTTCCGGTGGCTGTTCTCAGATTTGGGCCATACCATTGAAAACCAAAGGGGGAAACTTTCGCTGGGCAGAAAAACAGTTGTACCGCCAAGAAAATTACCGAGAACCCGCCAAAAGTGAAAGGAGAGTTTAGCCCATGAAACAAGTACATTGTATCTATCTTCACATAAGATACAAAAAACATTCCGGAAATAGTAGGGGAACCAAGGGCCGAGTGAGAATGAGGAACTTAATAAATTAGTATTAGTAAAGAAATAGTACTGGAGTAATTAATGGGACTAAAAGCCGCCCTGATGGCCTACATCCATGGGTTTTAAAGGAAGAGATAGTGGATACATTGATTGTCATTTTACAGAATTTCCTAAATTTTCGAATGGTCCCCGTGGATTGGAAGGTAACAAATGTAACCCCACTATTTAAGAAAGGAGGAGAAGAGAAAACAGGGAATTAAAGGCCAGTTAGCCTGAAATCAAGAGTTGGGAAAATGATAAAATCTATTATTGGAGATGTGATAACAGGGCACTTAAAAAAAATCATAATATGATTAGGCTCAGTCAACATGGATTTATGAAAGGGAAATCATGTTTGACAAATCTGTTAGAGTTTTTTGAGGTTGTAATTAGCAGGGTGGATAAGAGGGAAACCAGTGGATGTAGCGTATTTGGATTTTCAAAAAGCATTCGATAAGACAAAAAGAAAGAAGGAAAGAAAAAAAGACTCACATTTATATAGCACTTTTCACAACCACTGGATGCCTCAAAGCGCTTTACAGCCAATGAAGCACTTTTGGAATATAGTCACTATTGTAATGTGGGAAACACAGCCGCCAACTTGCACACAGCAAACTCCCACAAACAGCAATGTAA
Organism: Pristiophorus japonicus; assembly: GCF_044704955.1. Lineage (NCBI taxonomy): Eukaryota > Metazoa > Chordata > Chondrichthyes > Pristiophoridae > Pristiophorus > Pristiophorus japonicus. The sequence continues at coordinate 139,572,431 of NC_091990.1, forward strand.
TAATGACGAAATAATCTTGTAATGGTTGGAGTTTCTTGACTGATTGTGGTCACCATAATTGTCATGACGTTTTCCCACCACAGGGTGGCATTTTCTAATTGGACAGTGACAGACAAAGAGAAAGACAGAGAGAGGAACACAGCAAGCACCAGGGACCTACCTCCATTTTAACTAGAACTTTCTGTAAATTTTGTTAATTTGAATCAAATCTTCTGTGGTAGCAAACCTTCCCAGAAGTACGGTTATGTAAGTAACTTTTCCTTATCCAATCGTTCTGGAATATTGTATTTTAACTTTGATGTACAGTAAGAAATAAGTAACTTCTCTTTATTACTGGTTTTATTCGATTGTTACTGTTGTATTACAAGAATTCTAGATCTGTCTTTTACTCTTTATCAACAGTTTCACACTGCATTTATTAAAGGATTTGGATTCTGAAGCTCTGACATTTAGCCATATTTCTTGTTGTAGTGTTGATGCTAGCTGGAGAATCAGAGTAAACTTGGATAGGTTAGGTGAGTGGGCAAATGCATGGCAGATGAAGTATAATGTGGATAAATGTGAGGTTATCCACTTTGGTGGTAAAAACAGAGAGACAGACTATTATCTGAATGGTGACAGATTAGGAAAAGGGGAGGTGCAAAGAGACCTGGGTGTCATGGTACATCAGTCATTAAAGGTTGGCATGCAGGTGCAGCAGGCGGTTAAGAAAGCAAATGGCATGTTGGCCTTCATAGCAAGGGGATTTGAGTACAGGGGCAGGGAGGTGTTGCTACAGTTGTACAGGGCATTGGTGAGGCCACACCTGGAGTATTGTGTACAGTTTTGGTCTCCTAATCTGAGGAAGGACATTCTTGCTATTGAGGGAGTGCAGCGAAGGTTCACCAGACTGATTCCCGGGATGGCGGGACTGACCTATCAAGAAAGACTGGATCAACTGGGCTTGTATTCACTGGAGTTCAGAAGAATGAGAGGGGACCTCATAGAAACATTTAAAATTCTGACGGGGTTAGACAGGTTAGATGCAGGAAGAATGTTCCCAATGTTGGGGAAGTCCAGAACCAGAGGTCACAGTCTAAGGATAAGGGGTAAGCCATTTAGGACCGAGATGCGGAGGAACTTCTTCACCCAGAGAGTGGTGAACCTGTGGAATTCTCTACCACAGAAAGTTGTTGAGGCCAATTCACTAAATATATTCAAAAAGGAGTTAGATGAGGTCCTTACTACTAGGGGGATCAAGGGGTATGGCGAGAAAGCAGGAATGGGGTACTGAAGTTGAATGTTCAGCCATGAACTCATTGAATGGCGGTGCAGGCTAGAAGGGCCGAATGACCTACTCTTGCACCTATTTTCTATGTTTCTATGTTTAAACGCTCACTGTATGCTACACTCTGACAGAAAGCAGTACAAATCGTTTTTTTTTAATGTTGATTGAGGGATAAGTATTGGCCAGGACACCGGGAACAACTCCCCTGTACTTCTTCGAAATAATGTCTTGGGAACTTTTACGTCCATCTGAGAGGGCATACGGGTTTAACATCTCATCCAAAAGACAACACCTCCCACAGTGCAGTGCTCCCTCAGCACTGCACTGGATTGTCAGCCTAGATTTATGTGCTCAAGTTCCTGGAGTTGGACTTGAACCTACAACATTTTGACTCAGAGGTAAGTGTGCTACCCATTTTTTTTAATATTAATATTTATTGAACATTAAGAACATTTACAACATTGTGATCATTCCATTGTATCATACAAAGCCATTTCGCACCTCTGCACAGCCATTGCTCCAACACATATTAATATCAAAACCTGAAGGTTAATTTGTCTCCTGTAACATATATTAATCTATTGTATACAAATTCATCATAAAATACTACTTTTCTGAATAAAATATCCACAGAACGTTATAATGATCTTTTAATTTATATTTAAAATATTATTTTAGGTTTCTTCTCCTCCTCTTAAAAAACAGAGCATTCTTCCTTTGCATAATCACAAATCTAGCCAAACTGAACATTACATTAATTGCCGCTCCGCTAGATTCGGGCAGACTCTCTTGCCATCCCCATCTCAAAATTGAGTCCCACAGGATTTCCATTCTTGCTCTTCGGTCCTCACCCGGTAAGAAAATCTCACACAACTGTCGAACATAGTACTTAAAATCCTTTAACTGTGGACAAAACACCAGCAAATTGGACAGGGTCTCATCCCACGTCCCACACACTGGGCAAGTTGCCACCTCTATTCGCCCAATCTTACATAAGACTATCATGGTAAAAATCCAGTTATGAGCCAATTTGAAATCCAGTTCTATCCAGTCTGGCCATTTAAAATTCGCCCCCACTCCCTTCCAAATCCTGTTGCAGTCCAGCTGTGGGTATACATTCTCCCAAAACTCTTGACCAGCAGGTGCCTTAAATCTCCATTCTCTAAATGCCCCATAGAAATCTCAAGTATTACAATTGTCAACTTGGACCAACTCCTCCCCTTTCTCCAGCAGAAAGCTTGACAAAGTGGGATGCATTATATCTCCTTTGGAGATTTACGTATTTATTTCTTCCATCCAATCCTGTGACAGTGCCCTCACAATCTTCTCATACATGATCTTAAATGCTTTTTCCTCTACCTCCTGATCCTCCTCCCAAACCAAATCCCTCACTACTGCTTCCGGCAACCAACCTGGAATGACCTCATATAATACATCTTTCACATATATAATACCAGTTTTAATAAAAGCTTGATTAAATAATACCTCTCCTTCAATTTTGATCCATCTGTTCAAAAATAAGGGCTGTTCTAAAAATTCCTCAGCACCTTTGGGCATAGATTGCACACTTTTAAAAAATTGGGCCCAAGTGTCTACAGCCAGCTTATAAAACCGAGGGAGAGGTTTAATCGATTTCAAAAACAATATTGTTGTATTCCATGTAAAATATTCCCTGACCTCCTATCCCATTTAATTTTTAAAAAATGCTGGAAACAACTCTTCCAAAAACTTGTATTTGACTTCTGAAGAAATCTTTTCACCCATTTAATTCTAAAGGATTTTTTCTTCAAATCTATATCTAGGAAATTGAGTCCTCCCTGATTTCGCTGTCCAGTGATGGTACTGTTAGCAACCAAGGCTAGTTTCCCTTCCCATAAAAACTTGACATAAGCCTCTCGGATAGACTTTTCCACCCACTCAGGAATATCCTCCACAGTTAAAACGTACCATAGTTTAGATAGCAGGAGTGCTGACACCACTGTTGCTCTTCCTTACACTTTCAACCACTTTCTTTCCCATCTTCCCAAAATCTTTTACATTTTCATAACCTTTGGTTCCCAATTTAGTCGATCCATTTCATCCCTATTCTTCTTGCACCCCATCTGCACCCCAGAACTTCAAAATCCTTCAGCACTTTAAAAGGACTTTCCTCCAACCACTCACTCTACTCCTTCTCACAATCAGGCATTGGGACTTACTATAATTTACTCTGGCTCCTGAAGCTCTACAATACTCCTCCACTACTCCCATAGCTTTGCTCACTGACTCCCTATCTCTCAACGTTAAAGTCGTGTCATCTGCCCGGAACTGGGTACCGCAATCTCGACTACGCCTTGTTCGTTTCGCATCGTAACCTAATGGTTCTGCTACCAATGTGTACAACAATGGGGACCCTGTCTTACTGATCTCTTTATTGGAAAAAACTTGGATAAAAAAAATTACATTTAACACAGCTAAATGTATTTGAATAAAAAATCTTTATCCACTCAATGAAATTTTTCCCAAAACCAAATGCTTCCAAAACCATCAATAAAAACTCATGAGAGACTCTATCAAAGGCTTTCTCTTGATCCATCTTTAGCACTTAAGCTTCCCTTCCACTCTCTTCCATGAGTTCTGTCACATCTCGGATTGAGACCACAGGGTCAGCGATGTCCCGGCCTATGATTCCATAGGACTGAGAGAGCAAAACTATCTGCGACATCACCTCCTTCATATGATCTGCCATAACCCTTGCCAAGATCTTATAATCCACATTTAATAATGTGATGTGCCTCCAATTCTTCAGATCCCTTCTATCCCCTTTATGTTTATAAGCTAGGCTGATGATACCTCTCCTCAAAGATGGGGCCAGGCTTCCCGAAGTTTTAATCTCCTTAAAAACCTGTAAGACCAATGGACTTAAAATCTCTAAAAATGCTTTATAAAATTTTACACTAAGTTCACCGGACCCTGTGCTTCCCCCCCCCCACCCCCCTCCCCACTTCATTCCACGTATTGCTACTTTTATTTCTGCTAATCCTGCTTCTTTGTCACACATGCTTCTCTCATCCTCCTTTAAATTCTCTTTAATCAAAGCACTAACCTTCTCCATCGTCAATTTGGAAATGTTTTCTTTTGTATATAACTCTTGATAAAAGCTACTAGCCGCCTCCATAATCTCCCCACTTTCATTAATGATCTTTTCCCCAACCTTCAACTCTCCAATTAATGATAACCTTTGTCTCAACTTCTCTTGCTATAGAAAATATCTGGTACATCTTTCTCCCTCCAATGCATCTTTAGCGCAGAGAATGCCCCCTTGCATTTTTCAGCTTGCAATAATTCCCACTCTTCCTTTAAAATCTTCCGCTTAGTCCCTTCCGCTTAGTCTCTGCTCCCTTATCCCCACCGTCAACTTTTTGACAGATATCTGTAAACCTTCTGTTTATATTCTATTCTTGATGCCGGTTAGCTGTTGCTCTTTCTTTCCCATAACATACCGAAAACTCTTTTACCTCATATTTGAAATTGTCCCACCAAACTCTTTTTTTCTTTTTAGAATAAAGGTTCCTTCCTAGCATTCTTTATTATATTTTAAATCCCTTCTTTAACAACAATTTCTTTCAGGTACTGATTGTTTAAAATCCACACCCCTGGACCGATCTTAACTCTGCTGTTCCTAATTTTAAGAACCAAAGTCAAGTGGTCACTAAAATTACTTTTTTATAATAAATCTCCATCACCTCAGAAATTAACCCTTCCCGCATTAACACAAAATCTATTCGGCTCTGTTTTAAAACATCACTCACATTACCTCTTCTGGAGAACTCCCTTTTTATAGGATTCCGATCCCTCCATAAGTCTCTCAAATTTAAATTTGCCATTATTTTTACAATCATCTCTCTGGAGATATCATCCTTGAAGGTCATCTGGGCTGAAATGTCCATCCGAGATAAAAATACATTAAAATCCCCCACTATACAAGGGTTTTCCACCTGTGCCACTTCTGTGAATAACCACTGAAAAAACTCACGACGCTTGCAATGGTCATTCAGCGAATAGATATTAAAGAGGTCACAATTCAATTCATTCATTTGTACCTTTAGCTGTAAAAATCTCCCCTCAGTGTCCTTGTCCACCAATGCAATGTGCCCTTTTATGGACAAACTCACTAAAATAGCCACCCCTCTATGGTTATTATTATTTGCGCAACTTGCAAACACTTCCAAACCTTCTGAACTCTAGGATATCCTTATCCCAAAAGGTTTATTGCAGACACAACAGGTCAGTGTCTTTAAAACACTGCAACAACTGCTGCAATTTCTTCTCCCCCCTCAGTCCATTCACATTAACCGAGACCAATGTAATCATGGCTTCAAATAAAAGAAGTGTGCCTTATAATCCCCCCATCATCATTTAATCTCTGGCCTTTCCCTCCTCTCATGCTCCTTCCCAACCTTTTGGGCAGCTGTTGCTTTCTCCTGCAGCCTCCGGCTCTTTTCACCTCCTGTTTGAACTTTCCCTGCAGTTTCAGCCTCTTCCTTACATTAAATTTAGGCCGTGGAACTGCCCCTTCTCCCTCCTTCTGCCCCTCATGAACCTTTCCCTTTCCACATGATTCCCCTTCAGCCCCCAATTCCATATCTCCATCCTCCTCTGACTTGTTACTCTCCAGCTCTTCTGTAATCTCCCATCCCTGTTCCCCATCAGATACAGAATCTCCCTTAGAGAGTCCTCCTGCTAACATGGTTTCTCCAACAATACCACTCCCTTCGGCCTCACCTCCACTGCTGACCCTGCTCCCTGTTTCTTCTCTCTCTGGGACAATGGCGCGTCTCCTCCCAACTTGCTCCCTTTTGGCATCTTTGTCTCCCCACTCCCATCCTGCTGCCCCTTTAAGGCTCCTGTCTCTTGCATCCTCTCCTGGTCTTGCCCCCTCTTGCTCCCCAAGATGTACAGCTCCCTGTCTCTCTTTGGAGTACTTACACTTACCCCGCACCCGCCTCTGCTCCCCCCACAGACACCTGAAGGCGAGCCACATCTGATCCATGATGTCCTCCGCTGACTTTGTCTTTTTCCACCATACTTTGTGTGTTCTCCACCATCTCCATCCTGTTTTCTGCTCTGCAATTTTCTGCCTCTTCTTGCGCTCTTTCCTCATTCCGTTCAGCGGCTGTATCCTCTGCCTACTCTGCTCTTCTGGTCACTCCACCCCACTCACACCTCCTGCTCCTTCTCCCATCTCCTCATCGATCAAAGAGCTTCCTTCTGCCTCACACTCAAAACAAGTGGGGCCTTTGTGACAAACCGTACAGCTCTCTGCCTTGCAATTCTGAGCGATGTGACCAGACTTGCCACATTTATAACAGTACAGGTCTGGACAGCTTCTTACTAAACGGTCGTGTCCAAGACAGTAATAGCAAATCTTCACCTGGTTATCATGCAGAACCCGGAAGTACTGCACTCTTTCCATTATCTCGAATTTCATGCTGTAGGGTAATGATTTCAGCCACTCTGGGAACCGCACTGTTCCATAACGGGTTCCATCGGCTATCCACGTTCCAGGATAGTATCTCCTCTTTATTACTGAGCAAAGATTAATGTCCCACAACTCCAACTTTTTTATCAGCACATCGTCCTCAACACAAACCAGCAGGCTTAAAAATAAAACTACCACCTCCTCGGAATACAGCAAAGATACATCCAAATGCTTCTCACCAACCTTCAGGCTCAGTAAAAGTCTTTCCACGTCCTCTTGGCCACTGACCGTCACTTCGAATCCAACATTCGGTTTTGGTCGGCAAGCAAAGCAACTTCCGTCACCGCAGTCCTCATGTACCGCCTGGATGATATCCCAAGCTCACATCTCCTTATGCTGGCAGTGAACCACCACTCTATTTTCTTTTCCAATGTTCCTGAGGCCCCGGCCCAAATCTTGGGGCTTTTTATTCTCCCTTCTCAAAACATTCTCTTCCCTGATTAAATTCATACTGGGAGCATTGTCCTCTGTGGAGTTTGGCACACCAGGCCCCTCAGCAGCCATCTGGCTGATGTTTAGGGACCAAAAAGTCCTTATAATTTGAAAAACATAATCCAAAAACCCACCATAAACTTTTTACAAACTCACTCCAACTACTACAGTAATCAGCAGCACCTGCTCACTCCTAGCCCCTCTCACCTAAAGAGTGCTACCCACTGAGCCACAGTTGAAACTGAGGATGTTTCCCCCATGGGGGAAATCTAGAACTAGGGGGTATAGTTTTAGAATAAGGGGTCACCCATTTAAAACAGAAATGGGGAGGAATTTCTTCTCTCAGAGGGTCGTGAATCTGTGGAATTCTCTACCCCAGAGAGCTGTGGCGGCTGGGTCTTTGAATATATTTAAGGTGGAGATGGACAGATTTTTGAATGATAGGGGAGTCAAGAGTTATGGGGAGCGGGTAGAGAAGTGGAGTTGAGGCCACTATCAGATCAGCCATGATCTTATTGAATGGCAGAGCAGGCTCGAGGGGCCAAATGACCTATTCATGCTCCTATTTCTTATGTTCTTATGTAATCCAGGTTAATTTGTAAGCCTATTGTTTTACCTCGCTAGATCTTTATATCATTAAGCAGAAGTAAGAAGCTGTGGGAGTAAAATTGGTGTTCGGTGATACTGCAAAATGGACGACAGTGGATTGGCAGCTCATTTTATTTGCTCCAGGATAAACAAAGACATACGCAAGACAGTCACTAACGGAGTGCACAAGGGTGATTAATTGATTCTTTGATGCATATATGGATAAAGTTGGATTGGAAAGTTTGCTGTGTGGTGGCTTTTATTTCAGCTTCATGGCCAAGAGAACGCTGTGATCGTGAGTAACAGAGGAAAGGTAAGGTGTGGAACAAATGTTGAAAGGGGAATTGGGGTTGTGTTCACTGGTAATGCAAGCTTGTTGATCCATTAGCTGGGCAGGCTAGATTTCTTGGGTGTCTGAAATGACAAAGGCATAAGGGTAGGTTTGTGGTGAGAAGCGGGCAGCAAAGCAAGAAATGAATGCTTATACCATGTGCAGCTGGTAAATCAGAAAAGATTGTGGGATGAGGGGGATAGGAGGATGTGAGAAGGAGAATAACATTTTAGGATACCTACATCTTGTATTCTTTCAGCACTGCCACTGGCCACAAGCTCAGCCATGCTCCTGTCAAGAATGGCTAGCATTGTCTCCTCCAAGGGGGTGAGCTGAAGTTAGGGATGTGAGGTGTGCCTTGTGTTTGGCAAAGACTGTTGGTAGGTGAGTGATGGGGGGTGGGCTCATATATTGAGCAATGTGTGAGACCAGTGGTGCAGTTGGGTAGGAGATGGCTTTTGAAGATGCAGTCACTGATCTTGACCATTCATCTGAGGTCATGAAATCTCTTTGGGCACTGGATTCATGTCTATGGGGTGACACTGCTGTCAGTGACTTCCTCAGTGATCTGGTTCCACGTCCTTCTTTCTGAAGGGTCTCCTGGCCCCCTCTGGGTCGAGGATCTCTCTTTCAGTGATCACCCCCTGCTCAAGTGCTTTGAATGTGGCATCGGAGACCATCTCCTGTGCCCATTCCCTGCCCTGATGAACCATTTGGGTTAGTACTGAAGCACTTTTAACACTTTTGATCTGTAGAAGGAAGCTCACTTTTAAGAGGTGCAGACTGCCTTTAAGAGGCACTGGATAGCTTGCAATAAAGCTAGCCATGTGAGAACATTGCGAACTTCGGCCCCCTGCTTAGCACACAGCCTGTCAACAGCACATTCAGCGCTGGGCTGTGCGCTACAATCATATAAAGTAGCAAGCAGCATGAATTCTAAGTGCTGTCTGAATTCCTTTCAACGGGCGCGGGCAGCTCGCGCATCGTGGTGCCCATTTTTAAGCTTTATTCAATTTCACCCCCAAAATATTGAGTCGGTCATTTCAAATTATTGCCAACAGATGGAAAAGTTGAATTTTAAAAATATTGGATTCAATCAGGTCACAGATAAATTAACTAAATAAATTAAGGACTATTGTGGATTATAAGTTAGCAATGTCAGCTATAATTCTATGCTGGTTTTAATAGTTTCTGAAATGGGGGCCCCGATATTATTGGGGAACAGGGAGAATGTGGAGGAGCCCAGTAGCTGCTGAAGAATCTGGCAAATCCAGGGACGTGGAGGTCCTGCCGATCTTAATGGCAGGGCCTGATTTGAATAATTGTGGGCAGACTTATTCATTGAGTAATTAACAAATGTTAACCTGTACTCCAGGTAACGCACAGCCACCTGCCAAATGGACAGGAAGAAAATCATCATGCCTGAAATGCTTTCATTTCAACAGCAATCTTTTTTTCCTAGTGAAATTGTTAAAGTTACTACCACCCCTGCCCTCCAAATGAAAAAGTGGCTGCCACTGAATGATGGAATAGTTGCACCTGCAGTTTTAGTCCCACATGGGCCAAGATATCAGTAATACTCACTGTATAATGTCCCTGTAGTCAGCAGGCACAATAGATGCATTTTCACAATTTAAAGCATTTCATGGTGAATAAGTCTTTCTATAAATCTTCCTTACAGTTACATTATATAAAATTCATACGTGGCCTTTGAGAGAAAATTCATAAGCATCAGGGTGCCAGAAAATCAAACAAATTGAGAAGACGTGTATCTTTTGGTTTGCACAAAACTGTATTGCTGGCGGGTGATTGAAGTGTATCGACTTTTATCATCTCTTAAAAAAATGAATCAGTTGGAAAGTTTATCTTTTGAAGATTTAAATATAATTTTAATCATAAGACAATGAGAATTAATATTTTTAATTAAAATATTGTTAAAAAATATATTTTTCAAATACTGCTCCACACCACAAATGTTCGTAAAGAATAATGGAATGCATTGTGGTTAAGTTATGGGACTAATAATCCAGAGGCCTGGATTAATAATCCATAGTCATGAGTTCAAATCCCACTTTGGCAGCTATGGAATTTAAATTCAGTTAAATTAAAAAATAAAATCTGGAATAGAAAGCTAGTGACCATGAAATTACCAGATTGTTGTAAAAATCCATCTGGTTCATTAATGTCCTTTAGGGAAGGATACTTTTTTTGAATTCATTCCAGGATGTGGGCATTGCTGGCAAGGCCAGCATTTTGTGCCCAGCCACAATTGCCACAGAGAAGTTGGTGATGAGCTGTCTTCTTAAACCACTGCAGTCCTTGTGGTGAAGGAACTTCCACAGTGCTGTTATAGAGGGAGTTCCAGGATTTTGACCCAGAACGGCAATATATTTCCAAGTCAGGATGGTGTGTAACTTGAAGGGGAACTTGTAGGTGGTGATGCTCCTAAGCGCCTGCTGCCCTTGTCCTTCTAGGTGGTAGAGGTCATGGGTTTGGGAGGTCCTACCAAAGAAGACTTGGCGAGTTGCTTCAGTCCATCTTATAAATAGTGCACACTGCAGCCATGGTGCGCCGGTGGTGGAGGGAGTAAATGTTGAAGGTGGTGGATGGGGTGCCAATCAAGTAGGCTGCTTTGTCCTGGATGGTGTTGAGCTTCGTGAGTATTGTTGGAGCTGCACTCATCCAATAAAAATGGAAAGTTTTCCATCACACTCCTGACTTGTGCCTTGTAGATGGTACAAAAGGCTTTGGGGAATCAGGAGGTGAGACACTAACCACAGAATACCCAGCCTCTGACCTGTTCTTGTTGCCATGGTATTTATGTGGCAGGTCCAGTTAAGTTTCTGGTCAACGCTGGCTCCCAAGATGTTGATGGTGGGGGAATTCGGCGATAGAAATGCCGTTGACTATCAAGGGGAGGTGGTTAGACACTCACTTGTTGGAGATGGTCATAGCCTCCTTAGAAAATTAATTCAAGTTAGTCAGACACAACCTTCCCGTAACAAATCCATGCTGACTGTCCTTGATTAATCCATGTCTTTCTAAATGATGATTTATACTATCCCTCTTTAAGTATTTATAAAACATCTTTTGGTTATCCTTGATTTTACTTGCCAATATTTTTTCATGCCCTCTCTTTGCTTTCCTAAATTCCTTTTTAATTTCACCCCTGCACTTTCTATACTCCTCTCGGCTTTCTGCACTAATGAGCTCTCGGCATCTGACAGAAGCTTCCCTTTTTTCCCTTATCTTACCCTGTATGTTCCTTGACATCCGGGACCTCTAGATTTGGGAGTCTCACCTCTATTTCTTTGTGGAAACATATTTGCTCTGAACCCTCATTATCTCCTCCTTGAACACCTCCCACTCCTCTGACACTGATTTACCTTCACATAGCTGTTTCCAGTCCACTTTTGCTAAATTATTTCTCAGCTTAGTAAAATTGGCCTTTCCCCAATTGAGAGCTTTTCACCCTGGTCTATCTTTGACCTTTTCCATAACTACGCTATATCTAACTGAATTATGATCACATGCTGCACAATCTGGGGAAATAAGGAAGATTTTACATATACTCTTGAGTCAGTTCAACTATCATAATAGATACTAATTTCAGTCAATAGAGTGCAATTATGTTCGAGTAGCTGCTGTGCCATTGTTTCTTCACACTTATTTAGTAATGAAAGTTGTTAAATAGCTTCTATGTTGATAACTAGTTAAAACGTTAACCTTAAAAAGTGCACCACACTGAGAAGAAAGACTCCCTAGATATCTTTTATACCATAATATAAAAAATATGTCAAGTCAGCTCCCCGATGGCTCAGCAAGTTTAGTGAGTGAGCTGCGGAGCTGCACGGATTAAGAACTCCTGAAGTTTGATTGCCAAGGCAGAGGGAGGGGAGACAGTAGTTGGTCTCAATGTCCGAGGGTCAGGGCAGGACAAATTCCTCGAGATTCCTGCTCCTCAATATTATTCTGTAACGACCCCCTCAACCCACTACTGAGAGTGTTGGTACGGCTGTCAAGTGAGCTGTGCATCCCTATAGCCTTATCTAGCTTGGGCAGAACTGTACTGAATCAAAATAGTGCAGACGCAATAAAAAGACAGAAAATGCAGACAGCACTCAGCAGGTTGGGCAGCATCACAGAAAAAAAATGTCATGTCTTATGATCCTTCATCAGACCTGGAAGATGTTACAGATCAACTGATAAGGACAGAGCAAGGGGAAGGAGAGTGGAGAGAAAAAGAAAAAAAATGACCACATACGCAAGAAAAGAAAAATAATGATCTGTAATGTAATTAGGTGGAGAACAAGGGATGATTCAATGAAAAAGTGACAATAGTTTGAGATAAATGGCGGCCTGATGAGAGAAATTAGAGAACAATAAGATATATAGGAGACCTAGGGGATGTGTAAATGTTTCAAGCAGAATAGCAGAGAGGGAGGGAAACATGGAAATACTGACAAAGCAGAGCAGGCTCCAGTGGCCCGGGAGTATGAAGGAAGAAAAGGCAGGTAGACGACAGGGGTGCAGACCTCCTCGCTGACTGTGTACCGATAGGGAATCCCTATCCCTAGCATCAGCCACAACCTCCTACATCCCCAGAAGCACGAGTTCACAGTTCCTATATTTCCAGAAAATGGGAGCTGTGGTTAACGTCTGATCTTCTTAATGTCAATGTTCAGGCCAGCCAGCTGCAAAGTGCTCAGTAGAAAATGAGGTGTTGATCCCTGAGCTTGCATTGAGCTTCATTGGAACAGTGTAAAAAGGCCAAGGCCATAGAGATCGGGGTGGGAGCAGGATAGGAATGGAGAATTAAAGTGAAAAGCAACTGGGAGCTCAGATTCACACTAGCGAACAGAGTGAACGTGTTCAGCAATATGATCACGCGGTATGTATTTGGTCTCCTTGATGTTGAAGAGACCGCATCGTGAACTGTGAATTTTTTTTTATTCGTTCCGGGATATGGGCGTAGCTGGCAAGGTCAGCATTTATTGCCCATCCCTAATTGCCCTCGAGAAGGTGGGGGTGAGCTGCCTTCTTGAACCGCTGCAATCCTTGTGGTGAAGGTACTCCCACAGTGCTGTTAGGGAGGGAGTTCCAGGATTTTGCCCCAATGACAATGAAGGAACAGCAATATATTTCCAAATCAGGATGATGCGCAACTTGGAGGGAAACTTGCAGGTGATGGTGTTCCCATGCGCCTGCTGCCCTTGTCCTTATAGGCAGTAGAGGTCGTGGATTTGGGAGGTGCTGTCGAAGAAGCCATGGCAAGTTGCTGTAGAGCATCTTGTAGATGGTATGCACGATAGCCATGGTGCGCCGGTGGTGAAGGGAGGGAATGTTGAAGGTGGTGGATGGGGTGCCAATCAAATGGGCTGCATTGTCCTGGATGGTGTCAAACTTTTTGAGTGTTGTTGGAGCTGCACTCATCCAGGCAAGTGGAGAGTATTCCATCACACTCCTGACTTGTGCCTTGTAAGTGGTGGAAAGACTTTGGGGAGGCAAGAGGCGAGTCATTTTCATTGAATGCCCAGCCTCTGACCTGCTCTTGTAGCCAGAGTATTTATGTTGTTGGCCCAGTTAGATTTCTTGTCAATGCTGAACCGAAGGATATTGGATGTGGCAATGCCGATAAGGTGTTAAGGATATTCGATGAAGGTAATGCCGTTAAATGTCATGGGGTGTGGTTAGACTCTCTCTTGTTGGAAATAGTCATTCCCTAGCAACTTGTGTGGTGCAAATATAACTTGCCCAAGCCTGGATGTTGTCTAGGTCTTGCTGCATGCGGGCACGGAGTGCTTCATTATCTGAGGAATTACGAATGGAGCTGAACATTGTGCAGTCATCAGCAAACATCCCCACTTCTGACGTTATGTTGGAGGGAAGGTCTTTGCTGAAGCAACTGAAGATGGTCGGGCTTAGGACACTGCCCATAGGAACTAATGCAATGATGTCCTGGGGCTGGGATTATTGAACTCCAAGAATCTTTCTTTGTGTTGTGTGACCCCAACCAATGGAGAGTTTTTTTAACATCACGAGCAGTGAAATGGATTGGCTGAAGACTGGCACCTGTGAAGGTAGGGACCTTAGTGGGAGGCCAGGGTAGATCATCCACTCGGCACATCTGGCTGAAGATTGTTGCAGCCTTGTATTTTGCACTCACATGCTGGGCTCCAGCATCATTGAGCTTGGGGATGTTCATGGAGTTTCCTCCGTCTGTTATTGTTTAATTGTTCACCACCATTCATGACTGGATAAGACAGGACTGCAGAGCTTTGATATGATCTGTTTGTTGTGGCATCACTTAAGTCTGTCTATAGCATTCTACTTCCACTGGTTAGCACGCATGTAGTCCTGTGTTGTAGCTTCACCAGGTTGGTACCTCATTTTTAGTTATGGCTGGTGCTACTTCTGACCTGCTCATCTACACCCAGAATGTACACCTACTTCCCCTCAAATCCCCCACAATCAACATCCTTCAGGTCACCATTGACCAGTCACATAAATATGATTTTCACCGAATTTGCGACTGGGTTTTTGCTCTGTCGCAAAAACCCAGTCAGCGGGATCCTCAGGCACCTCTTTGCGGCGGCGCACCCACGTACCGCCGGGGAGAGGTGCGCCGACATAAAACGACGTGCAACACCACGGATTGCGATACCGTCATACTTTCGACACTCTCCGCCATGCCTAGAATACTAACGCGGTCAAACCTGTCAGTGCAATCCTACCAGCAGCGGTAAGTATGAAGACCTGAAAAAATGTAAGTTAAAGTTTTTATTTTAAAATTATTTTTCAGTGATTTAGCAGGTAAAGGTTTTGTGAATATTTTGTGAATGTTTTTTCAATGATTTTTGCAATTTTCTTTTCCCCCTCCCAAGACCTCTCTCGCAGCGCTACCGGCCTCGGACTAAAGTTGCCAAAACTCCCGGTTTGAGCCACAAATCCTCATGCAATACCAACTTTACCACAGACGTAAAGGCCGAAAGTTAGGCCTAAAAATAGTAGCGCAGCGAAAATGGTAATTTTGCCGTAAAATTACCTTTTTTGCCGAAAACCAAAAATCCAGCCCTATGACTCCAAGAGCAGGTTAGAGGCTGGCGATTCTACAACAGTTGACTAACCTTCTGACTCTCCAAAGCAATTCCACCACCTATAAGGCACAAGTCAAGTGTGTAATGGAATACTCTACACTTGTCTGGATGGGTGCAGCTCCAACAACATTCAAGAAGCTCTAAACCATCTAGGACAAAGCAGTTCACTTGATCGACACCCAATCCACCACCTTTAACATTCACTCCCTCCACTATCGGCGCTCCTTGGCTGCAGTGTGCACCATCTACAAGATACAATGCAGCAACTCACCAAGGCTTCTTCCACAGCACCTCCCAAAGCCATGACCTCTACTACCTAGAAGGACAAGGACAGCAGGTGCAAGGGGATACCATCTTCTCCAAGTTCCCCTTCAAGTCACACACCATCCTGACTTGGACATATATTACTGTTCCTTTCTTGTCGCTGGGTCAAAATCCTGTAACTCCCTACTTAACAGCACTGTGGAAGTACCTTCAACACATGGACTGCAGTTGTTCAAGGAGGCAGCTCACTACCACCTTCTCAAAGACAGCCTGGGATGGACAATGCTGGCATTGTCAGCGATGCCCACGTCCCATGAATCAATAATACAATTTTTTTTAAGTCATGCAGAGAAGCTCAGTATGCCTCATGAAGGAAACATCATCAAATTCAGTTTGAAAGTATGGCTAGGAGCCAATTGAAAAGCAACAATAACTACAGATGCTTACAGCTCCATAGGCACTAATCACACATACAGATCCACTTGCTAACAAAAATGATTCGATGATGGGAGACTGAATAAGTGAAACAGTTTGTGCTCGTTATTAAAAATCTAATATAGGTGTTATAAACTAGGAATGCAAGATTTACCAGTGATGCCCACATCCTGTGAATGAATAAATATAAAAAAGTGGTGAAAAAATGGAATCAAGATAAGAGTATTTAGGTTTTGTGGGGCAAGCTATCTAAAGTCAGACATACATACATTCAACAGTATCAATATTAATGAAGCTAAATCAGCACAGTAGGGAACATGTCTATGGTAGGTGGAAAAATTGTTTGAACTTTAAGACTATTTTGGCTGTTTGATGGATCAACGTTTGCGTGGAGTGCTGCAAATTGGAGGATCACAGTTGGATGAAAACTTACTCTGGCTCAGGTATATGAAAACATCATAAATATAAAATGTGTGCAGCTGGCTGCTCTCCTCTATATACCTTGGGCTGGACTTTTCACTTCTATCGCTGCGGAATTTCCGGAAATCCATCCCACTGTCAGCAAAGTTTGCAGACAGGTTTCTGCTACATTCACAGGAACGGAGTCCTCAGCAGAGTCCAGTTGACACGAGGTGCCGTGCAACTGTATCACAGAGTTCTCCGTTAAAAACACACAAAACCAAACACAACACAGCAGCATTACAGTTAAAAAAGGAATAAAATGTATCCAGTGATAGAGTAGTAATGCTTCGGTTTGCATTAAACCAGTCAACAACAACAAAAAAACTAAGTTAAGTCCGGTTCCTTAAACCTCACCCAAACTGCGCTGGTTACAGCTGCAGGGATTCTCTGGCCAGAACCTCCTGTTTAAAAAACAACAAGTCCGCCTTTGGTTTATACTCATTGTCCATAATTTAGAGGTTTTTTTTAATTAATTTTTTAAATATTTACACAAAGTGGATGTCCCACTTTTAAAAACGCCGGAATACCGTCCATTTTCAAAACTGCGAGTTTCGGTTTTTTAGGGGGGAGCGGTGGTGGTAGCAAGTGGGCGGTAGCAGTTTTTTCATCGTGCAAGGCCAGCGTCCCCAACAACGGCTATTCAGTGTATGTGTCTGCACCTCACTTTTCCCGCAATTCAGGGGGTCAAGGATCACCGGCGCATGCGCAGAAAGGAAGGGAGGGGGAGATGGAGAGACAGACAGAGAGCAAGTGGAGAGTGGCTGAGCAGATTATTCGAAGATTTAAACCTTATTACCAATTTATAATACATTCAAAATGGATATTGAGGAGGGAGTGATGAGCGACGTGGCTGAGATGTGAGGGAGGAAGAGGGCCAAGCGCTTTTCGGATGAGGCCAACGCTGCCTTGGTCCACGAGGTAGAAACGAGGTGGAGCCAATTGACCCGGTGTGGGCATGGGAAACCCCCCCCCCCCCAGTGTTTACCAATGTATATGGGCAGAGATTTCCGAGGTGGTGTCGTCAGCCACCCATGACTATTGAGAGGCGAGCGCTGGAACGACCTTGTTGCATATGTGAGAGTAATTACTAACTTTAATAACTGTAATCTTTGCTTAAAATGTACATCTGCCAGATTGTGATTAAGCTTGGTAAGCCGGGTAAGCTTGGTATCATGCATTACTTCCTATCCACAATCTTATTACATTGCTTTTCTGAACTTAGATGTATTCATCATGCATCAATTGCATCCTAACGGTATTAGCATATAACATATAACATATAACATTAATGGGACATTGATGAAAAGCATTGGCAATGGCTAATTGTGGATGTCTATCTGTGTGTTCCGTATTAGTACCTGGGTAATTAGCTTATACCATGCTCTTGTCATCTTTGCAGAAGAAGATATCTTCCAATCGCGCGGAGCGTCGGCGCACAGGAGGAGGGCCCACAGAGTTGGTTGAATTGATGGATCTCGAGGAGTGGGCCGCAGCCCTCGTTGGGGTACATAATCGCTCGGCCACCTGTGGTGGTGCAGATCCGGTTGTGGTGGCAGGTAAGTCATGTATAACCCCTGGGTAATTTAATGTAATTTAATACTATTTGAGTATAATATATGAATTGTGTAATGTAATGTAATGTTATTAATGCAGGGATCATAAAATCTTATTATAATGCCATGCAGTTTCTGTACATTCTGTTCATGTTAATTAAATGTAACGTCCCTCATTAATATCTAATACAGTAGTGTTGCTCCTCCTGTACAACGTAAGATTTCTCATGTCACCCTGGCCCTCCCCTCCTCTTCTACTAACCTCTCATATTATGTTTTCTAGCTGCCCAGGTGCATCGGAGACCCTTGGAGTCCCCTGGAGCATCGGCCATACTGCTGCAGGTGGTACTCACCACCGAAGGGGAGACCACAGAGGAGGAGGATCGTTTGGATAAGCCTCAAGCGAGCTCATCAACACAACATCTGGAGGAGGGGGACTCAGGGACTCAAAGGTCCAATCTACCTGCGGCCACCTCTTCCTCAACCGAGGAAGTAGCGGGATCAAGCGGCTTGCAGCAAGGCACACCGAGTGGTCCAGCACCTACGCCGAATCTGCGGCGTTGATTCGGTGAGGCAGACATGCTCAAAGGCAGACAGATGTCAACCTGGACATGATAGCACTGTCTAGGGCGAGCGTCGACATTGGTCGAGAGCTCCTCCAGGTGATAGGTGGGTTAACCGGCAACGTTGCCGCACTCTCAGATCGTTATTCGGAGCACATGGCACAGCTGATTGCGGTGATGCGGCGAACCGCCAATTCCATCGATGCCATGCGGCAAACAATGAACTCGGTATATGGTACTGCACCCCAAGGTGCCATACCACCTATGCCCCAGCTACTGAGAGTCAGGAGGAAGCAATTGCTTCTGACTCTGGAGACGGGTCTTCGGATACCGATTCTTCTCCAGGATCCCAAGAAATGACTCTGTCACTGTCACCCTCTCCCCATGCCCCCCACCCCCACAGCAGCAGTGCTTGAGATACCCTGCTACAAAAAGTCTTGGTGTAAACGTGAGTAGGACCAGGGACAGGGGTAACGAGAGGGGGAAAGGATGTGTAAACATCAGGGGGGGTAGAGACAGAGGGAACAATGCCCGCAGGTAAAAATTTTGCAGGTTTGGGCTGGGGGGGGGGGAGGGGGGAGGTGGGGTAGGGGAGGGTTTCATTATTTTAATTGCTATTCAAAAATTGTTGACTGTTGGGGGGGGGTGGAGTTGCGGGTGTGAATGTTATTTTTATTGCTATTCGAAAATTGTTGAATGATGTGGGGGGCGGTGTTATGGGTGTTTCTATTTTGTTTAAATGTTTTCAATCATTATCTCTGTTAATTGGTTGTTTATTTAAAATTATGTTGCTTTTTTCTTTTAACAATTATTTAATTATAAATTTTGGAAAAAAAAAGGTTTTTGCAATTTTGTTAAATTATAAAGAATTTTATTACATTTACAATTCTTGTGCAGTGTCACACTCAATTTTACAAACAGAAGGTTAACAATCAATTCAAGGATTGCAAACAATGGCCAGGCAAGAATGAAACATAACATAACTGTCACCGTTCAAGCAAAGTGTTCATTTATGAGCTGCTGATGCAACAGTTTTGCAGCTACGTAACTACCACGGGGCTTCTCCTATGGTGTGGGGGGAGTGGGAGTGGTGGCATGGGTTCATCGCCAGGCTGCTCGTCCTCCTCGAAGTCCTCATCTTCCTCTTCCTCTTCCTTCTCCTCCTCTTCCGCCTCCCCTCACTCCAGAGGTGGACCGGCAATCTCATCCTGTCCCCTCTTGATAGCTATGTTGTGCAACATGCAGCACACCACAATGAACTCCGCAACCTGCTCAGGGTAGTATTGTAGGCTGCCTCCAGAGTGGTCCAGGCATCGGAAGTGCTGTTTCAGCACTTCAATTGGTATTTCAACGATATTGCTTGTGGCTATATGGCTGTTATTGTAGCGATGCGCAACATCTGTCTGGGGCTTACGGAGGGGGTTCCAGAGCCATGTGGCGAGGCCGTATCCTTTGTCATCCAGCATCCAGCATTGACCTTGTGGCTGACTTTAAAAAAAGGTCGGTGACAGTGCTCTCACGCAAGATGTGCGCCTCATGAATGCTCCCTGGAAAATTGGCATTTACTGCAATGATTATTTGTTTGTGGCCGATCACAAGCTGTACTTTCAGGGAGTGGAACCCCTTTCGGTTATGGCAAACCTCTGGCTCCTCTAAAGGTGCTTGCATAGCGATGTGCGTACAGTCTATTGTGCCCTGGACTTTGGGGAAGTTTTCTATTCTTGAGAAACCCAAAGCCCTCTCACTCTGTGCCTCCCTAGTCATAGGGATGTTTATAAAGTCCATCCTGCATATGTAAAGGGCTTCAGTCACCTAGTGAATGCAGCAATATTTGAAGTGCTGAGAGATGCAGCAAATGTCACCAGCTGAGGCCTAAAAGTGCCACAGTAACCTTAATCTCATTGGGCAGTGTGGTCCTGATGATGTTGGTAGGCTGCAGGTTTCCCTTAATGAGCTGGCATATCTCATTGATGACCTCTTTTCGGAAACGCAACCTTCTAACGCACTTTGTATCGGATAGGTGCAGGTATGACTGCTGCTCCCTGTAAATGCGTTGGGAGTAAGGTCTCCTCCTCCTCCTCTTCCTCAGCAGTCTGCCACCTCTTTGATTGAGCACATAATGTTCTTCATTGTGAATAGTCAGCAACATTGGCTAAGAAATTACAGGCCCAATTCCTTTAAATGTCCTAATCTGTCTTCAAAATTCTTGAATTATCCTTAAACAACCACAAATGTACTCTAAATTGACCACAATGTGCTCAGATAATGTTCAAGATTTTCAAACACCCTTAAAATCACTCACAAATTACTTTAATGCTCCCATCAACTTGAAGTTGCCTTTTCTTCAACTTCTTCCAATATAAAACATGACATCCAGCATCTCGAGAGCGGGTGGCGCAGGAGGATAAAGGTGGCAACAAGTCGGAGCGGTGGCAGATCGTTGGGGGCCAGCATCGCAAGAGCGGGCAGTGCAGAAGGATAAAACTGGCAACGAGTTGGAGCGGCGGCAGTCGAGGATACCAGCTGGTGCAGAGACCTAAGGTAAAAGAAAGAAGTAGAAAGAAATCGAAGGGTAACGTCACAGCCAAGTGGGTAAGTGATTGTGGGTGGATTGGTGAATAGTTAATCTTTTTCTTTTTCTTTTTCTTTCCCTATCAGTAGGTAACCTTTGACACTGTTGCCAAATTAAGTTAATTTAAGGGTTAAGTCATGGCAGGAGAGTCCAGACCCATGTCATGCTCCTCCTGTGCTATGTGGGAAGTCGGGGACGCTCCCAGTGTCCCTGACTGCTATGTGTGCAGGAAGCACATCAAGCTGCAGCTCCTGACAGACCGCATTGCAGCACTGGAGCTGCACATGGATTCACTCAGGAGCATCCATGATGCTGAAGATGTCGTGAGTAGCACGTTTAGTGAGTTAGTCACACCGCAGGTAAAGGTTACTCAGGCAGGTAGGGAATGGGTGACCATCAAGCAGAGCAGCGGAAGGAAGGTAGTGCAGGGGTCCCTTGCGGTCATCCTCCTCCAAAACAGATATACCACCTTGGGTACTGTTGGGGAGGATAACTCATCAGGGGAGGGCAGCAGCAGCCAAGTTCATGGCACCATGTGTGGCTCTGCTGCACAGGAGGGCAGGAAAATGAGTGGGAGAGCTATAGTGGTAGGGGATTCAATTGTAAGGGGAATAGATAGACATTTTTCAGAAGTTAGTCAGTGATGTTAAGCATCAGGTCAATTCAATGAAAAAGATATAGTAGCGTATTGATACATTTATAATTAAATCCACTACATGTATGAAAAAATATTAATTGATTTGTTTAAAAATTCTTGAAATGGTGACAAACAGGTAGCTAGTTCTGAACACTGCTTTGTGATACCCCCATTGAATGTGTTAAATTTTCTCTCTTGCAGGCACATCATATATCGTGATACTTAACTTTTTATGCTTGCATGTAGCACTGACATACTGAATCAAACATGTCTCGAAGTCAAGAATAAATGAGTGAGAAAAAATGCCTTTACCCTGCTTGTCTTTTATCTTTTTCAGCAATATGCTGAATTTCCCTCTCCTTGCTTTAATTGGAAAATATTCTGGGCTCCTTTATCCTTTGAATCACTGCAATCTCTCTTTTTTCCAGATCTTGCATCTTTGGATACACTTCATTGTTTGATATAAGGTTTGGATTTGCCTGCAGAGCCTTTATTTCTGTGCACTAGCAATACTTAAACCAACAGCAGAGACAGCATGAAGCGTGTTGCCAAATTTCAATTTTTTCTTTCCACTGATGGCACTGGTGTTTTAAATCTTGTTATATTGGTGACCTCTACAAACAAGGACAGAATAAGATTAATTTCGTTGCATGGCTTTTACTGACTCTGTTAGGTAATTCTGATGGTTGTTTTCCCACAATGAAAGTTGGTGGGTTTTATCTTCTCTTCACACAAGTGTAATAAAATCCACTTTGCATTGTAGAATCCTGGGGCCCAAGTTTCCACACGATAAAAAACGGGCGCCCCTCCGAGCTGGGCGCCCGTTTTTCGCACCTAAAACGGCGGCGGAAAAAAGACGCGCGATTCTGGAGCGCCCTGCAGCTCCTTGTCTGTTTGGCGCGGCGCCCAGGGGGGTGGAGCCTACACTCGCGCCGATTTTGTAAGTGGGAGGGGGCAGGTACCATTTAAATTAGTTTTTTTCCTGCTGGCAACGCTGCGCGTGCGCGTTGGAGCGTTCGCGCACGCGCAGTGTGAAGGAAACATTGGCACTCGCCCATTTTTGTAGTGTAGTTCTTTGAAAATTTTTTAATAAAAGCACATTGCCATCAACACATCAGCACTGAGGCTTCTTGCAGCAGTGAGAAGGCTCCCCCTCCCCGCCCCCGCGGGAACAAACGGCTTCCTCCTCCCCCCCCGCGGGAACGAACGGCTTTCTCCTCCTCCCCCCCCGCGGGAACGAACGGCTTTCTCCTCCTCCCCCCCCGCGGGAACGAACGGCTTTCTCCTCCCCCCCCGCGGGAACGAAGGGCTTTCTCCTCCCCCCCCCGCGGGAACGAACGGCTGCAGAATTCTCCCTGGCTGAAGCACTTTCACACAGGTAGGAAGATGGTTTATTTAATCTTTTCTTTGCTTATAAATGTTTATTCAGGTTGGATTTATTTGTATAATATTTGTAGAAGTATAAATAAGGATTTATTATAGAATTTAATGACTTCCTTTCCCCCCCCCCCCCGCCCACCTCGTTCTGGACGCCTAATTTGTAACCTGCGCCTGATTTTTTAATGTGTAGACAAGGTTTTTTCAGTTCTACAAAAATCTTCACTTGCTCCATTCTAACTTAGTTTGGAGTACGTTTTCACTGTGGAAACTTTCAAATCAGGCGTCAGTGGCTGGACACGCCCCCTTTTGAAGAAAAAATTCTGTTCCAAAGTGGAACTGTTCTAACTGACTAGAAATGCAGAAAAAAAAATGTGGAGAATTGCGATTTCTAAGATAGTCTGTTCTCCACCAGTTGTTCCTAAAAATCAGGCGCAAATCATGTGGAAACTTGGGCCCTTAGTGCTTTCAGAAACTCTGGAAAACCTTTTGACATGTCCCTTGTCATGTGTCTGGTTTGTACTGTTTTGCTTTCGCAGTTGAAAATATTATAATGACAGATGATTTTGTTGAGTGTTAATTGGAATTTTTTCATATTACTTTGTTTTATCATGTTCTTTGAATCTGACTGCCTGTCTTCTCCCACATGATCATGATTTATTTACTGATATTATTTTTACTGATGGCACTGGTCAGTATAGGTTGACTTACAGCCAGGTCTAACTGCAGTGCTTCATCATAAGAATATAAGAACATAAGAAATAGGAGCAGGAATAGGCCATACAGCCCCTCAAGCCTGCTCCACCATTTAATACGATCATGGCTGATCCAATCATGGACTTAGGTCCACTTCCCTGCCTGCTCCCCATAACCCCTTAATCACTTATCGGTTAAGAAGCTGTCTATCTCTGTCTTAAATGTATTCAATGTCCTAGCTTCCACAGCTCTCTGAGGCAGCGAATTCCACATATTTACAACCCTCTGAGAGAAGAAATTTCTCCTCATCTCATTTTTAAATGGACAGCCCCTTATTCTAATATTAGAACCTCTAGTTCTAATCTCCCCCATCAGTGGAAACATCATCTCTGCATCCACCTTGTCAAGCTCATAATCTTATACATTTCGATAAGATCACCTCTCATTCTTCTGAATTCCAATGAGTAGAGGCCCAACCTACTCAACCTTTCCTCATAAGTCAACCCCCTCATCTCTGGAATCAACCTAGTCAACCTTCTCTGAACTGCCTCCAAAGCAAGTATATCCTTTCGTAAATATGGAAACCAAAACTGCACGCAGTATTCCAGGTGTGGCCTCACCAATACCCTGTATAACTGTAGCAAGACTTCACTGCTTGTATACTCCATCCCCTTTGTAATAAAGGCCAAGATTCCATTGGCCTTCCTGATCACTTGCTGTACCTGCATACTATCCTTTTGTGTTTCAATCACAAGTACCCCCAGGTCCCGCTGTACTGCAGCACTTTGCAATCTTGCTCCATTTAAATAATAACTTGCTTATCCCTGAGAATAACATTTTAAGTTGATTTGTTAAGGTTCCTTTAAAATTTATGTTAATTTACAGTCTTTATTTGTTGTGCCCCTTTAAAAAGGGAGTACAGGCTGACAGGCTGATTTTGCTGAACATCGTGCCTCTGAACTTGTCGACTTGAGCACAAAATCGAGGCCAGCACTTCGGTGCAGTACTAAGAGAACGTTTTGAGACATTCTGAGCTATATAAATGCAAGTCAGTCCTATTTTTTCTTGTTTCTTTCTCTCTCTCTTGCGCCTTTTCTCTCTCTTTCTTTCATTTTCGAAAACTATTCCAAAACACCCCAATCATCACTGGCCCCTTCTCAAGATCAACTGTGGATGGGCAATAAATTTGGCCTTGCCAGTGATGCCCACATCCTGAGAATTACTTTTTAAAAAATCATATGCTTCATCTATGCTTTAAGTGATGCTGCATAAAAAGGACATTCAGGGTGGTCAATGGCCAGTGTACTCCAATATCCACCAAATGCCTCCAAGCATATCTGTTGGCCCGGATACACCTACCTGGTGTCAACCAGGGCCAATTGTCTTCTACAGGGGCTAGGTCACCAAAGAACCACAGATCAAGCTGTCCCATCTATTGTCAATCGGTTGAGATGACTTTGGAGCTTTTCACCTATCTGCATTTTTCAGCTTCTACAACTTGTATGCTGCCCGGGCCTATGTAAATCTGCATTTGGAGCTGTGAATATTAATGCAAATGGACTAACCCTGGAGAATTGAGTACTATTAGCTCATTACCATTTAGAACTGACTTATACTCTTTCAAAAAAATGAACCCTTAATGTGCAGGCCGATGGCTATAAATCCCAATTTCTCTGTTGATTCAGCACTCTCGGAGTAGTAATTGAACATCGTTGCATCCATTTTACGGGCGTAAAACGGGCACAATGATGGCCAATTTCGGGGACCAATATCCTGTGCCACAAAATTGCCTGAAAGACGTCCAACCTGACATTGGTTTGGGCAATTTTTCAGGCACTGCTGGTGGCTGCCTAAAACAGGCATTAGGCCCCTTACGTATGTACTTCAGAGGCCTTTGCTCTGTTTTAGGCCTCCTCCGGGAAATTGGATAGCGATAAGGAGAGCAGGAGTCAAGCCTGCTCCACTCAGGACTCACTGCGCTTTCAACAAAACATTAAATGTTTTTTCTTTAAATCATTCCTGCAGAGCTAGGAGGAGCAGAAATCCTCACCCCAACTCCATTGCATTTGTGATTGCCACTCCCAACCCTACTTTGCTGCTCCAACACCCCTTTCGAGTCTTCCCTTAGGGCTTCTATCAATGAGATAAACAACCCAAAAGTCATCAACTTAAAATGGGTGCGCTGCCTGTGAAGGTGTGACAGGTGTCGACAGCTCAGCCAAATAGTGTAAATGAGGCCTGAGGTGAGAAAACAGCCACAGAAATTCAGCTCCATAATCTAGGGGGGCTCTTCAGTGCAGTATGAAGTAATGCAGCAGTGTTGCAAGTCCCATCCTTTGAATTAAATGTTAAACCAAGGACCCGTCTGCCTGGTCTGGTGATTCTATTGAATGCTAAAGATCACGTGACACTATTTGTAAAAGAGCAGGCAGTACTCCCACTGTCCTGGACAACATTACTTCCAATATTAATTCATTGATGTTTATGGGATGTTGCTGTACACAAAATGACTGTCAGCTATGCCTATATAACAACACAAGACACTTCAAATTAATTCATTGTTTCTGGTGACATTTTGGATAGACATAGTAAAGCTTTATATAAATGCAAGCTTGTCTTTTTTAATGATATTTGCTGTCTGTGTTCATTTATCAGTTCCTGTCAAGGACACTAGATGGTGCATTGGCTACCAGTAGAAAATCACTACGTTAAAAATGCTCAGTTTTTTTACTCCGATTAAATAATTCTGGTTCACTGATTATAACAGTTTCTTCTTTTCACACAATATTTGATAATGACTGGGTATGTGTAGCCAGGGAACATAAGAATCATCAATGTTATATATGCATTTTCTAATTGTTGAACTGTGCCATGTTTTGACACTGCTGACATGTCAATTAAGAAATGTGAATCCTCACACATCAGGGTAAATGATCTGAGACTTCACATAGTGCACAGGAAGCACATTGGGCTTCCAACTTCAAACATTGCATTCCTCCCAAGCCTGATTTCCCAATGGCTGTTTTTGCCAGCAACAAGTGGACCAGACTCTGGGCTTTCTGGCATCCTGGCTGGTCTAGGGAAGTAATGTAATTCAGGTGCTCCATCCATAGAGAGCTGCTCATTCAAATTGTCACATCTTTTTGAAAGTGGCCCGACCTGCTTTGTACCTGGCTTGTTGCAGTTTGATTTTCACTGGTTTCCTAACCATTTTTATGATTGAGCATTTTTGACTACCTGCATTGCATTTCTTGCCAATTTGTGACTGCTCAATTTTTGATTGATTTGACGGTAATTCTGCAACTCAAATTTGCCTGCAGTCCGGATTGTCACTTCTACTGTATCAAGTGTAAGCAAGGAAGGCGGGATGATGCAAAACTCTTGGAGGATTCCAATTACACTGCACGACTTGGATTAAGAGGATCAGTTTATGAGACTGCACTGCCTTCAGGTACAAAGGTATCTGAGAGCTACACTTATTCTTGTTAGCATACAGATCCTGCCAGTCACACCTCAGAGTGTCCAGTTTTCATTGCCTCTTGTTCACCACTGATGCAGTGAATTTAGGCTGATCTACAGACCACCTCCAGGAATGCAACAGCAACAGGCTGCCGAAGCGCCCACCTGGTGCAGGTGTTAGGCTCCTGGCCTATATAAATGCAGGGCCTAACCTTTGTTTCAGGACCCCTGAAGGAAATTGGGCAGCACTGAGTGGAGTAGGCCCGGGACCTGCTCTGCTCATCCGTCGTCAGTGATTGCTGAGGCCGAAGCAGTGGCTACTATCAAAACAGTATGTTTTTTTTTAAACGTTCCTGTGGAACTGGGAGGAGCAGGAGTACTCTTCCAGGCTTGACAACACTCCTGAAGGCCTCTGACGGCTCTCAATTGCTCCTTCCTGGTCTTCTCCTCTCGCTTACTGGAACATACCTAAGGGACGCTACCGGGAAGACTGGCAGCTCAAATTGGATTTTAAATCGGGCATTCTGCCTCTGGAGATGCGACAGGAGTGTGCAGCTTGCCCTTATTATTACAATGATGTCTGAGGCGCAGTTTCCGAGGAGCCTCATCCCTCCCGGTTTGAGCACCTGCTTGCTTGACAACAGGACCATAACCTATTTTGTGTCTACTGTACATAGTTCATGTCTCTGAGCCATACAGGAGGATAGGTATTACTACACTCCTATAGACCATGAGCTTGGTGGCAGTTTTGAGGGCCTGGTCTTCAATCACTCTTTTCCTCAGGCGACCGAAGGCTGCACTGGTGCACTGGATGCGGTGTTGGATCTCGTCATCGATGCCTGCTCTTATTGCTAGGAGGCTCCCGAGATATAGGAAGTGGTCCACGGTGTCCAAGGCCACGACGTGGATCTTGATGACTGGGGGGCAGTGCTGTGCGGTGAAGACAGGCTGGTGGAGGACCTTTGTCTTACGGATGTTTAGCGTAAGGCCCATGCTTACGTACGCCTCTAAATACGTCGACTATGTTCTGTAGTGCAGCCTCTGTATGTGCACAGACGCAGGCGTCGTCCGCGTACTCAGAGACATGGACCATGTACAGTAGACACCTCAAGTTGCTGGAGAAATATCACCAACGATGTCTCCGCAAGATCCTACAAATCCCCTTGGAGGACAGGTGCACCAACATTCAGGCTAACATACCCAGCATTGAAGCAGTGACCACACTCGATCAGCTCCGCTGGGCAGGCCACATAGTCTGCATGCCAGACACGGAGCTCCCACATGGCAAACGAGCCAAAGGTGGGTAGCGGAAACGCTACAAGGACACCCTCAAAGCCTCCCTGATAGAGTGCAACATCCCCACTGACACCTGATCCAAGACCGCCCTAAGTGGAGGAGGTGCATCCGAGAGGGCGCTGAGCACCTCGAGTCTCAATGCCGAGAGCATGCAGAACTCAAGCGCAGACAGCGGAAATAGCATGCAGCAAACCAGTCCCACCCACCCTCAAAGACTATCTGTCCCACCTGTGACAGAGTCTGTGGCTCTCGTATTGGACTGTTCAGCCACCAAAGAACTCACTTCAGGAGTGGAAGCAAGTCTTCCTTGATTCCGAGGGACTGTCTATGATGATGATGAATCTATTTTGTGCTCATTGAGGTGAAGGATTTTAGCCCCACACAATGGAACATTTTTCCTTTCTTCTTCAAGCAGATTTGAAAGTATCACTGTCTATTAAGGTAGGTAAGGCTGTGCCAATGAATATGTCCACTGCTCTTTCCCTCTACTCTGTCAGCATCTTTCAGTCCCTATCAGAAGAAGATCTGTGCAAAGTAAATTCTTAAATCGTTGCTGCATTTGCTCAGAACAAAATTGTTTTATTAGTTTCCAGATGCCCTACAGTAACAGACTAAGGATGAAAGATGTTTTATTTTCATTGTTGGATTCTCTAGTATTTCAAATTGTAATGTTTGTATACATGTGTCCATCCATGCTCTATTCTAAATCGACATGCCTACTTTAATAAGAAATGTGTCCACTCAATTTCAAAGTAATGTTTGATTTTATAAATGTCTGTGGGGATATGTGCGCCAACTACCCTGGCACCTGCTACATAGCTTTCATCCCTACAAATTGTGACTTAACCAAGATGTTAAGCAACAACGATGCTGCAAATATCTGTGATATATGTATTTAATTCTATTCTCTCATGCTCAGGTGACATAGAGTACGACCTGAAGCAGTGATTCTAACTCCAATGCCAAATTCACGATCATGGCTGCTGCCTCCCTTGCCTGCTGCCTGTCTGCACGCTGCTGATGGCAACACCTTCACCTGCGCACTGCCCTGCTTCTGACCAGGTGTCGTCCTCCCAACACTCCTCCTGTAAAGTCCTTACTCTACAGCAATGTAACCACACGAGGCACATTCCAGGGACAAGGCCACTCTGTGATCTTGACTCTTTATTACAGGACTCCAGAAGTGATGACCATGCGTGGGGCCTCTCTTTATATACCTGTGTGATCAGGTAAGGAGTGTCTCCCACAAGTTCACCCCCTGTGGTCAAGGTGAGCATATGAGTTGAGTGCATACAGTAATACAGTGGTGTTACGTTGTAGTTACAAACAAGACATCACCTCCAGCCGCCCCCCCCCACCCCGCACCCCAAAGTCTTACTGGGATCATAGGTTTAGTCTTTCAGGTGGTCTATGCTCCCTCGTGGGGCGCCGCAGTTGGGGCTCTGGTTGTTGGACACTGACGTGATTGTCTGTCGCCTGTGGTGATTCCGGCCTGTCCGGGCTAATCTCAGGGACTGTGCATTGTTCTGATTGCTCTTGTTGCACGTTCGCTGGCGGTGGTGTGAGCTCCATCTCATGGTCTTCTTCAGGTTCCTCCGTGTCCATGCTGAACCTTTTTTTTACTTGGTCCAGATGCTTACGGCATATCTGGCCATTGTTGAGTTTTACCACGATGACCCTATTCCCCTCTTGGCCAATTACAGTACCCTCAAGCCATTTGGGCCCCATGGCGTGATTGAGGACGAATACAGGATCATTTATTTCTATACATCTCCTCCTTGAATTACGGTCATGGTACTCGTTTTGTGACTTGCGCTTTCCCTCAACTATGTTGGTCAGAACTGGGTGGATGAGGGACAACCGAGTTTTGAGTGTCCGTTTCATTCGTAGCTCTGCGGGCAGGACCCCCGTGAGCGAGTGCGGGTGGGATCTATAGGTCAGCAGGAGGCGCGATAGGCGGCATTGTAGGGAGGGTCCTTGAATCCTCAGCATACCTTGCTTAATGATTTGGATTGCACGTTCCACCTGGCCATTGGAGGCCGGCTTGAATGGCGCAGTCCTAACGTGGTTGATGTTATTGCCCGACATAAACTCCCGGAATTCATACCTCATGAAACACGGGCCATTATCACTAACCAGGATGTCCGGCAAGCCATGGGTTGCAAAGATCGCAGGTAGGCTTTCCACGGTGGTGGATGACGTGCATGAATTCAGGATGATGCACTCGATCCATTTTGAGTACGCATCTACTACAATGAGGAACATCTTCCCCATGAACGGGCCCGCATAGTCAACGTGAATGCGTGACCATGGCTTGGTGAGCCAGGGCCACGGGCTGAGCGGGGCCTCCCTGGGGGCATTACCCAGCTGGGCACAGGTTGTGCACAGCGAACACAGTGTTCCAGGTCTGAATCAATTCCAGGCCACTAAACGTGTGACCGGGCAATGGCCTTCATCATCACAATGCCTGGGTGCTCACTGTGGAGTTCCCTGATGAATGCCTCTCTTCCCTTCTGGGGCATGTCTACCCGGCTGCCCCACAGTAGGCAGTCGGCTTGGATGGAGAGCTCATCCATCCGCCTGTGGAATGGCCTGACCTCCTCAGGGCATGCTCCGTGTGCGGGCGCCCAATCCCCAGTCAGGACACATTTCTTAATCAAGGATAGGAAGGGATCACTGTTTGTCCAGATTTTGATCTGACGGGCTGTGATGGGGGAGCCTGCACTGTCAAAGGCATCGACAGCCATGACCATCTCAGCGCTTTGCTCAGTTGCCCCTTCAGTGGTGGCCAGTGGGAGCCTGCTGAGCGCGTCAGCGTAGGTTTCAGATTCGGGCCTGTGCCGGATGGAGTAGTCATCAACAGCTAGCGTGAGAGCCCACCGCTGTATGCGAGCTGATGCGTTGGCATTGACAGCCTTGCTGTCTGACAACAGGGATGTGAGTGGCTTGTGGTCCGTCTCTAATTCAAACTTTCTACTGAAGAGGTACTGATGCATTCTTTTTACACCATAGACACATGCAAGCGCTTCCTTCTTGACCATCCCATATCCCCGTTCTGCTTGAGAGAGCGACCTGGAGGCATAAGCCACAGGTTGTAGCTGACCCTCAGCATTACCCTGCTGCAACACGCACCCAACCCCATAGGACGATGCATCGCATGTCAGAACTAAACGTTTACAGGGGTCGTACAGGGTCAACAACTTGTTTGAACAAAGTAAGTTTTGCGCCCGATTAAAAGCCCGTTCCTGACAGTCCCCCCAAAACCAATCACAACCCTTACGCAGGAGCACGTGTAGCGGCTCCAACAACGTGCTCAAGTTCGGCAGAAAGTTCCCGAAATAGTTCAACAGTCCCAGGAATGAACGCAACACCAATGTGTTGCAGGGCCTGGGTGCTCATTGAATCGCCTCTGTTTTGGATTCGGTGGGCCGAATCCCATCTGCAGCAACCCTCCTGCCCAGAAACTCAACCTTGGGAGCTAAGAACATGCATTTAGACTTTTTGAGTCGCAGGCCTGCCCGGTCCAGTCGGCGTAGCACCTCCTCCAGGTTGTGGAGGTGTTCCTCGGTATCTCGACCAGTGATGAGGATGTCGTCCTGGAATACGATCGTTCCCGAAATGGATTTAAGCAGGCTTTCCATGTTACGTTGAAAAACCGCGGCCGCTGATCGAATGCCAAACGGGCACCTGTTATAAACGAACAGTCCCTTGTGCGTGGTGATGGTGGTCAGTACTTTGGATTCGTCGGCCAGTTCCTGGGTCATAAAGGCTGAAGTGAGGTCCAACTTGGTGATCAGCTTGCCACCTGCCAGCGTGGCGAAGAGGTCCTCCGCTCTTGGGAGCGGCTATTGGTCTTGTAGGGACACCCGATTGATGGTGGCCTTGTAGTCGCCACAGATTCTGACAGATCCATCCACTTTTAGAACGGGAACGATGGGGCTGGCCCAGTCGCTGAATTCAACAGGCGAGATGATGCCCTCTCGCAACAGCCGGTCCAATTCGCTCTCGTTTTTTTTACCGCATTACATATGGCACCACTCTGGCTTTGTGGTGCACTGGCCTCGCGTCTGGGGTGATGTGTATCTCTAATTTAGTGCCTTTGAAAGTCCTGACGCTCGGTTGGAATAGTGACTCGAATTGTTGTAGGACTTGTGAGCACGAACTTCGCTCCACCGAGGACATTACGTGAACATCCCCCATTTCCAGTTCATCTCAGCTAACCAACTCCTCCCAACAGTGCGGGACCATTGCCGGGGACAATCCAGAGTGGCAGCTGGTTCACTAACCCATTGTGTGTGACAGCTATCATTGCACTGCCTAGCACCGGAATGATTTCTTTGATGTAAGTCCGTAATTGTGTCTCAATTGTGCTAAGTTGGGTCTACTGGCTTTAAGTGGCCATAGCTTCTCAAATTGCTGAACACCCATGAGTGACTGGCTGGCCCCAGTGTCCAGCTCCATGCGTACTGGGATACCGTTCAACAAAACCCTCATCATCATTGGTGGCGTTTTGGTGTATGAACTGTGAATATTCGCCACATGGACCCGCTGAACCTCGGTGTCCATCGATTTGCCCCAAAAGTCATCCTGCCTCACAGAACCCTCTTCTGGTCCATCTGCCTCATATAATAGTCTGGTTGCAGGTTTTCTGCACATTCGAGCTAAATGGCCACTGAGATTGCAGTTTCTGCAGACAAACTGTTGGAATCTGCTCGATCTGGCTGAGTGTTTTCCCCCACACCTCCAGCCTGAGTTAAAGTTTCCATTGTTGGGGACAAAGGGACTATGGCCAGGAATTCTGCGCTGACTGTCCCTTTGACTGCTCTTAAGTACTCTATTAGTGGGTGTCAATGGCCCCATCCCAGGCCGCATTGTCCACTGTGATGGCGTGAACGTTCAGCCTGCCATTGTCTCTGTTGAGGTCCTGCTCTGGGGTCTGTTGCTGCCTAGTAAATGTCGGACTGCCCCTGCCTGCCTGTGGGGCTCTGAGTAGCATTGATGGTGTTGACTCACAGATCCATTGCCGTGTTAGAGGCAGAATTGCGCGCGTAAATCATTTTCGTCTCTTCCTCCCCCCACCATGAAAGTTTGAGCTAACAACGCTGCCTCTTCCAAGGTCAAGTCCTTGGTCTCAATTAACTCGTGAAAAATTCCCGCATGACCGATACCTTCGATAAAGAAGTCCCTTAGCATCTCCCCCCTGCAGGTGTCTGTGAACTTAGAGGCTGGCCAAATGCCGGAGGTCCGCTACAAAGTCCGGTATGCTCTGTCCTTCACGACGTCGGTGGGTGTGGGTGTAGAATCTGTGTTGAGCCATGTATATGCTGCTCGCTGGTTTGAGGTGCTCCCCGATTAATTGCGAAGCTCTTCAAAGGTTTTGTCTGGTAGCTTTTCGGGTGCCAGTAAGTCCTTCATGAGCGCATAAGTCTTTGGCCCGCAGCTGGTCAGGAGATGAGCCCGTCGCTTGTCGGCTGCTGCATCCCCCAACCAGTCTTTAGTAACAAAGCTTTGCTGAAGCCTCTCGACAAAATCATCCCAGTCTTCGCCAACACAGTACCGTTCCTCTGTGCTACCGGTGGCCATTCTCGTGGGTCGTGAATTCCTGTTTCTCGTCGCCAATGTAAAATCCTTACTCTACAGCATGAAATCACACGAGGCACATTCCAGGGACAAGGCACTCTGTGACCTTAACTCTTTATTACAAGACTCCAGAAGTGATGACCCTGCGTGGGACCTGCCTTTATATACCTGTGTGATCAGGTAAGGAGTGTCTCCCACAAGTTCACCCCCTGTGGTCAAGGTGTGCATCTGAGTTGAGTGTATACAGTAATACAGTGGTGTTACATTGTAGTTACAAACATGACACTTCCCATCCTCAGGGTAAAGCCTGCCAAGCAGGTCTCTGCAGCCCACAGGACTCCACTAAAGAATCAGACCTGAAAGTTGTACAAAAGTACAGGGGTATGTGCAAACCTCTGAGCAGCACTCAGCAGGTTTAATGGAACCAAAACAATTAATACAATTATATGAAAAGATAAATACTGCGGACCATGGAAAATGAAATAAAAACACTAATAATTAATAAAACTATATGAAAAGATAAATACTGCGCATACTGGAAAATGAAATAAAAACAATAATTAATAAAACTATATCAAAAGATAAATACTGCGGATGCATGCTGGAAAATAAAATAAAAACAATAATAAGTAATAAAACTTTTTACCTATCAAAGGGCCCCAGTGGTGTTACATTCAAGCACGGCATTGAAAACCTCACGGGGGCACTGCAGGGAAAAGTCCGACCTTTTCCTCGGTGAATTTTGTTGTGGTAGTCCCTTTCCAGCGGCCTATACGCTGCAGAGCTCATCGCTGGAAACCTTCCTTTACAGCGGCTTCACCGTGCCGTTTCCGGCGGAGGCGAACACCGCTGAAATCCTTCCCGAGCTGAATATGGCTCAGGGAGGGAAAAGTACCCGACCGCGGTGGTCGATCGATTTTTTCAATTGACTGCCCAAACTCCGCGGTGGCCGTCCCTTCGGGGATGGTGAATTTCGGGCCCATGACCTTTTCACCTCATCTTGATTAAAATGGCATCTATACAAAATGGCTATAAAAACTGAGGGATCTATTAAACTGAAAATAGTTTTTTGCAACTCCAATTCCTTGATCGATCTCGGGACTTGTTGATACTTAATTTTCCAATAATAAAACAACAAAGGAAACAGATGACAACAACTTGTATTTATATAGTGCCTTTAATGCAGGAAAACATCGAAAGGTGCTTCACAGGAGCATTATGAAACAAAATTTAACACTTAGCAACATAAGCAGAAAGTAGGATAGATGTTTGTTCAAATAATCAGGTTTTAAGAAGGAAAGAGATGTCGAGAGGCGGAGAGGCTTTGAAAGGGAATTCCAGAGTTTGAATCTTGGCAGTTGAAGGCATGGCCACCAATGGCTGAGCGATTATAATCAGGGATGTTCAAGAGGGCAGAATTAAGGGAGCGCAGATATCTCGGGGGGGTTGTGGGACTGGAGGGGATTACAGAGATAGAGAGGGGCGAGGCCACAGAAGGATTTGAAAACAAGGATGAGAATTTTAAAATCGGGGTGTTTCTTAAACGGAAGCAAATGTAGGTCAGCAAGGGGTGATGAGTCTTGGTATGAGTTAGGTCACGGGCAGCAGAGTTTTAGATGACCTCAAGTTTACGTAGGATGACATCTCCAATTTTTCATTTTTTGCGGCTTTTTAATTGGTATTAAATTTAGCCTGTTGTAAGAAAATGATTCCAACTATTTAACGTATATAGAGATTTTTTTTTCAAATCTCTGAGAAATGGAGTTTATCTATGTGCGGTAAGATACCCACCTTTGGTTTAGAAAAAAAGTTATTTTCTTTTAAATTTTCCTTGCATGTTTTACATTATGTTTTCTTTCTTTTGTGCTTTTGACAAAAACAATTCCTGTCGTGTCATCAGCCTCCAATTTTATACGCATTAAAATAGTGGTTACAGAAACGAGTGAATTGCTGTCCTCCAGGAGCTACAGTACCCATATTTCCATGTATGTCAACATGTGGCCAGTTTGATCCTTACTGCCCTTAATGGAAGGAAATTACGTATGATGGCATCATGGGTGTCCTTTGCAACCGCAGGGTTTTATTCTGATCACTTCCTCAGTCCATTCTCATCATCAGATAGTTGTGATTGTTCTCCTGTGACAGGTCTTATGTAATGTTGTGTATTGTTGCTGTATTGTGCAGAATGTAAGAGGTAGGAAAGTAGGATTATGTTTGCTCATTGTAAAATATGCACTTAATCTCTGGGCCCGAAATTCAGTACCTCTGGAAAGCTGGTGCTCCCCCCACCTTTTTGTGGCCATTAGCAACAACATTTTTTCGTGGCTGGGCCACCCCATATTCAGCTCCAAAATGAACAAATGGGTTCCAGCGCTAATGAACACTGCCAAAGTAGAATTTTTCAGTGGTGTGGCTGTCTTAATTTGAGCGTTATCACCACTGAGTAATTCAGCATGCAGGTAAGGGTTTCTAATGAGCCAACTGTTCTCGGGCCTTTTTAAAGACCAGGGTTTGTAGCAAGGCCCTGAGGGGGGAAGGAGGTTGGAAGGATGGCTGGTGTAAGAGGTGCAAGGAGAGCCAACAGGTTCACTGATTTAGAGCTGGAGACATTGATGGACAGTGTGGAGGACAGAAGAAGAACACTGTTTCCTGAAGTGGGGAGACCTGGCAGACAGGCAGTACATAATGCATGGAGGAAGATTGCAGGGAGGTATCAGGCATCTTGATAGATGTGAGGATGCAACCACCCAGGAGGGTGCTGGCCAGTCTGCACCTGGCCCTTCCAGGGTGGCGATGGGTCAACGCCTCCTAGCTTTGGGGCAACAGGGATCTTCCTCCTCCTCCTCCTGCATCTCCTCTTCCTCCTCCTCTTCCTGCACCTCCTCTTCCTCCCCTTCCTCCTCCTCCTCAGGTTGTACTGCTGGCTCCAGTGGCTGTTCCCTCATGATGGCCAGGTTGTGCAGCATACAGCAGACCACGATGATTATGGAGACTCGTTGAGGAGAGTACCAAAAGGTGCCACCAGAGTGGTCCAGGCACCGGAATCTTTGCTTAAGACTGCCTACGCACTGCTCGATGATGCACCTGGTGGCACAATAAGCATCATTGTATGCATGCTCTGGTGCTGTCCTGGAGTTCCGCGGGAGAAGTGAGCAGCCAATTGGACAGGGGATATCCCTTGTCCCCAAGCAGCCAACCGCAATCCTGATTTGGGCCGGTGAAGACGGCAGGCACACTGGTCTGGTGCAGAATGAAAGAATCATGGCTGCTACCTCCCTTGCCCGCTGCCTCTCTGCACGGTGCTGATGGCGATGCCTTCTCCTGCATGCCACCCTGCTTCTCACCAGGTGTACCAGGTGTCGCCCTCCCAACACTCCTCCCATCTTCAGGGTAAACGCTGCCAAGCAGGTCTCTGCAGCCCACAGGACTCCACGAAAGAGTTTTACAAAAGTATGTGCAAACCTCTGAGCAGCAATCAGCAGGTTTAATGGAGCCAAAACTGTTGCGTATCTGTAAAGCATGCATTCCAATGTTCCGCCACCAGGGAGCTCATCCCCTGAAGTCCCAAGGGATCCCAGTGTCCCTTGGGAGCACTATATATAAACTGGCCCATGTCATGTATGTAACCTTTATGTAACGACACTGCAATACTGTATATATGTAAGAAATGCACACTTGACCACAGGGGGTGAACTTGTGCAAGACACTCCTCACCTGGTCATGCAGGTATATAAAGGGAGGTCCCACGCAGGGTCATCACTTCTTGGTCCTGTGAATAAAGGTTCAGGTCATGGAGTAACCTTGTCCATAGAATGTGCCTCGTGTGGATTTGTGGTATTGTGTAAGGAGTTTTCAGCCCCTAAGGCCTGTTCCTCATTCTGGAGTGTCTTATTAAAGACTGAGGTCACTGTTACTTTAACCTCCCTGTGTGCAGCCTCGTCTGTGTTAGGATCACAATAACTGGCGACGAGAATACGAATCCAACGCAAAGATGCAGCAAACTGTGGGCATCCTGGAGAAGTTCTCGGAGGGTGAGGACTGGGAATCCTACATCGAACGGCTAGACCAGTGCTTTGTAGCCAATGAGTTGGATGGAGAAGGAAGCGCTGCAAAAAGGAGAGCGGTCCTCCTCACAGTCTGCGGGGCACCGACCTACAGCCTCATGAAGAATCTTCTGGCTCCGGTGAAACCCACAGATAAGTCATATGAGGAGCTGTGTACACTGGTTTGGGAGCATCTTAATGGCGAGGTATCTGTTCTACACGTGCCAGCGATCTGAAGGTCAGGAAGTGGCGAGCTACCTCGCCGAGCTAAGGCGACTTGCAGGACAATGTGAGTTTGATGGCTACCTGGAGCAAATGCTCAGAGTCTTTTTTGTACTGGGCATTGGCCACGAGACCATCCTAAGAAAACTTTTGACTGTAGAGACACCGACCCTCAGTAAGGCCCTTGCGATAGCACAGGCGTTTATGTCCACCAGTGATAACACCAAACAAATCTCTCAGCATAGAAGTGCTAGCAATGTTCATAAATTAACTGGAACTGCATTTGCGAGCAGAAATGTACAGGGCAGAAACCACGAGTCTGCAACTGCCAGCAGGCCTCAGGTGACCCAGATGACTCAGAGTCCCCAACAAATGCAAGGCAATTCACATCTTGTTGGCATTGTAGAGGCTTCCATTCAGCCTATTCATGCCGCTTCAAAGGGTTTGTTTGTGGAACAATGGGGCACCTCCAACGAGTTTGCAAACAAGCTGCAAGCTCTGCAAAACCTACCAACCACCACATGGCAGAGGAAGATTGGTCCATGGTGGATCAAAGCAATTTCGAGCCTCAGAGAGAGGAGGCAGATACTGAAGGACACGGGGTGCACACATTTTCGATGAAATGTCCACCTATAATGCTAAACATAAAATTGAATGGCTTACCTGTAGCCATGGAACTGAACACTGGCGCTCGCCAATCCATCATGAGTAAAAAGATGTTTGAGAGACTGTGGTGCAACAAGGTATTCAGACCAGCCCTGAGCCCCATCCACACGAAACTGAGAACGTACACCAAAGAACTATCATTGTTCTGGGCAGCGCCATGGTCAAGGTCACCTACGAGGGCACAGTGCACGAACTGCCACTCTGGATTGTCCCGGGCGATGGCCGCACACTGCTTGGAAGGAGCTGGCTGGGCAAAATCACATGTCGATGAGGTCTCATGTACCCAGGTTCTTAACAAATTTCCTTCCCTTTTTGAGCCAGGCATTGGAAACTTTTCCGGGGCGAAGGTGCGGATCCACTTGGTCCCAGAGGTACGACCCATACACCACAAGACACGAGCGGTACCTTACATGATGAGTGAGAGAGTGGAAATCGAGCTGGACAGGCTGCAACGCGAGGGCATCATCTCCCCAGTGGAATTAAGCGAGTGGGCCAGCCCGATTGATCCAGTACTCAAAAGTGATAGCATGGTCAGGATTTGCAGCGATTATAAAGTAACTATTAATCATTTCTCGCTACAGGACCAATACCCACTACCTAAGGCAGACGACCTATTTGCGACGCTGGCAGGAGGCAAGACGTTCACCAAGCTCGACCTGACTTCGGTCGACATGACGCAGGAGCTGGAGGAGTCTTTGAAGGGCCTCACCTGCATCAACACGCACAAGGGACTTTTCATCTACAACAGATGCCCGTTTGGAATTCGGTCGGCTGCAGCGATCTTCCAGAGAAACATGGAGAGACTACACACGGTGGTCTTTGAGGATGACATATTGGTCATGGGTCGGGACACCGCTGAGCACCTACAAAACCTGGAGGAGGTCCTCCAGTGACTGGATCGTGTAGGGCTGCGGCTGAAGAAGTCGAAAGCTGTCTTCATGGCAACAGAAGTGGAGTTTTTGGGGAGAAAGATAGCGGCGGACGGCATTCGGCCCACAGACGCCAAGACAGAGGCAATCAGGAATGCGCCCAGGCCACAGAACGTCACGGAGCTGCGGTCGTTCCTGGGACTTCTCAACTATTTTGGTAACTTCCTATCGAGGTTAAGCACCCTCTTAGAGCCCCTACATGTGTTATTGCGCAAAGGTGAGAACTGGGTGCTGGGAAAAAAACAAGTAATTGCTTTTGAGAAAGCCAGAAGCATTTTATGCTCCAACAAGCTGCTTGTATTGTATAACCCATGTAAAAGACTTGTGCTTGCATGCGACGCGTCGTCGTACGAAGTCGGGTGTGTATTACAACAAGCTAATGTTGTGGGGAAGTTGCAACCTGTCCCCTCTGCTTCCACGAGCTTGTCTAAGACTGAGAAGGCCTACAGCATGATTGAGAAAGAGGCATTAGCTTGTGTGTTCGGGGCAAAGAAAATGCATCAGTACCTGTTTGGCCTCAAATTTGAGCTGGAAACCAATCACAAGCCCCTCACATTCCTGTTCGCTGAAAACAAGGGTATAAATACTAATGCCTCAACCCGCATACAAAGGTGGGCAATCACTCTATCAGCTTATAACTATAGCATCTGCCACAGGCCAGGCACCGAGAACTGAGCGGATGCTCTCAATCGGCTACCATTGCCCACCACGGGGGTGGAAATGGCGCAGCCTGCAAACTTGTTGATGGTGGTGCAACCCGCGGACTTGTTGATGGTCATGGAAGCGTTTGAAAATGATAAATCACCTGTCGTGGCCTGCCAGATTAGGACTTGGACCAGCCAAGATCCTCTGCTGTCCTTAGTAAAAAACTGTGTACTGCATGGGGGCGGGGCCAGCATCCCCGTTGAAATGCAAGAGCCAATCAAGCCATTCCAGCGGCGAAAGGACGAGCTGTCCATTCAGGCAGACTGCCTGTTGTGGGGTAACCGCGTAGTGCTGCCCAAAAAGGGTAGGGAGATGTGATACGTCCTTACTATACAGTATAAATGCACACGAGGCCCATACTAGGGAGAAGGTCACTCTGTGACCAGTTTCCTTTATTACCAAGACCTCAAGAGACAGAAGGTGTGTGGAGCTTCCCCCGTTATACCGGAAAGTCCAGGTTAGGAGTGTCTCCCACAAGTTCGCCCCTTGTGGTCAATGTTCTCAAGGTATACAACTTAGATCAGCTTATACATGGGTTACAATGATACAATGATAATTGAATACATGACAAGACGTTCATCTCGGATCTCCACAGCACACACCCAGGTATAGTAATGATGAAAGCGATAGCCAGATCCCACGTGTGGTGGCCCGGTATTGACTCTGACTTAGAGTCCTGTGCACGGCAATGCATCGTATGTGCAACAGTTGAGCAACGCGCCCAGAGAGGCACCACTAAGTTTGTGGTCATTGCCCTCCAGACCATGGTGGAGGATCCATGTCGACTATGCGGGCCCGTTTCTCAGTAAAATGTTCCTGGTGGTTGTGGATGCTTTTTCAAAACGGATTGAATGTGAAATAATGTCGGGAAGCACCGCTACCGCCATCATTGAAAGCCTGAGGGCCATGTTTGCCGCCCACGGCCTGCCTGACATACTGGTCAGTGACAACAGGTCATGTTTCACCAGTACCAAATTTAAAGAATTTATGATCCGCAATGGGATCAAACATGTCACCTCGGCCCTGTTTAAAACAGCCTCCAATGGGCGGGCAGTACAAACCATCAAACAGAGCCTTAAACGAGTCACAGAAGGCTCACTCCAAACCCGCCTGTCCCGAATACTGCTCAGCTACCGCACGAGACCCCACTCGCTCACAGGAGTGCCCCCGGCTGAGCTACTCATGAAAAGGACATTTAAAACCAGTCTCTCGCTGGTTCACCCCAACCTGCATGATCAGGTAGATAGCAGGCGGCAGCAACAAAATATAAATGATGGTCGCGCATCTGTGTCATGGGAAATTGATCTAAATGACCCTGTGTATGTGCTAAACAATGTACATGGTCCCAAGTGGATCGCGGGCATTGTGATAGCTAAAGAAGGGAGTAGGGTGTTTGTAGTCAAACTAGACAATGAAAAAATTTGCAGAAAGCACCTGGACGAAACGAGGCTGCGGTTCACAGACTGCCCTGAACAACCCACAGCAGCCACCACTTTTTTCGAGCCCACAACACACACGCAAAGGATCAACGACACCACGCCGGACCTGGAAATTGAACCATCACGTCCAACAGCTCAGCAAGGCCAGGCTCACCTAGCCGCCCTGTAGGGCCAACAATACGCCAGCCCAGCGAGGGCACAGCCAACACACCAGAACAGACCTTTGTACCGAGGCGGTCCACCAGGGAAAAAAAGGCTCCCGACCGCCTCACCTTGTAAATAGTTTTCACTTTGACTTTGCGGGTGGAGTGATGTTGTGTATCTGTAAAGCATGCACTCCCATGTTCCGCCACCAGGGAGCCCATCTCCTGAAGTCCCAAGGGGTCCCAGCATCCCTTGGGAGCACTGTATATAAGCCGGCCCCTAAGGCCT
This sequence comes from Pristiophorus japonicus, assembly GCF_044704955.1. Taxonomy (NCBI): domain Eukaryota; kingdom Metazoa; phylum Chordata; class Chondrichthyes; family Pristiophoridae; genus Pristiophorus; species Pristiophorus japonicus. The sequence goes on from NC_091990.1 coordinate 139,614,997, forward strand.
GTTCCTCACTCTGGAGTGTCTTATTAAAGGCTGAGGTCAGTGTTACTTTAACCTCCCTGTATGCAGCCTCATCTGTGTTAGGAACACAATAAAAACAATTAATAAAACTATTTGAAAAGATAAATACTGCGCATGCTGGAAAATGAAATAATTACTCTAACAATTAATAAAACTATATGAAACTATAAATACTGGCATGCTGGAAAATGAAATAAAAACAATAACAATTAATAAAACTGTATCAAAAGATAAATACTGTGGATGCATCTTGGAAAATGAAATATAAACTATAAGTAATAAAACTTTTTACCTACCAAAGGGCCCCTGCGGTGTTGCGGTCGAGCACCGCATCGAAAACCTCGCCGGGGCACTATCAGGAAAAGTCCTCGATGACTTTCGCTGTAGTAGTCTCTTTCCAGCGGCCTGCACACTGTAGAGCTCACCGCTGGAAAGCTTCCTTTACAGCATCTTCACCGCGCCGTTTCCGGTGGAAGTGAACACCGCTGAAATCCTCCCTGAGCTGAATATGGCTCGGGGAGGGAAAAGTACCCGACTGCGGTGGTCGATCGACCGCCCAAACTCTGCGGTGGCCGTTGCTTAGGAGACCGAGAATTTTGGGCCCAGTGACAATCCCAGATATTGCTCACTCGACAGCTGCACAGTCATTTTCCAGTGGGATGGAAATAGGACTTTTGTAATTGTCATCTACCCAAACGACACAAAAGAAAAAAACTTCAAAGGGTGGAGGAAGGTCAGTGGAGTTTAAACACCAATCTCAGAAAAGCTTAATCAGGCAAATTGAATAACCCCAACAGAGACAGGGCTAATGTAAAAAATAATTGCCTGAAGTAGATTGCTTTATTGCAGCATAATAAGCCATCAGACATTGTAGAATTGGTCCAGGCAACTAATACCATCTGCCCCTGGGAGGACAAACTCATCAACGTTAGCGTCCTCGACCAGGCCAACATCCCCAGCATCGAAGCACTGACCACACTTGATCAGCTCCGCTGGGCAGGCCACAACGTTAGCATGCCAGACACGAGACTCCCAAAGCAAGCGCTCTACTCAAACTTCTTCACGGCAAACAAGCCAAAGGTGGGCAGCAGAAACGTTACAAGGACACTCTCAAAGCCTCCCTGATAAAGTGCAACATCCCCACTGACACCTGGGAGACCCTGGCCAAAGACCGCCCTAAGTGGAGGAAGCGCATCCAGGAAGGCGCTGAGCACCTCGAGTCTCGTCGCCGAGAGCCTGCAGCAATCAAGTGCAGGCAGCAGAAAGAGCGTGCGGCAAACCAGTCCCACCCACTCCTTCCTTCAACGACTATCTGCCCCACCTGTGACAGAGTCTGTGGTTCTCGTATTGGACTGTACAGCCACCTAAGAACTCAGGTTAAGAGTGGAAGCAAGTCTTCCTCGATACCGAGGGACTGCCTCTGATGATGACTCTCTATACAGACCATTCCAGAAGCAGGGGATGTCATTTTCAATACAATTTAGAAAAGAAGGAAATAACTTGCATTTATATAGCACCTTTTGTGCCTTCAGGATGTCCCAAAGTGTTTCACAGCCACTGAAGTACTTTTTTGAAGTGTAATCTCTATTGTAATGTATAAAATGCCGCACACAATTTGCACACAGCAATGTTCCGCAAACAACAATGTGATAATGACCAAATAACTGTTTTAGTGATATTGGTTGAGGGATCAATATTGATTAGGACATCAGGAAGAACTCCCCTGCTCGTCTTCGAAGTAGTGTCATAGGATCTTTAACATCCAGTGAGAGGGAAGATGGGGCATGGGTTATAAACATAGACATAGAAAATAGGTGCAGGAGTAGGCCATTCGGCCCTTCAAGCCTGCACCACCATTCAATATGATCATGACTGATCATGCAACTTCAGTACCCCATTCCTGCTTTCTCTCCATACCCTTTGATCCCTTTAGCCGTAACGTTTCATCTGAAAGATGTCTCACAGTACTGCACTGAAGTTTTAAAACAGTGTGTGTTTTAACTGTTACCATGCTTCTGCCTGTCAAAAGGGAACAAAAAGTGTGTAAAGCACAAAGATTAGAGAAGAGAGAAGCAGGTAACTTAAAGAACCTTACAGAACAACAAAAGCTGCTGGTGCCTACAACTTGGAAAAGTCTTTTTAAGGGAATAGAAACAAGGCCGGAGCCTGATCATAATTAACCTTTTAAAGCCGAATGATTTCAAAAAAGGTAGGCTGGGTATCTCTGGTGCAAAGTCAGGACCACTCAGGATTTTTTTAATACTGGCCTACTTCTTCTGTGCCCTTGTGACAAGAGCACAGTTTAAGTGCTCCAGTTGCATTATGGGGTTTTGCTCTCCTTAATATACTCTTTGTGCCCTGGATGTGCACAGTTTTGTAAAGCCCCCGAGTGCCAGCAGCACTGGAGGTGCAGAGTGCATTGAATGCATGGTAGGCCTTAGGCCTCTACACCTGATAATACATGGCATGGCACCAGCATTATCAGCATAGTGTTTGAAGCACATCAATCAGTTAAGAAAAAAAATCACCATCCATAGCAACAACCTTTAAAAAATATTATACTTAAAGTTGCAAAAATCAGCTAGGTCAAGGGAAGAAAGCCTTAGCTTCTGCATAATACCAGCCCACACCCCAGAATTTGGTTTTCAACACGAGACAGAAAATGGTATTGGGAGCCTTTTTTTGTGGGGAGGGGGGTCAGGGGTTATAGGAACATCACAATTTTTTGATTCAGTGTTCTCTGCATCAGTGTTTTGTTTGGCCAATGGCTGACTGGGTAAATTCATTGTGTGGTGTGTTACTGAGCTGCAAGACTGGAAGGGTCAAAGATTCAATACATGGTCCATGCTGCATTAGCTGATATCAGTCAGGATAGCAGCATGCATATGCTTAATGTTTTGAGATACATGGGGAAATTGGCAAGAGCTCTTGCCAATGACTTCAACTGGAAAGTGGATCTCAGTCTCAGCTGTGATGTTCACCACAATTGAATAGCTTGCTGAATTTACACATGAAGGATGACTATGGCAGCAAGGTTTCTGAGAGTTACTGATACCCATGGAACTATACCCCAAAGTATATTAGCAGATTTGAGAAAGAAGTGGAGATAATTGGTGAATCTTCTCTACTATTATGTATTTACTCTGTGAATGAAAAAAAATCATAAAATAACTCACTGTTCATCGGTATTCAGCTTTAAGTAAAAAAAATCTTAATTGATCATGTATTAGAATGTTTATAGAAAGCAATATGTAATCATATGTAGGCAGTCCCTCAAAATCGATGAAGACTTGCTTCCACTCCAAAAGTGAGTTCTCAGGTGATTGAAGAGTTCAATATGGAAATTACAGTGTCTGTCACAGGTGGGACAGACAGTCATTGAAGGAAAGGGTTGCCAGGGAGGCTAGTTTGCCGCACGTTTCTTCCGCTGCCTGCACTTGTTTTCTGCATGCTCTCGGCGATGAGACTCGAGGTGCTCAACGCCCTCCCGGATGCTCTTCCTCCACATAGGGCGGTCTTTGGCCAGGGACTCCTGGGTGTCGGTGGGGATGTTGCACTTTATCACAAAGGCTTTGAGGGTGTCCTTGAAACCTTTCCTCTGCCCACCTGGGGCTCACTTGCCATGTAGGAGTTCTGAGTAGAGTGCTTGCTTTGGGAGTCTTGTGTCAGGCATGCGAACAATGTGGCCGCCCAACGGAGCTGGTCGAGTGTGGTCAGTGCTTTGATGCTGGGGATGTTGGCCTGATCAAGAACACTAACGTTGGTGCGTCTGTCCTCCCAGGGGATTTACAGGATCTTGCGGAGACATGGCTGGTGGTATTTCTCCAGCGATTTGAGGTGTCTACTGTATATGGTCCACATCTCTGAGCCATATAGGAGGGCGGGTATCACTACAGCCCTGTAGACCAAAAACTTGGTGCCAGATTTGAGGGCCTAATCTTCGAACACTCTCTTCCTCAGGCGGCCGAAGGCTGCGCTGGCGAACTGGAGGCAGTGCTGAACCTTGTCGTCAGTGTCTGCTCTTGCTGATAATAGGCTCCCGAAGTGTGGAACGTGGTTTACGTGGGGCAGTGCTGTGTGGCAGGGTCAGGTTGGTGGGGGATCCTTGTCTTACGGATGTTTAGGATGTAATACAAGACAGTGATATGGCTGTTTCTGATTACCTGCAACAAAGAATGTATCTTAATTTTATGTTTTTTAAAACTATACTGGATATATTCATAGCTTTTACAATCGTTATTTTAATTAGCACTCTTGAGAAGATAATAAAATACGAGGGAATGCAGCTTTAAAATTAGCCTGTTTTTTCTTGTCATGATAAAGAATGCATGGATCTACATTAACTTCCTTAGCAATCTTGTGGTGTTATGCAGCTGATCTGCATATCTGAGCAATGTTCACATTCACTCTTGCACAGGACTTGGTTTTCAGAGAATCTGAATTTCAGAAGATGCGAATCCGAACCCGAGGGATAACATTTATCCAAATGTTTATCCCTAATGAATACAGTAGCCTAGAAATTCGTCCCGGGTGTTGGTACTGAATGGGCAGTATCAGATCGGACACCTGTTATGCACACGCTTGATATTCAAATGATTGCAGTCAATGGAACTGAATATCAGACGCTGCGTATAATGGGCAGCCAATCAGATACTGCCCGGTTTGCGCCATCGCTCGAGACGAATTTCTCAGTGTGGAAGATTATTCTTTTACATCTGAAACTCTAATTAAAATCAGCATCAGGGATCTGCTTCCCAAAGCTCATAAAGATTCTCATTTAAATGAGTTTGCCAGTCCTCAATCATGTTCCTGCTGCTCCAGTGGACATTAGAAGAATGAATCTGATGAAGAAAATTGCAACAACTGCTTCTCACATGTCTTTCTTTTAGAACTAAAACCATGCTTTTAAGAAAGAAGAGAAGAGAAGTTAACGGAAGGTAAGGGAAGGGAAGGGATGGAATACATTTATATAGCGCCTTTCACGACCACCAGACATCTCAAAGTGCTTTACTGCCTATGAAGTACTGCTGTACTTTTGGAGTACTGCTGTAATGTGGCAAACGTGGCGGCCAATTTGCGTACAGCAAGCTCCCACAAACAGCAATGTGATAATGACCGGATAATCTGTTTTTGTTATGTTGATTGAGTAATAAATATTGGCCAGGACACTGGGGATAACTCCCCTGCTCATCTTTGAAATAGTACCATGGGATCTTTTACGTCCACCTGAGAGAGCAGACGGGACCTCGGTTTAACGTCTCATCCGAAAGACTCGTTGCAGCATAATTGAAACATTGACACTTCCACGATCAGTGGGTACCATAGGATATCAATTGTTTTACTGATCCAAACTTAACAACAACTTGTAACAACAGCAAAACAATTAGTAAATGATCCACCAGCAATTTATCAGGAAGAGAAAATTAAAAAGACATTAGCACGGCCTGTGAGGAGCATGTGGATTGTTCTTGTATCCCACAGCTGTTGGATATTGTTCTCCAAAGAACGATGGGGACATTGGGAAAGCCTGATGGAGCAGAGCAAGGTATTCCGCTCCTGTAGGTAGCAACTGAGGATCGTCAGGAGCAGCACATTGCCAGATGATGCAGGCAGCAGCCAGTAGATTAATCACCAAAGCCAGTCTGAGGGATGGAGGATGTCTGTTTTGCTCGTGTCCAAATAAACCTGTAATGAATCCCATCTGGCATGAAGCAACAAAGTGAAAAATCTATTTCAGCTGCAATCTGCCAGCTTTTTTTTTTCTCCCACGTGCGCTGAGTGGGAGCTTTGTTGCTGCAGCGACAGCAATACTGACAGTAATCTCATGTCAGTGTAACAAATGTAGTTATATTTTGTGTTCGTGGAAAAGAAGCAGCCAAAATAATCAGGAAAGGAGTTTAGAGCAGTGATCACAATAGATCAAATGATCAAACCTTGCTAAGTCTGGCCAGGTCAACTGCAGTTCACTGGATAAAACATTTATTAAAATAAATCTGATGAGCTTAAATAATCATCATCATCACAGGCAGTCCCTCGAATCGAGGATGACTTGCTTCCACGTCAAGAAGTTCACAGGTATTTCAATGAAGGACCTAAAATTCCAGGTCCCGAACTAAATCTTGAAGGGTGGAAGATGCCTGTGTGTGGATTTTTTTAACATGTGATGGCTGTTGCACACTGCACAGGACCCAGCACGCACACATATTGCAGTGTGGGCTGGCCCGTGCTGCCCCTGGACCCTCGCCTCTCCTGAACCCCAAACTCACACCTCTCCTGGGCCCCGATCACGTCCCTCTACAATCTCTTACTGCTTCTTCGCCCCGACCTCACCGCTCCTGCTGTATCTGCCCACGCTCCAATCACTGACCTGGACCTTGATGACATCCCTTTTCACTGCCGTTGCTCTCCTACTCCAGCATGGGGAGCGGAAGATGCGGCGTGGAGGCCTAGCCCAGCAGGCTGAGCGGCCCCTGGCCTAAGAGCACCATCGGAGCAGGCTGGGGAGCGGAAGGAGCGGCGTGGAGGCATACCACTCCAAGGAGCCGCATGTACTGGAGCTTAAATACTGGTTGGTATAGCACTCACCCTTGCAGTAATGCCACAGTGAGATGCATACATTCTTACTGTTGTTCGGATGCCTAACAACCCAACATTGAATGAGAAAGGAAAACGATTAGATTTATTGCATTTGAGAAGAAATTTAAATTTATCAGCTCACTGCTACCTTACAAATTCCATCTTGCTGGATGACTGGCTCCTTCATTCTGTATCTATCTCGTTGCAGCTTAATTGAGAAATTAACACTGCCATGACCAGTGGGCAGGATTATCCACCAACAAAAATATCAGCTAGAGATTCCAAAAATCACATCCTTGTCACCAATCTGTGATACCTTTAGACTCCACTACACAAACACACGCACTACAAAATGGCTCCGAACAGAACTGTGATCACATGACCTTGCCACATGAACTTTTATTGTTATTACATCAGTAATTGTTATTACATCAGTAGTCCACTAGGTAGAGCTTGAAGTGGGGCTATCGAGCTCTGTTAACTGCAGTAAGACCTCCCTGCTCCTATACTCAAATCCTCTCACTATGAAGGCCAGCATACCATTTGCTTTCTTTACTGCCTGTTGTACCTGCATGCCTACCTTCAGTGACTGATATACCATGACACCCAGGTCTCGTTGCACCTCCCCTTTTACTAAGCATGAGGCACTTGATGTTGAAGTGTATGGAACAGACTTTATTCATATGCAGCATAAGTGATCAATCTCTACTGTACACAGAGAATGGCTTTCGGTTTCTGGTTTTATCTTTCAAGCCTTCCGAAGAACTGTTGAAAACCATGCTCCTTTATACACCTTAGTGTCTCACTTTCTGACTCCCTTTCCATCATCTACAAGGCACAAGTCATGAGTATGATGGAATACTCTCCACTGACCTGGATGAGTGCAGCTCCAACAATACACAAGAAGCTCGACACCATCCAGGACAAAGCAGCCCACTTGATTGGCACCCCATTCATCACTTTAAACATTCACTCCCTCCACCACCAGAGCATCATTGCTGCAATGTATACCATCTACAAGATGCATTGCAGCAACTCGCCAAAGCTTCTTCGACAGCGTCTCCAAAACCCGCAACCTCTAACACCTAGAAGGTCAAGGGCAACAGACGCATGGGAGCACCATCATCTACAAGTTTCCTATCATCGCTGGGTCAAAATCCTGGAACTCCCTCCCTAATAGCACTGTGGGAGTTCCTTCACCACAAGGACTGCAGCGGTTCAAGAAGACGGCTCATCACCGCCTTCTCAAAGGAAATTAGTGTTGGACAATAAATGTTGACTTTGTCAGCGACGCTCACATCCCAGAAATAATCATTTTTAAAGTTTGCCTATATCAAAGGTACATGTCACAAATAAGAGCTCATGATGTATCTGTTCTTGAATCCTTTGAAAACAGTTTATTCACATAAACAGTTATAGTTGTTTACTTCAAAGATACTTCCCTCAAACAAAGCTTCCTGATCTATCTGCTTCTAAATCCTCTGACAAGTAGGTTGATTAACAGCTTATCTTTCTATCCTATAGTCAATGAATCCCTCCCTATACCTATGTTTTTACAGCACAAAAGGAGGCCATTCAGCCCATCGTGTCTGTGCCGCCTGAAAAAGAGCTATCCAGCCTAATCCCACTTTTCCACTCTTGGTTCATAGCCTTGTAGGTTATAGCACTTTAAGTGTATATCCAAGAACTTATTAAATGTGATTAGGGTTTACTTTTCTAATACCCTTTCAGGCAGTGAATTCCAGACCCCCATCTGGGAGAAAAATGTTCTGCTCTTACATAGGAATAATCAAGGGGTATGGCGAGAAAGCAGGAAAGGAATACTGAGGGAATGATCAGCCATGATCTTATTGAATGGCGGTGCAGGCTCGAAGGGCCAAATGGCCTACTCCTGCACCTATTTTCTATGTTTCTATGTTTCTATATAAGAATTAGGAGCAGGATAGGCCATTTGGCCCCTCAAGCCTGCTCCGCCATTCAATAAGATCATAACTGATCTGATCATGGACTCAGCTCCACTTCCCTGCCCGCTCCCCATAACCCTTTACTCCCTTATCACTCAAAAATCTGTCTATCTCCGTCGTAAATATATTCAATGACCGAGCCTCCACAGCTCTCTGGGGCAGAGAATTCCATAGATTTACAACCCTCTGAGAGAAGAAATTTCTCCTCATTTCAGTTTTAAATGGGCGGCCCCTTATTCTAAGACTGCGTCCCCTAGTTTTAGTTTCCCCTATGAATGGAGATATCCTCTCTGCATCCACCTTGTCGAGCCCCCTCATTATCGTATAAGTTTCAATAAGATCACCTCTCATTCTTTTGAACTCCAATGTGTATAGGCCCAATGTACTCAACCTATCCTCATAAGTCAACCCCCTCATCTCTGGAATCAACCTGGTGAACCTTCTCTGAACAGCCACCAATGCAAGTTTATCCTTCCTTTAATATGGAGACCAAAACTACGCAGTACTCCAGGTGTGGCCTCACCAATACCCTGTACAGTTGTAGCAGGACCTCTCTGCTTTTCTACATTATCTCCCTTGCAATAAAGGCCAACATTCCATTTGCCTTCCTGATTACTTGCTGTACCTGCATACTACCTTTTGTGTTTCATGCACAAGGACCCCCAGATCTCTCTGTACTGCAGCAATTTGCAATTTTTCTCCATTTAAATTATAATTTTCTTTTCCCCTCTTCTCTCCTCTAATCCTTGTACCTTTAAATCTATGCCCTCTGCTAAGGGAAATAGATCCTTCCTATCCACTCTATCTAGGCTCCTCATAATTTTATACACCTCAATTAAGTCTCCACTCAGCCTTCAAAGTAAACAACTACAATCTGTCCAATCTTTCCTCGTAGCTAAAATTCTCCAGAACTGGCAACATCCTCGTAAATCTCCTCTGTACCCTCTCTAGTGCAATTACATATTTCCTGTAATGTGGTGACCAGAACTGTATGCAGTACTCTAGCTGTGACTTAACTAGTGTTGTATGGAGTTCAAGCATAGCCTCCCTGCTCTTATATTCTATGCCTCGTCTAAAAAATGAAAGTATCCTGTATGCCTTCTTAACCATCTTATCTACCTGGCCTGCTATCTTCAGAGATCTGTGGACATGCACCCCAAGGTCCCCCTGTTCCACTACATTTCTCAGTATCCTACCATGTAATATTTCCTTGCCTTGTTCGCCCTCCCCAAATACATTACCTCACACTTTTTCGAATTGAATTCCATTTGCCACTTTTTGCCCACCTGACCAGTCAGTCCATTGATTTCTTCCTGCAGTCTACAGCTTTGTTCCTCACTATCAACCATATGGCCAATTTTTGTATTATCTGAAAACTTCTTAATCATGCCCCCTACATTGAAGTCTAAATCATTGATATATACCACAAAAAGCAAGGGATCTAGCACTGAGCCCTGCGAAATACCACTGGAAACTGCCTTTCAGTCATAAAATTACCCATCAACCATTTCCCTTTGTTTCCTGCCAATGAGCCAATTTTAGATCCAACTTACCACATTCCCTTGGATTCCATGGGCTTTCACTTTTCTGATGAGTCTGCCATGTGGGACCTGTCCAAAGCTTTGTTGAATCCATGTAAGCTAAATCAAACATGCTATCCTCAACAACCCTCCCTGTTACCTCCTCCACAAACTCAATCAAGTTAGTCAGACATGAACAGACATGAACAAATCCATGCTGACTGTCCTTGATTAATCCATGCCTTTCTGAATGATGATTAATATTGTCCCTCAGAATTTTTCCAACAATTTACCCACCACCAAGTTTCAGCTGACTGTCCTGTAATTATTCGGCTCATCCTTTTCTCCCTTTTTAAACAAGTTATTCTTGTCACTTACCTTTGCAACTGCAATTATTGTAGATGATACTCAGATATTAAAAGCAGAAGATAAGCCATGCTTTCTTCTCATGACACTTTGAAGCCAACCTGTTTATCTTGGAAAGCCTGTTGCTTCAAGATACAAAGAAGTTTAATTATTAACTCTTAAGTCTTCAAGATGTTGAATATACAATTCTTCAAAATATCCAACATGACCCCTGTGGGACTCCATTGGCAACCTATTTCTACTCTGACAACCCCAACAAACAACCATCCCTTGGTCAGCCACACATCAGTCTAGCCTAATACTTCCCTATCTATCGCATGGATGTGCAGCTTGTGAATTACTCTGATTGTAGGACAGCATGCCTTGCTGAAATCCAGGTGGATAACATCAACTGTCTCACCCTTATCCACAAGATCTATAGCCACCTCAAAGAAGTCCAGTATATTAGTAATTTGTTCCTTCTGAACCCATGTTGGCTCTCCTTAATAAGACCTGGGGCTAGAGTTTCCTTGTTTTTTGCATGCTTAACACCCACTTAACGTCCATTTTACTGCTGAAATGACATATAACACCCATATATTGCCCATTTAGCCACAAAATGGAAACTGACGGGCATTTTTCGGAAAATTATTGCCGAGCGTTACTTTCCCCATGTGCGTAACGCCGGGAAAAAATAATACTGCCTGCCCACTTTTTTGGGGCGGAGTCATCAGAATGGGCGAAATCAATGCCCATAATATCGCCCAGCGTTAGTTTCCACGCGGAATTAACACTGAGATTCAATAATACCGCCCGCCCACTTTTTTTTTTCATAAAGATCACATTTGCTGAAACTAGTGGCCATGAGATCACTAAGCGTCACTTTCATCACCTCGCACACATATCACTCACAATATCACTCGCCCAAAAAACCGCCCAGAAAAAGTGGAACTCACCGGAACTAATCACAGCGTTATGGGCGCCATGTTCTACCTCATGTCGCATCCTTTAAAAATCTGCTGTGCTTCAACCTCGAGGGAGTTCAAATGTACTCTGGAGGTCATTGGAGTTGATGTGAACATCTGTATAAACATCTTGACCATACTGTGACCAACTGGAATTTAATAGATGTCTTCTTCGGGACATTTATTGTTTGTGACCAATCTACGGAAAACAGAGAGCTATTGCATTGCTTTCTCACCATCTCTTGATGACCAATTACATGCTGCAGACTCGAGATGGTCGAAGGTACATCCACAGCATTATGCGCCCAATGTAAGACGTGCCTGACTGATGAGGAGGACCAGACGTTACATCCCCCGCAAGTACAGGGAGAAGCAGCCTTACCTTGACTTGCCCGACACCACCTGCCTTCGGAGACTGTGCTTCTACAAAGAGGTTATCATTGAGGTATGCCAGTTCATAAGGGGAGGATCTGCAGCCTGCCAGCACCATCAGTACTGCACTGGCCGTCGAGGTCAAAGTCACCGTGGCACTGTCGTTCTATGCCTCGGGTTCTTTTCAGGCCTCAGCTGGTGACATTTGCGGTCTGTCTCAGCATGCCACACATTGCTGCATTAGACAGGTCACTGAAGCCCTGTACGCATGCAGGAGGGACTTGATCAGCTTCCCTATGGCCAGGAAGGCACAGACTGAGAGGGCTCTGGCATTCTCCAGAATTGCAAATTTCCTCAAGGTGCAGGGAGTGATAGACTGTACGCACATCGCAATGTGGGCACCTTTTCAGAATGCTGAGGTTTTCAGGAACGCAAGGGATTCCACTCCCTGAATGTCCATCTCATTGTCAACCATCAGCAAATTATAATGGCAGTGAGTGCTACATTTCCGGGCAGCATGCATGATGCTCACATCCTGCGTGAGAGCACTGTATCTGAGTTGTTTAACAATCAGCCACAAGGTCAATGTTGCTTGCTTGGTGACAAAGGATATGGCCTCACCTCCTGGCTGATGACCCCCCCCCCCCACCCCCGCTGCATGCCACCCACACTGAAGCCGAGAGGCGATACAATGAGAGCCACAGAGCCACTCGCAATATCGTGGAGAAAACCATTGGAGTGCTTAAGCAGCACTCCTGGACCACTCAGGAGGCAAGCTCCAATACCACCCTGAGCAGGTAGCTCAATTCGTGGTGGTGTGCCCCATGCTACACAACTTGGCTATCAGGAGGGGACAAGAATTGTCTGATGAGTCTGACTGTCCACCTCACCATAGAGAAGAAGGGGAGGATGAGGAGGCGGGTGCTGACATCGGCCCACACAATCAGGCTGACGCTGAAGCCAGTCACGCCCCCCCGCCCTCCCCCCCCACTGTAGACAGCATGAAAGGGCCTGTGATGGCATGGTAACTTCAAGAACCTTACATCAGGAGCTCATCAATGTGCGCTTTGCCTGAAAGAACATTGGTGGTATTTTCAAAGCTGACAAACTGCTGTGTGTGCAGATCATTCATCAATGATGGGCATCACCTTGGTGACAGTTAAAGTTTAAGTTGATTGAAGTTAAATGTAATTATACCCTTTGATAAGAAATCACCAGCGTGTAATGGTGCAGCTATAGGAGCCAATGCGCAACAAAATTTTGTTAAATAAAAAACATTTAAACTGAACAGTTGTCTGAAATCATAAGTTTTTCTGTAAAAACTAACCCTTCCCCCCACTTCCCCTCCCCACCTCTACCCCTTCCCCTTCCCCTCCTGACTCCAAGCCACTTGGCCAAGGAGCTGCTAAGGCGATGCTTCATTTGCGGGGGTGGATGATGCCTGAACCGCTGCTTGGACGGATACAGGAGAGGACGGTCCTGAGGTGAGAACGTGCTCCGAGCCAGAAGCAGGATGTTGCTCCTGGCTCTCATGTGTGCTTGGCAATGGGAGTGCGGCACCTTGGGGTGCAGTATCGCGCACTCGGACCATTGGGAGCCCTCTGCCACCAGTGTTCCTGGCTACCAGCTCCAAGGCCTCCACCATCCCTTTCATGTTATATATTATTTGTTGGACAAAAACTCAGTGCCAACTATGTTCTTGGTGCTTAGTAGGCTTTTTGCTGCTGGTGAATCTCCCTTGTGCCTCCCACAACAGCCAAACAATCACAGCCACACACGCCTTCAGTCCCTCTCAGCTCCCTCTCTCTCTATCTCCTCTTCTGCGCATGTCATGATGACCCTTGACCTCCTGAATCGCAGGAATCAAGCGTTGCCATGCCGTTGCTAAGGACGGCGACACTTTACATCAGAAATTCAGTGAGATTTAATGCTACCGCCCATTTCATATCGTTCGTGGTAACACTCAATTTAAAAAATGGAGTCTAGGTGCCTTAAGAATGGGCGAGAAGCCGGCGATCTGAAAACCTATTTTTACTGCCCAGGCCGGAAATAACGCCCATTTTTGGGCAATAAGCACAAAAGTGTAGAATCTAGCCCCTTGTCTTTTCAATTGATCCCTAATGCTATTCTTCAACAACGTCTCAAACATTTGCCCCACAATAGACATAAGCCTCATAGGTCTGTTTGAGGTCTCATCCTTTCCCTTTTTTTAAAGATGATAGTCACATTTATTACTTTCCAGTCAAATGGGATGTTAAATAATTGCAATGAGCTTTGAAAACTATAGGTGAGAGGATTGTAATCTCTTCAATCAACTCCATAAGCACTTTTCTACTTTTAGCTAGTATTATGAAAAAAATCAACAATCTGCATTGCAATGCATTTAATTAATTATGCAGATGTACATATTTGACACACTTAGCGATAAAGACAAATCCCGTCAATGTTAGCAGAAGCTATTGAACAATTATCTTGGCCTATTCTGATGTAACTTATATTTTTATTTGCTTCCTTCAGCTGAACGGACTTCAGTTGGTGTTCAAAGAATATAAACCATAACAATTTTCATCACATAACCCTAATATAAGAGTCGAAAGTGAGTTACTTAAATTAAACATCAAATTTAGTAAATTAACATACTTCAATGCATACTCTGTTTAAGCTTATAGTTGGTGTAGGCAAAATCTATACAGAATCGTGTTCTGTTACTAAAACAATAATACCCGCAACATTTGCATAGTCAATTTAGCCAGTGATTTGTAAAGCAGCAGATTAATAGTTCCAGTTCCACTGGAGTTTCTCCTTTTCTGTTGTGCACATTGTTGGAACCAATTGTCAGGCAACCTCCTTCGTTCTATAGTTCACAACAACCCACTTCAAATAAGCATCAGACATTTGATGGTGGAGTATATGGAACAGATTTTATTCATATATAGCGCAGTTAATCAATCTATGCTTGTACACAAAGAGTAGTTTTTTGGTTTCTGTATCTTTCAAGCTCTCCAAATAACTGTTGAAAACCATGATCTTTTAGATACTTTAGCTTTCCTACATCAAAGGCACATGTCACAAATAAGATCTCATGATGTATCTGTTGCTGAATCCTTTGAAGCCAGTCTATTCACATAGAGAGTCGTAGTTGTTTACTTCAAAGATACTTCCCTCAAACAAGGCTTCCTGACCTATCTGTTCCTAAATCCTTTGAGGAGTAGTGTTATTAACAGCTTATCATCCTAAGCATTCTGCTATACCATAGTTGATGGATCCCTCTGTTATGTTTATTATACTAGCCACTAAGGTTATATTTTAATCACCCATGATCAATGTTGTCCAAGTCACTTATTTCCTTGCACAAACATTTTTCGCAGATAATACCTATTTTAATAGACAGTAAAAGAAGTAGCTAAGCCATGCTTTCTTTTCATGGCACCTCGCTGCTAACCTGTCCACCATGGAAAGCCTAAGTTATAAAGAAGTTCAATTATTAAACCTTAACTCGCCAAGATATCCAACATTTATAACAGCAGTAAATGATGGATTGTTAAGTTCACCTAACAATCAGAACTCCAATGAAAACATTGAAATAGTTGCAAGTTATCCCGCTT
Source organism: Pristiophorus japonicus (assembly GCF_044704955.1). Taxonomy (NCBI): domain Eukaryota; kingdom Metazoa; phylum Chordata; class Chondrichthyes; family Pristiophoridae; genus Pristiophorus; species Pristiophorus japonicus. Next base: position 139,630,362 of record NC_091990.1, read on the forward strand.
GAATAAAAATAAACTATCGTTTTTCTATATTTTTAAAAGTGAAAAAGTTAGCTGTATGCCAAGCCTCACAGAGCAAGATAAGAATATAAGAACATAAGAAATAGGAGCAGGAGTAGGCCATACGGTCCCTCGAGTCTGCTCCGCCATTTAATACAATGATTCCGGAGATGAGAGGGTTGACTTATGAGGAAAGGTTGAGTAGTTTGGGCCTCTACTCATTGGAATTCAGAAGAATGAGAGGTGATCTTATCGAAACATATAAGATTATGAAGGGGCTTGACAAAGTGGATGCAGAGAGGATGATTCCACTGATAGGTGAGACTCAAACTAGAGGGCATAATTTTAGAATAAGGGTCTGCCCATTTAAAACTGAGATGAGGAGGAATTTCTTCTCTCAGAGAGCTGTAAATCTGTGGAATTCGCTGCCTCAGAGAGCTGTGGAAGCTGGGTCATTGAATAAATTTAAGACAGAGATAGACAGCTTCGTATCTGATAAGGGAATAAGGGGTTATGGGGAGCGGGCAGGGAAATGGACCTGAGTCCATGATGGTATTAAATGGTGGAACAGGCTCGAGGGGCCGTATGGCCTACTCCTGCTCCTATTTCTTATGTTCTTAATAAGACATGGGACAAGAATATTTAAAACCCAGTCCTCAATTTGCTACATTTTGAATAATTGTTATCTTGGATTAAATACCATCTGCAAAGGCATGCCATTAAAAGAACATACAGCTTCTGGGTCATGAAGGATGGGGACTGCTGTGAAGCTTTCGAAGGAAATAATGGTGTTTTAAAAAATCTGAATCACAATAGTATACACCAAAGAAATATACACCTAAATACATGAATTTACTACATTTGACATTTAATTAAAGTAACTTCCTTTGTACTTTTTTCTTGGGATTATTTATGGTGGTATCTTGCACAATTTAAGATGTATGAGACACAGGCAACACGCCCCTGTGGAGTTCCAAACAAAATATCTGACACCACTTGTCTTGCTCCTGCTTTATTATACTGTTGTACTGTGCTAGTCATGCAGAATAACCATTTGCTGCCAATTTTTATTCAAACATTCCATTTATCTAGCAAAACCTGTGTAATTGAGCTCCTGCAGTGAGCCATCACCTGTCCCAGCTGCAGTGATGTTTTTAACTGTTTGTCTCACCAGACTTCTTTCTCACTGAAACAGTCTGTTGTCTCAATCAGCTACAAAGAGGGCATGATGAAGAGATAATGGAACATGATTTTAGTTCCGAATGTGAGATTTTTTCCTTATCAAAATTAATTTAAAACATGTCATGTCTATTTTTATAAAATCTATTGATTTACAATACATTTACAACTGTGTTGCTTATTGGTCTCCTCTATAGAGTGGTAATGTTAAACTGATGGAAATGTTAAACTACTTGAGTCTTCAAGCACCATTCCTTATACCACTTATTGGGGCCAAGTTTCAGCCTGAGTTGCTCCTGATTTTTTGGAGCAACTGGTTTAGAATGGAGTATCTTAGAAATTTGAATTCTCGGCATTTAGTTTGCTCCAGTTCGAGTCAGTTAGAACAGTTTCACTTTGGAACAGAATTTTTTTTTCAAAAGGGGGCATGTCCGGCCACTTACACCTGTTTTCAAAGTTTAGGCAGTGAAAACTTACTCCAAACTAACTTAGAATGGAGTAAGTGAAGATTTTTGTACATTCGAAAAAACCTTGTCTACACTTTAGAAAATCAGGCGTAGGTTACAAATTAGGCGTAGGGAATTGGGGGGGGGTAGGGTTTAAAGGGAAGTTTACAAACATTAAACACTTCAGTTTTACAAATAAAGAGCCATCATCAATAATAAATGAAAAATACATCAATAGATCAACCAATAAATCAATCAAAAAAAATTAATAAAAAAATAATTTTAAAAAAAATCAATAAATAAAACATTTTCTACTTACCGACTGCAGCACCGGGAGTCCTCCAATAGCGTGCTGGGATGCCCCGCCCCCCCAGTGTGTCTCTGTCAGTGTCTCTATCTCTCTGTCTGTCTGTGTATGTGTCTCTCACTCTCTGTCTGTCAGTATCTGTGTTTCTGACAGCGAGGGGAGGGGGAGAAGGGGGTGGGGTGGAGGGGGAGGGGGAGGAGGAGAGGGGGGTGGGGGGGAGGTGGAGGGGGAGGGGCGAGGAGGAGGAGGGGGAGGAGGAGGGGGGTAGGGGGGAGGTGGGGGAGAGGGGGAAGGAGGAGGTGGGGGGAGGAGGAGGGGGATTGGGGTAGGGGGGTTGGGGGGAGGAGGGGGGTGGGGAGGAGGAGGTGGGGGGTAGGGGAAGAGAAGGGAGAGGAGGGGGAGGGGGGTGGGGGGGAGAGGAGGAGGGGAGAGGAGGGGTGAGAGAGGGGGAGAAGGGAAAGAGGATGGATGGAGGGAGGGATGGAGGGGGAGAAGGGAGAAAGGATGGAGGGAGGGAGGAGAGGGAAGGAAGGGAGAGAAGGGAAAGAAGGAGGCTGAATGGCCGGGCCCAAGACTTCGGGCTGGATTTACAGGTTGGTGGCAACGGGTCTCGGTGGGGGTCACGGAGGTCCGGGAGGGGTCACGGAGGTCCGGGGGGTGGGGGAGGGGAAGATTCGCAGAGGTCAGGGGGGGGGAGAGCCGCGGAGTCCGGGGGGGAGAGTCGCGGAGGTCCGGGGGGGGGGAAGAGTCGCGGAGGTCCGGGGGGGGAATCGCGGAGGTCGGGGGGGGGGTGGGAGAGTCGCGGGGGGGGGTTAGAGAGAGAGTCGCGGGGATGAGGCGCGGAGGTCGGGTCGGGTCGGGAGGGAGCGGAGGTCGGGTCGGGTCGGGGGGGGGAGCGGAGGTCGGGTCGCCGGTGGGGGATGGAGGCGGCGGGGGGAAGCAGAGGTCGAGTCAGGTCCGGTCGGTCGGGTGGGAGGAGCCTTATTCACGCAGCCCCAGTGAGGCCATTCGGCCAGCGCTAGGGGCTGCGTGCTTCGGGCCCCTCCCACACAGTTTTGGGCGCCTGGAGCTACTGCACATGCGCGCCCACTGTAGCGCGCATGTGCAGAGGTCCCGGCACTGTTTTCAGCGCAGGGACCTGGCTCCGCCCCCTACAGCTCGTGCTGTGCCGCGCCCAGCTCCAGAGGACCTGCAGGGAGCCGGAGAATAGGTAAGTTTTTTTTAGGCGCACTTTGTGGCGCGAAAAACGGGCATCCAGGTCCGGGCTGCGCCGTTTTAGGCGCGGCCCGAAACTTGGGCCCATTATGTAATCAATAAGGAGATTGACAAGAATAGCAAATATTAACAAAGCTGCATACCACTGTTGATTACATTTTGGAAGTTCCTAGTAAAATTGTGACAAACATGGCATGCATCGTTCTCTCTAATATTTTTGGGGGCCACACGGCCCCTTTAACGGGCTGCACGGCCCATTCATTCAAAATTCCACGCATATGCGGTTTTTCAATTTAACAGCTGGCTCACTGGCTGCACGGGATCTTCAGAGCGTTACCTGGCCATGCAGCTTATAGGGAACATTGATGGTATGATCCATTTAAATGAATCGGGGATTCCCTTTCAATAAAATCAGTTGCATATTAGCAGATGCGATGATGATATGCAGTTTAAATTTTGCTCAAATGTAAAAAGGTATCAAATAGGTTGTTCAGTAAATCAAATTCGTTCAATTTAAATTTAAGAAATTCTTATTTGTATTCTTGAACATCCCAGAATACATCTATGATTGGCCAAGGAAGGACATAGTTTTTTCCATCATTCATTTCTGACTTAGAAGTCCCACAGGCTGATTTAATTCCACCCACCTGTCAGCTCTTATAGCTACATGACCTCATAATGCATTGTAGAAATCAGTGTCTGCCAGTGCCTCGTATTTTACATCTCGAACACTGAAAGTCAGTTCAGAAATACCACGACTGAATACTCTTGATCTAATTTTTTTCGCCGATATTTTGCCGTTTTTGGCAGAAAAAGTTCATCAGCTAAATTGGCTAAAGTCTTACGCCGGCAGATTTGAAATACTGCTTAAAAGCGGACCATGGCGTGCAAGATGACAAAAAGTGTTATCATTTTAAATTGGTCGTTTGGCGCACCTGTATTCTGGTTGAAAAAAAAACCCCGAGAAAAGCCTGCGTTGCAGCCCCAGAAACCTGCAAAACCTTGCATATAAATGATGGACTACAAAATGGACTTTATAGTTCAATGATTTAAGGCACAGAATCTATCAATCTGTGTTGCCCTTCTTTGAAACATTTCCAATGCCTTCATGTTTTGTTTTGCACAGCTTGATACGATACTTCTCAGATGAATCATATGAAGACCTGCAAAAAAGGCAAGTTAATATTTTAATTTTTTAATTCCTTTTCAGTGATTCGCTAGATAAGTGCCTTGTGAATGCTTTGTGATTTTTTTATTTTTTGTTTATTGCAATTTTTTTTTGTGTTTTCCCCCCTCCCAGGGCCTGTCTTTTTAGCGGTAATCGGCCTCGGACTAAAGTTGGTTAGGACCGCTGTTTCCGCTGCGAAGCCTCGTGCAACGCCGATTTTTACCACTGTGCGCATTTTTTTATGAAACTTTGGCCTTTAAAAAATGGCGGTGTGATTAGCGGTATTTTTGGCGATAAATGCCGAAAAAATACCACTATGGCCAAAAGACGAATTTTTAGCCTTTATAAGAGTTGCATTCCAAACCTGACATTTAACAATCACTGAAATTATTTGACATGCCTAGAAATGATTATATATCAATTATACTTTCCCCTGCATTTAGTTAAACCTTGCATATAAATGATGGACTACAAAATGGACTTTATAGTTCAATGATTTAAGGCACAGAATCTATCAATCTGTGTTGCCCTTCTTTGAAACATTTCCAATGCCTTCATGTTTTGTTTTGCACAGCTTGATACGATACTTCTCAGATGAATCATCAATGTTTTATTCAGCATCAGTGTCAATTCCTTTGACTCATACGCTGTGAATCCACCTCGAAGTCATAACATTCTATTTGCCTTGGCAATCATCCGCATATATCGTGATAAGGTTTTCTATGTTTTAGTAAACTATAGCACCTAAGAAATGTACTGTTCCATGATTTTATTTTGTAATATGCCCTTCATATTTAGCACCAATGTAAAATATTGCTTGTCTTTTTTTCTTCATCACCCTAATAAATAAGTTTCTGTAGACCTTTTTGAACCACATCCATTTCTTCAGAAAATTCTGCACACTTACACAATTTGGTAGCATCCATAAACACAAACATTTGAATTATAATAGTATAAAAGTTATTCATTTATATTATAAATAACAGCGACCCACAAACAACCCCCGGGGAGCTTTGCTGAGTAGAGTTGCACAATTAAAACTATTGCAATTGACAACTAGCCTCTATTTCGTTGCATCTAGATAATTCATTATCCACCTAATTACTACATCCTTCAGTCTGTGACCCTTCATGTTGTCTCTTTTACATTGCTTGGTTTATGAAAAACATACAACTCAAACACTTTAACCTCTATCATAGGAAGACAGGAACACAGGAATAAGAGTAGGCCATTTAGCTCCTTGAGCATGTTCCACCAAACTGACAGGCATTTTTCAGAAACTTATCAGCGAGCGTTACTTTCCCCATGTGTGTAACGCCGGGAAAAGATAATACCGGCCGGCCACTTTTTTTGGCCGGAATCATCAGAATGGGCGAAATCAACGCCCATAATATCGCCCACCGTTAGTTTACTCACGAAATTAATCATGATTCCGTGAGTAAACTAACCGAGATTCAATCATACCGCCTGCCCACTTTATTTTGCCGTAAAGATCACATCTGCTGAAACTAACGGCCATGAGATCGCCCAGCGTCACTTTCACCACCTCTCACACATATCGCCCACAACATCGCTCGCCCAAAAAAATGCCCGGAAAAAGTGGAACTAATCGGAACGAATCACAGCGTTTTGGACGCCATGTTTTACATTACATATCACATCCTTTAAAAGGCTGCTCTGCCTTCGGAGATAGCGCTTCCACAAAGAGGTTATCACTGAGGTATGCCAGCTCATAAGGGGAGATCTGCAGCCTGCCAGCACCATCAGTACTACACTGTTGTCGAGGTCAAAGTCACTGCGGCACTGTCATTCTATGCCTCGGGTTCTTTTCAGACTTCCGCTGACGACATTTGCGGTCTGTCTCAGCATGCCACACATTGCTGCATTAGACAGGTCACTGAAGCCATGTACACACGCAGGAGGGACTTGATCAGCTTCCCTATGACCAGGGAGGCACAGACTGAGAGGGCTCTAGGATTCTCCAGAATTGCAAACTTCCCCAAGGTGCAGGGAGTGATAAACTGTACGCACATCACAATGCTGGCACCTTTTCAAGATGTAGAGGTTTTCAGGAACTGCAAGGGATTCCACTCCCTGAATGTCCAACTCGTTATCGACCGCCAGCAAATTATAATGGCAGTGAATGCTAAATTTCCGGGCAGCATCCATGATGCTCACATCCTGCGTGAGAGCACTGTATCTGACTTGTTTAACAATCAGCCACAAGGTCAATGCTGGATGCTTGGTGACAAAGGATATGGCCTCGCCACCTGGCTGATGACACCCACACCGATGCCGAGAGGCGATATACTGAGAGCCACAGAGCCGCTCGCAATAGAAACATAGAAATATAGAAACATAGAAAATAGGTGCAGGAGTAGGCCATTCGGCCCTTCTAGCCTGCACCGCCATTCAATGAGTTCATGGCTGAACATGCAACTTCAGTACCCCATTCCTGCTTTCTCACCATACCCCTTGATTCCCCTAGTAGTAAGGACTTCATCTAACTCCTTTTTGAATATATTTAGTGAATTGGCCTCAACAACTTTCTGTGGTAGAGAATTCCACAGGTTCACCACTCTCTGGGTGAAGAAATTCCTCCTCATCTCGGTCCTAAATGGCTTCCCCCTTATCCTTAGACTGTGTCCCCTGGTTCTGGACTTCCCCAACATTGGGAACATTCTTCCTGCATCTAACCTGTCTAACCCCGTCAGAATTTTAAACGTTTCTATGAGGTCCCCTCTCATTCTTCTGAACTCCAGTGAATACAAGCCCAGTTGATCCAGTCTTTCTTGATAGGTCAGTCCCACCATCCCGGGAATCAGTCTGGTGAACCTTCGCTGCACTCACTCAATAGCAAGAATGTCCTTCCTCAGGTTAGGAGACCAAAACTGTACACAATACTCCAGGTGTGGCCTCACCAAGGCCCTGTACAATTGTAGCAACACCTCCCTGCCCTTGTACTCAAATCCCCTCGCTATGAAGGCCAACATGCCATTTGCTTTCTTAACCGCCTGCTGTACCTGCATGCCAACCTTCAATGACTGATGTACCATGACACCCAGGTCTCTTTGCACCTGCCCTTTTCCTAATCTGTCACCATTCAGATAATAGTCTGTCTCTCTGTTTTTACCACCAAAGTGGATAACCTCACATTTATCCACATTATACTTAATCTGCCATGCATTTGCCCACTCACCTAACCTATCCAAGTCGCTCTGCAGCCTCATAGAATCCTCCTTGCAGCTCACACTGCCACCCAACTTAGTGTCATCCGCAAATTTGGAGATACTACATTTAATCCCCTCGTCTAAATCATTAATGTACAGTGTAAACAGCTGGGGCCCCAGCACAGAACCTTGCGGTACCCCACTAGTCACTGCCTGTCATTCTGAAAAGTCCCCATTTACTCCTACTCTTTGCTTCCTGTCTGACAACCAGTTCTCAATCCATGTCAGCACACTACCCCCAATCCCATGTGCTTTAACTTTGCACATTAATCTCTTGTGTGGGACCTTGTCGAAAGCCTTCTGAAAGTCCAAATATACCACATCAACTGGTTCTCCCTTGTCCACTCTACTGGAAACATCCTCAAAAAATTCCAGAAGATTTGTCAAGCATGATTTCCCTTTCACAAATCCATGCTGACCTGGACCTATCATATTACCTCTTTCCAAATGCACTGCGATGACATCCTTAATAATTGATTCCATCATTTTACCCACTACCGATGTCAGGCTGACCGGTCTGTAATTCCCTGTTTTCTCTCTCCCTCCTTTTTTAAAAAGTGGGGTAACATTGGCTACCCTCCACTCCATAGGAACTGATCCAGAGTCAATGGAATGTTGGAAAATGACTGTCAATGCATCCACTATTTCCAAGGCCACCTCCTTAAGTACCGTAGAGAAAACCATTGGAGTGCTTATGCAGCACTTTAGATGCCTGGACCACCCAGGAGGTGAGCTCCAATACCACTCTGAGCAGGTAGCTCAATTCGTGTGGTGTGCTCCATGCTGCACAACTTGGCTATCTGGAGGGGACAAGAATTGCCTGAAAAGTCTGACAGTCCACCTCACCACAGAGAGAAAGAGGAGGACGAGGAGGCGGATGCTGACATCGGCTCAGACAATCAGGCTGATGCTGAAGCCAAGCCCCCACCCCCCTCCATTGACTGCATGAAAGGGCCCGTGGTGGCCTGATAACTTCAAGAGCCTTACGTCAGGAGCTCATCAATGAGCATTTCGCCTGAAAGAACATTGGTGGTATTTACAGGGCTGACACAATGCTGGCTGTGCATGTCATACATCAATGGTGGGCATCACCTTGGTGACAGTTAAAGTTTAAGTTGATTGAAGTTAAATGTAATTATACCCTTTGATGTTATGGAATCACCAGCGCGTAACGGTGCAGCTATCTGAGCCAATGCGCAACAAGGATTTGTTAAATAAAAAATATTTAAACTGAACATTTGTCTGAAATCATAAGTTTTTCTTTAAAAACCAACCCTTGAGGGGGGTGGGGGGGGATGACAGCTGAACCGCTGCTTGGACGGATACGGGAGAGGACGGTCCTGAGATGGGAATGTGCTCTGAGCCAGATGCAAGATGTTGCTCCTGGCTCTCATGTGTCATTGGCAATGGGTCTGCGGCACCTTGGGGTGCAATGCCATGCTCCAGGACCACTGGGAGCCCTCTGCCACCAGTGTTCCTGGCTACCAGCTCCAGGGTCTCCACCATCCCTTCCATGATATATCTTATTTGTTGGACAAAAACTCGGTGCCAACTATGTTCTTGATGCTTAGTAGGCTTTTTGCTGCTCGTGAATCTCCCTTGTGCCTCCCACAACAGGCAAACAAACACACACCATAGCCACACACGCTTTCAATCCCTCTCAGCTCTCTCTCTCTCTGTCTCCTTTTCTGTGCATGTCATGATGACCCTTGACCTCCTGAATGGCGGGAATCGTTCATTGCCATGCCGTTGCTAAGGACGGCGACACTTTATGGCAGAAGGTCAGAGAGGTTTAACGCTACCGCCCATTTCATATCGCTCGCGGTAACGCCCAACTTCAAAAATGGAGATTAGATGCCTTGAGAATGGGCGAGAAGCCGGCGATCTGAAAACCCATTTTTACCACTCACGCCGGAAATATCGCCCATCTTTGAGCGGTACGCACAAAAGTGTACAATCTCGTCCATGGAGTATAAAAGTAGGCAATTCCTGCTACAACTGTACAGGGCATTGGTGAGACCACACCTGGAATACTGCGTACAGTTTTGGTCTCCTTATTTAAGGAGGGATATAATTGCATTGGAGGCAGTTCAGAGAAGGTTCACGAGGTTGATTCCTGAGATGAAGGGGTTGTCTTATGAAGAAAAATTGGGCCTATATTCATTGGAGTTTAGAAGAATGAGAGGTGATTTTATTGAAATGTATAATATTCCTAGCGGGCTTGACAATGTAGACGTAGTGAAAATATTTCCCCTCCTGGGGGCATCTAGAATTAGGAGACATAGGCCTCAAGTTTCGGGCCGCACTTAGAACGGCGCAGCCCCGACATCCACACCCATTTTCCGTGCTCAAAAGCGCATCAAAAACTTACCGAGCAATTCTCGGCCTCCCAGCAGCTTGCTTCCAGCTCGGCGAGGCACGCAGAGTTCAGTGGGGGGCATGGCCAAAGCGTCGCGCCGATTTTGAGAGTGCAGGGGGGCGGGGCTCTCTCACAGCAGAAGACGTCGTGTCGGCAGCCCTGCGCGTGTGCATTGGAGCGTGCGTGCATGTGTAGTGCACTGCTGCTGCCATCTCTGTGGGTGGCCTGAAGCCGATCCTGTCCCCTGGCCGAACGGCCTGAAGCTCCGCAGCTCGAAGGCTGCTGCTGCCGTTGTTGGGCTGCCGTCATTGGACTGACGCTGCCCCTGTCTCCTGGATGAATGGCCTGAAGCTCCACAGCTCGAAGGCTGCTGCTGCTGCTTCTTCACACAGGTAGAAAAATTCAATGTATTTTTTATTTGCTTTATTTACCATTTAATATTCAGGATGGCTCTTTATTTGTATAAGTGAGACTGTTGAATGTTTGTAAAATTTAATTACTTCCCTTCCCTCCCCCCACATCTCTCGTTCCCTACGCCTGATTTGTAACCTACGCCTGATTTGTAAGTGTAGGCAAGGTTTTTCTGAACGTACAAAAATCTACATTCTAAGTTAGTTTGGAGTAAGTTTTTACTGCCTAAACTTGCAACACAGGCATAAGTGGCTGGACAGGCCCCCTTTTGAAAAAGAAAATCTGTTCTACAATGAAACTGTTCTAACTCACTAGAACTGGAGCAAACTAAATGTCAAGAATTGAAATTTCTAAGATACTCCATTCTAAACTAGTTGCTCGAAAAAAATAGGAGTAACTCAGGCTGAAACGTGACCCCATAGTTTCAGAATAAGAGGTCGCCCATTTAAAACAGAAATGAGGAGGAATTTTTTCTCTCAGAGGTTCGTGAATCTTTGGAATTCCCTACCCCAGTGAGCTGTGGAGGCTGGATCATTGAATCTATTTAAGGTAGAGATAGACAGATTTTTGAACAATAAGGAAGTCAAGGGTATTGGGGAGCGGGCAGGGAAGTGGAGTTGAGGCAATGATCAGATCAGCCATGATCTCATTGAATGGCTGAGCAGGCTCAAGGGACTAAATGACCTACTCCTGCTCCTAATTCTTGCGTCCTTATGTTCATGTGTAAGTTCAAACCAATGCTGCAAGGCCAATATATCCTTCCTAAAGTGTGGTGCTCACAGTTCTCCAGATGTGTCTAACCAGGGTTTTGTCTAGCTGTAACAGAACTTCTACCCCTTGTATTCTAGTATTCTAGATATAAAGCCCAGCATTCCATTAGCCTTTCTGATCATTTTCTGTACCTGTTCATGACATTTTTATCCATTAATTTCAATATAGAGTCAAACTATTTTTTAAATATATAAATTTGTTAGAACATAAGATCTATGAGCAGGAGTGGGTGGCCCCTCATTCTGAGACTATGTCCCCTAGTTTTAGTTTCCTCTATGAGTGGAAATATTCTCTCTGCATCCACCTTGTCGAGCCCCCTCAGTATCTTATATGTTTCAATAAGATCACCTCTCATTCTTCTAAACTCCAATGAATAGAGGCCCAACTTACTCAGCCTATCTTCATAAGTCAACCCTCTCATCTCCGAAATCAACATAGTGAACCTTCTCTGAACAGCCTCCAATGCAAGTATATCATTCCTTAAATACGGAGACCAAAACTGTATAGAGTACTCTAGATGTGGCCTCACCAATACCCTGTACAGTTGTAGCAGGACTTCTCTGCTTTTATACTCCATCCCCCTTGCAATAAAGGTCAACATTCCTTTTGCCTTCCTGATTACTTGCTGTACCTGCGTACTAACTTTTTGTGTTTCCCCCAGGTCCCTCTGTACTGAAGCACTTTGCAATTTTTCTCCATTTAAATTATAATTTGCTTTTCTATTTTTTCTGTCAAAGTGGATAACCTTACATTTTCCTACATTATACTCCATCTGCAAAATTTTTGCCCACTCATTTAGCCTGTCTATATCCCTTTGCAGATTTCTTGTGTCCTCTTCACAATTTGCTCTCCCACCCATCTTTGTATCTTCATCAAACTTGGCTATATTACACTTGGTCCTTTCATCCAAGTCATTAATATAGATTGTAAATAGTTGAGGCCCCAGCACCAATCCCTGTGGCAGCCCACTAGTTACTGTTTGCCAACCTGAAAATTACCCATTTATCCCGACTCTCTGTTTTCTGTTGGATAGCCAATCCTCTATCCATGCTAATATATTACCCCCAACCACGTGAACTCTTATTTTGTGCAGTAACCTTTTATGTGGCACTTTATCGAATGCCTTCTGGAAATCCAAATACACCACATCCATTGGTTCCCCCTTATCCACCCTGCTCGTTACATCCTCAAAGAACTCCAGCAAATTTGTCAAATATGATTTCCCTTTCATAAAACCATACTGATTCTGCTTGATTAAATTATGCTTTTCTAAATGTCCTGCTGCTACTTCCTTTATAATGGACTCCAGTATTTTCCCAATGACAGATGTTAGGCTAACTTGTCTATAGCTTCCTGCTTTCTGTCTGCCTCCTTTTTTAAATAGGAGCATTACATTTGAGGTTCTGGATGAGATGGATTTGAGGGTTTAACAGCTTCTGGGTAACAGGAGGTCCAGGGCGTCACATAAATTCAGAATGTTGGAGTGGAAGGAGGTGGCACAGATCCTCACTGCAAAATCGACAGCCCCACGGATGAGGGAGCAGTGTTGGAAAAAATGTAATGGCCTAACCAGAGTTGAGAAGGTTTATTCAGAGTATTAAAAATTTGCAAATTCAGATTTTTTTTAGATGCCATTAGTTTCTGAATCTCTCACAGGATGCAGCTAGCAGTACTTGCAGTACAACCTTTCCCCATGTCTCCTTGGAGCAGCATCAGAAACCCAGCTACCTATTCCTGATCCCAATCCACACGCCAGGGACAGATGTCTTACCTTTGACACAAGAGGGGTTTGATCAAAGGGAAGGGAAAGAGGTAGGAGGGAATAGGGCACCATTTCATGCAGAGTCCACCTCTCCCCACTCAGTCTCACTCACAGCTACCCTCAGGCACGCCCATGAGGGTGCAAAGTCTGTGAAGTTAGCCACTCTTGTTCCAATTCTTTTGTTGGCATTGTGCGATTTATTGATATTTAGATTTTTATTTTAATTGTTGCTATTATAATTGTTGGTGCTGATCCTAAATAATTCAGTCAGAGGTCATTTGTAACTATTTGCAAGATTGAAAAGAATTAATAATTTCAACAATTTTACATTACAACAATTTTACATAATCAAAGGAGAAAATGAAAATCCTCACCACTTTGACAGGTGAGTACTTCAAAGTACCCACTGACCTATCCAGGCATCCAAAGCATGATTTCAGCACCCCGATTGTCCTCCTCGCTACTTGGCGCATGTGCACGTGTGCACAGTTGTACTTTTCCTATGGTGCACTATTGGTCCTGTGGTAGATTGTCATCAGGCACAACTTTAGAGGGTAAGCCTTGTCACCTTCGATTCATCCGCATCATTGTTGTGTTCTGGTATAGTGTCATTTAAGTTTGATTGCTGAAGGATGAAAGCATCATGAACAATTCCCTGTGATTTGCATTGACATTCATAACCACAGTTGGGCATCGCAAAGGATCACCACATCTAACGAATGGAACGCTTTCCTGTTGATATATGCCACAAGTGCTCAGTGGGGTGTCTTCAATAGCACATGTTAGAAATGGTAATTTGGGCCATCATTCCTTTTGTCTCTCTAATCTCTCCTGTCTTCCAACCTATCACAGATCTTCCCTTTTGTTCTTTCTTCCCCTCCCCCTTACAGTGCTTGATAAGAATCTGTTCTTTCCGAACACTCTCCAGATCTGACGAGAGATCGTCGACCCGAAACTTTAACTCTGCTTCCTCTCCACAGATGCTGCCTGACCTGCTGAGAATTCCAGCATTTTCTGTTTTTATTCCAGATTCCAGCATCCGCAGTATTTTGCTTTTGTACATGGATTCTGTTGATGGCCCCCTGTCCACTGAGGAATCCAGCAAACCTGTGGAAAGCAATGGACCTCACTTTGCCACCCTGGGACATGTCACAGCTGATGAAATCTGATGCTCTGCGGAACATGGCATCTGTGACCTGTTGAATGCAGGCCCTCGCAGTGCTCTGAGCGATGTTTCACATCACTGCTGCCTGCCTTATCTATTAACCACGATTACTGCCACTGCCCCTCCCACTGCATAATCGGTTATTGAACTCTAGCTCCTTCGGGAGGAAGTCTGCTGATCATGTTTGTCTTGATCTTCACTCAACACTTCCCATTTTATTCCCCCTGTCCGTTGTCTAAAAGGCCATAATTTGTGAGGTAACACTGTTTGTAGCCACGTTTCATAGCGTCCATCACATAAACCTTTTACATTGGTCATATCTAGTACAACCGGTACAATTTCACATCACACTTTGGAATACCCCAACTGGTTATGTTGTTAGTTGGTCGACCACGCTGTTCATTGGAGCCATTGTTATCTTGCAACATGAGTCTCTCTTATCCATCCAGTGTCCTTTCATGACTTTTGTATTTACTCCAAAGGTTTTCATGTTGGTGCGATTCAGATTCTGACACTGATAATGTCCTCCATGGCCCTTGTGTACATAGGAGAACCTCAATTCCTATCTGGGGCCCTCAGGGTCCCCTAATTCTATTACATCTCTGTATGGCACCCCGACAGGCTCTGTTGGTGTTTGTCCGTGCTTCATTATGGCTAAGTCTGTATCATTTATTTTCAACAGGTTTTTGCTTTTTCCTTCTTTATCTGCTGTAATATAAGCTGCTTTCTGTTTATCCCTGCTTTTCACGAGCAGCCATTGTCCACTTTTCTTCCTTCGATAGGTGATCAGGAGTCAGGACATAAAGAATCAAAGAATATCCAATTCAGACTATCAGAGTTCCATTTTCTATTTCTCCTCTTTCAGTTTCCATTGTCATACTTGCGATAGGTATCTCTAACCTCACCAGGATGAGTTGTGCGATTACCATCATTATAACAGCATTTATCAGCCATTATCATGCCCTCCCCTTTGTGGTTGTTTTTTCCTCTGGATACTGAATTAGGTATATGACTGCAATTGCTTTGTCCACAATGGGACATGGTCCTTTCCATTTAGGTACAAATGCTTGTGCTTTTGTCCCATTGACCCATCATCATAGGCAGTCCCTCAAAACGAGGACGACCTGCTTCCACACTAAAAAGGGATGAGTTCACAGGTGTTTCAATGAAGGACCTGAAATTCCAGGTCCAGAACTACATCCTGAAGGGTGGAAGATGCCTGTGCGTGGATTTTTTTTAATGTGTGGTGGCCGTTGCACACCAGCCACCACACGGGCTTGACAGAGCTCGGTCTTGGTCCAATGGCAAGGGTTATCCAAGACAACTGGAGACCAGCTCTGCTGCATGGACCTAGTGCGCACACATTCTGGGCACCAGTAAATGGAATGATTTGGGCGGAAGGGGGTGGGGCTTGACGGGGGAGGAGCTTGTCACCTGTAGGTCAAAAAAGTGAAATATGGGTATGGGGGGGGGGGGGTGGGGGCGGGGTGGGGCAGGGCTGGATGGATGCCTGTCTGTCAAAAAAAGTGCAGTACAAATAGTTACATCCTTTTGATAAGGCTGGTCTTGCTGATGAGTGTCATTGAAAACATACACATTATCAACAAGAATTAATGAAACAATTTGGAAGCTGTAATTTGACATTAAGTGGATATGCTAATTTACAGACTGTGGCAAAGAATTCTCATCATCATAGGCAGTCCTTCGGAATCTTTGGTGGTTGAACAGTCGAATACGAGAGCCACAGACTCTGTCACAGGTGGATCAGATAGTCATTGAGTGAAGGATGGGTGGGGCTGGTTTGCCACATGCTCTTTCCGCTGCCTGTGCTAGATTTCTGCACGCTCTCGATGTTGAGACTTGAAGTGCTCAACGCCCCACCAATGCACTTTCTCCACCTCGGGCGGTCTTTGGCCAAGGACTCCTAGTTGTCAGTGGTGATCTGATCCACCTGTGAGAGAGTGTGGTCAGTGCTTCAATGTTGGGGATGACCCATTGACCAGTGCGAGTACAATTTCATGCTCAAATGGTCTGACCTTTATGTCAAAATATTTCTTAATATGCCTTTTTGAATGGCCTAATACTTTAATCACAAATTCATTGTGTTTCATTCATGTTCACTCATTTTGTCGACCATACTACTCCTACTGTTCCCTGCATGGTGGGAGTTATCACTGCTTGTGGCACTAACAGGTGTTCTGCGCTCCTCAATAAGCATCCTATCATTGCTTGATAAGGAGAATATTGTGTGATGTTGTGGGGTGTTGCTCTAATTTCCATTAAGCACAAGAGTAACCATTTGGTTGGCTTTTCTTCTTTCAATAAAACAATTAGGAAGGCAAAGAGTAACTATGAAATTAAATTATCAAAGAACATAAAACAAAATAGTTAAATATTTTACAGGCACATTGTAAGGGGGAGGGGGTTGTGTGTGATCTCTATGAGGGGGTCAGGTTCCCTTCTGACCAACTTGAGCGGTTTCGAACCGCTCCCCCTCCCTTGGGTTCTGTACTCTGGATTTATTTGGGGGTGGGGGGGGTGACAAAAGTGCAGTGGACACTGGTTTGATACAAAGAACTTTGTTTTTATTACAGTCAGGGTAATACAGGCTTATTAATCTAGTGAGAAAATGCACGGCCAAACTTACAATCACTCTAACAAAGAACAATACAAGGAAAGGTACAAGGTCAAACTTAAAATCACTCTAATAAGGAACAATACAAGGAAAGGTACAAGGTCAAACTTATAATCACTCTAATAAAGTACCATGCACTACACATTCAAAGGGGGTTGCAGTAAAATTATACCTCCCACCTCCCAATACCTAATTCTTGCTAGGTTAGACTCCAGGGCAGGCAGGGACTTATGCTTACCAATCCTTTTGATAGTTAATGGTAGATGGTGATGTTCTTCCTTCCTTCAGGACTTCAAGACTTCGAGGCTGTAGAGTCTCTCCTCTCTCTCTCTCTTCTCTCTCTCCTCCCTCTCTTCTCGTCTCATCTCTGTTGAAAACAGTGGCCAGTTATACGATTTCAGTGTTCTAATTTTGCTGCCCAATCTGTTCACAATCCTTTGTATAATTTTGGCGGGCTTGGTTCTTCTTTGTAATATTTTGTCGGGCTCATTAAAGTTGATATGTCTTGGGTGGGTTGATGTTCGGAAAACTGTTTTCTGATGGAAATATTAGTTTAGTAATTGCAATGTCCTTTTGTGCTTAGTCTTTCACATATAGGATGGATTGGGCCTCTTTGTGATGTATATGCTGAAATGGTTTGTCCAGACCCATGTTGATGGGGAGCTATCTCTGGGTGATACTGTGATGGTAATGTCTCCTTTGGAGGAAGATTTCCAAATACTCATTCTTCCAGATAGGTTATCTCAGTCCTCACACCCAGACAGTTCCAATAATCAAGTGGGCTTCCTTTGTTCCCCAGGTCCGCCCACAGGATTGAATTTGTCTTATAAAAATTCATAACTCTATTAAAGTTTGTAGTTTCTTCGCTAGGCACTTTAGAGTTCCAAACTTTTCGGTAGATAGTCCCAAATTAAATTTCCTTTCGAGTGAGCCCAATCACAGGGGGGGGTTCTGGTGAATTTTGCTCTCTGCAGTCCCCCCTGTTGACACTCTACACTCCTTGAGTGTCAATCAAGGTAAGCAAAATTCCTGCTCCCAAGAGTCAACTTTCCCTGCATTTATACTAGCTAAACATTACCCTGCATCCCCCGTTGAAATGCAATGCAATATACAGGCGAATACAGTCATTACAATTTGGTTATAGCATAGAGGGGGTATGATGTCCCTCTTTTCCTCGGTTTTCACAGTAAAATGACGGTATACAGTCATACACAACTTCAAGTAAAGTAAAATTAAAACACATAGTAACACATTCTCAAATCGCATAAAAGGTCCATAGTCAAAAACGTTTTAAGTTCAGTACATAGTCAAAACATTTAAGTAACACTCTTACAAAACTCGCAATGTTGCGGTTTACAGCAGGCAAAATCAAACACAAATTAAACATGGTAGTATGGTGTCACCCCTCCCTGCACGATTCCCAAGTTCGGCCAAGGAGCATATAGCACCCTTTGGTGCCTGACCTGACAGCCTCTGCGTTTCACTCAGTAAGTGAGTCACCATCAGTAAAGTATAATCACGAGTTGACAGTGTGGGAAGCGATTCAGATCCATACTGGGACCTCTATATTTCTGAAAAGGTCCCACCAAGGCGGAATGGTGATCTCGAGAATCTTTTTCCCTATCACAATGGTTTTCTGTTCTAGAGTATAGAAATGTTTTTTGTGAGATAATTACTGCTTTTAGCAGAGAGGTAAGATGTTCAGGTAGAGGAGGAATTGCATTGCCAAAATGTACAACATAATTCTGTAGATTTGTAATGTTTTCCTTCACAGTGAGGTGGAAAGTGGAGGGTTCAGGAATGGGGACAATCCATTCCTGGGCCACTTGAACTGATGCCTCAGGTTTGAAGCAAAAACTGCTGTCACTTACCGGACACCAGAAGTGTCCATGTTGGTAGTAGGGCGCACTGATGGTGACACAATATTTCCCAGCCCCTATGTATGCTACCTGTGGAGGGACATCGTCTTGTGCCATTACTTCCATGGTGCAGTTAATAGACTGTGCACCAGCAGCTTTAAACCCACACTGTGACTTTGAATGGGCACTTAAGTACTGGGGACACAGTATTACATGTGCACCCCGGCTCCGGCACCCAGAGAGATCAGAACCCGTTACAGCGTGCTCCCACTTTATGACATATGTTCTCCACCCGGTGTACCAGTGCGGGTCGGGCTGTCCCACCCATGACCGGCATCCTTAATACTATCCCCATAATGGTGTGGTTAGATTTCCCACTGTCCACTGGGACAGGGTAGGCTTCAGAGGCTAGGCGGAGCTGGCAAGGGCTTAGTGAATTGCTGTACAGGTGGAGGGCTGTGAGGTGCTTGTTCCTGATCCAAGAGGAGACTACACCTTGTCTTAAATCCTTCAGGTTGTTGCGGCCCTCGCCCAACAACCATGCCCCATACAATACGCACACCTCGTTCTGTGCAGCCTGGTCAGAAGCGTTTCTATCCTCCCGTATAAGGGCATTCGCTGTCGGTGCATGTTTTTCCAGCTCAGCCACTATTTCTTTTAAATGGACAGTGATAGCCTGGTCCTCGTGTAGTTCTGATCCTACTACGGTATTCTCCTGTTTCAGGATTTTTCTCAATTGGGTCTTTAAACTGTTTATCTGTGTTTGCAGCTCTATGTCATCTAGGCTATTTATTACAGAGGGTGCTGTATTGTAGGTAATGAAAACGTCGTTTATGATTCCCCTTTTAGGTCTCCCCGAGCCCATGGTGTACCTAGCGTTTAGGGTGTATAGGTCTGCTTTGTCTACATTTCCAAAGTCTAATTCATAAAATTTCTTGAACATGTCTCTAAGTAGGGCCTGGTATAGCAGCTCTGTTTCTTTCAGACACCATGCAGGTAGGTGTACCTCGGTAAGGTTTAATATTACTGAAGCTACTGCATAATATACCCCCTGATATAACACCTTTTCGGTCGGTACCAATACTAATCCGTTTCCAGGTCCCTTGGTGGTGGTTTCTATTACTGTGCATATTGGCGGGGTTGTGGGCAGGGGTTTCTTAATGTGTACTCTTAGTTCGGTGGTGTTAATTGTGAGTGGGGAGTGCGGGACTGCGCACCCGTGTAGGCTAGAATCCCATCCCATCCCTTCCCCTTCATCTTGTCATTGCCTGGCGAAGGCAATTGATATGCCTGCGGGACAAATACTCTCTGATCCCCACATGCAAACATAAATTCCTTGTTCGGATTCCCACCATTTGTTCCAACACACTTTTACTCCTCCCCGTGTCCCCATGATGGTGTGATACGTATCATTACCGAGTCTTTCCCAGTCCGATTCTTGGTCCCATGCGTCCTTGCTGAGTTTTCTGAGCCACCACTATCTTCCCAGGGGAATGTTCCCTTTGCAAGTCAAACACACACGCTTTCCCTCTGTAACACTGACTCAGGCAGCGATGATCCGCATCCGGGGGCATGGAACTGAGGCCTCCCCATAGGTAAAACCTTCCTGGCTGGAGTAGCGGGTAGAGTTAGATCCCAGCCACCCTGGCCATCTTCCCTCGTGGGCGTAAACAGTGAGTTCTTCCACGTCTCGGGGGCCACCCCTGGCGGTTACGATCGGTGCTCTTCCTCCTGAACACCCGTGGTTGAGGGATTCTTCCACGTCTCCTCGGTCGCTGTTGCTCATCCCTATCAGGGCGAGCAGGAACAGGATCTTTCTCATGTTGTTCTCCTTCCTGTTGGTGCACATGAAACAGGTTGTCTAGCCCTGAGAAAGCTCTCTGGCTTGACAAAGGTGACTGAGTTCTAAATTGGGCTCATAGTCTTTAATTGACTGGCTGTCTTATTCAGTTCCTTGTGGACTGATTGCTTTTAACTTTATCTCACAGTCGTTCTGCTTGTTATCTTACCAGTGCTTCCTTAATAGCCTTACCGGTAGATTCTTCTTACTCCCGGGTGTTACCCGGCCTGTGCCTCTTTTAACAGCTGCACAGGTAGATTCTTTTCCTTACCCCAGTTAACTAATGCATATATACATTATCCTTACACAGATAAATCTTACAGTATTCTAAACTTATTAACTAAACATATTTAAATTCATATTGCTAAACATCCTTAAATTCACATCGCTAAATATGTACATCTGCCACCCGTCTCCGGGTGGCCAGGTTAATTCCTGCCTTCTCTTTGTCTTCTTCTCCCGCTGGGTGTCCAGCGAGGTAGGTAATAGGTCAGTCTGCACCGTCTAACCCTAAGTACCCTGACCGGACGTGGGTTCGAGTCCCACACTATGGGGGAACGTCCCCTCCAGTGCTGCAGCACACCGCTCCTTTGTGGGTGGCTGCCTAGTTCGTTTCTTTCCCTGGGGGTTGTGCCTGGTTGAGGACTACGGGCTGGGGACTCTCACTTGGTGGCTGTTCCACGACCATCTCTTCTGGGGGTCCCTTGTTGCCCGAGGCTACCGGCTGGGTGTCCCTGCTCGCGGGCTGGTCTCTGACCTTAGGTGCCCTTTTGCTGCTGGTCCCTCTCCTGGGGCTGAACCATTTAAATTGGGGCGCTGGTGACCACAGTGTCTCTGGCCGTGGTGTGCGGGGAGTCCTTCTTAAGGCTCTGGCTGCTGGAGATGCGTCCGAGTCCCAAATGATTGGAGGGACAGCTCCTCCAGTAACACAGTCCACCGCCCCTCTAGGTGCAGCCTGTGGGTCTGCCACGTCCCCGGTGGGATTTCCACAGTCGGGGGCTGTTGGCTGGGGGTCCCTATCTTTAGTGCAGTTTACAGTTTTTGGCTGTCTCTTGCGTTTAGCTTCTGCCCCTGGGTTGAAAGGTTTGCACTGATTTATGTGGAACCACTTTGTTCGGCGGGGCAATTTTATGGCACAGACCATGGGGCTTGCCTTGTCGACAATTTGGTATGGTCCCATGTACAGTGCCTCAAAGACCCCTACTCTAGCATAGTTCCTTCCCATAACCTGGTCCCCTATCTCCCACTCGTGGTGCTTGCGGGGTTCTAGCAGAAATCGGTTGCTCCGATGCTGTTTTCCCATGTTGTTAGCAGCCTGCCAGTGAATCTGTTTAAGGTGTTCAAATAGATTTCTGACAAAGCTGTCCCGGTTCGCTTCCCTAAGCTGACCTTTCGTGAGTACCGGGGCTAACACATGGGTGGGGGCTTCGCATGGCTGTGCCGGTCATAAGCTCGTACGGGGAGTACCCCGTGCTCTTTGACTGGTTGGCCCGGATCCCCATGAGGACGAGTGGTAGGACCTCTACCCACCCCTTGGGTGAGTTCCCTGTCTCTTTGCGCAGCCTTTCTTTGATAGTGCGGTTTAAACGCTCCAGAGGCCCAGATGACTGCGGGTTGTGGGCGACGTGCCATTTCCCTTTGATGCCGAGTACCTTAAGGGTCTCCTGCATCACCTGCCCGGTGAAATGACTCCCTTGGTCGGACTTGCACATAAATCAGTCCCCATCGGGAGAACACTTCTCTGACCAGCATCCTAGCTGTTCCCAGGGCAGTGGCTGTTCGGCATCGGAAGGCTTCCATCCATTTGGTGAATACATCCACTAATACTAGGCATTACTTGTAACCTCCCTGGGCAGTGGGTAGGGGCCCGATGTAATTGATTTGGATAGACTGCCAGGGTCCCTCTACCCTCCTGATATGTCCCATAGACACCTTTCTTTTCTGGGGGTCGGAGTTGTTGGCCGCGCACATCAGACAGCTAGCGCAGAACTCGCGGACGTCTTCCCTGAGTCCTGGCCACTCGTTGCCATGTGGTCTCAGGTCTGGGGTGTCCTGCTCCTGGACCCTCGTGGGCCATCTGGAGGAATTCTCTCTGGTGTTGTTGCGGTACTACCCATTGCTCCCCCCTGAACAGCATGCCTTCTTTAATGGCAATTGCTGCGGTGCCGTATAGGCCGTCTACCCTTTCCCCTTTAGCTAGTGTGTTCAGGACAGTTTTGAGGACAGGGTCTTGGGTCTGTACCATTTTTAGGTCCAGGGGCAAAGCTAACCCTGCCTTCCCTGCCATCCCTATCCTGCCCCTGACTGCTGCAATGTGTCCTGGGTTGTGCCTTCACCTTATGTATGTAGATATCCCCTTCCTCCCCTACTGTTTTCATGATCTTTTCCAGTAGGGGCTTAATTGCCAGGGATCTCCCATCTGCGGATGTGTATCCGCGGCGGGACCAGATAGCCAGGTACTCCGTACACAAATTGCATGTGAACAAACTGTCTGAGCAAATCGTGTATGGGGTAGGGAATTCTTCGGGGTGTGTGATTACCTACATTACCGCAGACAGTTCAGCGTGCTGGGCGCTCATAGTGCTGGGGAGTTTAATCGCCAGGGCAATGCCTGCCACGGGGTCATAAACTCCGCAGCCTGTGAGTCATTCACCCGCAGATACTGTGCTTGAACCGTCCACATAGATCTCTCGGCCTGTGGGGTGTAACCCAACCCAAAAGCCTATGTTAATTTCCCATAACCCTTTTATGGAACACCGGTGGGCTGTCCCTGGATAAATCATGTTGGCTGTGAGTCTAGGCTGGCAGAGACCCTTTACCCTTAGGTCCATTTGAGAGAGGAGCAGGGTCCAGCGAGCAATGCGGGCACTGCTTAGTGTACCGTCCTTGATTCTCCCATCCAGAAGCATTTGGGTGGGCGTATGGTGGGTAAGGAGTGTGATAGGGGACCCCCCTGTGAAGATCAGTGATCTTTTCATAGCCCAGTGAGTAGCTAGGAGGTGTGCTCACAGTTGGAGTATCCCTTCTCCACATCCGTGAGTATCCTGGAGGAGTAGACCACTGGTCTCAGCCGGCCGTGACGCTCTTGGGGCAGTACTGTGCTCAGGCTGTCCCCACTAGCTGCTACCTCCAGGAAAAACTCTTTACCCCCATCTATGGCCCCTAGAGCTGGCACAGTCTGCAGGTCTTTCTTGAGTTGGATAAATGCTGCCTCGCAACCTTTGTCCCATTCCCACTCCACTCCCTTGTATAGGAGTCGGAGCAGAGGGGCTGCTGTGGCTGCATAATCCTCAATGAAGTCTCTGCAGTACCCAGTTAGCCCTAGAAAAGATCTTACTCCTGTCACTTTTTTGGAGGCGGGTAACTTCTGCACTGCTTATAAGAACTTAAGAACATAAGAACATAAGAATTAGGAACAGGAGTAGGCCATCTAGCCCCTCGAGCCTGCTCCGCCATTCAACAAGATCATGGCTGATCTGGCCGTGGACTCAGCTCCACTTACCTGCCCGCTCCCCGTAACCCTTAATTCCCTTATTGGTTAAAAATCTATCTATCTGTGATTTGAATACATTCAATGAGCTAGCCTCAACTGCTTCCTTGGGCAGAGAATTCCACAGATTCACAACCTTCTGGGAGAAGAAATTCCTTCTCAACTCAGTTTTAAATTGGCTCCCCCGTATTTTGAGGCTGTGCCCCCTAGTTCTAGTCTCCCCGACCAGTGGAAACAACCTCCCTGCCTCTATCTTGTCTATCCCTTTCATTATTTTAAATGATTCTATAAGATCACCCCTCATCCTTCTGAACTCCAACGAGTAAAGACTCAATCTATTCAATCTATCATCATAAGGTAACCTTCTCATCTCCGGAATCAGCCGAGTGAATCATCTCTGTACCCCCTCCAAAGCTAGTATATCCTTCCTTAAGTAAGGTGACCAAAACTGCACGCAGTACTCCAGGTGCGGCCTCACCAATACCTTATACCGTTGCAGCAGGACCTCCCTGCTTTTGTACTCCATCCCCCTCGGAATGAAGGCCAACATTCCATTCGCCTTCCTGATTGATACGTCCTTACTATACAGTATAAATGCACACAAGGCCCATGCTTGAGAGAAGGTCAGTCTGTGACCTGTCCTTTATTCCTTAGCACTCAAGTGATGAAGGTGGGTGGAGCTTCCCCTTTTATACCTGAAGGTCCAGGTTAGGAGTGTCTCCCACCTAGTGGTCAGTGTTCTCATGGTGTACAACTTAGGTCAGTTTATACATGGGTTACAATGCTGGTTTAATACATGACATCACCTCACCCCGCAAAGTCTTATTGGGATCACAGGTTGAGTCTCTCTGGTGGTTTACGCTCCCTTGTAGAGCGCCTGAGTTGGGGCTCCGGTTCTTGGGCGCTGGCCTGAGTGTCTGCTGTTTGTGGTGCCTCAGGCCTGTCCAGACTGCCCACAGTGACTGGGTTCTCCTCCCTTTGGTTCAGGTGTTCGGTCACCTGTGGTGGAGTGAACTCTATGTCCTGTTCTTCCTCTGCTTCTTCTATGAGGTTGCTGAGCCTCCTTTTTGTTTGATCCACATGTTTGCGGCAGATTTGTCCATTGGTAAGTTTAACGACCAGAATCCTATTTCCCTCTTTGGCAACCACAGTGCCTGCAAGCCATTTGGGCCCTGCAACGTAGTTGAGGACAAAAACAGGATCATTTACATCAATACATCGCGCCCTCGCATTCCTGTCATGGTAGTCATATTGTGACTGGCGCCTGCTCTTGACAATTTCTTTCATGGTGGGGTGTATAAGGGATAACCGTGTTTTGAGCGTCCTTTTCATTAGTAGCTCTGCGGGTGGAACCCCTGTGAGCGAGTGTGGTCGGGATCTATAGGCCAACAGGAGGCGTGATAAGCGGGTTTGTAGGGAACCCCCTTGGATTCTGAGCATCCCCTGTTTGATTATCTGCACTGCTCGTTCTGCCTAGCCGTTTGAGGCCGGCTTGAACGGTGCCGTTCTAATTCCATTGCCTGCCATGAAGTCCTGGAATTCAGTGCTTGTGAAGCACGGGCCATTGTCGCTGACCAAGATGTCCGGTAGACTGTGGGCGGCGAACATTGCCCGTAGACTTTCTACCGTGGCAGAGGATGTGCTTGAATTTAAAATGTCACACTCGATCCATTTGGAGTAGGCGTCTACTACAACCAAAAACATTTTCCCCATGAAAGGACCTGCGTAGTCCACATGGATGAGTGACCAAGGCTTGGCGGGCCATGGCCAGGGGTTAAGGGGGCTTCCCTGGGCGCATTGCCCAGCTGGGCACATGTGTTGCACCTGCGAACACAAAGTTCCAGATCTGCGTCTATCCCTGGCCACCAAACGTGTGACCTGGCAATTGCCTTCATTGTGACAATGCCCGGGTGCCCATTGTGGAGTTCTCTGATGAACGCCTCTCTGCCCATCTGGGGCATGACTACGCGGTTTCCCCACAGTAGGCAATCGGCCTGAATCGAGAGTTCATCCTTGCGCCTGTGAAATGGTTTAAATTTCTCAGGGCATGCTCTGTACGTGGCTGCCCAGTCCCCATTCAGGACACATTTCTTGACTAGAGACAATAGCGGGTCTCTATTTGTCCAGACTTTAATCTGACGGGCTGTCACGGGTGAGCCTTCGCTTACGAAAGCTTCAACAGCCATGACCATCTCAGCACCATGCTCGGTAGCCCCCTCAGTGGTGGCTAGTGGGAGCCTGCTGAGTGCATCGGCGCAGTTTTCGGTGCCCGGTCTGTGCCGAATTGTGTAGTCATAGGCGGCTAACGTGAGTGCCCACCTCTGTATGCGGGCCGATGTGTTTGCATTTATGGCCTTGTTGTCGGCCAAAAGGGACGTTAGGGGTTTGTGATCTGTCTCCAGCTCAAATTTCCTGCCAAACAGGTACTGGTGCATTTTCTTTACCGCATATACACATGCGAGCGCCTCCTTTTCTACCATCCCGTAGCCCCTTTCTGCCTGGGACAGACTTCTGGAGGCATAAGCTACCGGCTGTAACTGACCCTTGGCATTGACATGCTGCAACACACACACCATAGGACGACGCATCGCACGTTAACACAAGTTTCTTACATAGGTCATATAGCGTTAACAGATTATTGGAACATAACAAATTGCGTGCTCTATTAAAAGCCCTTTCCTGGCTGTCCCCCCAGACCCATTCGCGACCTTTGCATAGGAGCACGTGGAGCGGCTCTAGCAGCGTGCTCAATTTGGGAAGAAAGTTACCAAAATAGTTCAGGAGCCCCAGGAACGAACGCAACTCCGTCGTGTTACGGGGTCTGGGTGCTCTCTGGATCACTTCCGTCTTGGATCCCGTCTGCTGCTACCCTCATCCCCAGGAATTCTACCTCTGGAGCTAGGAAGACGCACTTCGCCTTTTTCAGTCTCAGACCTACCCGGTCCAGTCTGCGTAGCACCTCCTCCAGGTTGTGGAGGTGTTCTTCAGTATCGTAACCCGTAATGAGGATGTCGTCCTGAAAAACCACCGTCCCTGGAATCGACTTAAGGAGGCTTTCCATATTTCGTTGGAAGATCGCGGCAGGCCGAGCGAATCCCGAACGGACATCTGTTGTACTCAAACAACCCCTTGTGTGTCGTGATGGTGGTCAGCTTCTTCGACTCACTCGCCAGCTCCTGGGTCATGTAAGCTGAGGTCAGGTCCAATTTTGAAAAAAGTTTGCCACTGGATAGCGTCGCAAAGAGGTCCTCCGCTCTCGGTAATGGGTACTGGTCTTGGAGTGACACCCGATTGATGGTGGCCTTGTAATCGCCACATATCCTGACCGACCCATCCGCCTTGAGCACTGGCACAATCGGGCTCGCCCAGTTACTGAATTCGACTGGCGAGATAATGCCTTCCCTCAGCAGGCGGTCCAATTCGCCTTCTATCTTTTCCCACATCACGTACGGCACCGCTCTGGCCTTGTGGTGTACTGGCCTGGTGTCCGGGTTTATGTGAATCACTACCTTGGCCCCCATGAAAGTGCCAGTGCCGGGTTGAAATAATGAGCCAAATTTGTCCAGGACCTGTGAGCATGATACTCGCTCCACAGAGGAAATTGCATTGACATCGCTCCATTTCCAGTTCATGACAGCAAGCCAACTCCTTCCCAGTAGTGCGGGACCGTCCCCTGGGACAATCCAGAGTGGCAGTCTGTTCTCCGAATCTTTGTGGACCACGACCACCGTGGCGCTGCCTAGCAATGGAATGATCTGCTTTGTGTAAGTCCGTAGCTGTGCGTCAATCAGCGATAATTTTGGCCTCCTGGCCTTGGATGCCCACAACTTTTCGAACTGTTTGATACCCATCAGGGACTGGCTGGTACCCGTGTCTAACTGGGTGCCATTGAGGAGCACTTTCACCATTATCGGTGGCGTCCTGGTGTATGAACTGTATGCGTGCTCCACATGAACTCGCTGAACTTCAGCTTCCAGCGATTTCCCCCAGTGTCCACTTCTGCAATTTCTGCAGGTATTTTGCTCATCTCTGCACACTCCGGCTGAGTGTGTGCCTCCATGCCTCCAGCATGAGTTGCGGTTTGAAACAAAAGATCCCTTGCCAGTCGATCGTCCCTGACTGCCCCTGTTATTGTCCTTGAGTGCACCATTAACAGGTGTTGATGGCCTCATTACTGGCCGCATTGTCCCCTGAAATGGCGTGAATCGCTGTTCAGCTTGCCATTGTCTCTGTCGAACTCCCCCTCTGGGTTCGACTACATGTTGGGGCATGCCCGACTGCCCTTGTCTGCCTGGAGAACTGTGTGCTGCTTTAACAATGTTGAATCTCTGTCCCAACCATTCCTTAACACAGTACCTCTCATCTGTTCTGCTAGTGGCCATGCTCGCGTGGTTTAAATCCCAGTTTCTTGTCGCCATTGATACGTCCTTACTATACAGTATAAATGCACACGAGGCCCATGCTTGAGAGAAGGTCAGTCTGTGACCTGTCCTTTATTCCTTAGCACTCAGGTGATGAAGGTGGGTGGAGCTTCCCCTTTTATACCTGAAGGTCCAGGTTAGGAGTGTCTCCCACCTAGTGGTCAGTGTTCTCACAGTGTACAACTTAGGTCAGTTTATACATGGGTTACAATGCTGGTTGAATACATGACACTGATTACCTGCTGCACCTGCAAACTAACTTTTTGGGATTCATGCACAAGGACCCCCAGGTCCCTCTGCACCGCAGTATGTTGTAATTTCTCCCCATTCAAATAATATTCCCTTTGACTGTTTTTTTTTGAATGACCTCACATTTTCCGACATTGTATTCCATCTGCCAAACCTTAGCCCATTGGCTTAACCTATCTAAATCTCTTTGAAGCCTCTCTGTATCCTCTACACAACCCGCTTTCCCATTAATCTTTGTGTCCTTCCTTCTAGCTTTGTCAATGGCTCTTTCCCCAGCGCGCACAGCCAGTCCCAGGAATTTCACTTCCTTCAGTCCAATCTGTGCCTTCTTGGGGTTTACTTTAAATCCCTCTTCTTTCAGCAGCTCCAGCAGTTCAGCCCCAGCAGTGGGCCATGCTCCTCCCTCCCATTGGTGAACAGGAGCAGGTCATCTACATAATGTATTAATTGCTGGGGTCTGCTGAATCTCTTTAAACAGTTAGCCATACACTGATGGAAAATACTGGGGCTGTTGTGAAAACCCTGAGGGAGACAGTCCCAAGTATATTGCTGCCCTTTAAAGTTAAAAGCAAACTTGCACTGATCTTCCCTTCTTAACCCGGTGGAAATATCCAGCAACGTGAAGGTGGTCGCGGAGGCTGGGATACTTCCAATGAGGTTGCGACAGCAGCAACAGTGGGTGCACAGGCGGGGATGTTACGGTTGAGTACTCGATAGTCCACCGTGGCTCTCCAGGAGTTGTCCGGTTTCTTAACCGGCCACAATGGAGAGTTCACATGGGTAGTTATTAGTCTCAATACCCCCCGTTTAACCAGCGAACCCAAGGCTGATTCTGTTATGTTTGTAACCTTCACATAACTGTAACCAATATGTAACAACATTGTACACTGTATACAACTGTGAAGCACACACCTTGACCACAGGGGGTGAACTTGTGGGAGACACTCCTCACCTGGTCAGCCAGGTACTTAAAGGGAGGTTCCATGCACTCCTTGGTCCTGGGGAATAAAGGTGCAGGTCATGAGTGACCTTGTCTGCAGTATATGCCTCGTGTGATTTTATAGTACAGTGCAGAGGCACTACATTTGACGATGGGAAACGGGAATCAATGACTCACGAGAATGGCCACCGGTAGCACAGAGGAACGGTACTGTGTTGGTGAGGACTGGGATGATTTCGTTGAGAGGCTCCAGCAGAGTTTTGTCACGAAGGGCTGGCTGGGAGATGCAGCAGCCGACAAGCAAAGGGCGCATCTACTAACCAGCTGTGGACCTAAGACGTGCGCGCTGATGAAAGACCTGCTCGCACCTGAGATGCCGGTGGACAAAACCTTTGAGGAGCTCAGTAAACTGATCGGTGAGCACCTCAAACAGGCGAGCAGCGTACACATGGCCCGACACCGATTCTATTCACACAGACGCACGAAGGACAAAGCATACTGGACTTCGTTGCATACCTTCGGCGTTTGGCCAGCCTCTGTAAGTTCACAGATGCCTGCAGGAGGGAGATGTTAAGGGATTTCTTCATTGTGGGCATTGGTCATGCCGGGATTTTCAGGAAGCTTATTGAGACCAAGAACTTGACTTTGGAAAGGGCAGCTTTGATAGCTCAGACCTTTTTGGCAGGGGAAGAGGAGACCAAGATAATTTACAAATGCAGCCCTGGTTTCAACGTGGCGATGAACCAGGGAGGTAATGTTGTAAAAGCGATTCAGAACCCCGCAGGCTGGCAAGGGCAATTTGACACCGCCTAGGCATCAACAGATTCCAGGGTGGGACAGCAACAGAGACACTGGGAGGAGGATCGGCAAATCACACCATCACAAGGGACAATGCATTCCGGGATATTCACCGTTAGCACAGATGAAAGGTACTGTGTTGGTGAGGACTGGGATGATTTCGTTGAGAGGCTCCAGCAGAGCTTTGTCCCGAAGGACTGGCTGGGAGATGCAGCAGCCGACAAGCGAAGGGCGCACCTACTGACCAGCTGTGGGCCTAAGCAACAGAGTGATCAGGAGTAATCAAAGAGACAATCAGAGAGGAATGCCTGGTAACAGTCCCTTTGTCCACAACAATCTCAGCTCATGCTGGAGAGGCAGAGGCAGACACAATGCGAAAACCTGCAGGGTTCAACAATTTATCTGCAGAACCTGCCATTTCAAGGGACATTTGGCCAGAATGTACAGAAAACCCATAGCAAGGTTAGTTTACGAGGCAGAGGAACCAGACGAAGATTCTGCAAGGCAGTTGGATGCTTGGGGCACAGCCATGGATGCTGAAGTCCAGCGGGTTCACATGGCAGACATCCACAGCTCATACACTAAAACGCCGCCTATGATGATGAACGTTCTATTAAATGGCATCATGGTACACATGGAGCTGGACACAGGAGCTAGCCAGTCACTTATGAGTGTCCAATAATTCAAAAGACTATGGCCACTCAAAGCTAGCAGACCCAAACTAGAACGCATTGAGACGCAATTACGAACGTACACCAAAGAGATCATCCCAGTGCTCGGCAGTGCAAATTTGGTGGTCACACATAATGGATCAGAGAACCGGCTGCCACTCTGGATTGTCCCGGGGAATGGTCCCGTACTTTTGGGGAGGAGCTGGCTAGCCGAGATTAACTGGAAATGGGGGGATATGCACGCCATTTCATCTATGGAGCGAAGTTCATGCTCACAGGTCCTACAGAAATTTGAATCACTATTTCAACCTGGGGTCGGGACTTTCAAGAGCACCAAAGTAGTGATA